>NC_092745.1:1328682-1993023 GCF_047496795.1 Chiloscyllium punctatum | reverse complement strand
AGAGGGATGAGAGAGAGAGGGGAGTGAGAGAGAGAGAGAGAGAGGGGTGTGAGACGGAGAGGATTGAGAGAGAGGGGTGAGAGAGAGAGAGTGAGAGAAAGGAGTTTAGGGAGAGGGGTGAGAGAGAGGGGGTTGAGAGAGGGTGGAGGATGAGAGAGGGGTGAGAGAGAGGGATGCGGGTGGGAGAGAGAGGGTGAATGAGAGGGGTGAGACATAGAGAGGTGAGAGAGAGAGGGGATGAGTGAGAGAGCGTGTTGAGAGAGAGGCGGTGAGGGAGACAGGGGCGAGATTGAGGGAGTGTGTGAGAGACGGGGTGAATGACAGAGAGGGGTGAGCGAGAGCATGGGGTGCGAGAGAGAGGGGTGAGAGAGAGAGGAGTGAGAGAGAGGGATGAGAGAGAGAGGGATGAGAGAGAGAGGGAAGTGAGAGAGAGAGAGATAGGGGTGTGAGACGGAGAGTGTTGAGAGAGACGGGTGAGAGAGAGAGTGAGAGAAAGGAGTTTAGAGAGAGGGGTGAGAGAGGGGGGTTGAGAGAGGGTGGAGGATGAGAGAGGAGTGAGAGAGATAGAGAGGGGTTTAAGAGACAGAGGAGAGAGTGTGGGATGAGAAAGCAGGGTAGATAGAGAGGGGGAGAGAGAGAGAGGGGGTGAGACAGAGAGAGGGGTGATAGAGAGAGGGGATGAATGAGAGAGGGTGTTGCGAGAGAGGTGGCGAGAGAGGTGGCGAGAGAGACAGGAGGTGAGATTGAGGGAGTGTGTGAGAGACGGGGTGAAAGAAAGAGAGGGTGAGGGAGAGGGGTGAGAGAGAGAGAGAGAAGGGGATGAGAGAGCGATGGGGGTGTGAGCGGTTGAGAGAGAGAGCGGGTAAGAGGGTGAGAGTGGGAGTGTGGGTGAGAGAGAGATGGGGGTGTGAGCGGTTGAGAGAGAGCGGGTGAGAGGGTGAGAGAGAGAGTGTGGGTGAGAGAGAGTGGATGAGAGAGAGCGTGGGTAAGCGTGGGAGAGAGGGTGAGGTGTTGAGAGAGGTTGAGAGAAAGAGAGAGGGGGCGTGAGATAGAGGGGTGCGAGATAGTAGGGTTTGATAGAGAGCGCAAGAGAGGGATGAGAGAGATAGTGAGTTGAGATAGAGAGAACGGGTGAGAGATTGAGGTGTGAGGGAGAGAGGGGGTTAGAGAGAGAGAGTGTTTGAGAGATGGTGTTGAGAGAGGGGGTGAGAGAGAGAGATGAGGTGAGACAGGGGGTGAGAGAGAGGGGGGTGAGAGAGAGAGGAGGTGAGACAGACTGGAGGTGAGTGAGAGAGGTGTGAGAGAGAGGGGGGATGAGTGAGAGACGGTGTTGAGAAAGAGGCGGTGAGAGAGAGGGGAGAGAGAGTAATTGGGTGAGAGAGTGAGGGGGTGAGAAACGGGGCGAGATGGGGGAGAGAGAGAGGGGGAGAGAGATAGAGGGAGTGAGAGAAAGGCGGCGAGAGAGACGGGGGCGACAGAGAGGGAGTGTGTGAGAGACGGGGTGAAAGGGAAGGATGAGGGAGTGGGATGAGAGAGAGGGGTGAGCGAGAGCATGGGGTGCGAGAGAGAGGGATGAGTGAGAGGAGTGGGGGACGAGAGAGTGGGAGTGGTGTGAGGGGGGTGAAAGAGAGAGAGGGTGAGAGAGGGGGTGAGAGAGAGGAGTGAGAGAGAGAGGGTGAGAGAGAGACGGGTGTGAGAGAGAGAGAGTTGTGAGTGAGAGAGGGTGTGTGAGAGAGAGAGAGAGTTGAGAGAGAGGGTGAGAGAGAGAGGAGTGAGAGAGAGGGGTGAGAGGAGGTGCGTTAGTGAGAGAGAGAGTGTGAGAGAGGGGATGAGAGAGCGGTGAGAGAAATAGAGAGGGAAATAAGAGAGAGCAGCGAGAGAGTGGGATGAGTGAGAGGGGAAGGGAGAGAGAGCGGTGTAAGAGAGAGAGGGGTGAGAGTACGAGAGTGTTGAGACAGGGGTGAAAGAGAGAGGGAGCAGTGTAAGAGAGAGAGGGGGTATGAGAGGGATGAGAGAGAGGGGTAGAGAGCGGAGGGGAGAGAGAGGTGAGAGAGAGAGAGGGCTGAGAGAGAGAGGGTGAGAGAGAGAGCTGAGAGAGAAGGGGAGAGAGAGAGACGGGTTGCGAGAGAAGGGCCGAGAGAGAGGCAGTGTGTGAGAGAGGGCGGTGAGAGAGAGAGAGAGGGTGAGAGAGGGGTGTGAGAGAGAAGATGGAGGAGTGTAAGAGAGAGAGGGTAAGAGAGGGATGAGAGAGAGGAGTAGAGAGCAGAGGGGAGAGAGAGGTGAGAGAGAGAGTTGAGAGAGGGGGGGAGAGAGAGAGAGCTGGGGTGTGAGAGAGGGGCCGAGAGAGAGAGGAAGTGTGTGAGAGAGGGCGTTGAAAGAGGGAGAGGGTGAGAGAGATGGTATGAGAGAGAGAGGGGGGGGGGGGTGAGAGAGGAGAATGGTGAGAGTACCAAGGGTGAGAGGAGAGAGAGAGGGTTAATGAAAGGGTTGAAAGGGAGATAGGGGTGAGAGAGTGGGGGCGTGAGAGACAAAGAGTGGGGTGACAGAGAGAGAGAGAGGATGAGAGAGAGTGTGAGGGGGTGAGAGAGACAGAGAAGAAGTGAGAGACAGAGAGAGAGAGTGAGATAGCGAGGTGAGAGGGAGATGGGTGAGAGAGAAGGGGCGTGAGAGAGAGAGCGGTGAGAGTGAGTGGATGGCAGAGAGAGAGGGTTAGAGAGAGTGGGGTGAGAGAGAGGGGGTTGACAGAGAGAGGGGTGAGAGCTAGAGAGAGAGAGATGTGAGTGAGAGAGGGGGTTGAGAGAGGGGTGAGAGATAGGTGTGTGAAAGAGAGAGTGTTGAGAGATTTGGGTTGGGAGAGAGGGATAGAGAGAGTGGGAGAGAGAGAGTGGTGTAAGAGAGGGGTGAGATTATAATAGTGCTGAGAGAGTGGTGAGAGAGAGGGAGGAGTGTAAGAAAGAGAGTGGTTAAGAGAGGGGTGGAATGAGAGGGAGAAAGAGTGGTGGGGGAGAGAGAGAGGGCTGTGAGGGGGGTGGTGTGAGAGAGAGGGATCATGTGAGGGGGTGAAAGAGAGAGAGGGGTGAGAGAGAGAGGAGGTGAGACAGACAGCAGGTGAGAGAGAGGGGTTGAAAGAGAGGGGGGATTGGAAGAGAGAGGAGGTGAGACAGACACGGGTGAGAGAGGAGTGAGAGAGAGGGTGAGAGAGAGAGGTCAGAGAGAGAAGATAAGAGAGAGCGGGGTGAGAGAGAGGGGTGAGAGAAAGTGGGTGAGAGATAGAGAATGGTGGGAGAGAGAGCAGGTGAGACAGACAGGTTGTGAGAGAGAGGGGGTGAGAGAGAGGGGTGAGACAGAGAGGACGGGTGAAAGAGGGGGATGAGTGAGAGAGGATTTTGAGAGCGAGGCGGTGAGAGCGAGAGGGGGAGAGACAGTGACGGGGTGAGATAGTGAGGGGGGTGACAGCGAGAGACTGAATGACGGGGGAGAGATAGACGGGGAGAGAGAGGGGGGAGAGTGTTTGGGGAGAGAGAGAGGGACGAGGGGAGGGCCAGAGAGAGACGGAGGCGAGAGAGAGGGAGTGTATGAGAGACAGTGTGAAAGAGAGAGAGGGTGAGGGAGAGGGATGAGAGAGAGAGGGGTGAGCGAGAGGGCGAGAGAGACAGCGAGAGAGACAGGGGTCGAGAGAGTGGGAGTGTGTGAGGAACGGGGTGAAAAGTGAGAGGATGAGGGAGAGGGGTGTTAGAAGGGAAGGGTGAGCAAGAGCATGGGGTGAGAGAGAGAGGGGTGACAGAGAGAGGGTGAGAGAGAGAGAGTGGTTAGGGGAGAGAGGGGGAGACAGAGTGACGGGGTGAGAGAGTCAGGGGGTGAGACACAGGGGGAGAGATAGAGGGGGAGAGAGAGAGGGTGGAGAGTGTGAAGGGGAGAGAGACGGGTGAGAGAGAGAGAGGGGCCGAGAGAGAAAGGGGACAACAGAGACGAGGCCAAGAGAGAGGGACTGTGTGAGAGACGGGGTGAAAGAGAGAGAGGGTGAGAGAGGGGAGTGAGAGAGAGGGGTGAGAGAGAGCATGGGGTGAGGGAGAGAGGGGTGAGAGATAGAGGAGGCGAGAGTGAGGGAGTGTGTGAGAGAGGGGGGTGAAAGAGAGAGAGGGTGAGAGAGAGAGGGTTGAGAGCGAGGAGTGAGGGACAGAGAAGGGTGAGAGACAGAGAGGGAGTGAGAGAGAGAATCCGGTGAGCCAGAGAGAGGGCTGAGAGAGGGGTGAGAAAGAAAGGGGTGAAAGAGAGAGAGGGTTGAGAGAGAGGGGTGAGAGACATGTGGGTGAGAGCGAGAGAGAGAGAGGGTGAGAGAGAGGGAGAGGTTTGAGAGAGAGAGGGTGAGAGAGAGGAGAGGGGTGAGAGAGTGAGGGGGTAAGAGAGAGAAAAGGAGTGAGAGACAGAGAGGAAGTGAGAGTGAGGGTCGGGTGAGGGAGAGAGAGGGCTGAGAGAGGGGTTAGTAAGAAAGGGGTGAAAGAGAGGGATGCGTGAGGGAGACGGGGTGAGAGAGAGACGGTGAGAGGGAGAGATGGGGATGAGAGGGAGGGTTGAGAGAGAGGGGGGGTGAGAAAGATAGTGAAGTGAGATAGAGAGAACGGGTGAGAGAGAGATGTATGGGGGGGTTGAGAGAGAGAGGGGTTGAGTGAGAGAGGTTGTTGCGAGACAGGCGGTGAGAGAGAGGGGTATGAGAGAGTGAGGAGGTGAGAAAGACGGGGGTGAGAGAGAGGGGGTGAGAGATAGAGAGGGGTGAGAGAGCGAAGATGTGAGAAAGACAGGTGGCGAGAGAGAGCGGTGAGCGAGAGGGTAATGAGTGAGAGAGGGTGTTGAGAGCGAGGCAGTGAGAGAGAGATGGGGAGAGACAGTGACGTGGTGAGATAGTGAGGAGGTGAGAGAGAGAGGGGCTGAGAGAGAGAGGGTGTGAGAGGGGGAGAGAGAGTGAGCGGGTGAGAGAGGGGGGTGAGAGAGAGAGGGGTGAGAGAGAGAAGGGTGAGAGAGAGAGGGTGAGAGAGCCGGGGTGAGAGAGAAAGTTAAGAGAGAGGGGTGAGAGCGAGAGAGAGAGAGGGGGATGAGAGGGAGTGGTGAGAGAGAGATGGGTGAGAGAGGGATGAGAGAGATAGGGAGGGAATAAGAGAAAAGGGTGAGAGAGTGGAATGAGAGAGGCGGGGTAGAGAGAGATGGTGGGAGCGAGAGATGTGTGATAGCGAGAGAGAGAGAGAGGTGGTGAGATGGACGAAGGGGGAGAGAGAGTGACGGGGTGAGAGAGCGAAGTTTTGAGAGAGAGAGGTTCAGAGACAGGGACAGAGATAGAGGGGGAGAGAGCAAGGGCGGAGAGAAAGGGGGAGAGAGTGAGGGGGGGAGAGAGTGGCGAGAGAGAGAGAGGGGTGAGAGAGAGGCAGCGAGAGAGACTGGGGACGAGAGAGAGTGTGTGAGGGATGGGATGAAAGAGAGAGATGGCGAGTGAGGCTGTGAGAGAGGTGGTGTGAGAAAGAGGGGATGAGAGAGAGGGTGAGAGAGTGGGGTGATACCGAGAGGGTGATGGAGAGATGGGGATGTGTGAGAAAGAGGGTGGTGAGTGAGAGGCGGTGTGAGAGAAAGACAGTGACGGGGTGAAAGACTGAGGGGACCGAGAGAGGGGGAGAGAGGCGAGAGAGAAAGGTTGCGAGAGAGAGGTGCCGAGAGAGACAGGGGCGAGAGAGAGTGTGTGTGTGTGAGACGGGGTGAACGAGAGAGAGAGTGAGGAGAGGGTGAGAGAGAGGGGTGAGCGAGCGCATGGGGTGAGAGAGAGTGAGGGTATGAGAGAGAGAGAGGGGGCGATAGAGGTGTGAGAGAGAGAGAGATGTGAGAGGGAGGGGATGAGCGAGAGAGGGTGTTGAGAGAGAGGTGGTGAGAGATAGAGGTTGAGAGAGAGGGGGTGAGAGGGGGGATTGGAAGAGAGAGGAGGTGAGACAGACCGGGGGTGAAAGAGAGGGGTGAGACAGAGGGTGAGAGAGAGAGCGGTCAGAGAGAGAGGGTAAGAGAGCATGGGGTGAGAGAGAGAGGGTTGAGAGAGAGAGCTGTGAGAGAGAGGGGGGGGTTGAGTGAGGGGTGAGATAGAAAGAGAGGACTGAGAGAGTGGTGAGAGAGAGGGAGGAGTGAAAGAAAGAGAATGGTTAAGAGAGGGATGAATGAGAGGAGCGAGAGAGCCGGAGGGAGGGGTGAGAGAGAGGAGAGAGAGAGAGAGAGAGAGAGAGTGGGCTGAGAGAGAGGGTGGAGAGAGAGAGAGACAGGGTGAGGGGGGGCGAGAGAGAGGGAGCGTGTGAGAAAGGGGGGTGAAAGAGAAAGAGGGTGAGAGAGAGGGGTGAGAGAGAGAGAGAGGTGAGAGAGAGGGGTGAGAGATAGATGGGTGAGAGCGAGAGAATTGGGTGATAGAGGGAGAGAGGTGTGAGAGAGACCGTTGAAAGAGGTGGGGGTGTGAGAGATTGAGGGTGAGAGAGAGGGGTGAGAGGGAGATGGGTGAGAGAGAAGGCGTGTGTGTGTGAGAGAGAGAGAGAGGAGTTGAGACAGACAGTGGGGTGAGAGAGAGGGGTGAGAGAGGGAGGGAGTGAGGGGGGGTTGAGTGAGAGAGGGTTTGAGAGTGGCGGTGAGAGAGAGAGGGGTTGGAAGAGAGGAGGTGAGACAGACACGGGGTGAGAGAGAGGGCGTGAGAGAGACGGTGAGAGAATGCAGAGAGAGAGGTAAGAGAGAGAGGTAAGAGAGAGAGAGGTGAGAGAGCGCGGTGAGAGGGAGATGGGTGAGGGAGAAGGGGCGTCAGAGAGAGAGGGGTGAGAGTAAGAGATGGCAGAGAGAGAGGGTAAGAGAGAGTGGGGTGAGGGAGAGGGGGATGAGAGAGAGAGGGCTGATAGCTAGAGAGAGAGAGATGTGAGTGAGATAGGGGGTTGAGAGAGGGGTGAGAGAGAGGTGTGTAAGAGAGAGGGTTGAGAGAGTTGGTTGAGAGAGACGGGTAGAGAGAGAGAGGGGAGAGAGAGAGTCGTGAGAGAGGTGTGAGAGAGAGGCCCATGAGACAGAGGGAGAGGGGTGAGGGGGAGTGTGGGCGAGAGAGTGTGTGGGCGAGAGAGAGAGATTGGGCGAGAGAGAGAGAGAGGGCAAGAGACAGAGTGAGTAAGGAAGAGAGGGGGTAGAGAGAGAGGGGTGTGACAGGGAGAGGTTCTGAGAGTGGGGGTGAGAGAGAGGGGTGTGAGAGAGAGAGACGCTGTGAGAGGACTAAGAGCGTGAGAGAGAGTGAGAGACAGTGGGTGAGAGAGAGAGGGCAGAGAGAGAGAGACGGTTGAGAGAAAGAGGGAGATAGAGGTAGTGAGAGAGAGGGGTGGGAGAGAGAGAGGAGGTGATACAGATCGGGGGTGAGAGAGAGAGGTGAAGAGAGAGGGGGTGGGAGAGAGAGGAGGTGAGAGACAGGGGCGAGATAGAGGGGGGTCGAGAGAGGGGGCGAGACACAGGGGCGAGATAGAGGGTGTGTGTCGGAGGAGGGTGAAAGAGAGAGAGGTCGAGAGAGGGGGGAGAGGGAGGTGTATAAGAGAGAGTGTGAGAGAGAGGGGTGCGCGAGAGCATGGGGTGAGCGAGCGAGAGGGGTGAGAGAGAAGGAGTGAGAGAGAAAGGGGCTGAGAGAGAGAGGGTGTGAGAGAGGGGTGAGAAAGTGAGGGGGTGAGAGAGGGGGTGAGGAGAGAGCGCGGTGAGAGTGAGGAAGTGAGAGAGAGAAGGGTGAGAGAAAGAGAAGGGATGAGAGAGGGTGAGAAAAATAGAGAGGGGAGTAAGAGAGAGCAGTGAGAGAGTGGGATGAGAGGGGGCAGAGCGAGCAGTGTAAGAGAGAGAGGGGTGAGAATATGAGAGGGGCTGAGAGAGGGGTGAGAGAGAGGGAGGAGTGTAAGAGAGAGAGGTTAAGAAAGGATGAGAGAGAGGGGTAGAGAGCAGATGGGAGAGAGAGAGGTGAGAGAGAGAGACCGCTGAGGGGGGGGGGAAGGGGCGGGAGAAAGTGGGGAGAGGAGAGAGGGTGGAGAGCGTGAGGGGGGAGAGAGAGGGGCGAGAGAGAGAGGAGGCGAGAGAGAAAGGGGGCGACAGAGACAGGGGACGAGAGAGAGAGATTATGTGAGAGACGGGGTGAGAGAAGAGAGAGAGAGGGTGAGAGAGGGGTGAGAGAGAGAGGGTTGAGCGAGAGCATGGGGTGAGAGCGAGGGGTCAGAGAGATAGGCGTGAGAGAGACGGGGCGAGAGAGAGAGAGGGTGAGAGAGAGAGAGAGGGGTGAGAGAGAGGGGGCGAGAGAGTGAGGGAATGTGTGAGGGGGATTCAAGAGAGAGGGTGAGAGAGGGGTGAGAGAGAGGTGTGAGAGAGGGGGGAGAAAGAGAGAGAGAGACAGGATGAGGGGGCGAGAGAGAGCGAGCATGTGAGAAAGGGGGGGTGAAAGAGAAAGAGGGTGAGAGGGAGGGGTGTGAGAGAGAGAGGTGAGAGAGAGAGGGGTGAGAGAGAGATGGGTGAAAGCGAGAGAAAGAGGGTAAGAGTGAGACAGAGGTGTGAGACAGACGGTTGAGGAGGGGGTGTGAGAGAGAGAGAGGGGTGAGAGAGAGGGGTGAGAGGGAGATGGGTGAGAGAGAAGGCGCGTGTGTGAGAGAGATAGGGGTGAGAGAGACAGAGGAGTTGAGGCAGACAGTGAGTGAGAGAGAGGGGTGAGAGAGGGAGGGAGTGGAGGGGGGTTGAGTGAGAGAGGTTGTTGAGAGAGGCAGTGAGAGAGAAAGGGGTTGGGAGAGAGGAGGTGAGACAGACACGGGTGAGAGAGAGGGGGTGAGAGACAGGGTGAGAGAGTGGCGAGAGAGAGAGAGGTCAGAGAGAGAGAGGTGAGATAGCGAGGTGAGAGGGAGATGGGTGAGAGAGAAGGGGCGTGAGAGAGAGAGGGGTGAGAGTGAGAGGTGGCAGAGAGAGAGGGTAAGAGAGAGTGGGGTGAGAGAGAGGGGTGTTGACAGAGAGAGGGGTGAGAGCTAGAGAGATAGAGATATGAGTGAGAGAGGGGGTTGAGAGAGGGGTGAGAGATAGGTGTGTAAGAGAGTGTGTTGAGAGAGTTGGTTGAGACAGAGGGGTAGAGAGAGAGGGGAGAGAGAGTGGTGGGAGAGAGAGAGAGGGCTGTGAGAGAGGGGGGTGCGAGAGAGAGGGATCGTGTGAGGGGAGGTGAAAGAGAGAGTGGTGAGAGAGAGGGTGAGAGAAAGGGGTGAGAGGGAGATGGGTGAGAGAATAGGGGCTTGAGAGAGAGGGGGGGCTGAGAGAGAGAGGGCTGAGAGAGAGTGGGTGAGAGAGAGTGGTGAGAGAGGGGTGAGAGAGAGGGGCGTGTGACAGAGAGAGAGCGGTGAGAGAGAGTGTGGGCGAGAGTGTGGGCGAGAGAGAGAGATTGGGCGAGAGAGAGAGAATGGGCAAGAGATGGAGTGAGTAAGGAAGAGAGGGGGTAGAGAGAGAGGGGTGTGACAGGGAGAGGTTCTGAGAGTGGGGGTGAGAGAGAGGGGTGAGAGAGAGACGGTTGAGAGAAAGGGGGAGATAGAGGTGTGAGAGAGAGGGGTGGGAGAGAGAGAGGAGGTGAGACAGATGGGTGAGAGAGAGGGGTTAAGCGAGAGGGGGTGGGAGAGAGAGGAGGTGAGAGACAGGGGCGAGATAGAGAGGGGAGGGTCGAGAGAGGGGGCGAGAGAGACAGGGGTGAGATAGAGGGTGTGTGTCAGAGGAGGGTGAAAGAGAGAGAGGGTGAGAGAGGGGGGAGAGGGAGGTTTAAGAGAGAGAGTGTGAGAGAGAGGGGTGAGCGAGATCATGGGGTGAAAGAGCGAGAGGGGTGAGAGAGAAAGGGTGAGAGAGAGAGGTGCTGAGAGAGAGAGGGTGTGAGAGAGGGGTGAGAAAGTGAGAGGGTGAGAGAGGGGGTGAGAGAGAGAGCGGTGAGAGAAAGAGAGGCGATGAGAGAGGGTGAGAAAAATACGAGAGGGGAGTCAGAGAGAGCAGTGAAAGAGTGGGATGAGAGAGGGGGGAGAGCGAGCGGCGTAAGAGAGAGAGGGGTGAAAATATGAGAGGGCTGAGAGAGAGGGAGGAGTGTAAGAGAGAGGTCAAGAAAGGGATGCGAGATAGGGTAGAGAGCAGATGGGCGAGAGAGGTGAGAGAGAGAGAACGCTGAGGGGGGAGGGGAGAGAGAGAGGGGAGAGAGAGAGGGTGGAGAGCGTGAGGGGGAGAGAGAGGGGCGAGAGAGAAAGGGGCGACAGAGACAGGGGGCGCGCGAGAGGGAGCGTGTGTGAGAGACGGGGTGAAAGAGAGAGAGGGGTGAGAGAGGGGTGAGAGAGAGCGGGGTAAGAGAGAGCATGGGGTGAGAGCGAGGGGTCAGAGAGAGAGGGGTGAGAGAGTCAGGGCGAGAGAGAGGGGTGAGAGAGAGAGGGGTGAGGGAGAGGGGCGAGAGTGAGGGAGTGTGTGAGTGGGGTTCAAAGAGAGGGCGTGAGAGAGAGGGGTGAGAGGGAGAGAGGCTGTGAGAGAGAGCGGGATGAGAGAAGAGGGGGCGAGAGAGAGGGAGTGTGTGAGAGAGGGAGTGAAAGAGAGAGAGGTTGAGAGTGAGAGGGGTGAGAGAGAGGGGTGAGAGCGAAGGTGGTGAGAGAGAGAGAGAGGGGTGAGAGCGAGAGAGAGAGGCGGTGTGAGAGAGAGGGGGGAGAGAGAATGACGGGGTGAGTGAGGGGTTAGAGAGAGGGGGTTTGCGAGAATGGGGAGAGATAGAGGGGGAGAGAGAGGGGAGACAGAGGGGTTGGGAGGAGAGAGGGGAGACCAGAGGGGTTGAGTGAGAGAGGGTGTTGAGAGAGAGGCGGTGAGAGAGAGAGGGGGTTGAGAGAGAGGAGGTGAGAAAGACAGGGGTTGAGAGAATGGGAGTGAGAGAGAGGGGTTGGGATAGAGAGGAGTTGAGACAGACACGGGGTGAGAGAGAGGGGGTGTGAGAGAGGGTGAGAGAGAGAGGTAAGAGAGAGTTGGGTGAGAGCGAGAGAGAGAATGGTGAGAGAGCGTGAGAGGGAGATAGGTGAGAGAGAAGGGGCTAAGAGAGAGAGAAGGGTATGAGAGAGAGAGGGCTGAGAGAGAGTGGGTGAGAGAGAGTGATGAGAGAGAGAGGGTGAGAGAGAGAGTGTGGGCGAGAGAGAGAGAGTGGGCGATAGAGAGAGTGAGAGAGAACGTGGGCGAGAGAGAGAGCGGGCAAGAGGACGGATGGAGTGAGGAAGAGAGGGGGTGAGAGAGAGAGGGGTGTGACAGGGAGAGGTTCTGAGAGTGGGGGCGAGAGAGAGGGGGTGAAGAGAGAGGCGGGAAAAAAAGGGGGTGAGAGAAGGGGACAGAGGGGGAGAGAGAGGGGTTGAGAGGGTGAGAGAGAGAGGGAGAGAAAGAGGGGAGATGGGATGAGGCTGAGAGAGGGGAGAGAAGGGGGGAGAGAGGGGTGAGAGAGAGGGATGAGAGAGAGGGAGGAGAGAGTGGGGTGAAAGAGCGGTAAGAGAGGGGAGTGAGAGAGGGGAGAGACAATGGAGAGAGAGAGGAGTGTGAGAGAAGATGGGTGGAGAGAGAGGGGGAAAGAGAGGGGGGAGAGAGGGGTAACGTGGGGGAGAGAGAGGAGGAGAGAGAGGGAGAGGGAGAGCGGGAGGGGGGAGACAGAGGGGGAGAGCGGGGGGCAGAGAGACGGGGAGAGAGGGAAGTGAGGGAGGGGGTAGAGATGTGTGCGAGAGAGTGTGGGGAGAGAGGGGGAGAGGAAGGGGAAGGGATAGGTAAGAGAGAGGAATGATAGAGGGGTGAGAGAGGGGGAGAGGGGGTGGAAGGGGTGAGAGAGGGGGAGAGAGGGGGATAGAGAGAGAGGAGGTTGAGAGAAGTGAGAGAGAACAGGAGACAGATGGGGGAAGGTGATGGGGAGAGAGGGGGAGAGAAGGGGTAGAGAGAGGAGGAGAGTGAGAGGGTGGCAGAGAGAGGGGTGCGAGAGAGGGGTGAGACAGCGGTGAGAGTGGTGAGAGAGAGAGGGGAGTGAGAGACGGAGTAAGAGAGGGGTGTGAGAAGGGGGAGAGACGGGAGGAGAGAGGTGTGTGAGAGAAGGGTGAGAGAGATGGGGAGGGGAGAGAGGGTGTGAGAGAAATGGGGTGAGATGGGTGGACAGAGAGGGGAGGGAGGGGAAGAGAGAGGGGAAAGAGAGGAGGGAGAGAGGGGAGAGGTGGGGGAGAGAGAGGAGGAGAGAGGGAGAGAGAGAGCGGTAGAGAGGGGGAGACTGAGGGAGGAGAGCGGGGGCAGAAAGGAGGGGAGAGGGGGGAGAGACGGGAGGAGAGGGGAGTGTGAGAGAAGGGTGAGAGAGAGGGGGAGGGGAGAGAGTGTGTGAGAGAAATGGGATGAGGTGGGTGGAGAGAGAGTGGAAAGAGAGGAGGGAGAGAGGGGAGTGGTGGGGGAGAGAGAGGGGGAGATGGGGAGAGCAGGGGTGCAGAGAGAGGGGAGAGAGGGGGTGAGAGAGAGGGGTGAGGGAGGGGGAAGAGATGTGGGCAAAAGAGAGTGGGGAGAGAGAGGGGTCGAGAGGGGCAGAGAGAGAGGGGGGGAGAGGGCTGAGAGAAAGGAATGAGAGAGGGGTGAGAGAGAGGGGAGAAGGGGAGTGAGGTGGGCGAGAGAGATGGGCGAGTGTGATGGGTGAGAGAGTGGTGTGGGAGAGAGGGGTGAGACAGAGAGGAGGGTGGAGAGTGGCGGGCGAGAGAGAGGGGTGAGAGAGAGGGAGGGGAGAGAGGATGAGGGAGGGGAGAGACGGGAGAGAGGGGTGAGGGGGAGAGAGGGGAAGAGAGGGGAGAGTGAGAGAGGTGGAGTGAGAGAGGGGGAAGAGAGCACAAGAGGGGAGGAGATAGGGGGAAGAGAGAGAGAGAGAGAGAGGCCGGGAGAGCGCGAGGGTGAGAGAGGGATGGGTTGAGAGTGAGAGGGGGTGTGAGCGAGGGGTGAAAGAGAGGGTTGAAAGAATGGGGTGAGAGAGAAGGGTGAGAGAAAGGGGTGAGAGAGAGGGGAGAGAGAGGGAGTAGAGAGAGGGTGAGGGGGAGAGAGGGGGAGGGAGAGAGTGGTGGGGGGAGATTGGTGGGCGAGAGAGAGGGGTGAGAGAGAGGGGCAGAGTGGGGGAGAGAGGGGGAGGAGAGAGAGGGGGAGAGAGGGGGGAGAGAAGGGGGAGTGAGAGAGGTGGAGTGAGAGAGGAGTAGAGAGCACAAGAGGGGCAGAGAGAGAGAGGAAGAGAGAGGCGGAAGAGAGAGAGAGGCGCGGGGACAGAGGGTGAGAGACAGATGGGTTGAGAGTGAGAGGGGGTGTGAGCGAGGGGTGAAAGAGAGGGGTGAAAGAAAGGGGTGAGAGAGAAGGGTAAGAGAAAGAGGTGAGAGAGAGGGAGAGAGAGAGGGAGAGGGGAGGGGGAGAGAGGGGGAGGGGGAGAGTGGTGGGGGGAGTTTGGTGGGCGAGAGAGAGGGGTGAGAGAGAGGGGGGAAGAGTGGGGGGAGAGAGAGGGAGGAGAGAGAGGGGGAGAGAGGGGGGAGTGAGAGAGGTGGAGTGAGAGAGGAGTAGAGAGCACAAGAGTGGCAGAGAGAGAGGGGAAGAGAGAGAGGCGGGGGAGAGAGGGTGAGAGAGGGATGGGTTGAGATTGAGAGGGGGTGTGAGCGAGAGCGGGTGAGATTGTGAGGGGGTGAGAGAGAGGGGTGAGAGAGTTGGGTAGAGAGAGGGGTGAGAAATAGAGTGGGGCGAGAGAGGGGGCGAGTGAGAGAGAGAGAGGGGGCAAGAGAGAGAGAGGTGCAAGTGAGCAGGAGGGAATGGAAATGAGAGAGAGAGTCTGAGAGAGTGAAAGAGCACACGAGAAGGGGACGAGAGAGAGAGAGAGCGAGAGAAAGAAAGATTGATAGAGAGGGGGCAGAGCGTGATAGGGAGAGATAGAGGGCAAGCCAGAGACAGAAGGATGAGGGAGAGAGGGATGCAAGGGAGAGAGAGAGATGGGTGAGAGAGAGGGTTTGGGTGGAGAGTGAGTGAGGGGGTGAGAGAGAAAGAGAGGGTGAGAAAGAGAGAATAAGAGTGAGGGGGTGAGAGAGGGGGAGAGACAGAGAGAGAGAGTTGTCTCAGGAAGGACCAGTACAGCAGAGGTGAAAGCAGGACCCACACAAGATGATGTGAATGAAGCCTAGAATGTAGCTGTTCCTTACCCAGCTCTGTGTCTATGTCCTGTCTTCCAGGTCTGAATACAGAAGGTCACTAACCCCACCCTGTGCTGTTAACTGTGAGTGATCTTACCGGCTGCAGGATTTACTGAAGGCTCCAGACCTCCCTCTTCATCTCTCTCTGACCGACCAACCGTCTTTGATGTGGTTATGGACGAGACAGGAGTTAGGAATTCGGCTGAGACAGGAATACCCTGATGACCTACAGGAGACAGAGAAACAGACAGAATGGGAAATTAGACTGATGCAGTCAGGGTTACACATGGAGAATGGCCCTGAGTCCCACAGAGCCCTGGAAAATCCCAGTTTCAATCCCTGGCCTGTGCTGCTGCGTCTCTCTGGAGTGGAGAATTCTGTTGGCTCCGGATCTGGAGTAGCTGCAAGAGTGAGAGACGCTGACAGAGGCAGCAATTAGTCCCACACAGTGAGGGATACCACATGGAGAGAGACTGAGAGATATCACCAGAGTGCAGGAAGGTATCAGGATCACACAATGGACATGATAAAAGGGTTGTGATTCATGGTGCACGGGGATCAGTACTCACTGATGGTTGAGCTATGAGTGGGACAGGTGATGGCCTCGTGCTATTCTCACCCGACTGTTCATCCAGATGTTAATGCCGGTGTCCAGTATAAACCATCTAACTGCTTAATATCCTTTCAGGAAGGAAATCTAAAATAGACAGCGGGTCTGGCCTACACATGATCCAGACCCAGAGCGATGGGATTGACTCGAAACTGATCTCTGTAATCATCCAGCAAGGCACTCAGCTCAAGGGCAGCTCGGGGTGGGCATGTGATGCTGGCCAGGCAGAGACAGCAACATCCCATGAGTGAATTAAACACAACACTGTTGGGAGCAGTGTCCTGCCAATCATGTCGGTAAGCTTGTGGGCAGGACTTTAAACTGACAGAGAGGATGCAGGGCCAGTGTTCAGGTGAAAGGTGCTTTCCAAATCCAAAGAGAAATGGCAATGTAGCTGAAGACAAGCAGAAAGGAACAGGAAGAGATAGAGTTGAACTGAAACTGTACATCAGTGAATTGGACTGACAAGAAATTGTGGAAAGAGCATGTTCTTTTTTTGGACTGGATAAAGTCTCTGCAATAAGGTGGATGGACTGTGGTACAGAGATAAATGAGATTTAGTTGTGACACGGTGAACAAAAGGTGGAACATGAATATTCTATTGTACACCTCCTTGAGGGGTCTCAGGGAGTGCAGGATGGGTAACCCTGACAGTAATGGGGAAGAAAGGCAGTACAGAGAAAGCATTTGGCCTCAGATGATGAAGCTGAATCAGCCTGAATGCAGATTCTGGGTCACACGTGTCAAAAACACCAGCAGGAGAACGGTTTTTAGGTGACCTAACAGCATTTCAATGCTCAACTCTGTTACACATTCCTGTGTAATACAAAGGCACTGTGATAATTCTGGGAGACTTCAGTCTTTGTATAATCTGGGACAGTCACATCGGCAAAAGTGATGTTCTCCGAACTCCTCTTTGAATGTTTCTGTCAGTGTTTCTTTGAATAACACGTTGTGCAAACGGCCAGGGAGGTGGCTTTCGCAGATCGACCGTTGGGTGATGACGCTGAGTGAAGGAGTAATGTCCCACTGAGATATCCTCTGGGAAATTGTAGTGTAGTGGAATTCAGCGAGATGATGGATTGTTAAAGTGACCATAAAGCACACCCTACAATCACAACCAAAGCCATTGACATGTGTTTGAGAGGAGAACCGACCAAGGTAAACAGGGGAAACAGTGAAGTGTATGGCTGGTAATGGACAGTACAAATCATTTACAGTCATAGAGATGTACAGCACAGAAACAGGGCCTTCGGTCCAACTCATCCACGCCACCCACATATCCTAACATAATCTCATCACATTTGCCAGCACTTGGCCCAAATCCCTCTCAACTCTTCTTGTTCATATACCCATCCAGATGCCTTTTAAATGCAGTAATTGTACCAGTCTCCACCACTTCATCTGGCAGGTCATTCCATACACGCAATACCCTCCACATCAAAATGTTGTCCCTTACGTTCCTGTTATATCTTTCCCCACTCATCCAGAACCTAGGCCCTCCAGTTCTGGACTACCCCACTGCAGGGAAAAGACCTTGTCAGTTAAACCTAACCATGTCTCTCATGGCTTTATAAACCTCCATTTCGGTTACCCCTCAGAATCAGACATTCCAGGGAAAACATCCCCAGCGCATTTAACCTCTCCCTTTAGCTCTAATACTCCAATCCTGTCAGCATCTTTGCAAATCTTTTCTGAACCCTTTCAATTTACACAGCATCATTCCGTTAGGGAGGAGACAAGAATTGCACGCAATATGCCAAAACTGGCTTATCCAATGTCCTGTATTGCCACAATATGACCTCCCAACTCCTCTACTCAATGCACTGATCAGTAAACACAACCATACCAAACACCTTCTTCACTATCCTATCGACCCACAATTCTCCTTTCAAGGAACAATGAACCTGCACTCCAAGGTCTTTTGTTCAGAAACACTCCCTGGGACCTTAACATTAAGTGTATCAGTCCTGCGAAGG
Source organism: Chiloscyllium punctatum (assembly GCF_047496795.1). Taxonomy (NCBI): domain Eukaryota; kingdom Metazoa; phylum Chordata; class Chondrichthyes; order Orectolobiformes; family Hemiscylliidae; genus Chiloscyllium; species Chiloscyllium punctatum. The sequence continues at coordinate 1,976,224 of NC_092745.1, read as the reverse complement.
GTTGCTTTCCCAAAATGCAGCACCTCCCATTTATCTAAATTAAACTCCATCTGCCACTCCTCAGCCCATTGGCCCATCAGTTCACTATCCCGTTGAAATGTGAAGTAACATTCTTCGCTGTCCACGACACCTCCAATTTTGGTGTCATCTGCAAACTTACTAACTATACCTGCTGTGTTCACATTCAAATCATTTATATCATTAATGGAAAGTAGTGGACGCAGCACCGATCCTTGTGGCACTCCACTGGTCACAGGTCTCCAGTCTGAAAAATCAATACTCCAAAACCACCCTCTGTCTTCGACCTTCGTGCCAGTTCTGTATCCAAATGGCTGGTTTTCCCTGTATTCCGTGAGATCTATCCTTGCTCTCCAATCTCCCATGTGGAAACATTTCGAATACCTTACTGAAGTCCATGTCGCTCACATCCACCGTGCTGCCCTCATCAATCCTTTTGTTACTTCTTCAAAAAACTCAATATCTTGTGACATGATTTCCCACGTACAAAGCAATGCTGACTATCCCCAATTAGACATTGCCTTTCGAAATGTATGTCGTTCTTGTCCCTCATTTATCCGTCTCTCAATGTGCCCACGACTGACGTCAGGCGAACCAGTCTGTCATTCCCTGGCTTATCCTTAGCACCCGTCTTAAACAGTGGCACCACGTTAGCCCAACCTCCAGTCTTCTGGCACCTCACCTGTGCCTATCGATGATACAAATATTTCATCACGGGGCACAGGAATCACTTCTCTAGCTTCCCACAGAGATTGAGAGGACAACTGATAAGGTCCTGGGGATTTATCCACCTTTAACCATTTCAAGACATCCAGCACCTCCTCCTCTGTAATGTGGACATTTTGCAAGATGACATCATCTATTTCCCAATGCTATTTCCCAAACCATCATTCTATTCTATATCTTCCATGTCCTTCTTTACAGGAAATGCTTGTTCAGTATATCCCCCATCTCCTGCAGCTCCACGTGCAGGCTGTCTTGATCTTTGTGGGCCCTATAATCTCCCCAGTGACCCTTTTGTCCTTTATGGATTTGTGACAATATTTTGGAATCTCCTTAAACCCATTTACCAAAGCAATCTCATGTCACCTTTTTGCCCTCCTGATAACCTCCCCCTCCCTGACGAATTCTAACACAACACTGCATTCACTCCCACCCTGACAGATCCCTACACAACAGTGCACTCACCCTCCCTGACAGATCCCTTCACAACACTGCAATCTCCCCCTCCCTGACTAATCTCTACCCAACACTGTAATCTCCCCTCCCTCACTGATCCCTCCACAACACTGCAACATCCCCCTCCCTGATTGATACATACCCAATACTGCAACCTTCCCCCTGACTAATCCCTACACAACACTGCAACCTCCCCCTCCCTCACTACTACGTACGCAACATTGCATTCACCCCCTCCCAGACTGATCACTACCCAACACTGCAACCTCCCACTCCCTGAATAATCCCTACCCAACAATGCAACGTCCCCCTCCCTGACTGATCCATACCCAACACTGTAATCCCCCCCTCCCTGACTGATCACTAACGAACACTTTAATCTCCCCCTCCCTGACTGATCCCTGCACAACACTGCATCCTAGCCCTCCCTGGCTAATCCCTACGCAACAGTGTAATCATTCGCTCCGTGACTGATCCCTACCCAACACTGCAACCTCCCCCTCCCTGAATAATCCCTACCCATCACTGCAACCTCCCGCTCCCTGACTAATCCCTACCCAACACTGTATTCTCACCCCTCCTGACAGATCACTACCGAACACTTTAATCTCCCCCTCCCAGACTGATCCCTACACAACACTGCAAACTCCCCTCCCTGACGAATAACTACCCAACACTAATCTCTACCCTCCCTGACTAACCCCTACACAACACTGAATACTACGCCTCTCTGAATAATCCCTACACAACAGTGTAATCTCCCCCTCCGTGACTGATCTCTACCCAACACTGCAATCTCCCCCCCTCCCTGACTGATCCCTACCCAACACTGCAATCTCCCCCCTCCCTGACTTATCCCTACCCAACACGACAATCTCCCACTCCCTGACTGATCCGTACTCAACACAGCAACCTCCCCTTCCCTCACTGATTCCTACGCAACAGTGCACTCACCCCCTCCCTGACTGATGCCGACCCAACACTGCAATCTCTACTACCGACTGATCCCTACCCAACACTGCAAACTCGCCCTCCCTGACTGATCCCTACCCAACAGGGTACTCACCCCCTCCCTGACTGAACCTAACAGAAGATTGCAAACTCCCCCAGCCTGAAAAATCCCTACCCAACACTTCAACCTCCCCCTCCCTGACTTCTCCCTACCCAACACTGTAATCTCCCCCTCCCTGACTGATCCCTACACAACACTGCAACCGTCCCCTCCCTGACTACTCGCTACCCAGCACTGCAATGTCTACCCTCCCTGACTAATCCCTAACCAACACTGCCAACTCCCCCTCCGTGACCGATCCCTCCCCAACACTGCACTCATACCCCTCCCTGACTGATCCGTACCCAACACTGCAACCTCCCCCTCCCTCACTAATACATACACAACATTGCACTCACCCCGTCCTGACTGATGCCTACCCAAACCTGCAATCTCCCCCTCTCTGACTGATCCATACCCAACACTGCTACCTCGCCCTCGTTGACTAATCACTACCCAACACTGGTAGATTGCTGAGTTGGGTGGGGATTAGTCAGGGAGGGGGAGGTTGCCGTGTTGGATAGGGATCAGTCAGGGAGGGGGTGTGTTCAATTTTGCGTAGGTATCAGTGAGGGAGGGGGAGGTTGCAGTGTTGCGTAGGGATCATTCTGGGAGGGGGAGATTGCAGTGTTGGGTAGAGATCAGTCAGGGAGGGGGAGATTGCAATGTTGCATAGGAATCAGTCAGGGAGGGGCATGAGTGCATTGTTGCGGAGGGATCAGTCAGGGAGAGGAGATTGAAGTGTTGGGTAGGAATCAGTCAGGGACGGGGGTTGAGTGCAGTGTTGGGTAGGTATCAGTCAGGGAGGGTGTGAGTGCAATGTTGCATAGATATTTTTCAGGGAGGGAGAAACTACAGTGTTGTGTCGAGATCAGTCAGGGAGGGGGTGGTGGCATTGTTTGGTAGGGATCAGTCAGGGAGGAGATTGCAGTGTTGGGGAGGCATCAGTCAGGGAGGAGGTGAGTGCAATGTTGGTTCGGGATTAGTCAGGGAGCCGGGAAGGTTGCAGTGATGTTTAGCGATCAGTCAGGGAGGGAGAAACTACAGTGTTGTGTAGAGACCAGTCAGGGAGGGGGAGGTGGCATTGTTGTGTAGGAATCAGTCAGGTAGGGGGAGATTAAAGTGTTCCGAAGTGATCAGTCAGGGAGGGGGAGATTACAGTGTTGGGTAGGGATTCGTCAGGGAGGAGGAGATTGCTGTGCTGGTTAGACATTAGTCAGGGAGGGGAAGGTTGCAGTGTTGGGTCAGGATCAGTCAGGGAGGGGGATATTACAGTTTTGGGTCGGCATCAGTCATGGAGGGGGTGAGTGCAATGTTGCATAGGTATCAGTGAGGGAGGGGGAGTTTGCCTTGTTGTGTAGGGATCGCTGAGGGAGGGTGAGATTACAGTGTTGTGTAGGGATTATTCAGGGCGGAGGTTGCAGTGTTGGGGAGGGATCAGTCTCGGAGGGGGAGATTACAGTGTTGGGTAGGGATTAGTCAGGGAGGTGGAGGTTGCAGTGTTGTGTAGGGATCAGTGAGAGAAGGGTAGATTACAGTGTTGGGTAGGGATTAGTCAGGGAGGGGGAGATTAAGGTGTTGGGTATGTATCAGTCAGGGAGGGGTGAGTGCAGTGTTGTGTAGGGATCAGTCAGGGAGGGGGAGATTACAGTGTTGGGTAGGGATTAGTCAGGGAGGGGAGATTGCAGTTTTGGTTCAACACTGTAATCTTTCCCTCCCTCACTGATACCTATGCAACATTGCACTCACCCACTCCCTGACTGATGCCTACCCAAGACTGCAATCTCCCACCCCCGACTGATCGCTACCCAACACTGCAAACTTCCCCTCACTGACTAATCCCTACCCAACACTATAATCCCACCCTCCATGACCTAACCCTACCCAACACTGCACTCACCCCCTCTCTGACTAATCCCTACCCAACACTGTAATCTCCCCCTCCCTGACTGATCCCTACACAACACTGCACTCACACCCTGACTGACTAATCCCTAGACAACACTGCACTCAGCCCCTCCCGGACTGATCCAGACACATCGCTGCACTCACCCCATTCCCTCACTGATCACTACCCAACACTGCAATCTCCCCCTCCCTGCCAGATCCCTACCCAACACTACACTCACCCCGTCCCTGTAAGATACCTACACAACACTGCATTCATCCCCTCCCTGACTGATCACTACCCTACATTGCGATCTCCCCCTCCCTGACTAATATCTACCCAACACTGCACTCATCCCCACCCAACACTGCAATCTCCTCGTCCCTGACTAATCCCTCCACAACACTACAACCTCCCGCTCACAGACTAATCCCGAACCAGCACTATAATCTCCCCCTCCCTGACTGGTCGCGACACATCACTGCAACCTCGCCCGCACCCTGACTAATCCCTACCCAACACTGTAATCTCCCCCTCCCTGACTGATCTCCACACAACACTCTAATTTCTCCCTCACTGACTGATACCTACGCAACATTGCACTCACCCCCTCCCTGACTGATCCTGAACCAACACTGCAACCTCTCCCTCCATGAGTAATCCCGACCCAACACTGCACTCACCCCCTCCCTGAGTGATCCCGACACAACACCGCCATCACCCCCTCCATTTCTGTTCCCTACCCAACACTGCCATCTCCCCTCCCTGACTGATCCCTACCAAACAATGCCACCTCCCCTCCCTGACTGATCTCTACACAACACTGTAATTTCTCCCTCCCTGACTGATCCCTACCCAACTGATTCCTACCAAACACTGCAATCTCCCTTCCCTGACTGATCCTTCCCCAACAATGCCCACATACCCGTCCCTGAGTGATCCCTACGCAATATAGTAATCTCCCCCTCCCTGACTGATCCCTACCCAACACTGCAATCTCCCATTCCTGATAGATCCCTACCCAACACTGCAAACTCCCATCTTTGACTGACCCCTAACCAACAACACTGCATTCACCCCCTCCCTGACTGATCACTACGGCGGCACGGTGGCACAGTGGTTAGCACTCCTGCCTCACAGCCCCGGAGATCCGGGTTCAATTCCCGCCTCAGGCGACTGACTCTGTGGAGTTTGCACATTCTCCCCGTGTCTGCGTGGGTTTCCTCCGGGTGCTCCGGTTTCCTTCCACACTCCAAAGATGTGCAGGTGAGGTGAATTGGCCGTGCTAAATTGCCCGTAGTGTTAGGTAAGGGGTAGATGTAGATGCAGATGTAGATGCAGATGTAGATGTAGATGTAGATGTAGGGGTATGGGTGGGTTACGCTTCGGCGGGGCGGTGTGGACTTGTTGGGCCGAAGGGCCTGTTTCCACACTGTAAGTAATCTAATCTAAAAACACTGCCATCTCCCACTCCCTGACTAATCCCTACACAACACTGCAATCACCCGCCTCCCTGACTGATCCCTACCAAACAATGCCACCTCCCCCTCCCTGACTGCTCTCTACACAACACTGTAATTTCTGGCTCCCTGACTGATACCTACCAAACACTGCACTCACCCCCTCCCCGACTGATCCCTACCCGACACTGTTATCTCCCCTTCCCTGACTGATTGCTACCCAACACGGAAATCTCCCCTCCCTGACTGATCATTCTCCAACAATGCACTCATACCCCTCCCTGAGTGATCCCTACGCAATATAGTAATCTCCCCCTCCCTGACTGATCCCTAACCAACACTGCAATCTCCCCCTCCGTTACTGATCCCTGCCCCCCCCCACTCCCTGACTAAACCCTACCCAACACTGTAATCTCCCCCTCCCTGACTGATCTCTACGCCACACGGTAATTTCTCCCTCTCTGACTGATACCAACGCAACGTTGCCTTCACCCCTCCCTGACTAATCCCGACCCCACACTACACTCACCCCCTCCCTGAGTGATCACGACAAAACACAGCAATCTTCCTCTCCCTGACTGATCCCTACATAAAACTGCAAACTCCCCATCCCAGACTTATCCCGAACCAATACTGCAATCTTACACTCCCTGACTGAGCCCGACCCAACACTGCAATCTCCGCCTCCCTCTCTGATACCTACGAAACATTGCACGCATCCCCTCCCTGACTGATCCCTACCCAACACTGCAATCTCCTCCCCCCCGACTGATCCCTACTCAACACTACAATCTCCCCTCGACTGATCCCGACCCAACAATGCAACCTCCCACTCCCTCACTAATCCCTACCCTACACTGTAATCTTCCCGTCCCCGACTGATCACTCCCCAACACTGCACTCACCTCCTCCCTCACTGATCCCGACACAACACTGCAATCTCCCCTCCCTGATAGATCCCTACCCAACACTGCAAACTCCCATCTTTGACTGAAACCTAACCAACACTGCCATCTCCCACTCCCTGACTAATCCCTACCCAACAGTGCAATTTCCCCTCCATGACTGATCCCTCCCCAACACTGCACTCATACACCTCCCTGTCTGATCCCTACGCAACACTGCAATCTCCCATTCCTGACTGATCCCTACCAAACACTGCAATCTTCCCCCTCCCTCTCTGATACCTACGCAACACTGCACTCACACCCTCCCTGACTGACGCCTACCCAACATTGCAACCTCACACTCCCTGACTAATGCCTACACAACACAGCAATCTACCCCTCCCTGACTAATCTCCACACAACACTGCAATCTACCCACGCCCTGACTGATCCCAACCCAACACTGCAATATCCCCCTCCGTAACTGATCCCTACCCAACACGGGACTCACCCCCTCACTGACTGATCCCTATCCCAACACGGCACTCATCCCCTTCCTGACAAATCCCTACCCAACACTGCAATCTCCCCTCCCTGACTGATCACTACCCAACACTGCAATCTCCCCCTTCCTGACAAATCCCTACCCAACACTGTAATCTCCTCCTCCCTGAGTAATACCTACGCAACTTTGCACGCACACCCTCCCAGACTGATCCCGACACAATACTGCACTCCCTCCTTCCCTGACTGATCCCTACCCAAAACTGCAATCACCCACTCCATGACTCATCCCTCCACAACACTGCAATCACCCCCTCCCTGACTGATCCGACCGAACACTGCCATCTCCCCTCCCTGACTGATCCCTACCCATCACTGCAAACTCCCCTTCCCTGACTTATCCCTACACAACACTGTAAACTCCCCCTCCCGGACTGATCTCCACAGAACACTGCAATCACCCCCTCCGTGACTGATCCCTACCCAACACGGCACTCACTCTCTCCCGGACTGATCACTACCCAACACTGCAATCTCCCCAACCTGACTGATCCCTACCCATCACTGCATTCACCCCTTCCCTGACTGATTCGTACCCAACACTGCAATCTCCCCCTCGCTGACTGATCCCAACCGAACACTTCAATTTCCCCCTCCCTGACTGATCCCTACCCAACACTGCAATCTCCCCCTTCCTGACTGATCCCTACCCAACACTGCAATCTCCCCCTCCCGGACTGATCCCTACACAACAATGCAAGCTCCCCTCCCTGACTAATCACGACCCCACACTGTCACCTCCCCCCCCAACTGATCCCAACACAACACTGCACTCACACCCTCCCTGCCTGAACCCTACCCAACGCGGAAATCTCCCCCTCACTGACTAATCCCTACCCAACATTGCACTCACCCCTTCCCTGACTAATCACGACCCAACACTGCAATTTTCCCTCCCTGACTGATCCCTACCCACCATTGCACTCACCCCCTCCCTGACTGATCCCGACCCAACACTGCAATCACCCCCTCACTGACTGATCCCTACCCAACACTGCAATCTCCCCAACCTGACTGATCCCTACCCATCACTGCACTCACCCCTTCCCTGACTGATCCCTACCCAACACTGCAATCTCCCCCTCACTGACTGATCCCTACCCAACACTGCAATCTTCCCTCCCTGACTGATCCCTAACCAACATTGCACTCACCCCTCCCTGACTGATCACTACCCAACACTGCAATCTCCCCCTCCCTGACTAAACACTACCCAACATTGTAACCTCCCTCCCTCTGATCCTTACTCATCACTACACTCACCCCCTCCCTGACTGAACCCTACACAACACTGCATTCACACCTCCCTGAAATATCCCGACCCAACACTGCAATCTCCCCCTCCCTGAATGATCCCTACACAACAGTGCAATTTCCCCCTCCCTGACTAATCCCTACCCGACACTGTAATCTCCACCTCCCCGACTGATCCCTACCCAACACTGCAATCTTCCCTCCCTGACTGATCCCTAACCAACATTGCACTCACCCTGTCCCTGACTGATCCCGACCCAATACTGCAATCTCCCCATCCCTGACTGATCCCTACCCAACACTGCACTCACCCCTCCCTGACTGATCACTACCCAACACTGCAATCTCCCCCTCCCTGACTAAACACTACCCAACATTGTAACCTCCCTCCCTCTGATCCTTACTCATCACTACACTCACCCCCTCCCTGACTGAACCCTACACAACACTGCATTCACACCTCCCTGAAATATCCCGACCCAACACTGCAATCTCCCCCTCCCTGAATGATCCCTACACAACAGTGCAATTTCCCCCTCCCTGACTAATCCCTACCCGACACTGTAATCTCCACCTCCCCGACTGATCCCTCCCCAACACTGCAATCTTCCCTCCCTGACTGATCCCTAACCAACATTGCACTCACCCTGTCCCTGACTGATCCCGACCCAATACTGCAATCTCCCCATCCCTGACTGATCCCTACCCAACACTGCAATCTCCTCCACCCTGATTAATCACTACCCAACATTGTAACATCCCCCTCTGAGCCCTACTCAACACTGCACTCACCCCCTCCCTGACTGATCCCTACACAACACTGCAATCGCCACTCCCAGACTGATCCCTACCCATCACTGCACTCACCCCTTCCCTGACTGATTCGTACCCAACACTGCAATCTCCCCCTCCCTGACTGATCCCTACCCAACACTGCAATCTCCCCCTCCCGGACTGATCCCTATGCATCACTGCACTCACCCCTTCCCTGACAGATCCTTGCCCAACACTGCAATCTCCCCCTCACTGACTGATCCCTACCCAATACTGCAATCACCCCCTCACTGACTGATCCCTACCCAACATTGCACTCACCCCCTCCCTGACTGATCCCTACCCAACACTGCAATCTTCCCTCCCTGACTGATCCTACCCAACATTGCACTCACCCCCTCCCTGACTGATCCCTACCCAACACTGCAATCTCCCCAACCTGACTGATCCCTACCCAACACTGCACTCACCCCTTCCCTGACTGATCCCTACCCAACACTGCAATCTCCCCCTCACTGACTGATCCCTACCCAACACTGCAATCTTCCCTCCCTGACTGATCCCTACCCAACATTGCACTCACCCCTCCCTGACTGATCACTACCCAACACTGCAATCTCCCCCTCCCTGACTAATCACTATCCAACATTGTAATCTCCCTCCCTCTGATCCCTACTCAACACTGCACTCACCCCTCCCTGACTGAACCCTACACAACACTGCATTCACACCTCCCTGAAATATCCCTACCCACCACTGCAATCTCCCCCTCCCTGAATGATCCCTACACAACATTGCAATCTCCCCCTTCCTGACTAATCCCTACCCGACACTGTAATCTCCACCTCCCCGACTGATCCCTACCCAACACTGCAATCTTTCCTACCTGACTGATCCCTAACCAACATTGCACTCACCCTGTCCCTGACTGATCCCGACCCATTACTGTAATCTCCCCATCCCTGACTGATCCCTACACAACACTGCAATCTTCCCCTCCCTGACTGAACCCTACCCAACACTGCAATCTCCTCCACCCTGACTAATCACTACCCAACATTGTAACCTCCCCCACTCTGATCCCTACTCAACACTGCACTCACCCCCTCCCTGACTGAACCCTACACAACACTGCAATCTCCCCCTTCCTGACTGATCCCTACCTAACACTGAAATCGCCCCTCCCTGACAGATCCCAATACAACACTGCACTCACACACCCTCCCTGACTAATCCCTACCCAACACTGTAATCTCCCTCTCCCTGACTGATCCCTACACCACACTGCATCCTCCTTCTCCCTGACTAATCCCGACACAACACTGCACTCACCTCGGGCTGACTAATCCCTACTCAACACTGCAACCTCCCCCTCCCTGACTGCAATACTTCCCAACACTGTATCCTCCCCCTCCCTGACTGATCCCTACACAACAATGCAACCTCCCCCTCCCTGACTAATCACGACCCCACACTGTCACCTCCCCACCCACTGATCCCAACACAGCACTGCACTCACACCCTCCCTGCCTGAACCCTACCCAACGCTGAAATCTCCCCCTCCCTGACTAATCCCTACCCAACACTGCACTCACACCCTCTCTGACTGATCCCTACCCAACACTGCAATCTCCCCCTCCCTGAATAATTCCTACACAACAGTGCAATCTCCCTCTCCCTGACTAATCCCTACCCGACACTCTAATCTCCACGTCCCCGACTGATCCCTATGCAACACTGCAATGTCCTCCTCCTTGACTGATCATTACCCATCTCTGCACTCACCCCCTCCCTGGCTGTTCCCTACCCAACACTGCAATCTTCCCCCTCCCTGACTGATCCCTACCCAACACTGCAATCTCCCCCTCCCTTGACTGATCCCTACCCAACACTGAAACCTAGCCCTCCCTCACTGATACCTACGCAACACTGCAATCTCCCCCTCCCTGACTAATCCCTACCCAACACTGCAATCTCCCACTCCCTGACTAATCCCTACCCAACACTGTAATCTCCCCCCCTGACTAATCCCTATCCCACACTGCACTTACCTCTCCGTGATTGAACCCTACCCAACACTGCACTCAACCCCTCCCTGACTGATACCTACACAACAATGTAATCTCTCCCTCCCCGACTGATCCCTCCCCAACACGGCAATCTCCCCCTCCCTGACTGATCCCTACCCAAAACTGAAGTCTCCCCCTCCCTGACTGATCCCTCCCCTACACTGCAACCTCCCCCTCCCTCACTGATACCTACGCAACATTGCACTCACCCCCTCCCTGACTGATCCCGACCCAGCACTGCCATCTCCCCCTTCCCTGACTGATCCCTGCCCAACACTGTAATCTCCACCTCCCTGACTATTCCCTACCCAACATTGTAATCTCCCCCTCCGTGACTGATCCCTACCCAACACTGCAACCTCCCCCTCCCTGACTAATCCCTACCCAACACTGTAATCTCCCCCTCCCTCAGTGATACCTACACAACTCTGCACACACCACTCCCCCCACCCCCCGGAAGGTTAGATCGCATGGAATCCAGCCGGCATTAGCAAACTGGGTACAAAATTGACTTGATGGTAGGAAGCAGAGTGTAATTGTCAGACTTAAGGCCTGTGACTAGTGGCGTACCTCAGCGGTCATAGAATCATCGAATCCCTCCTCTGTGGACAGTGGTCATTCGGCCCAACAAGTCTACAGGCCCTCTTAAGATTATTCTGCTCAAACCCATTCGCCTACTCTGTTATTCTACATTTACCCCTGACTAACGCAACTTGCTTACACATCCATGAACACTCTAGGCAATTGAGCATTGCCAATTTACCTGTCCTGCATATCTTTGGACAGTGGGAGGAAACCGGAGCACCCAGAGGAAACACGCGCAGACATGTGGAGAACGTACAAACTCAGTTGGGGTGGCATAGTTGCTGGCACTACTGCCTCACAGTGCCAGGGACCCGGGTTCTACCCCAGCCCCCGGTGACTGTCTGTGTGGAGTTTGCACATTCTCCCTGTGTCTGCGTGGGTTTCCTCCGGGTGCTCCGATTTCCTCACATAATCCAAAAATCTACAGGTCAGGTGAATTGGCCATGCTAAATTGTCCATAGTGCTAGGTGCATTCGTCCAGGGTAAATATTGGGCAGGAAGAATGGATCTGGGTGGATTACTCTACGGCAGGTCGGTGGGGACTTGTTGGGTCAAATGGCCTGTTTCCATACTGTAGAAAATCTAACCCTAACAGGATCTAACCCACACAGACCATACTGTGAGCTTGGAATTGAACCCAGATCCACGGTGCTGTGAGGCAGCAGTGCGAACCACTGAGCCAGTGTGCCACTGAGCTGGTCAGTGCTAGGGCCATTGCTGTTTGTTATCTATATCAATGATTTGGGTGAGGATGTTTAAGGCATGATTAGTAAGTTTGCAGATTACACTAAAATAAGTGAGGAAGGTTCTCAGCAATTGCAACAGGGCCTTGATCAGCTGGGGAATTGGGCTGAAAAATGGCAAATGGAGTTTAATATAGACAAGGGCGAGATCTAGCATTTTGGAAAGTCACATCAAGACAAGGGTTTCATGGTGAATGGTAGGGCCTGAAGGAGTGTAGTGGAACAGAGGGACCTTGGATTCCAGGAACACGGCTCTCTGAACTCAGGGAGACAGGGCAGTGAAGAAGGCTTTTGGCACACTGGGCCCTTCACCAGTCAGGGCGTGGAATATCGAAGTTGGGAAGTTCTGTTGTAGTTGTACAGGATGTTGGTGAGGCCGCACTTGGAGTATTGTGTTCAGTTTTGACCACCTTGCTGTACAAAGGATGTTATTAAACTGGAAAGAGTACAGAAGAAACTTACAAGAATGTTTCCAGAACTCAACTAGACAGATATAGAGAGAGGTTGGACAAGCAAGGACATTTTCTTTCGTGTGTAGGAGACTGAGGGGTGTCCTTATAGAGGTGTATCCTTATAGAGGTGTATAAGATCATGGGAGGCATGGATAGGGTGAATGCACTCTGTCTTTATCCAAGGCTTGAGGAATCAAGGATGAAAGGGCATCAGTTTCGGGTGAAAGGGGAAAGATTAAAAGGCAACCTGAGGGACAATGCTTTTACCCGGAGGGTGGTGCACATACGGAATGAACTACCAGTGTAAGTGGTCGAGGAGGATACATTTAAGAACATTTAAAATGCACTTGGACAAATACATGGAGAGGAACGTATTGGAAGGATATGGGCCAAATGCAGGGAAACGGGGTTAGTGTGGATGGACCAGTTTGGGCCAAAGAGACTGTCTCCATGCTGTAGAACCCTATGATTCTATGAATATACCCAGCTGTCCCATCATCCACAAGCGGGCAAAGCAATAGGAAAACGAGCCGGTACAAAGGTGAAACAGTCCTGCAGAATTTGGCAGGAAGCCAGCCTGGCCGTGCAGCGAAGGATTCCTGGTACAGGAGCTGTGGTGAGATACCCAAAGAGAACTGGGGAGGGAAGCTGGAAAGCTCACTCCATTGACGATACCCTGGAGGACCTCTGGCTGGGATAAGGCAGCTGGGATCTGGTCAGCCCAGGGAAACCTACAGGCTGTGACCGAGCTAGGTCTCTGACACAATGAGCAGGACAGAAGGTTACAGGAAAATCTCACGCACATGGGACTATTCCAGTTACAATTGGGAAGAGCCCAATCCAGTGAAAGGAGGGTCTCTGGGGATAGGGAGGCAGCCTCAGGTTACATTGACAATCTGGAAGGACAGTGTATGAGCTCCAAGCATCTGCATGGGTCCTGTACACCTGCAACACGGAGCAACACACATCAGGCCCTAGTAGGAGGTGTCAGGAGCAAATACAATCCCTAGGGAACTAGGGCTCCTCCCAGAATGGGATAATGTGTGCCTTTGGGGTGCTACCTTCCCAGGGAGATAATGACACGCCCCACACTGACACATCCACACCCGCTCACAGATGGGGACTCCCACTGCCTGTCTCCCAGGTAACTGCACCTTTTACCCCCAACCCTGAGCCACAGCCGAACTCAGATTCCATGAATCATGTGGTTACCCAGTGTAAAGCAATTTATGGTCTCACTCCGTACACAACCGTCATTCCAGGCACCCAGCGCGTGGGCAGCACCAAAAAGATCCGTCTCTGGCACAGATACTGACTGCCAGTCTGCCATACACAGAGTGGACGCTGAGGAGCAAACCAAATAAATCGCCATGTGCCTTAGTCTAGCAGGCCATTCAGCCCTCCCTGAGGGCCAACAGCTAGGGAGGGGCATCCATGATGAGATGAAGGCAGCGATCCTCACTGCTCGAGGGCAGGATAAGGCATATTCTCCCGAGGCGCTACATAAATGCAGAACAACAACCAGGGGAATGTCCCTCCCCTCCCCCCGTCAGCTTCACCCGGAGACTCTAGTTCCAATTTGTCTGGGTTTTTGTGGATATGACCTGCATCTCTCTTAGCGATGAGAAACTGGACCCGATCCTTTGTCTCCCATGTCTCAGAAAGGAGGACGGACACCTGGGATTCGACCCCTCAATTGCGCCCGTAATGAGGCTTGGGCTCTCTGCTAATTAATTGCTGAATAGGAAAAAGACTTTAGGGATTTCCACATTGTGTTACAGGAGCTCAGGGATCGGAAGCGATTGGTAGGGTTTCCCCGAGATTGGGTGCATGGTCGAAGGATACCAATATCCCTGCCTGGACTAGGGGTTATTTTCGGACAGTGATATCCCAGGAAGCCCACCAGGGAGAATCCCTCAGAAACAAAATTAAAAACGGGCTGTGACCAGGAGGGAAGGCTCCTCCCCCAGCTTGTCCCACACATACCAGGCTCTCACAATGGATTAGGCATAAAAATCACAGGGAATTCCTTGTTCACGAACATTTATCACAAATTGAAACAAATCAGAATGAATGCATCATGGATACAGTAATTACAGTGGTGTCCTTCCCCATTAAAATAATCATGTTCCCAACTGACCCACAGCAGTTGGGACAAAGGACAGGGAAATTTGAGGGAAAACACAGAACCCAGAAAAGTAATTAACAGATAAAAGAAAAGGGAACACCTTAATAATTTAGCCGCAGTATACGAGTCCACCCCCAGAGCGGGGTGTACTGGTCAGTACGTTGACTTGGCTAATTTGGAGAATAAACTCAGGATCTTGACCCAACAACTCTCTAATGAGCCTGAGAAAGACTGAACACAGAAAACCCAGAGGAGACCATGGGACAACTCGTCGAGAATCTGGCTAACCATCACTTCGTGACCAAACTGGAGGGTCACGCCAACACGATTAACCAGATCATCCACGGCCCAATCAGAGATTATGGTGAGCAGTAAAACCACACCCTGTGAAGTAACGGGATGGTGGAACAGCTGAGGGAGGAGGTCAGGCCGGCCAGCCAAAGGAAAGTCCCATCCCGGGTTAGTGACAAACAGCATAAATATTTGTTCCCGGAGAACACCCACACCAACGTCTCTCACTGTCATTGACAGCAGCTAACAAAGGGCTGGGTTAATAACAGCTGTAAGGACACTCTCGGTGGGACACCTGGGCTTGGTATGAGGGATTCCACTTAAACCAAGTGACCAAAGTTAGGATGAAGTCCAAATTATCGGAGTTGTATTAAAAAGGTACTTGGATCGGCTACCATGATTACCACCATGATTACTGTGGAGATAGAGGGAACATTGCCAGGGACCATACTTACATAAATGGGAAGGGACAGGTCATACCATGACATTCCTATAGCCTGTTATCCAAGAAACCGGCTCCTCTCACATCGGCTGTGGTCCAAACCACACTCACCTTGATATATCTCGGGATACTTGTGGTTAGGATTGCAGGCTACAACAAATGGGTACGATCATGGTGAATAATGCCTGGACACACCCCCCAGGGGCTGGAAGGTAGATGGAACTCCCCGGGTGATCACCTTAGTTTCATTCATTTGCAGTGTTTGAGTGTTCCTGGCTGGGCCAGTATTGATTTCCTGCCCGTAGTTGCCATTACAACAGATTGGCCATGTTAAATTTCTCATTGTGTCAAGGGATATTCGGGCTAGCTGGAATAGCCATAGGAAATGCAGGGTTTCAGGGATATCATTAGGGGAGTGGGTCTGAGTTGGATTCTCTTCAGAGGGTCATTGTGGACTCAATGGGCCGAACGGTCTGATTCTGTTCTGTCAAGATTTCATGATATCACTTATCAGCTATAAGACTTAGGGTGTAGGTTTGATCGCTGATAGGTTTGATATCCAGACGTTTCGTTACCTGGCTGGGTAGCATCATCAGTGGCGACCTCCAAGTGAAGCTATAAGACCATCGGTTTGGAAAACGTACACAATGGCTTTTGCACAGACAGCTGGCTACTCTGACAACAAGCATAACCAGCTTTTAAAATTAGGTTTGTAATTTATTGCATAAGCTTCTTTTCTTTCCATTCAAGTGGATGAGTTGGGGGAGATGTCACAACCTCCTGGCTAAAACACAGATAGACAGCCAAGGATTATTGGCCAAGGAAATCTCCTAAATCACAAAACCCACACACCAGGCACCGCGCAAACACAGCATAATGTAAAAGGCAACAGTTATTCTGGACAGACGTATCGACCAAACAAACGAGGGCCCAGACAGGAAGGCACCGGCTCCTGCTACACAAAGAAACTAACAGCAACAAGCCATCCAAATGATTGGCAATGCTTCAAACTATTAGCGGATTCTCCTAATTGGCCAGAACGATAGAAAGTTCCTGAAAACCATCCAGAAATGAACAAAAACAGGGTTTATCTGCATATTGCCTGAGTCTCTGGAGGCCTTCTGAGGAGACCAGTATGGCAAGAGACAGAGACCATCTGACCATCCAGAGAGAGAGAGGGCGAGAGAAAACAGTTTCACAGACCCAGAAGCAGAACCAGAGAGAGAGAGAGAGAGAGAGAGAGACAGACAGACAGAAAGACAGGCTGAAGCAAAACCCCGGGCCATGGGAGAGAGGGAATGTGAAAATCAATTGAGACAGAGAGTTGGAACCAACTGGAATAACGAGTGTCACCCCTTCAGTCTGTCCATGTTTTAACTCCTCAGTCTTAGTCTGACTCCCCTTCTCTCCCTCTCACTGTCCCCTCTCTCGCTGTCCTTCTGTCTGTTTTTCTCGCACACACACTCTTTCTCGCAATCTCTCCCTCTCCCTGTCTCTCTCTGCCCATCTTTCTCCCATCCCCCTTCTCCATCCCCACTCTCTCTATCTCGCTCTCTTTTTCTCACCCTCCCTTTCTGTTTTTCGTTATTTCGGACCTGAAAGATCTCACCCAATTTCGTATCCCCTCAAAAATACTATGCCCTTCATTTTCACTGTCCTCCCAAATTTATCCCCTTTCCAAAATATCTTCCCTCCCAAATAATTACCTCACCAAAGTAGCCCCCCTGAAATATTTTGCTGCCCCCAACATTGCTGTGAGCCCCACTCCCTGGGGCAGAGGGAAATGAGTGGAAAAGTGTGGAGCTGGAAAAGCCCAGCAGGTCAGGCCAGAACCGTCGACTCTCCTGGCTGACCTGCTGTGCTTCCCCAGCTCCACACTTTGTAACTCTGACTCTCCAGCATCTGCAGTCCTCACTTTCTCACACAGGTCAATGAGTCTGGGTTGACTGACTGGCCTGTGGCTATTTTAAGGCACAGCAAGATCCCAGTCCCAAAATTATCGAAGGCTTGTACCACAGATGGAGTCCTTCCTTCCCATTCACCCTTCCCCCATTAAATGATCCTGGTCCTGTTCAGGATCCTGAGGATTGTCCCCTGAATGGCCTCACTGACTCTCCTTTCTGTGGAGACCTCTTCTCCGTGTTGTGGTTCTGTTCGCCGAGCTGGGAATTTGTGTTATAGATGTTTCATCCCCTATCTAGGTGACATCCTCAGTGCTTGGGAGTCTCCTGTGAAGCGCTTCTGTAATGTTTCCTCCGGCATTTATAGTGGTTTGTCTCTACCGCTTCCGGTTGTCAGTTCCAGCTGTCCGCTGCAGCGGCCTGTACATTGGGTTCAGGTCGATGTGTTTGTTAAACACACCAACCTGGACCCAATATACCGGCCACTGCAGCGGACAGCTCGAACTGACAACTGGAAGCGGCAGAGACAAACCACTACAAATGCCGGAGGAACCATCACAGAAGCGCTTCACAGGAGGCTCCCAAGCCCTGAGGATGTCACCTAGACAGGGGACGAAACGTCTATAACACAAACTCCCAGCTCGGCGAACAGAACCACAACAACGATCACCCGAGCTACAAATGTTCTCACAAACATTGAACACCTCTTCTCCATCCTGTCTCAGACTTTGCGTCTCATGCTGTCCCTCCCTCAATCTCTCTGTCTCTCACAGCAGCCCTTCCTTTCTCCACCAACCCCAAAACCCCATCAAAAAGTCCCCCGTCTCTGGGAGTCCCACTCCCCCCTTGTCTCCCAATCTCTCCCTTCACATGTAGACCCACAGCTCCTGGGCTGGAGGACATGGTGCAGAGACGAACACACCTTTTGACCGACTGCTGTCATGCACAGAAAGATCCCACTCTGCAACGTTTCCCCAGCCGCGCATACTGTCCTTCTCCCTCCATATGTATCCTTCTTCCTCTCCCTGTTTCTCACTGCCCATCTCTCTCTCTCCTCAATTTCTCCATCCCCACTCTCTCCATGTCTCTCTTTCTCTTTTTGTCACCCTCCCCTTCTCTTTTTCTTAATTTCAGACTCAATGACAAAAGTACTTTTATGTCCCTTACACTAACCCCCTCTCGGGGTAACATTCGGGAGAGACCAGGAAAAGGTTGATCCCCCGCATTAACTGTACAGCACCCAGCGACACAGAGACAAACTCTTCCCATGTCCCTTCCCCAGTCATTGGGACAGGGGTCTAGGGAGACAGAGGGAGAGAAACTACAAGAGAGAAAGAGAGATGGGTAGACAGACAGTGAGAGAGAGGGAGAGAATAAGAGAAAGAGGGTGGGAGAGAAAGTGAGAAGAACTGAAAAAGAGCAGGAGAGAGGCAGAGAGAGAGTAAGGGCGAGAGAGAGAGTAAAACCCCAGGAAGAGAAATACAATGTCAGACAGATACAAGGGGGAAAAGGGGAGGCAAAGTCGGGGGGGAAGGTCAGATAGACAGCAAGAGAGAAAACTCAGGGAGAGATATAGGACAGAGAGAGAGAGAGAGGAGTTGCAACAGCAGCAAAGAGCTGAGAGAGTGGAGTGTGTGGGGAGGGTGTTGCTGTTGCGATGCAATGAGAATGATTTACCGACAAGAAAGGCAAGATCCCACCGAGCTGAGAGAAAGATGCAGAGAGAGATGAGCAAGGTGTTGGTTTTGTGGAAGATTGAATGATTAAACATTCCTGAAAAACATGATGGGGTGTCAAAGGGGCAGAGTGTAGTAGGAAGGGAATCTGCAGGGAAATGTCAACAGGGCAGAGATATGAAGGATGTTGTGAGATAGGGATTGAAGGAAAATGTGGGAGAGACAGCTGGGAACACAGAAATATACATAAGAGCTCTCATGGGAGTGGGAAGCAGTGAGATCGGTGGGATCAGACTGTGCAGCTGCCCTCTCTAGCATTTTGCGCCTTTGTCTCGTCGGTGTAGAGCTCACATCTTGTTCTAAAATTCCCACAGACAGCCTGAATCCCACAATATGTGTGTGTGTGTGTTCACTCTCTCTGGTTCCAGCGCCTGTCTGATAATTCCGTATAGCAGAATAATTTGATTCTCTGTCTCTGTACTGTCCGGGTTTCAGCTCCCAAAGCAAATGATAAATAATTCACGATCCCATTGAAGTGTAGAGCAGGCTCGCGGGGCTGAATGGTCTCCTCCTGTTCCTATTTCGGATGGTCTTATGTTCTTAACACTATCCCCCAGCTCTTGGCCCCCACACTGGAGGTTATGACTCCACAAGGCCCGGATCTGTAGAGTGCTGCACTCTTCCGTGAGTCTCGGAGGGAACCAGCCTGATTTGAATTGGAGTTGCAGCCTCTCAGTGAGAAGTGAAATCTCCTCGACATTCCCCTCAGTCTCTCACTGTAAGGTGGAGCAGGCCAGTCACGGAGAAGCAAACAGCAGGCCAGGTCTGCCCTGTCCTCCAGCTCCATTTCAGAAGGCCACATAGGAGGGGCTTGTTTCCTTCATCAGCTTTCCGTGCTCTCCCTTCTGGTTTAGAGTGGGGACGAAATGGCCTTACTCCTGGCTCTTATTGAGGTGCAAGCTGGCTATTATTGGGTTATACACGGCATGCCCCTGGAGTGAAGTCAGTTCGTTCAGTTGGCTGGACAGTTGGTTTATAATGCAGAGTAAAACCAATAGCGTGTGTTCAATTCCCACACCAGCTGGGGTTACCCTGAAGGACTCTCCTTCCCAACCTCTCCCCTCAGCTGGGCCATAGTGACCCTCTGATTAAATCCCCACCAGACACTGCTCTCTAATGAGGAGCTGTCCCATGCTCTCGTAAGACTACGGTGACATTACATTAGTTTGTACCTGGAGCACTGTGTGCAGGACTAGTCACTGCATTGCCAGAGGGATGTTAGTGTGTGGGGAAGGTTTACTGGATGAATCCCCCACTGGAATGAACAGCACTCTCGTTACCCCAGTTAAGCCATCCTGACAGATTTTGTGTCTTTGGAGACTGTAAATATATGGATTACTCGAAAAAACAGAAAGCTGGCTGCGACGGTGAATGTATTCAGCATTCAGAAGCCTGTGGAGACGCTGTGTTACTCACGCAGGGGGCGGTCATCTGACATTCCGTTTCGCGCCCGGAAGAGGGCGAGGCGGTCACGTGACGTTGCGTTAAGCGCCCCGGAAGCGGGCCCAGGAGGTCACGTGACGTTCCGTTTCGTGCCCCGGAAGCGGGCCGAGGAGGTCACGTGATGCTCCGTTTTGCGGGCAAAAGAAGCTCACGTGCGGTCAGATATCCGGGAATGCAAGGAGGCGGGGAATGGAGTCAGATCAACAGCTAATGAGAAGATAATTCTACCTCAGTGTTTGTATGACGTTTTTTACTGTATAAAAGACTGGGGCAGGGATAGAATGAAGTCTTACTTTTTAAACTGGCACACTTGGTAGTTTAGTGGTGCTGCAAGTGCACAGCAATTCAGGCATCATCCAAGAGCAGCGAAATCAACGTTTCCGGCAACAGCCCTTCATCAGGAATAAAGGCAGTGAGCCTGAAGCATGGAGAGATAAGCTAGAGGAGGGTGGGGGTGGGGAGAGAGTAGCATAGAGTACAATCGGTGAGTGAGGGAGGGGATGAAGGTGATAGGTCAAGGAGGAGAGGGTGGAGTGGATATGTGGAAAAGGAGATAGGAAGGTAGGACAAGTCCGGACAAGTCAAGGAGACAGTGCTGAGCTGGAAGTTTGAAACTAGGATGAGGTGGGGGAAGAGGAAATGAGGAAGCTGTTGAAGTCCACATTGATGCCCTGGGGTTGAAGTGTTCCCAGGTGGAAGATGAGGCGTACTTCCTCCAGGCGTCTGGTGGTGAGGGAGCAGAGGTGAGGGAGGCCCAGGACCTCCATGTCCTCAGCAGAGTGGGAGGGGGAGTTGAAATGTTGGGCCACGGGGCGGTTTGGTTGATTGGTGTGGGTGTCTCGGAGATGTTCCCTAAAGCGCTCTGCTAGGAGGCGCCCAGTCTCCCCAATGTAGAGGAGACCACATCGGGAGCAACGGATACAACAAATGATATTAGTGGATGTGCAGGTCAAACTTTGATGGATGTGGAAGGCTCCTTTAGGGCCTTGGAGAGAGGTGAGGGAGGAGGTGTGGGCACAGGTTTTACAGTTCCTGCGGTGGCAGGGGAAACTGCCAGAATGGGAGGGTGGGTCATAGGGGGGTGTGGACCTGAACAGGTAGTCGCGGAGGGAACGGTCTTTGCGGAAGGCGGAAAGGGGTGGGGAGGGAAATATATCCCTGGTGGTGGGGTCCTTTCGGAGGTGGCGGAATTGTAGGTGGATGATTTGGTTTAAGTGCCATGAGTGACGACCGACTTGATCCATCTCCATTAGTGACGACCGACTTGACACTGACACTTTTTACAAACCCACCGACTCTCACAGCTACCTGGATTACACCTCTTACCACTCTATGTCTTACAAAAATGCCATCCCGTATTCCCAATTTCTCCACCTCCACCGTATCTGCTCCAAGGAGGACCAGTTCCACCATAGAACACACCAGATGTCCTCCTTCTTTAGAGACTGCAATTTCCCTTCCCACGTGGTTAAAGATGCCCTCCAACGCAACTCGTCCACATCCCGCACCTCTGCCCTCAAACCCCACCCCTCCAACCGTAACAAGGACAGAACGCCCCTGGTGCTCACCTTTCACCCTACCAACCTTCGCATAAACCAAATCATCCGCCGTCAATTCTGCCACCTCCGAAAAGACCCCACCACCAGGGATATATTTCGCTCCCCACCTCTTTCCGCCTTCCGCAAAGACCGTTCCCTCCGCGACTACCTGTTCAGGATCTGCAGTCATTTATTTTACCACACTTGGTAGTTTGTCAGGGACCAAATGGTTTAGACCCAGAGCTCTGAATGCTTTATGTACTGACTGTTTAAAATAAATTAAGAGTGTGAGACTGAATATCTTCTCCAATTGCTTCATTTAAAAGAACACGCAGGACCCGGTTCACACATAGAAGAAAATAAGTTTGTAGATTGAGCCAAAAGTCTTACAAGACACAAGGACCAATTCACCTGAAACAGCAGCTGGATTTTATATTCATGAGCACATGAGCACCCAATAAGATTGGCTAGTTTACATACATACACACACACACGCACAGGCATGGTCTCACTCTCTCACACACACAGAGACATGGTCTCACTCTCTCTCTCTCTCACACACACACACACACTCTTATTCTCTCATGCACACACTCACTCTCACGTACACAGACACTCTCTCTCTCACACACTCTCTGTCTCTCACACACTCGCAGATACACTCTCTCTCACACACACACACACTCTGTCTCTCTCACACACAGACATTCTCTCTCACCCACATACTCACAGATAGACACACAGACACACGATCCCTCAAACACACACAGACACACTCTCTCTCACACACACATACACACACAGTTACTCTCTCTCTCACACACATTCACACGCAGACACACGCTCCCTCAAACACACACAGAAACACTCTCACACACCCACATAAATACACAGTTACTCTCTCTCTCACACACATACACACGCTCCCTCAAACACACATAGACACACTCTCTCTCACACACACACATGGACACACACACTCTCTCTCACAGACATTCACTGACACATACTTTCTCACACACAGACGCTCTCTCTCACACACATAAATACAAAGTTACACTCTCTCTCACACACACATACACACGCAGACACACGCTCCCTCAAATATGCATAGACACACTCTTTCTCACACACACGGACACCCACATTCTGTCTCACACACACTGACACACACACACACTCTCTCACACACAGACACACTCACTCTCGCAAACACATGCACACAGACACACACTGTCTCACACACACATACAAACGCTTTCTCAAACAAGACACACTGTCATACACACAGAGAGACACAGACACACACACACATAGACAGACAGACACATTCTCTCACACGCAGACACACTCTCACATACATACACACAGAGACACTCTCTCTCTCACACACATGCACACTCTCTCACACACACTCTCACTCACACACATGCACAGAGACACACACACCCTCAAACACACACATAGCCACACACTCTCACATGAACATGCACTTTGTCTCTCACGCACACATATACAGACACACAGAGATACACATGCATCCACTCTTTCACACACACAAACACGGGCAATTTCTCTCTCTCTCTCTCTCTCTCTCTCTCTCTCTCTCTCTCTCTCTCTCTCTCTCTCTCACACACACACACACACACACACAGCTGTAAAGGCATGGTTGAGGTATTGCTGGAGAAATGATTTCTCTGAGGACTGAACTCTGATCTCGCATGATGACTGCTCCAGGGAGACAGGAATTTACATCTGTTCCTTTCTATCCTCTGCACTCTGTACCACCTCAGTTCATTCTCCCTCAATTCATCAGAAAGTGCTCCCTCAGTACCTCAGATAGTGCTCCCTCAATACCTCAGAACGTGCTCCCTCAATATCTCAGAATGTGCTCCCTCAGTACCTCAGATAGTTCTCCCTCAGTAGCTCAGATAGTGCTCCCTCAGTACCTCAGAAAGTGCCCCTTCAATAGCTCACATACCTCTCCCTCAGTACGTCAGATAATGCTCGCTCAATTCCTTAGATTGTTCTCCCTCAATTCCTCAGAAAGTGCTCCCTCAGTACCTCAGAAAGTGCTCCCTCAATGCCTCAGAATGTGCTCCCTCAGTACCTCAGAAAGTGCTCCCTCAATGCCTCAGAAAGTGCTCCCTCAGTAGCTCAGAAAATGCACTCTCAATACCTCAAAAAGTGGCCCCTCAATAGCTCACATGGTTCTCGCTCAGTCCCTCAAAATATGCTCCCACAGTTCCTCAGATAGTGCTCCCTCAATACCGCAGAAAGTGCTCCCTCAGTATCTGAGAAAGTGCTCCCTCAGGACCTCAGACAGTGCTCCCTCAGTTCCTCAGATAGTGCTCCTTCAATATCTCAGAAAGTGCTACCTCAATACCTCAGAAAGTGCTCTTTCAATACCCCAGAATGTGCTCCTTCAGTACCTCAGAAAGTGCACCCTCAGTAACTCAGAAAGTGTTCCCTCAATACCTCAGAAGGTGCTCCCTCAGTACCTCAGAAAGTTCTCCCTCAATACCTCAGGAAGTGCTCCCTAAGTACCTCAGAAAGTGCTCCTTCTATGACTCTGAAAGTGCTTCCTCAATACCTCAGACAGTGCTCCCTCAAAATCTCAGATAGTGCTCCATCAATTCCTCAGATAGTGCTCCCTCAATCCCTCTGCCAGTGCTCCCCAATACCTCAGAAAAGCTCCCTCAGTACCTCAGAGAGTGCTCCCTCTGCACCTCAGACAGTGCTACCTCAATATCTCAGCTAGTGCTCCATCAATTCGTCAGATGGTGCTGCCTCAATACCTCAGCCAGTCCTCCCCAATACCTCAGAAACTGCTTCCACAGTCCCTCAGAAAGTGCTCCCTGAATACCTCAGCCAGTGCTCCCTCAATCCCTCAGCCAGTGCTCCCCAATACCTCAGAAACTGCTTCCACAGAACCTCAGAAAGTGCTCACTCAATACCTCAGCCAATGCAACCACAATACTTCAGACAGTGGTCCCTCAGTACCTTAGAAAGTTTTCCCTCAATAACTCAGAAAGTGCTCCCTCTGTACCTCAGAAAGTGCTCCCTCAATACCTCTGAGAGTGCTCCCTCAGTAACTCAAAAGGTGCTCCCTCAATACCACAGAAAGTGCTCCCTCAATACCTCAGAAAGTGCTCCCACAGCACCTCAGAACATGCTCCCTCAATACCTCTGCCAGTGCTCCTCCAGTACCTCAGAAAGAGCTCCTTCAGTACCTCAGACAGTGCTCCCTCAATACCTCAGAAAGTGCTCCCTCAATACCTCAGAAAGTTCTCACTGAGTACCTTAGAAAATGCTCTGTCAATACCTCAGAATGTGCTCCCTCAGCACCTCAGAAAGTGCTCCTCAATACCTCAGAAAATGCTCCCTCCGTACCTCAGAAAGTGCTCCCTCAATATCTAAGAAAGTGCTCCCTCAATATCACAGATATTTCTCCCTCGATACCTCAGATAGTGCTTCCTCAGTACCTCAGAAAGTGCTCCCTCAATACCTCAGAAGGTACTCCGTCCGTACCTCAGAAAGTGCTCCCTCAATATCTAAGAAAATGCTCCCTCAATATCTAAGATATTTCTCCCTCAATACCTCAGAAGGTGCTCCCTCAGTACCTCAGAAAGTTCTCCCTCAATACCTCAGGAAGTGCTCCCTAAGTACCTCAGAAAGTGCTCCTTCTATGACTCTGAAAGTGCTTCCTCAATACCTCAGACAGTGCTCCCTCAAAATCTCAGATAGTGCTCCATCAATTCCTCAGATAGTGCTCCCTCAATCCCTCTGCCAGTGCTCCCCAATACCTCAGAAAAGCTCCCTCAGTACCTCAGAGAGTGCTCCCTCTGCACCTCAGACAGTGCTACCTCAATATCTCAGCTAGTGCTCCATCAATTCGTCAGATGGTGCTGCCTCAATACCTCAGCCAGTCCTCCCCAATACCTCAGAAACTGCTTCCACAGTCCCTCAGAAAGTGCTCCCTGAATACCTCAGCCAGTGCTCCCTCAATCCCTCAGCCAGTGCTCCCCAATACCTCAGAAACTGCTTCCACAGAACCTCAGAAAGTGCTCACTCAATACCTCAGCCAATGCAACCACAATACTTCAGACAGTGGTCCCTCAGTACCTTAGAAAGTTTTCCCTCAATAACTCAGAAAGTGCTCCCTCTGTACCTCAGAAAGTGCTCCCTCAATACCTCTGAGAGTGCTCCCTCAGTAACTCAAAAGGTGCTCCCTCAATACCACAGAAAGTGCTCCCTCAATACCTCAGAAAGTGCTCCCACAGCACCTCAGAACATGCTCCCTCAATACCTCTGCCAGTGCTCCTCCAGTACCTCAGAAAGAGCTCCTTCAGTACCTCAGACAGTGCTCCCTCAATACCTCAGAAAGTGCTCCCTCAATACCTCAGAAAGTTCTCACTGAGTACCTTAGAAAATGCTCTGTCAATACCTCAGAATGTGCTCCCTCAGCACCTCAGAAAGTGCTCCTCAATACCTCAGAAAATGCTCCCTCCGTACCTCAGAAAGTGCTCCCTCAATATCTAAGAAAGTGCTCCCTCAATATCACAGATATTTCTCCCTCGATACCTCAGATAGTGCTTCCTCAGTACCTCAGAAAGTGCTCCCTCAATACCTCAGAAGGTACTCCGTCCGTACCTCAGAAAGTGCTCCCTCAATATCTAAGAAAATGCTCCCTCAATATCTAAGATATTTCTCCCTCAATACCTCAGATGGTGCTTCCTCAGTATGTCAGAAGGTGCTCCCTCAGTCTGTCAGAAAGTGATCCCTCAGAATATCAGACAGTGCTCCCTCAGTACCTCAGAAAGTGGTCCCTCATTACCTCAGAAATTATTCCTTCAATACCTGAGAAGGTGCTCCCTCAGTACCTAAGACAGTGCTCCCTCAATGCCACTGAAAGTGCTCCCTCAATACCTCAGAAAGTGCTCCCTCAGTTCCTCAGAACGTGCTCCCTCAATGCCTCTGATAGTGCTCCCTCAATACCTCACAAAGTGCTTCCTCAATACCTCAGAAAGTGATCCCTGAATATCTCAGATGGTACTCCATCAATTCCTCAGATAGTGCTCCCTTAATCCCTCAGCCAGTGCTCCCCAATACGTCAGAAAGTGCTCCCTCAGAACCTCAGAAAGTGCTCGCTCAGTACCTCAGACAGTGCTCCCTCAATATCTCAGATAGTGCTCCATCAATTCCTCAGATAGTGCTCCCTCAATATCTCAGATAGTGCTCCCTCAATCCCTCAGCCAGTGCTCCCCAATACTTCAGAAACTACTTCCACAGTACCATGGAAAGTGCTCCCTCAATACCTCAGCCAGTGAACCCCCAATTCTTCAGACAGTTTTCCGTCAATACCTCAGAAAGTGCTACCTCAGTACCTCAGAAATTGTTCCCTCAATACCTCTGAAAGTGCTCCCTCAGTACCTCAGAAAGTGCTCTCTCAATACCACAGAAAGTGCTCCCTCAATACCTCAGAAAGTGCTCCCTCAGTACCTCAGAACATGCTCCCACAATACCTCAGCCAGTGCTCCTCCAATGCCTTAGAATGTGCTCCCTCAGTACCTCAGAAAGTACCCACTCTCTACCTTAGAAAGTGCTCCCTCAATACCTCAGAAAGTGCTCCCCCAATACCTCAGAAATTTCTCCCTCAGTACCTCCGAAAGTGCTGCCTCAGTACAACAGAACATGGTCCCGCAATACCTCAGTCAGTGCACCCCAATACCTAAGAAAATGCTCCCTCAGTACCGCAGACAGTACTCCCTCATTACCCCAGAATGTCTTCTGTCAATAACTCAGAATGTGCTTCCTCAGTACCTCAGAACGGACTCCTTGATACCTCAGAAAGTGCACCCTCCGTACCTCAGAAAGTGCTCCCTCAATATCAAAGAAAGTGCTCCCTCAATATCAAAGATATTTCTCCCTCAATACCTCAGTCAGTGCTCCCCAATATCTCAGATAGTGCTTCCTCCGTACCTCAGAAAGTGCTCCCTCAGTACCTCAAAACGTGCTCACTCAATACCTCCGACAGTGCTCCACCAATACCTCAGAAAGTACTCCGTCAATAACTCAGAAAGTGCACCCTCTATTCCTCAGATATTTCTACCTCAATACCTCAGAAAGTGCTTGTTCAATATCTCAGATAGTGCTCCCTCAATCCCTCAGCCAGTCCTCCCCAATACTTCAGAAACTACTTCCACAGTACCTTAGAAAGTGCTCCCTCAATACCTCAGCCAGTGAACCCCCAATTCTTCAGACAGTTCTCCGTCAATACCTCAGAAAGTGCTACCTCAGTACCTCAGAAATTGTTCCCTCAATACCTCTGAAAGTGCTCCCTCAGTACCTCAGAAAGTGCTCCCTCAATACCACAGAAAGTGCTCCTCCAATGCCTCAGAATGTGCTCCCTCAGTACCTCAGAAAGTGCCCACTCAGTACCTTAGAAAGTGCTCCCTCAATACCTCAGAAAGTGCTCCCCCAATACCTCAGAAAGTTCTCCCTCAGTACCTCCGAAAGTGCTGCATCAGTACCACAGAACATGGTCCCGCAATACCTCAGTCAGTGCACCCCAATACCTAAGAAAATGCTCCCTCAGTACCGCAGACAGTACTCCCTCATTACCCCAGAATGTCCTCTGTCAATAACTCAGAATGTGCTTCCTCAGTACCTCAGACGGACTCCTCGATACCTCAAAAAGTGCACCCTCCGTACCTCAGAAAGTGCTCCCTCAATATCAAAGAAAGTGCTCCCTCTATATCAAAGATATTTCTCCCTCAATACCTCAGTCAGTGCTCCCCAATATCTCAGATACTGCTTCCTCCGTACCTCAGAAAGTGCTCCCTCAGTACCTCAAAACGTGCTCACTCAATACCTCCGACAGTGCTCCCCCAATACCTCAGAAAGTACTCCGTCAATAACTCAGAAAGTGCACCCCTCTATTCCTCAGATATTTCTACCTCAAGACCTCAGAAAGTGCTTGCTCAATATCTCAGATAGTGCTCCTTCAGCACGTCAGAAACTGCTCCATCAGTGTGTCAGAAAGTGCTCTCTCAGGACCTCAGACAGTGCTCCCCCAATACCTCAGATCGTGCTCCCTCTACCCCTCAGAAAGTGCCCCCTCAGTCCCTCAGTCAGTGCTCCCCAATACTTCAGAAAATGCTCCCTCAGTACCTCAGACAGTGCTCCCTCAGTACCCCAGAAAGTGCTCCCTTAGTACCTCAGAAGGTGCTCCTCAATACCTCAGAAAGTGCTACCTCAATACCTCAGAAAGTGCTCCCTCAATATCTAAGCACGTTCTCCCGCAATATCACAGATATTTCTCCCTCAAAACCTCAGTCAGCGCTCCCCCAATATCTCAGATAGTGCTTCCTCTGTACCACAGAAAGTGCTCCCTCAGTACCTCAGAAAGTGCTTCCTCAATATCGAAGAAAGTGCTCCCTCAATTACTCAGGTATTTCTCCCTCAATACCTCAAATAGTGCTTCCTCATTATGTCAGAAAGTGCTCCCTTAGTCTGTCAGAATGTGCTCCCTCAGGACATCAGACAGTGCTCCCTCAGTACCTCAGAAAGTGGCCCCTCAATACCTCAGAAAGTGTTCCCTCAGTACCTCAGAAGGTGCTCCCTCAGTTCCTAAGGAAGTGCTCCCTCAATACCTCAGAAAGCGCTCCCTCAGGACCACATAAAGTGTTCCCTCAATGCCTCTGAAAGTGCTCCCTCAACACCTCAAAAAGTGCTCCCTGAATATCTCAGATAGTGCTCGATCAATTCCTCAGATAGAGCTCCCACAATCTCTCAGCCAGTTATCCCCAATACCTCAGAAATTGCTCCCTCAGTACCTCAGAAAGTGCTCCCTCAGTGCCTCAGACAGTGCTCCCTCAATACCTAAGTAAGTGCTCCCTCAATATCACAGATATTTCTCCCTCAATACCTCAGTCAGTGCTCCCCCAATATCTCAGACAGTGCTTCCTCAGTACCTCAGAAAGTGCTCCCTCAATCCCTCAGAAAGTGCTCCCTCAATACCTCAGATAGTTCTTCCTCAGTACCTCGGATAGTGCTCCCTCAATACCTCAGAAAGAGCCCCCTCAATAGCTCACATAGCTCTCCCTCAGTACCTCAGATAAGGCTCATCAAGTCCTCAGATAGTGCTCCCTCAATACCTCAGATTGTTCTCCTTCAGTACCTCAGAAAGTGCTCCCTCAGTACCTCAGAACATGCTCCCTTAGGAGCTCAGAAAGTGCTCTCTCAATACCTCAAAAAGTGGCCCCTCATAGTTCACATGGTTCTCCCTCAGTACCACAGTTAGTGTTCCATCAATTCCTCTGATAGTGCTCCCTCAATATCTCAGAAAGTGCTACCTCAATACCTCAGAAAGTTCTCTCTCAATACCTCAGAAAATGCTCTCTCAGTACCTCAGACAGTGGTCCCTCATTACCCCAGAAAATGTTCTGTCTTTATCTCAGAAAGTGCTCCTCAACACCTCAGAAAGTGCTCCCTCAATATCTAAGGAAGAGATCCCTCAATATCACAGATATTTCTCCCTCAATATCTCAGTCAGTGCTCCCCCAATAACTCAGAAAACTCTTCCTCAGTACCTCAGACAGTGCTTCCTCATTACCCCAGAAACTGTTCTGTCAATACCTCAGAAAGTGCTCCCTCAGTACCTCAGAAAGTGCTCCTCAATATCTCAGAAAGTGCTCCCTCAATATCTAAGTAAGTGCTCCCTCAATATCACAGATATTTCTCCCTCAATACCTCAGTCAGTGCTGCCCCAATATCTCAGACAGTGCTTCCTCAGTACCTCAGAAAGTGCTCCCTCAGTTCCTCAGAATGTGCTCCCTCAATACCTCAGAATGTGCTCCCTCGCTACCTAAGACAGTTCTCCCTCAATAGCTCAGAAAGTGCTCTATCAATCCCTCAGAAAGTGCTCCCTCAATACCTCAGATAGTTCTTCCTCAGTACCTCGGATAGTGCTCCCTCAATACCTCAGAAAGAGCCCCCTCAATAGCTCACATAGCTCTCCCTCAGTACCTCAGATAAGGCTCGTTCAATTCCTCAGATAGTGCTCCCTCAATACCTCAGATTGTTCTCCTTCAGTACCTCAGAAAGTGCTCGCTCAGTACTTCAGAAAGTACTCCCTCAATGCCTCAGAAAGTGCTCCCTCAGGAGCTCAGAAAGTGCTCTCTCAATACCTCAAAAAGTGGCCCCCAATAGCTCTCATGGTTCTCGCTCAGTTCCTCAGTTAATAATCCCTCAATTCCTCAGATAATGCTCCCTCAATACCTCAGAATTTGCTACCTCAATACCTGAGAAAGTGCTCTCTCAATAACTCAGAATGTGTTCCCTCAGTAGCTCAGACAATGCTCCCTCAATACCCCAGAAAGTGCTCCCTCAGTGCCTCAGAAAGTCCTTCCTCAGTACCTCATAATGTGCTCCCTCAATACCTCGAATAGTTCTCCCCCAGTCCCGCAGAAGGTGCTCCCTCAATACCTCAGAAAGTGCTCGCTCAGTACCTCAAAAAGTGCTCACTCAATACCTCAGACAGTGCTCCCCAATACCTCAGAAAGTACTCCGCCAATACCTCAGAAAGTGCGCCCTCTATACCTCAGATATTCCTCCCTCAATACCTCAGAAAGTGCTTGCTCAATATCTCAGATAGTGCTCCCGCAGTACGTCAGAAACTGTTCCCTCAGTCTGTCAGAAAGTGCTCCCTCAGGACCTCAGACAGTGCTTCCTCCGTACCTCAGAAGGTGCTCCCTCAATCCCTCAGAAAGTGCCCTCTCAGTACCTCAGAAAGTGCTCCCTCAATGCCTCTGAAGGTGCTCCATCAATACCTCAGAACGAGCTCCCTCAGTACCTCAGACAGTGCTCCCTCAATACCACAGAAAGTGCTCCCTTAATACCTCAGAAAGTGCTCCCTCAATATTGCAGAAAGTGCTCCCTCAATGTCGCAGATAGTGCTCCATCAATTCCTCAGACAGTGCTCCCTCAATCATTCAGCCAGTGCTCCCCAATACCTCAGAAAGTGCTCCCTCAGTACCTCAGAAAGTGCTCCCTAAATACCTCTGAAAGTGCTCCTCAATACCTCAGAACGAGTTGCTTCAATTCCTCAGATAATTCTCCCTCAATGCCCCAGAAAGTCCTCCATCAATATCTCAGAGAGTTCTCCCTCAATATCTCAGATAGTTCTCCCTCAATACCTCAGATAGTGCACCCTCAATACCTCTGAAAGTGCTCTCTCAATGTCTCAGAATGTGTTCCCTGAATACCTCAGACAATTCTCCCTCAGTACCTCAGAAAGTGCTCCCTCAGTCCCTTAGACAATGCTCCCTCAATACCTCAGAAAATGCTCCCTTTGTACCACAGAAATTGCTCCCTCAATATCTCAGATAGCTCTCCCTCAATATCTCAGATAGTTCTCCCTCAATACATCAGATAGTGAATCCTCAATATCTCTGAAAGTGCTCTCTCAATGTCTCAGAATTTGTTCCCTGAATACCTCAGATACTTCTCCCTCAGTACCTCAGAAAGTGCTCCCTCAATCCCTCAGACAATGCTCGATCAATAGCTCAGAAAATACTCCCTCAGTACCTCAGAAATTGCTCCCTCAATACCTCAGATAGTTCTCCCTCAGTCCCTCGGAAAGTGCTCCCTCAGTACCTCAGATATTTCTCCCTTAGTACCTGAGAAAATGCTCCCTAAATATCTCAGAAAGTGCTCCCTCGGAAACTCAGAAAGTGCTCCCTTTGTACCACAGAAAATGCTCCCTCAATACCTCAGATAGTGCTCCCTCAGTCCCTCGGAAAGTGCTCCCTCAGTACCTCAGATAGTTCTCCCTTAGTACCTCAGAACGTGCTCCCTAAATATCTCAGAAAGTGCTCCCTCAGAACCTCAGAAAGTGCTCCCTCAACAACACAGATAGTTCTCCCTCAGTACCTCAGAAAATGCTCCCTCAGTACCACAGATAGTGCTCCCTCAATACCTCAGATTGTTCTCCCTCAATTCCTCAGCTAGTGCTCACTCAGAACCTCGGAAAATGCTCCTTGAATAACTCATAAAGTGCTCCCTCAATACCTCAGCCAGTGCTACCCCAATACCTCAGAAAGTGCTCCCTCAATACCTCAGAAAGTGCTCCCTCAGTACCTCAGAAAGTGTTCCCTCAATATCTCAGAAAGTGCTCCCTCAGTACCTCAGAAAGTGCTCCATCAATACCTCAGCCAGTGCTACCCCAATATCTCAGAAAGTGCTCCCTCAGAAACTCAGAACGTGCTCACTCAGTACCTTAGAAGTTGCTCCCTCAATACCTCAGAAATTGCTCCCTCAGTGCCTCAGAACGTTTTCCCTCGATACCTCAGCCAGTGCTACCCCAATACCTCAGAAAGTGCTCCCTCAGTACCTCAGAATATGCGACCTCAATACCTCAGTCAGTGATCCCCCAATAGCTCAGAAAGTGCTCCCTTAGTACATCAGAAAGTGCTCCGTCCATACCTCAGAAGGTGCTCCCTCAGTACCTCAGAAAGTGCTCCCTCAATACCTCAGAAAGTGCTCTCTCAGTACATCAGAAAGTGCTCCGTCCATACCGCAGAAGGTGCTCCCTCAGTACCTCAGAAAGTTCTCCCTCAATATCTCTGAAATTGCTCCCTCAGAATCTCAGAAAGTGCTCCCTCAATATCTAAGAAAGTGCTTCCTCAATATCTCAGATAGTTCTCCCTCAATACCTCAGATAGTGCTTCCTCAGTACCTCAGATAGTGCTCCCTCAGTACCTCAGCCAGTGCTCCCCCAATACCTCAGAAAGTGGTCTCTCAGTACCTCAGACAGTGCTCCCTCAATACCTCAGAAAGTCGTCCCTCAGTACCTCAGAAAGTGCTCTCTCAGTACCTCAGACAGTGCTCCCTCAATACCTCAGAAAGTGGTCCCTCAGTACCTCAGAAAGTGCTCCCTCCGTACCTTAGAAATTGCTCCCTCAATACCTCTGAAATTGCTCCCTCAGTGCCTCAGAACATTTTCCCTCGATACCTCAGCCAGTGCTACCCCAATACCTCAGAAAGTGCTCCCTCAGTACCTCAGAATATGCGACCTCAATACCTCAGTCAGTGATCCCCCAATAGCTCAGAAAGTGCTCCCTTAGTACATCAGAAAGTGCTCCGTCCATACCTCAGAAGGTGCTCCCTCAGTACCTCAGAAAGTGCTCCCTCAATACCTCAGAAAGTGCTCTCTCAGTACATCAGAAAGTGCTCCGTCCATACCGCAGAAGGTGCTCCCTCAGTACCTCAGAAAGTTCTCCCTCAATATCTCTGAAATTGCTCCCTCAGAACCTCAGAAAGTGCTCCCTCAATATCTAAGAAAGTGCTTCCTCAATATCTCAGATAGTTCTCCCTCAATACCTCAGATAGTGCTTCCTCAGTACCTCAGATAGTGCTCCCTCAGTACCTCAGCCAGTGCTCCCCCAATACCTCAGAAAGTGGTCTCTCAGTACCTCAGACAGTGCTCCCTCAATACCTCAGAAAGTGGTCCCTCAGTACCTCAGAAAGTGCTCTCTCAGTACCTCAGACAGTGCTCCCTCAATACCTCAGAAAGTGGTCCCTCAGTACCTCAGAAAGTGCTCCCTCCGTACCTTAGAAATTGCTCCCTCAATACCTCTGAAATTGCTCCCTCAGTGCCTCAGAACATTTTCCCTCGATACCTCAGCCAGTGCCTCCCAATACCTCAGAAAGTGCTCCCTCAGTACCTCAGAAAGTTGTGCCTCCGTACCTCAGAACATGCGACCTCAATACCTCAGTGAGTGATCCCCCAATAGCTCAGAAAATGCTCCCTCAGAACCTCAGACAGTGCTCCCTCAATACCTCAGAAAGTGCTCCCTCAGTTCATCAGAAATTGCTCCGTCCATACCTCAGAAGGTGCTCCCACAGTGCCTCAGAAAGTGCTCCCTCAATACCTCTGAAATTGCTCCCTCAGTACCTCAGAAAGTGCTCCCTCAATACCTCAGAAAGTGCTCCCTCAGTACCTCAGAAACTATTCCCTCAATACCTCAGAAAGTTTTCCCTCAATATCTCAGAACGTGCTCCGTCAGTACCTCAGAAAGTGCTCCCTCAATACCTCAGAAAGTGCTCTCTCAATACCTCAGCAAGTGCCTCCCAATACCTCAGAAAGTGCTCCCTCAGTACCTCAGAAAGTTGTGCCTTCGTACCTCAGAACATGCGACCTCAATACCTCAGTCAGTGATCCCCCAAAAGCTCAGAAAATGCTCCCTCAGAACCTCAGACAGTGCTCCCTCAATACCTCAGAAAGTGCTCCCTCAGTACATCAGAAATTGCTCCGTCCATACCTCAGAAGGTGCTCCCACAGTGCCTCAGAAAGTGCTCCCTCAATACCTCAGAAAGTGGTCTCTCAGTACCTCAGACAGTGCTCCCTCAATACCTCAGAAAGTCGTCCCTCAGTACCTCAGAAAGTGCTCTCTCAGTACCTCAGACAGTGCTCCCTCAATACCTCAGAAAGTGGTCCCTCAGTACCTCAGAAAGTGCTCCCTCCGTACCTTAGAAATTGCTCCCTCAATACCTCTGAAATTGCTCCCTCAGTGCCTCAGAACATTTTCCCTCGATACCTCAGCCAGTGCTACCCCAATACCTCAGAAAGTGCTCCCTCAGTACCTCAGAATATGCGACCTCAATACCTCAGTCAGTGATCCCCCAATAGCTCAGAAAGTGCTCCCTTAGTACATCAGAAAGTGCTCCGTCCATACCTCAGAAGGTGCTCCCTCAGTACCTCAGAAAGTGCTCCCTCAATACCTCAGAAAGTGCTCTCTCAGTACATCAGAAAGTGCTCCGTCCATACCGCAGAAGGTGCTCCCTCAGTACCTCAGAAAGTTCTCCCTCAATATCTCTGAAATTGCTCCCTCAGAACCTCAGAAAGTGCTCCCTCAATATCTAAGAAAGTGCTTCCTCAATATCTCAGATAGTTCTCCCTCAATACCTCAGATAGTGCTTCCTCAGTACCTCAGATAGTGCTCCCTCAGTACCTCAGCCAGTGCTCCCCCAATACCTCAGAAAGTGGTCTCTCAGTACCTCAGACAGTGCTCCCTCAATACCTCAGAAAGTGGTCCCTCAGTACCTCAGAAAGTGCTCTCTCAGTACCTCAGACAGTGCTCCCTCAATACCTCAGAAAGTGGTCCCTCAGTACCTCAGAAAGTGCTCCCTCCGTACCTTAGAAATTGCTCCCTCAATACCTCTGAAATTGCTCCCTCAGTGCCTCAGAACATTTTCCCTCGATACCTCAGCCAGTGCCTCCCAATACCTCAGAAAGTGCTCCCTCAGTACCTCAGAAAGTTGTGCCTCCGTACCTCAGAACATGCGACCTCAATACCTCAGTGAGTGATCCCCCAATAGCTCAGAAAATGCTCCCTCAGAACCTCAGACAGTGCTCCCTCAATACCTCAGAAAGTGCTCCCTCAGTTCATCAGAAATTGCTCCGTCCATACCTCAGAAGGTGCTCCCACAGTGCCTCAGAAAGTGCTCCCTCAATACCTCTGAAATTGCTCCCTCAGTACCTCAGAAAGTGCTCCCTCAATACCTCAGAAAGTGCTCCCTCAGTACCTCAGAAACTATTCCCTCAATACCTCAGAAAGTTTTCCCTCAATATCTCAGAACGTGCTCCGTCAGTACCTCAGAAAGTGCTCCCTCAATACCTCAGAAAGTGCTCTCTCAATACCTCAGCAAGTGCCTCCCAATACCTCAGAAAGTGCTCCCTCAGTACCTCAGAAAGTTGTGCCTTCGTACCTCAGAACATGCGACCTCAATACCTCAGTCAGTGATCCCCCAAAAGCTCAGAAAATGCTCCCTCAGAACCTCAGACAGTGCTCCCTCAATACCTCAGAAAGTGCTCCCTCAGTACATCAGAAATTGCTCCGTCCATACCTCAGAAGGTGCTCCCACAGTGCCTCAGAAAGTGCTCCCTCAATACCTCTGAAATTGCTCCCTCAGTACCTCAGAAAGTGCTCCCTCAATGCCTCAGAAAGTGCTGACTCAATACCTCAGCCAGTGCTACCCCAATACCTCAGACAGTGCTCCCTCAATACCTCAGAAAGTGCTCCCTCAGTACCTCAGAAAGTGTTCCCTCCATACCTCAGAAAGGTTTCCCTCAATATCTCAGAAAGTGCTCCGTCAGTACCTCAGAAAGTGGTCCCTCAATACCTCAGAAAGTGCTCCCTCAATACCTCAGCCGGTGCTACCCCAATACCTCAGAGAGTGGTCCCTCAATACCTCAGAAGGTGAGCCATCAGTACCTCAGAAAGTGTTCCCTCAGTACCTCAGAAAGTGCTCACTAGGTACCTTAGAAATTGCTACCTCAATACCTCAGAAATTGCTCCCTCAGTGCCTCAGAACGTTTTACCTCG
This sequence comes from Chiloscyllium punctatum, assembly GCF_047496795.1. Classification (NCBI taxonomy): domain Eukaryota; kingdom Metazoa; phylum Chordata; class Chondrichthyes; order Orectolobiformes; family Hemiscylliidae; genus Chiloscyllium; species Chiloscyllium punctatum. Next base: position 1,938,432 of record NC_092745.1, on the reverse strand, counting down.
ATACCTCAGCCAGTGCTCCCCCAATACCTCAGAAAGTGCTCCCTCAGTACCTCAGAAGGTGCTCCCTCAATACCTCAGATAGCTCTCCCTCAGTACCTCAGAAAGTGCTCCCTCAATCCCTCAGATAGCACTCCCTCAATACCTCAGATAGTGCACACTCAGTACCTCAGAAAATGCTCCCTGAATACCTCTGAAATTGCTCCCTCAATACCTCTGCCAGTGCTACCCCAATACCTCAGACAGTGCTCCCTCAATACCTCAGAAAGTGCTCCCTCAGACCCTCAGAAAGTGCTCCCTCAATACCTCAGCCAGTGCTACCCCAATACCTCAGACAGTGCTCCCTCAATACCACAGAAAGTGCTTCCTCAGTAAATCAGAATGCGTTCCCTCAATATCTCAGAAATTGCTCCCTGAATACCTCAGAATGTTCTCTCTTAATACCTCAGAAAGTGCTCCCTCAGAACGTCAGAACATGCTCCCTCAATACCTCAGCCAGTGCACCCCCAACACCTCAGAAAGTGCTCTCTCAGTACCTCAGAAACTGCTCCCTCAATACCTCAGAAAGTCCACCCTCAGTACCTCATAAAGTGCTCACTCAGTAAGTTAGAAATTGCTCCCTTATTACCTTTGAAATTGCCCCCACAGTGCCTGAGAAAGTGCTCCCTCACTGCCTCAGAAAGTGCCCCCTCAGTAGCTCAGAAAGTGCTCTCTCAATACCTCAAAAAGTCGCCCCCAATAGCTCTCATGGTTCTCGCTCACTACCTCAGTTAATGCTCCCTCAATTCCTCAGATAGTGCTCCCTCAATACCTCAGAAAGTGCTACCTCAATACCTGAGAAAGTGCTCTCTCAATAACTCAGAATGTGTTCCCTCAGTAGCTCAGACAATGCTCCCTCAATACCCTAGAAAGTGCTCCCTCAGTGCCTCAGAAAGTCCTCCCTCAGAACCTCATAAAGTGCTCCCTCAATACCTCGGATAGTTCTCCCTCAGTACCTCATAAAGTGCTCCCTCAATACCTCGGATCGTTCTCCCTCAATACCTCAGAAATTGCTCCCTCAGTACCTCAAAAAGAGGTCACTCAATACCTCAGACAGTTCTCCCAATACCTCAGAAGGTACTCCACCAATACCTCAGAAAATGCGCCCTCTATGCCTCAGATATTTCTACCTCGATACCTCAGAAAGTGCTTGATCAATATCTCAGATAGTGCTCCCTCAGTACGTCAGAAACTGTTCCCTCAGTCTGTCAGAAAGTGGTCCCTCAGGACCTCTGACAGTGCTCCCTCAGTACCTCAGAAATTGCTCCCTCAATCCCTCAGAAAGTGCCCTCTCAGTACCTCAGAAAGTGCTCCCTCAATGCCTCTGAAGCTGCTCCCTCAATACCTCAGAACGAGCTCTCACAGGACCTCAGACAGTGCTCTCAATACCACAGAAAGTGCTCCCTCAGTACCTCAGAAGGTGCTCCATCAATTCCTCAGACTGTGCTCCCTCAATCAATCAGTCAGTGCTCCCCAATACCTCAGAAAGTGCTCTCTCAGTACCTCAGAAAGTGCTCCCTCAATACCTCTGAAAGTGCTCCCTCAAAACCTCAGAACGAGCTCCCTCAATTCCTCAGATAATTCTCCCTCAATGCCTCAGAAAGTGCTCCCTCAATATCTCAGATAGTGCTACCCCAATACCTCAGACAGTGCTCCCTCAAAACCTCAGGAAGTGCTCCCTCATTACCTACGAAAGTGTTCGCTCAATTCCTCAGAAAGTGTTCCCACAATATCTCAGAAAGTGCTCCCTCAGTCCCTCAGAAAGTGCTCGCCCAATAACTCAGACAGTGCTCCCTCAATACCACAGAAAGTGATTCCTCAGTAAATCAGAGTGTTCCCTCAATATCTCATAAATTGCTCCCTGAATACCTCAGAATGTGCTCTCTCAATACCTCAGAAAGTGCTCCCTCAGAACGTCAGAACATGCTCCCTCAATACCTCAGCCAGTGCTCCCCCAATACCTCAGAAAGTGCTCTCTCAGTACCTCAGATAGTGCTCCCTCAATACCTCAGAAAGTCCACCCTCAGTACCTCATAAAGTGCTCACTCAGTAAGTTAGAAATTGCTCCCTTAATACCTCTGAAGTTGCCCCCTCAGTGCCTCAGAAAGTGCTCCCTCAGTGCCTCAGAAAGTGCTCCCTCAGTAGCTCAGAAAGTGCTCTCTCAATACCTCAAAAAGTGGCCGCCAAGAGCTCTCATGGTTCTCGCTCAGTACCTCAGTTAATGCTCCATCAATTCCTCAGATAGTGCTCCCTCAATACCTCAGAAAGTGCTACCTCAATACCTGAGAAAGTGCTCTCTCAATAACTCAGAATGTGTTCCCTCAGTAGCTCAGACAATGCTCCCTCAATACCCCAGAAAGTGCTCCCTCAGTGCCTCAGAAAGTCCTCCCTCAGTACCTCATAAAGTGCTCCCTCAATACCTCGGATAGTTCTCCCTCAGTACCACATAAAGTGCTCCCTCAATACCTCGGATCGTTCTCCCTCAGTACCTCAACAAGTGCTCACTCATTACCTCAGACAGTGCTCCCCAATACCTCAGAAGGTGCCCCCTCTATACCTCAGATATTCCTCCCTCAATACCTCAGAAAGTGCTTGCTCAATATCTCAGATAGTGCTCCCTCAGTACGTCAGAAACTGTTCCCTCAGTCTGTCAGAAAGTGGTCCCTCAGGACCTCAGAAAGTGCTCCCTCAGTATCTCAGAAAGTGCCCTCTCAGTACCTCAGAAAGTGCTTTCTCAAAGCCTCTGAAGGTGCTCCATCAAAACCTCAGAACGACCTCCCGCAGTACCTCAGACAGTGCTCCCTCAATACCACAGAAAGTGCTCCCTTAATACCTCAGAAAGTGCTCCCTCACTATCGCAGCTGGGTGCTCCATCAATTCCTACGACAGTGCTCCCTCAATCACTCAGCCAGTGCTCCCCAATACCTCATAAAGTGCTTCCTCAGTACCTCAGAAAGGGCTCCCTCAATACCTCTGAAAGGTCTCCTTCAATACCTCAGAACGAGCTGCCTCAATTCCTCAGATAATTCTCCCTCAATGCCTCAGAAATTGCTCCCTCAATATCTCAGATAGCTCTCCCTCAATATCTCAGATAGTTCTCCCTCAATACATCAGATAGTGAATCCTCAATATCTCTGAAAGTGCTCTCTCAATGTCTCAGAATTTGTTCCCTGAATACCTCAGATACTTCTCCCTCAGTACCTCAGAAAGTGCTCCCTCAATCCCTCAGACAATGCTCGATCAATAGCTCAGAAAATACTCCCTCAGTACCTCAGAAATTGCTCCCTCAATACCTCAGATAGTTCTCCCTCAGTCCCTCGGAAAGTGCTCCCTCAGTACCTCAGATATTTCTCCCTTAGTACCTGAGAAAATGCTCCCTAAATATCTCAGAAAGTGCTCCCTCGGAAACTCAGAAAGTGCTCCCTTTGTACCACAGAAAATGCTCCCTCAATACCTCAGATAGTGCTCCCTCAGTCCCTCGGAAAGTGCTCCCTCAGTACCTCAGATAGTTCTCCCTTAGTACCTCAGAACGTGCTCCCTAAATATCTCAGAAAGTGCTCCCTCAGAACCTCAGAAAGTGCTCCCTCAACAACACAGATAGTTCTCCCTCAGTACCTCAGAAAATGCTCCCTCAGTACCACAGATAGTGCTCCCTCAATACCTCAGATTGTTCTCCCTCAATTCCTCAGCTAGTGCTCACTCAGAACCTCGGAAAATGCTCCTTGAATAACTCATAAAGTGCTCCCTCAATACCTCAGCCAGTGCTACCCCAATACCTCAGAAAGTGCTCCCTCAATACCTCAGAAAGTGCTCCCTCAGTACCTCAGAAAGTGTTCCCTCAATATCTCAGAAAGTGCTCCCTCAGTACCTCAGAAAGTGCTCCATCAATACCTCAGCCAGTGCTACCCCAATATCTCAGAAAGTGCTCCCTCAGAAACTCAGAACGTGCTCACTCAGTACCTTAGAAGTTGCTCCCTCAATACCTCAGAAATTGCTCCCTCAGTGCCTCAGAACGTTTTCCCTCGATACCTCAGCCAGTGCTACCCCAATACCTCAGAAAGTGCTCCCTCAGTACCTCAGAATATGCGACCTCAATACCTCAGTCAGTGATCCCCCAATAGCTCAGAAAGTGCTCCCTTAGTACATCAGAAAGTGCTCCGTCCATACCTCAGAAGGTGCTCCCTCAGTACCTCAGAAAGTGCTCCCTCAATACCTCAGAAAGTGCTCTCTCAGTACATCAGAAAGTGCTCCGTCCATACCGCAGAAGGTGCTCCCTCAGTACCTCAGAAAGTTCTCCCTCAATATCTCTGAAATTGCTCCCTCAGAACCTCAGAAAGTGCTCCCTCAATATCTAAGAAAGTGCTTCCTCAATATCTCAGATAGTTCTCCCTCAATACCTCAGATAGTGCTTCCTCAGTACCTCAGATAGTGCTCCCTCAGTACCTCAGCCAGTGCTCCCCCAATACCTCAGAAAGTGGTCTCTCAGTACCTCAGACAGTGCTCCCTCAATACCTCTGAAAGGTCTCCCTCAATACCTCAGAACGAGCTCCCTCAATTCCTCAGATAATTCTCCCTCAATGCCTCAGAAATTGCTCCCTCAATATCTCAGATAGCTCTCCCTCAATATCTCAGATAGTTCTCCCTCAATACATCAGATAGTGAATCCTCAATATCTCTGAAAGTGCTCTCTCAATGTCTCAGAATTTGTTCCCTGAATACCTCAGATACTTCTCCCTCAGTACCTCAGAAAGTGCTCCCTCAATCCCTCAGACAATGCTCGATCAATAGCTCAGAAAATACTCCCTCAGTACCTCAGAAATTGCTCCCTCAATACCTCAGATAGTTCTCCCTCAGTCCCTCGGAAAGTGCTCCCTCAGTACCTCAGATATTTCTCCCTTAGTACCTGAGAAAATGCTCCCTAAATATCTCAGAAAGTGCTCCCTCGGAAACTCAGAAAGTGCTCCCTCAATACCTCAGATAGTTCTCCCTCAGTACCTCAGAAAGTGCTCCCTCAGTACCTCAGATATTGCTCCCTCAATACCTCAGATAGTTCTCCCTCAATTCCTCAGATAGTGCTCACTCAGTACCTCAGAAAATGCTCCTTGAATTCCTTCAGAAAGTGCTCCCTCAATACCTCAGCCAGTACTACCCAATACCTCAGACAGTGCTCCCTCAATACCTCAGAAAGTACTCCCTCAGTACATCAGAAAGTGTTCCCTCAATATCTCAGAAATTACTCCCTCAGTACCTCAGAAAGTGCTCCATCAATACCTCAGAAAGTGCTCGCTCAATACCTCAGCCAGTGCTACCCCAATATCTCAGAGAGTGGTCCCTCAATACCTCAGAACGTGCTCCCTCAATATCTCAGAAAGTGCTCCCTCAGTTCCTCAGACATTGCTCCCTCAATATCTAAGAAAGTGCTCCCTCAATATCTCAGATAGTTCCCCCTCAATACCTCAGATAGTGCTTCCTCAGTACCTCAGAACATGCTCCCTCAATACCTCAGCCAGTGCTCCCCAATACCTCAGAAAGTACTCTCTCAGTACCTCAGACAGTGCTCCCTCCATACCTCAGATATTGCACCCTCAGTACCTCAGAAAGTGCTCACTCAGTCCCTTAGAAATTGCTCCCTCAATACCTCTGAAATTGCTCCCTCAGTGCTTCAGAACGTTTTCCCTCGATATCTCAGCCAGTGTTTCCCCAATACCTCAGAAAGTGTTCCCTCAGTACCTCAGAAAGTTCTGCCTCCGTACCTCAGAACATGCTCCCTCAATACCTCAGTCATTGCTCCCCCAATACCACAGATAGTGCTTCCTCAGTACCTCAGAATGTTCTCTCTCAATACTTCTGGAAGTGCTCCCTCAGTAGCTCAGACAGTGCCCCCTCAATACCCCAGAAAATGCTCCCTCAATACCTCAGAAAGTGCTCCCTCAGGACCTCAGACTTTGCTCCCTCAATACCCCAGAATTTGCTCCCTCAGTACCTCAGAACGTGCTCCCTCAGTACCTCAGAGAGTGGTCCCTCAATACCTCAGAAAGTGCTCCCTCAGTACCTCAGAAAGTGTTCCCTTAGTACCTCAGAAAGTGCTCGCTCAGTAACTTAGCAATTGCTCCCTCAATACCTCTGAAATTGCTCCCTCAGTGCCTCAGAACGTTTTCCCTCGATACCTCAGCCAGTTGTCCCCCAATACCTCAGAAAGTGCTCCCTCAGTACCTTAGAATGTGCTGCCTCCGTACCTCAGAACATGCACCCTCAATACCTCAGTCAGTGCTCCCCCAATAGCTCAGAAAATGCTCCCTCAGTACCTCAGACAGTGTTCCCTCAATACCTCAGAAATTGCTCCCTCAGTACATCAGAAAGTGTTCCGTCCATACCTCAGAGGGTGCTGCCTCAGTTCCTCAGAAAGTGCTCCCTGAATAACTCTGAAAATGCTCCTTCAGTACCTCAGAACATGCTCCCTCAGTAGCTCAGACAGTGCCCCCTCAATACCCCAGAAAATGCTCCCTCAATACCTCAGAAAGTGCTCCCTTAATACCTCAGAAAGTGCTCCCTCAGGACCTCAGACTTTGCTCCCTCAATACCCCAGAATTTGCTCCCTCAGTACGTCAGAAAGTGCTCCCTCAGTACCTCAGAAAGTGCTTCCTCAATACCTCAGAAAGTTCTCCATCAATGCAGAAGAAAGCATCACTTTGTTGTGTTTAACCCCCAAAGCCCCCTGGACAGTAGCTCCACAAAATATTCACATCCTCAAAACTTCAGGGGTAAGCCGAGCTCCCCCCTCAGATTGCGTTCACCCCCTTCAGACTGTCAGGACCCACATCCACCCCGGCCAAGATTGGAGCCAAGGTCCCCAGAACATTACTTGTCTCTCTGCATTAAGTTTAGAATTCCTACAGTGTAGAAGCAAGCCATTCCGTCCATTGGCTCCACACTGACTGTCTGAACAGCATCGCACCCAGACTCACATCCTCTACTCTCTCCCTGGAATGCTGCATTTCCCATGGCATCTGTGGGCGGTGGGAGGAAACTGGATCACGCGGAGGGAACCCACACAGATATTGTGAAAATGTATAAACTCCACACAGACAGTCACCAGGAGTTAGAACCAAACCACTGAGGCACCGTGCTGTCCTCTCTCCCTGGATGCCATCTCATCTAACCTTTTACTAAGCAACCTCCCATGTGAAACCTTCACACCTGTCTCCTTGTTCATCCCTTCAAAAGCTCTATCAAGTTGGACACACCATTTCCACAAACAAAGCCAGGCTGACCATCCCGAATGAATTCTTATTTTCCAAATGCATGTAAATTGTCTCTCAGAATGCCCTCCAACAGCTTACCCACCACTGCCATCAGGCTCACAGCTCCATAGTTCAATGGCTGTTCCTTGCAGCCTTACTTCAATAATGGCACATCATTAATCACCCTCCAGTCTTCAGGCACCTCACCCGTTGTCACTGATCGGTCCATCTGACAAGGCCATCTCCATCCTTCTGTAATCTAAGGCTATCATCCTCAGTATTTATCACCCAACCAATCTTCATATCATTCATGAACCCAATGATTAACCATCCACCATTCAAATCTAAATCTTTTCTATCAACCACATCAGCAAGAACCCAACAATGAGACATGAAGAGACAGAGATTTCTAATTGGGCCATCACTGTCTGCTTCCTGCCACTCAGCATTCTGCGACAAATTCCTTGGATCTTGAGTTTTTATGTTCCCTATCAGTTTCCACTATGGGAACTGATAAAAGCCTTACTGACCTCCAAGCAGACGACAGGAAAGTATTGCACTTATTTACACACGGGGTCACCTCCTTAAAAAGTGCAATCGCATTGGTCAGACCTGACCCCTCCTTAACACAACCATTCTGACTGTTTTCATGAACTCCAGTCTCTTGAAATGCTGATTAATTCTATCTCCCCAAATTGCTTCCAACAGATGTCCCACCCACGATATTAGCCTGACTGGCCTGTAGCTGCCTGGTATATCTCATGCTCCTTTTTGAATAACAGTACCACATGGTCAGTCCGACAACACCTCTCTTGTGGCCAGAGGGGATTTGAAAATGCTTGCAAGTGTACCTGCTACTTCCTCCACCACCTCATTCGGTAAACTGAGATACATTTCCACCGTCTTTGGAGATTTATTGGGTTGTAAGAAGGTCAGACCACTCAGAACCATCCCTTTCTCTATATATGCTCATTCATTTAATTGTATCACAGAGCATCTTCACGATTTCATATCAACCCTGTCCCAATGAGCATTGACAAAATGCATCCATTCACTGTCGCCTCTAGGTCCATGCACAAATTCTCACTGTGTTCCACAACCTACTCTCTCTCTCATTATCAATTCACCCTTAATGTCACTGTAAAGTCCTTTCACATTTTTATTTCCTCTCCTAGCATTCCTCTCTCCCAGGCAATTAGCCTGCGATATGATTTGGAAGAGTGTGGGATGTCATTCCGAATGTGGATTAGCATTGGGTAACTCAGAAATAAGGAACACACGACTGTGCTGAGTGTGGGGCAGTGGGATTCATTGGGGATGAGCAGACGGAAGCTGAGGAATAAACCTCAGCCCTGCAGCATGAAAATATCCCTTTGAGCTGGCAGGTCATTCATGCAAAACGAAAAGTCGATCCCTGGGAAAAGAGGGTGGTACCTCTTCAGGTTCAATAACCAAATGAAGACGGTCTGTATGAACACCGTCTCTGGAATCTGGACATGGGAATCATTGCTGAGCAGGGTATGTCGGAAGCAGAGGCAGAAATGTACTGAACAATTTCAGATATTCCTCTTAGACCACACACATGGGAGCAGAAATTATGCCATACAGCCCATCTGATAGTGTGGCACTCACTCAGTCCTGACTCTCTTACAATGCATGTATCCCCCAGACTGATGCGCTGACAGTGCAGCGCTCCCTCAGTAATGACCCTCTGACAGTGTGGCACTCCCTCAGTACTGACCCACTGACAGTGCGGCACTCCCTCAGTGCTGACCTTCTTACAATGCAGAGTTCCCTCAGTACTAACCTTCTGACAGTGCAGCACTGCCCCCATATTGACCCTCTGAGATTGCGGCAATCCTTCATTACTGACCCTCTGACAGTGCTGCGCTCCCTCAGTAATGACCCTCTGACAGTGCAGCATTTCCACAGTACTGACCCTCCTACAGTGCGGCACTCCCGCAGTGCTGACTCCTGACAGTGCAGCCCTGCCTGAAATGGATCCTCTGACAATGCAGCACTCCCTCAGTACTGACCCTCTGACATTGCAGTGCTTCCTCCGTCCTGACCCTCTGACAGTGCATCGCTCCCTCAAACTGACCTTCTGACAGTGCAGCACTCCCTCTGTATTGAGCGGCAGACAGTGCGGCACTCCCTCAGTAATGACCCTCTGACAGTGCAGTGCTTCCTCCGTCCTAACCCTCAGGCAATGCTGCACTCCCTCCATACTGATCCACTGACAGTGCTGCACTCCCTCAGTTCTGACACTCTGACATTACAGCACTCCCTCAGAACTGACATGCTGACAGTGCAGCACTCCCTTAGTCCTGCACCCCTGACAGTGTGGCACTCCCTCGATACTGACCCTCTGACACTGCAGCACGCTCTCAGTACAAATCCTCTGGCAATGCAGCAGGCCCTCAGTATTGACATTCCAACAGTGCGGTGATCCTCTGACAGTGCCACACAAGCTCAGTACTGAACCACTGACAGTGCAGCACACCCTCAGTACTGACCCTCTGGCAGTGCAGCACTCCCTCAGTCCTGACCATCAGATAGTGCACCATTGACAATGTAGCGCTCCTCAGTACAGATATTCTGGCAATGCAGCCGGCTCTCAATACTGACTGACCAACAGTGCGGTGATACCTCAGTACTGACCCTCTGACGGTGTGGCACTCCATCAGTACTGACCCACTGATAGTGCAGCACTCCCGCAGTACTGACCCTCTGACAGTGCTGCATTCCCTCAGTGCTGATCATCTAACAGTGCAGCACTCTTTCCGCACTGACCCTCTGACATTGCAGTACATCCTCAGTACTGATCTTCTGACAGTGCAGTACTCCCTCAGTACTGACCCTCTCACAGTACAACGCTCCCTCACTACTGACCCTCTCACAGTGCAGCACTCCCTCAGCACGGACCCTCTGACATTGCAGTACATCCTCAGTACTGACCCTCTAACAGTGCAGCACTCCCTCAGTAGTGACCCTCTGACAGTGCAGCACTCCCTCAGTCGTGACCCTCTGACAGTGCAGCACTCCCTCAGTAGTGACCCTTTGACATTGCAGTACATCCTCAGTACTGACCCTCTAACAGTGCAGCACTCCCTCAGTACTAACCCTCTGGCAGTGCAGCACTCCCTCAGTAGTGACCCTCTGACAGTGCAGCATTCCCTCATTACTGATCCTATGACATTGCAGTATATCCTCAGTACTGACCCTCTGAAAGTGCAGCAGTCCCTCAGTACTGACCCTCCGATGGTGCAGCATTCCTTCCATGCTGACAATGTGACAGTGCAGCACTCCCTTGGTCCTGCGCCCCACACAGTGCAGCGATCACTCTGTACTGACCCTCTGACAGTGCAGCACTCCCTCAGTCATGACCCTCTGACAGTGCAGCACTCCCTCAGCACTGATCATTTGACAGTCCCACTGTCCCTCAGAAGAGAGTGTCTGACGCCACGTCATTCCCTCGTTACTGACGCTCTGACTCTGCAGCACTCTCTTTGTATTGACATTTCCACAGTGCAGCACTTCCTCAGCACTAACCCTCTGACAGTGCAGCACTCCCTCAGTACTGACCCTCTGACAGTGCAGCACTTCCTCAGCACTGATCATTTGACAGTCCGGCTGCCCCTCAGAAGTGAGTGTCTGACACCACGTCATTCCCTCATTACTGGCACTCTGACTCTGCAGCACTCTCTTTGTATTGACATTCAAACAGTACAGCACTTCCTCATTATTGACCCTCCGATGGTGCAGCACTCCTTCCATGCTGACAATGTGACAGTGCAGCACTCCCTTGGTCCTGCGCCCCACAAAGTGCAGCGATCACTCTGTACTGACCCTCCGACAGTGCAGCACTCCCTCTTCACTGATCCTTTCACTCTGCAGCATTCCCTCAGACGTAAGCCTCCAACACCACAGCATTCCTGCAATACTGACCCTCTAACTCTGCCGCAGTCTCTCTGTGCTGACATTTCTACAGTGCAGCACTCCCTCAGTGCTGACACTCTGACAGTGCAGCACTGCCTCAACACTGATCATTTGAGAGTCCAGCACTTCCTCAGATGTGAGCCTCTGACGCCACAGCAATCCCTCTGACATTGCAGTACATCCTCAGTACTGACCCTCTGACTCTGCAGGATTGTCTTTGTATTGCCATTTCTACAGTGCAGCACTCCCTCAGTACTGACCCTCTGACAGTGCAGCACTCCCTCTGTACTGACCCTCTGATAGTGGAGCACTCCCTCAGTACTGTCACTCTGACGGTGCAGCATTCCCTCGGTACTGACCCTCTGTCAGTGCAACACTCCCTCATGTCTGACCCTCTCACAGTGTTGCACTCCCTGAGTACTGACCTTCTCATGGAGCAGCGCTCCCTCAGTACTGACCCTCTGACAGTGCAGCACTCCCTCAGTACTGACTCTCTGACAGTGAGGTGATCCCTCAGTGCTGACCCGCTGACCGTGCAGTACTCCCTCTGTACTGACCCTCTGACAGTGCAGCACTCCCTCAGTACTCACTCTCTGACAGTGCAGCGCTCCCTCGATACTGACCCTCTGACAGTGCAGCACTCCCTCAGTACTGAACCTCTGACAGTGCAGCACTCCTCAGAGGTGGCCCTCTGTTAATACATGAACATAGAACATAGAAAAATACAGCGCAGTACAGGCCCTTCGGCCCTCGATGTTGCGCCGACCGAAGCCTACCTAACCTACACTAGCCCAATAACCTCCATATGCTTATCCAATGCCCGCTTGAATGACCATAAAGAGAGAGAGTCCACCACGGATACTGGCAGGGCATTCCATGAACTCACAACCCGCTGAGTAAAGAATCTACCCCTAACATCTGTCCTATACCAACCTCCCCTTAATTTAAAGCTGTGTCCACTAGTAACAGCTGACTCCATACGCGGAAAAAGGTTCTCACTGTTAGCCCTATATAACCCCTAATCATCTTGTACACCTCTATCAATTCTCCCCTAAACCTTCTTTTCTCCAATGAGAACAGTCCCAAGTGCCTCAGCCTTTCCTCATACTATCTTCCTCCCATGCCAGGCAACATCCTGGTAAACCTCCTCTGCACCCGTTCCAGTGCCTCCACATCCTTCCTATAGTATGGCGACCAAAACTGTACACAATACTCCAGATAAGGCCGCACCAGAGTCTTATACAACTGCAACATGACCTCAGGACTCCGGAACTCAATTCCTCTACCAATAAAAGCCAGTACACCATATGCCTTCTTCACTGCACTATTTACCTGGGTGGCAAATTTCAGAGATCTGTGTACATGGACACCAAGATCCCTCTGCTTATCCACACTGCCAAGTAGCCTACCATTAGCCCAGTAATCCATCTTCTTGTTACTCCTACCAAAGTGAATGACTTCACACTTAGCTACACTGAATTCCATTTGCCACCTTTCTGCCCAGCTCTGCAACTTATCTACATCCCGATGTAACCTGCCACATCCTTCTTCGCTGTCCACAACTCCACAGACTTTCGTGTCATCCGCAAACTTGCTCACCCAGCCTTCAAGCCCTTCCTCCAGGTCATTTATAAAAATGACAAACAGCAATGGTCCCAAAACAGATCCTTGTGGAACACCGCTAGTAACTGCACTCCAAGATGAACCTATACCATCAACTACTACCCTCTGTCTCCTTCCAGCCAGCCAATTCCTAATCCAAACCTCTAATGCACCCTCAATGCCATACCTCCGTGGTTTTTGCATTAGCCTGCCATGGGGTACCTTATCGAACGCCTTGCTAAAATCCATATACACCACATCTACTGCTTTACCCTCGTCCACTTCCTTGGTCACCTTCTCAAAGAATTGAGTAAGGTTTGTGAGACACGACCTGCCCTTCACAAAACCATGCTGACTATCCTTGATCACATTATTCCTATCCAGATGTTCATAAATCCTATCCCTTACAATTCTCTCTAAGACTTTGCCCACAACAGAAGTGAGACTCACTGGCCTACAATTATTCGGGCTATCCCTGCTCCCCTTCTTGAACAAGGGGACCACATTCGCTATCTTCCAGTCTTCTGGCACTATTCCTGTAGACAACGACGACATAGAAATCAAGGCCAATGGCTCCGCTATCTCCTCCCTAGCTTCCCAGAGGTCCTAGGATAAACGCCATCAGGCCCAGGGGACTTATCTATTTTCATCCTTTCCAGTATTCCCCAGACCTCTTCCCTACGTACCTCAAGGCCATCCATTCTAATCACTTGTGACTCAATATACACATCAGCAACAGTGTCCTGTTCCTGAGTGAATACTGACGAAAAGTATTGATTTAGTGTCTCACCAATCTCCTCAGCCTCCACGCACAACTTCCCACGACTATCCGTGACTGGACCGATACCTACCCTAGTCATCTCTGTCTTTTAGACAGAGAGTCTCAGATCCCAAACAGCTCTGGGTGAAAACAAATATCCACAACCCCCCTCTAATCCTGCCCCCAAATCATTTCAATCTCTCCCCATGGTTATTGCTCTCTCTGCTGATGGAAATCAGTCCTCCCCATCCACTCTATCCAGGCCCCTCATCATTTTACACATCACGATCAATCTCGCCTCAGCCTCCTCTGTTCCAACCAAAACTGTCCCAGCCAAACCAATCATTCCTCAAACTCCCTATTCCTGACAAAATTCTCCTCTGTCCCCGTCTCAACTGGGATCACATCTTTCCTGTAATGTGGTGACCCCAGAACCGTTCACTGTTCTCTCCCTGTGCTCTAACTGGGGTTTTATATCGTTCCAGAATAAACAAACTCCTTGATTTCACTCTCAAACAAAAATGAGATGAGGGAGGTGATGGTCTAAAGGTGTTATTGCTGAACTGTTAATCCATAGATCCAGATTAATGTTCTGGGGACCAGGGTTAGAATCCTGCCATAGTAGATGGTGGAATTTGAATTCAATAAAAGAAATCTGCAATTAAGAGTCTAATAATGACCATGAAACAATTGTTGATTGTCAGGAAAAAGCCATCTGATTCCCTAGTGTCCTTTAGGGAAGGAAACTGCCATCCTTACCATGTGACACCAGACCCACAACAATGTGGTTTATTTGAAACTGTCATCTGGGTGATTAAGGATGGGCAATAAATGCTACCGATCCAGCAATGCCCTCATTCCATCAAGGGAAAAACAAATGTACCCCATGTGTCTTCTTAACCACCTTACTGACCCGCATTCATTAATCACCATAACCACATCTTCCACTTCCACACACATGTGAGTTCCAGCTTCAAACTGATGACAGACATTCCTTCATTATCTGAGCAATAGGTAGAAACATCAAAACTCGCAGCAGGAATAGGCCATTCAGCTGCTCAAGCCTGTTCCACCATTTAATATGATCATGGCTGATCATTCAACACAGACACCTATTCTTGCTTTCTCCCCACATTCTTTAATCCATTTAATCCTAAGAACCAAACTAATTCCTTCTTGAACACATACCACGTCTAATTCCCTCATGACGGAAAAATGGATGAGAATTATTGGGTTGTTGTTTTTTGACCAATATGGATACAATGGGCAGATGGGCCTTTTGGGTCTCTCTGATTCTATGACTGTATTGTTATATATTGTGAATAACTAGCTACCAAGGACTGATCCCTGTGGTACGACAACTGGTAACTACCTGCCATTCAGACAAAGACTTCTCGTTTCTGTCCTGTCTACCAACCAGTTCGTAATCCATGTCAGTACATGACCCCCAATCTTCTTGTTCATTGGGATTACCCTGATTCACTTGAACATACTTCATCCTGTCAACTATTTGCTTTACTCAGATCCTGTTCAATTTCATCCCTGCATCCTCTATTGTCCGCTCAGCTTTCTGCAGGTTTGAACTCCAGATAACCAACATCACCTTCCCTGTTTGGTCTTCCCTACACTGGCTGCCTTTTGACATCCCAGGCTGAGAGTCTAGATTTGGGAGTCCCACCCTTATTCATTGTGGGAACAGATTCTGAACGATCTCTGTCTCATCCTTCGAGGGCTTCCACTGCCCTGACACTGATTGCTCATCATATCGCTGGTTCCAGTCCACTTTTGCTAAAACACCACACAGTGTAGTAAAATAGTTCATTCGCCAATGAAAACTTTTACACTTGACCCAGGGTTCTCCATTTCCATCCCTCCTCTCAATCTCACTGAGTTCTGATCACTGTCACTGAAATGCTCCCCCATTGATAGCCTTTCCAGCTGCCCACATTCATTCCATAAACGATGGTCCAAAACTGTCCCTTCTCTTTTACCACCACCTTATCAGGAGCAATTAGGGATGAGCAATAAATGGTGGTCCTGCCAGTGACACTCACATTCCCAAGAAGCAATTTGAACAATGTCTGTTCTTTTGTCGGGTTTATTCTGTATTGACTACAAATGTTCAATAAGATTGTCTTGCCAGTGAATATGCTGAGCGTAAAAATCCATTTGTTTAGCAGGGATTAAAATTGCTTCTCTTGTCTTTCAGGCCGTGTGAACCCTCAGCCAAAGCTGCCCCTGAAACGCACCCCCCCCCCCTCACCGGGACCAGGTCAATGCCAAGAGCACAGCCACCCTGATGTGCCTTGCCAATCACTTCTTTCCCGATGAGCTGGAGGTGCAGTGGAAGAAGGACGGTGCAGTCATTTTGGACGGGGTTCAGACCAGCAACTACGTGCGAGCTTCAGACAGCACCTACAATGTCAGCAACGTGCTGACCCTCTCTCGGTCTGACTGGGAGTCCAACGCTCGCTTCTCCTGTGCCCTCACCCATGTGACCCTCCCCTCTCCCCTCAGCAAGAGCATCAGGAGA
The DNA here is from genome assembly GCF_047496795.1 of Chiloscyllium punctatum. Classification (NCBI taxonomy): domain Eukaryota; kingdom Metazoa; phylum Chordata; class Chondrichthyes; order Orectolobiformes; family Hemiscylliidae; genus Chiloscyllium; species Chiloscyllium punctatum. Next base: position 1,922,321 of record NC_092745.1, on the reverse strand, counting down.
TCCAAATGCGTGTAGAGTGTTCGAGACAGTCCACAGAGAAGAGACAACTTTAAATAGAACACAGCTGATCTGGCAGGACAAAGATCATTGTCAGCACTGAATTTCAACTCTATTCCATCTCAGCACTGCTTGGGGCAACATCTGAGGTTCAGTAGTTAAGACAGGTTGTTGCGATAGTATAGAGAGACCTTTATGCTGTGTCAAACCGTATGCTGTCCCTGTTCTGGGAATGTGTGATAGGGACAGGGTTATCTTGTGATGCCAAATCAAACCTCTCGAAGATGCTGAAGACTGTGAGCTGTGCAGAAACAATGTGAAGCTCAGAGGTCTCTGCTTCAGTAAACCTTGCTGCTCCGCCATCAGTTCCAATTTAAGGTTCTGTCACTGTTTAAAGGGACAGAATTCTCACATTATTGAGAAAATCTCCTCAAGTGTTTTCTTCAAGCTCCATTGTGGCTCTGAATTTGTGCAGCTTCCTCTGTCTGGGCTGTTATACGACTTTTACCAGAAGCAGCATGACCTTCAGCACCAGGTGGTGTCCCTGACTGTGTCAGGCTCACTGGCTGCTTTCTGTGTGATTCCACACAGCCACTGATCTCGTCACCACACAATTATATACTGGTCAATCTAACATCTCTTTTGAGGGTTTCATTGGAATGAATAAGTAACAGCAGAGAGAATGAAGATTAGATTACTTACAGTGTGGAAACAGGCCCTTCGGCCCAACAAGTCCACACCGACCCTCCGAAGACCAACCCACCCAGATTCATCCCCCTACATTTACCCCTTCACCGAACACTATGTGCAATTTAGCATCTAACAGCACCTTTTTGGACCGTGGGAGGAAACCCACACAGACACGGGGCGAATGTAGAAATTCCACATAGAAAGTTGCCTGATGTGGTAATTGAATCCGGATCTCTGGCACTGTGAGGTAGCAGCACTAACCACCGTGCCGCTGTGCCGCCCATGCTCATAGAGAGAATTGGAAATAGTCCACATAGATTTGTGATGGGTAATTTCTAACGAACATACCAAATGCATCAACTAAAATAGTTGATAGGACGTATCGTCTTAGCAACTTCCAGAAATACGCAATAATTTTCCACAAAACAATCTGCTGACCAAAGTTAAAACCCATGGGAATGAAGATGAATGTTTGACTCAGTTAGGAGACTGGTTTAGTGACAGACGACGGGAAAGAAAAACATGATGAATGGTGTTCCACAAGGATTCTGTGATGAGGCCTTAACAGGATACAAATGCTGCAGGAAGGATAGAAAGGGAGGCAAGAGAGGAGGGGGAGTGGCATATTTGATAAGGGATAGCAGTACAGCTGTACTAAGGGAGGATATTCCTGGAAATACATCCAGGGAGGTTATTTGGGTGAAATTGAGAAATAAGAAAGAGATTATGACCTTGTTGGGATTGACCCTCTGATAGTTAAAGGGTAATTGAGAATCAAATTTGTAAGGAGATCTCAGCTATCTGTGAGAATAATAGGATGGTTATTATTTTAACTTTCTAAACAAAGACTGGGACTGCCATCGGATTAAAGGTTTAGATGGAGAGGAATTTGCTAAATGTGTTCAAGAAAATTTTTTGATTCAGTATGTGGATGTACCCAGTACAGAAGGTACAAAACTTGACCTACTCTTGGGAAATAAGGCAGGGCAGGTGACTGAAGTGCCAGTGGGGGAGCAGTTTTGGCCAGCAACCATAATTCTATTAGATTTTTAAAAAGTGATGGAAAAGGATAGACCAGATCTAAAAGTTGAAGTCCTAAATTGGAGAAAGGCCAATTTTGACGGTATTCGGCAAGAACTTTCGAAAGCTGATTGGGTACAGATGTTCACAGGTAAAGGAACGACTGGAGGAATGGGAAGCCTTCAGAAATGAGATAACAAGACTCCAGAGAAAGCATCTTCCTGTTAGGGTGAAAGGAAAGGCTGGTAGGTATAGGGAAAGCTGGATGACTAAATATATTGAGGGTTTGTTTAAGGAAAAGAAGGAAGCATATGTCAGTTATAGACAGGATAGATCGAGTGAATCATGAGAATAGTATAAAGGCAGTAGGAGTATACTTATGAGAGAAATCAGGAGGGCAAAAAGGGGACATGAGATAGCGTTGGCAAATAGAATTAAGGAGAATCCAAAGAGGTTTTACAAATACATTAAGGACAAAAAGGAAAATAGGGAGAGAATAGGGCCCCTCAAAGATCAGCAAGGCAGCCTTTGTGTGGAGCTGCATGAGATGGGGGAGAAATTAAATGAGTATTTTGCATCAGTATTTACTGTGGAAAAGGATATGGAAGGTATAGAGTGTTGGCAAATAAATGGTGACATCTTGTGAAATGTCCATATCACAGAAGAGGAAGTGCTGGATGTCTTGAAACGCATAAAGGTGAATAGATACCCGGGACCTGATCAGGTGCACCCTAGACCTTTGTGGGAAAGTAAGGAAGTAATTGCTGGGCCTCTTGCTGAGATATTTGTATCATCGATAGTCACAGGTGAGGTGCTGGAAGACTGGAGGCTGGCTAACGTGGTGCCACTGTTTAAAAAAGCTGGTAAGGATAAGTCAGGGAACTATAGACCAGTGAGCCTGATGTCGGTGGTGGGCACGTTGTTGGAGAAAATCCTGAGGGACAGGAGGTGTATGTATTTCGAAAGGCAAGGACTGATTAGTGATAGTCAACATGGCTTTGTGTGTGGGAAATCATGCCACACAAACCTGATTGAGCTTTTTGAAGAAGTAACAAAGAGGATTGATGAGTGCAGACCGGTAGATGTGATCTATCTGGACTTCAGTAAGGCATTCAACAAGTTACCCCATGGGAGACTGGTTAGCAAAGTTAGATGTCACATGGACGACTAGCCATTTGGATACAGAACTGGCTCAAAGGTAGAAGACAGAGGTTTGTGGTGGAGGGATGCTTATCAGACTGGAAGTTTGTGAAAAGTGGAGTATCACAAGGATCAGTGCTGGGTCTACTACTTTTCATATTTTATATAAATGAATTGGATATGAGCATAAGCGGTACAGTTAGTAAGTTTGCAGACGACACCAAAATTGGAGGTGTGGTGGACAACGAGGAAGGATACCTCAAATTACAACAGGATCTTGATCAGATGGGCCACTGGGCTGAGAAGTGGCAGATGGAGTTTAATTCAGATAAATGTGAGGTGCTGCATTTTGGGAAAGCAAATCTTAGCAGGACCTATACACTTACTGGTAAGGCCTTAGGGAATGTTGCTGAACAAAGAGACCTTGGAGTGCAGATTCATAGCTCCTTGAAAGTGGAGTCTCAGGGAGAAAGGAAAGAGAAGAAGGTGTTTGATATGCTTTCATTTTTTGGTCAGAGTATTGAGTACTGGAATTGAGAGGTCATGTTGCAGCTGTATAGGACATTGGTTGGGCTGCTGTTGGAATACTCCACGCAATTCTAGTCTCCCTCCTATCGGAAAGATGTTGTGAAACTTGAAAGGGTTCAGAAAAGATTTACAATGATGTTGCCAGGGTTGGAGGATTTGCGCTATAGGGAGAGGCTGAGCAGGCTGGGGCTGTTTTCTCTGGAGCATCGGAGTCTGAGAGGAGACCTTATAGAAGTTTACAAAATTATGAGGGGAATGGATAGGATAAATAGACAAAGTCTTTTCCCTGGAGTGGGGGATTCCAGAACTGCATGAATTCATGTAAAACTCTGTTATCTCACTTTTTAGTTTATAATCAATCTAAACACTATGGCAAAAACAGAGAACTCAGGGGGCTAACACCTTCTACATATTGTCTAGCTAACACCCATTGTTACAGTTAACCGGAGAATGCAACTTTTTTTAAAAAAAGGTTTTGTGATTTTCACTTGAAAGAAGTGAAACTATCATAGTATTCTAACAGATGAAAGCCTCAACAAACAATTAAGGTTTTATTCAATGGATAATTTCAGTTACATCACACTGTAAACTTTTGCTATAACTTCTGTGTCTGACAATTGTACCCTCCACAACCACCTGATGAAGGAGTGGTGCTCCGAAAGCTGGTGCTTCCAATTAAACCTGTTGGGCTACAAGCTGGTGTTGTGTGATTTTTAACTGAATAAATTCAAGATAGAGATTGCCCACGTGTCGGCAGGCAGTGGCCTCGTGGTATCATCACGAGATTGTTAATCCAGAGAGCCAAGCAATGTTCTGGGATACCTGCAATCTAATCCTGGCAAGGCATTTAAACTCAAAAAAACTCTGAAATTATGAGTTTAATGATGATCATTGTTGGGGGAAAACTTCATTGGTCCCACCAATGTCCCTTAGATTGTTCTTCTTGCCCATACCGACTGACACATGACTCCAGACCCGCAGTAATGTAGAATCATAGAATTCCTACTGTGTGGAAGAAGGCCATCAAGTCCAAGCAGCATGCCACCCAGAACCACACCCCTCTCCTATGGCTGTAACCCTACACTTCCTATGGCCAGTTCACCTAACCTGCACATCCTTGGACTGAGAATGGAAGCTAGTGCACATGGGAAGAAACCTACATTGACATGGGGAGAACATGCAAACTCCACAAAGAAAATCACATCAGGGTGGAATCAAAGCCAGGTCCCTGGTGCTGTAAGACAGTGGTGCTAGTCACTGTGCTACCTATTCCTAATCTCTTATCTAAATGTCTAACCCCTTATTCCCAGACTGCGACTCTGCTGGATGAAGGAGCGTCGCTCCGAATGCTAGTGTGCTTCCAATTAAATCTATTGGACTATAACCTGGTGTTGTGTAATTTGTAATTGTGTACACCCCAGTCCAACACCGGCATCTCCAAACCCAGGTAGGGGCACATCCTTCCAAAATCTACCATGTCAGGGCCCTGGGGAATTCAAAATGTTTCAGTGAAATCTCCTCCCAACCTCCTAAATTCCAGCGAATCCTGACCCCTTTCCCTGTTTCAATTAGACCAACCTCTCAACCCGTCAAATGAATTGTTTCTGCGTTTGATCATCTCAGTTAACGTTTCAAGGAGGGAAGGAGAGAGAAAGATTCTTTCTGCTTTGATTTGATACCAAACATTGAAAAAGCAGGAAAATATTCTCACCAAGTATTTTTCACATACTCGGAGTTCACTGGTGTGGTGTCCTGATATTCTTTATTCTTGCCTTTTCTCTTGTTCATGTCATTTAGGAGAACAGAGTCAACCGAGAAGGAAATGAACAGCAGAGTTTGTTTTCTCTGTTGATTAATTTCACCTTGTTTGCTCCTCTGAGCACCTGAAAGAAGGGGCAAGGCTCCGAAAGATTGTATTTTCTAATAAACCTGTTGGACTATAACCTGGTGTCGTATGATTTTTGACCTTGTACTCTGATCACATTCAGATTATTCCCACAAGCACTGCATGTTCTTACTTCTCCACGTCAGCAGGTGGTAATGTTGAAAATGGATTTCACAATGGTCTTCATCAGAGACGACCCACAAATCAGGGATAGAGACCAGAGATTACAGGCCCCACTCTTGCTCCTCAGTCCCACATCCGAACGCAATGGGCCCCCTGGAATCCAGAGCCCTGTGCATAATGCAAATGGTGTGACTGATCCTTCTGATTGTTCCCGACCTCATCAGATCTCCACAGTCACTGAGATTATTTAAATACAGCCTTTGCCAGTTAGGGACCCTGATTGATGGGATACAGTCTGAAATGGGTTAATAATACAGTGTTGGGGAGTTAAAGATGCAGATTGCCAAGTGGAAATCTATGTTGTGGCTCTAACAGAGATCCGGGACTGGGGATTCCTGGATACAAGGTGTTCAGTAAAGATAGGAAAGAGGGAAAACTGCGAGAAGTGGTGGGATTGTTCTGGGCCCAGACAGTACTGACCAACCTTAGGCCCTGAGATATGATGGAGATGAAGGGTGAACTGTGCCTGGTTTTAACTCACTGTTACCAGAGTAAAACAGGGATGACCCATTTCACAAGAGAGTAAATGGACCTAACAAACCAGGTGCATGTGAAACACCCACCCCGTCCCTGAGAGAAGGGGACAAGAACAGGGACGTTCTCAGACAGAAAGGATGCTAAAAATAGTATCACCCCGAGAGTGAAGGGTGGGGTGGGGATAGTGACAGCGACATCCCCCGGAGAGTGGGGAAAGTAACACTGACACATTTAAAATTGTATTATCACAAGTGAGAATTCAAACAGACACCCACTCCATCACACAGTGTTCAGGATGCACTGTCTTCATCAAAACACGTTTGCAAACCTCTTCATAACACGTAAAGGGAGAGAAACATTGAAAACTGTATTATCACGAGTGAGGGATGGTCCATTTAAATCTTGGACCATGATGGTAAATGTTGCGAGCCATAAACAACACTGGTGCATTGACGTCATTATCTTATTAAACAATATTAAAACCTCGGCCAAACATTTTCCTGCAGGCAGTGTATTTAAAATATCAAGAGGCTTTCCACATTGTTGGTTTGATCAGTGACGTAGCAAGGAAGCAGCAGCTGCCCCATGAACTCCGACAAAAGAATGAGAACAGGCTCTTCATACGGAGCTGGCTCCCGAGGATCCAATTCAACAGCAGGGACCAAAGAACAAGGAACAATTCAACACAGGATCAGGCCCTTCGGCCCTCCAAGTCTGTGCTGACACATTTTGCCCTTCCTCACTGAAACTGTCTTCACCTACAGGATTCATATCCCTCTATTATCCTCCTATTCATGCATTAGTGCAGGTATTTCTTGAATAATTCTAGTGTGTCTGCTTCCACCCCCTCCTCTGGCAGTGTGTTCCAGGTACTCAACTCCCTTTGTGTAAAATACTTGCCTCATACATCTTTTTTAACTTCCCCCGCACCTTGAACCTCTGTCCCTGAGTAAGTGATGCATCCACCCTGAAATTAAGCCTCATATGTTCCACGCTACCTATGCCATTCACAACTCTGTAATCTTCTATCACGACACACCTCATCTTCCCTCATTCTGGTGAAAACAAAGCCAGTCTATCCAACCTTTCTTCAGAATCACAATCCCTATACCAGACAATATCCTGGTAATCATTTTCTGCACCATCTTCAAAACATCCACATCCTTCCGGTAGTGTGCTGACCGGAACTACATGCAATATTCCAAGTGTGGCCTAGCTAACTTTGATAAAGCTGCATATAACTGTCTATTCTTATAGTCAATGTACCTTCCAATAAGGCAAGCATGCCATAAGCATTTTTACTGCTTTACCTACCTGTGCTGCCACTTTCAGTGATCAGTGAACATACACACCCAGATCCCTCTGCATATCAATACTTCAGAGGATTGTGCCATTCACGGTATAATTCCCACCTGTACATCGCCTTTCAAAATGCATCACCTCACATTTGTCTGATTCAGCTACATCTGCCATTTTTCAGTCCAAGCAGCCAACTGATCTATATCCTGCTGTATCCTCTGACAACCTTCTCATTATCCACAACTCTCCCAATCTTTGCATCAACCGTAAACCTACAAATTAGACGAGCTGTGCTCTCCTCCAATTCATTTATGTAGAACACCACTGAACCCCGTGGAACATCATGAAGCTCCACCCTCTATTCTGAAAACTATCCTTCCATCACTGCCCTCTGTCTCATGTGACGAAGCCAGTTCTGCATTTAATGCTGGGAACATTTTAGACAAGACAACTTGTTGCCAGCTGGTTACTGCACCTTGATCCAGTTCATTCATAAAGGGAAAAAGGACAATATGCGAATTGTTGAACAGGACCCTACACCTGGGCCTGAGGCAGGACCCCACGCTCCAACACACTGGCCTCACTTCACACCAATCTTCGCACAGTGCATGGTCATGAACTCCGGCCATCAATCCCTCTGGGACGGGGACGGAGTGAGAGAGCAGGGGGGATGTCCAAGAGTCAACAAGGCTTAAAGCAAGATGGAGTGGGTGTGTTGGAAAGTGTTTAATAGAGGAAACTAACTTTGTGATACCCAATAGTGACATCGTCCACGTGTATCACAGAATGAAAAAAAAGCACAATCTGGAGACAATCAAAAATCACACCAAAGTACTCCGTTTTGATATATCATAGCATGCAGGACATTTTCATTGTGATGCGGTAAGTATCCTGGTCCGAAAGCTCTTCTCTCTTTTTCTCTCTCTCTCTCTCCCCCCGATTCTCCAGATGGAGCCGATTGGATCCTCGCAGAGCCCCAGTTTATTTGTACTGTTCAGAAATATGGGGATGCCGATGGTGGACTGGGTTACACCTGATGAAGGAGCAGCACATCGAAAACTTCTGATTTCAAATGAACCTGTAGCTAGAACCTGCTTTTGTGCGACTTCTGACTTTGTATTTTTCGGGCAGAGAGAAACAACTGCCTTCTAGTAACTATAGAGTACTTGCACAGCAGCTGAGGATTATGGTTAATGACTCCTTCCATTAACCATGAATAAACCAACATTCATTCCAGCCGATTCCAGTGGGAATGCCTTTTCTGTTGATTCCCAGGTATTACATGGCTCACCACCGTTATCTCCTGGACAATTCAGGAAGGGTAACAAATAACTGACACGTCAACACCTGACCCATACCAGGAGAAATCAAAATAAATGGCATACAATTCAAATGATCAAACTTGAATTCTTCTCTTTGAAAGAGCCTCAGCCAGAAACAGAGCCATGACATGGGTGACCCTGGTTTGTCAGACTGAAAGGTGGAATTTCCTTCGGATTATCACTGGGATCAAAAAAAAAATTATACTCAAAGATCTAACAAATAGCTATCAACGCGTCCCCACAAACTGCAGAGAACAGAACTTGAGGCTTTGCGTCCCCATGCCCATCCTTGTTTGTTGCCCTTCCCCTCTGTCCTGCAGAGGGCGGTGGTGACACATGAGTTTCCAGGAGTGGATCTGACAGAGGGACAATGTCATGTCCTTGGCCTGAGCACAAATGCCTGACCTGCTGTGCTTTCCCAGCCCTACACTTCTCGACTCCAAACACAACTATCCCTCAGGAGAATGAGCTGTGATACAAGAGGAAATGTGGGAGTATTGGAAAGGCACCGGCAGCCTGGTCAGCCTGCAGAGGGTCAGAAACAGATTTGATGAATGAGCTGATATCCTTCCGACCTGAGATGCAGACTCAGGCTTTCAGTGCCACACAGTTTACATTGTTACTGACCGTGGCTCCATGGGCAATGTTCCTGCCTCATCGTCAATATGGTCATCGGGTTGAAAGCCTCCTCAGAAATGAGAACACAGAATCCAGGCTGACCACGGTGCATTGTTGAATGTTGCACAGTCCCTGGCTCCATCATTTTAGGCTCCACCCCCACCACATTCCGACCCCCCCCCCCCCCCCACCTCAGGGGGTTCGACAAGATCCCATTCTGAAGAAATTCCCTCGGGTGTCCTGCTCACTAGTCAACGAGTGCCAACAAAACAGATTTGTCTCGTCATTCTTTTCCTGTCTGCGGGACCTCACCATCTTGTCCGGCAACGTGACTGCTCTGTGCTCACAGCTTTGAAGATTCTGAGATGATTAAAAAAAAACTGCACCAACAAGAATTCTTTCCTCATTATCATGTAAAAGGGAGGAGTTAATTTTTGGGGTTCAGTGATGTTTTACCAAGAAAGCAGCGACACTTTATTTTATTTCATTTTAGGTTGTTTTATATTATTTTATTTAAATTTTGTTTATCAAATTTTAGCCCGCTTGATTGGCACCACTTCCACATATATCCATTCCCTCCACACCAACATTCAGTGACATTTGTGTGTCCTATCTACAAGATGCATTGGGGAAATTCACCAAAAGTCCTGAGACAACACCTTCTAAACACATGATTACTTGAATCAAGAAGGACAAGGGCAGCATCACCCGAGCAAGTTCCTCTCCAAGCCATTCACCAGTTTGATTTGGACATATCGTCACTGGGTCAGAATCCTGGAATCCCCTTCCTGCGGACTTTGTGGGTCTACCCACAGCACACAGACTGCAGCGGTTGAAGAAGGCAGCTCAGCACCATCTTGTACAGGACAATTAAAGATGGGGACAGTAAAAACGTTGGGAAAATTAAGAGTGGGAGTGATTTGGGACCAGAACGTGAGACTGTGATGTCTCAGTTATTCCTGGACATGGGTGTGACCACATCTCAAACTTTGTGTGTAGTTGTTGTCTCCTTATTGAAGGGAGAATATAAATGCATTTGAGGTGGTTCAGAGGAGTTTTACCTGATTGATCCCTGGAATGAGGGGGCTGTGAGATGAGGAAAGATTGGAAAGGCTGGCCTTGTTCTCACTAGGGTTTGGAAGAGTGAGGGGTTTTCCTGTCCCACCGTATTCTCCAACTCCCTATCTGCCTCCCTCACGGGTCATACCCTCCTGCCCCTTACTACATGTGGAATTGGACTGTGCAGTCCTGAGGCCTATAACTTCCTTCTGGAACTAAGTCTCCAGGTACCTCTGGCACTCCATGATGTGTCACTGCTTTTTCAATTCAGCCTTCATTCCAAACTCCCTGAGTGGGAGTTCCTGTAGTTTTATACATTCACTGCAGATATATTTACCCTGAATCATTTCAAAGCAAGAAAGAAATGCTGATCTCACTTACAAATGAAAAATATCCATTCCTTCATTAGAGCAGTCGTTGTCTTCAGTCTCTGTTTTGAAGTTTCAGTACTTTGCATTTATTAACCTTCCCTAATGGATACATCCTGAAGCAGTTTATTTACGCAGTCCCTCAAACTAAACGATTCCCAGCTGATTTGCTTAACAGATTCCTATTCTCTTGTTTATCATTTTGTTTCATTCAAACCAAGTGCATGTGCAGGCTCCCAGCAGCTGAAGTGACAGTTCCAAAACAGTTTAGAAAAGCAAAGGTAGATTCCTTCCCCCAGTTCACCGAACTTCCACACTGACCAAACTTCCCAGCATTCCCCTCTGTGCTGGCTGCACTCAGTGTGAGCTGCAGTATATAGGCTGCCCTGTATTTATACTGTTTCTGATTTATGTTACTCCATTCTGTTATGCTGTTTTTCAGGATCTGGGTTAAGCTCACTCATTTCTCAATAGGAAGCTTCCTTCTTTCAGCCTGACAGACTTCAATGCTGGAATCTGTTTTCAGGATTGATGGGTTCAATGATTTGATTCAATGAAATAATCTCTTCAGGGGTCGACGTTTCAGGTGTAATCCTTCTTCAGCAAGGGTAGTCGGTGTCAGGGGAGTTGCAGATAAAGGGGTGGGTGGGAGCGAGGTGGTGAAGTGGGGATAGGTTGAGAAAGTCAGAGAGTCTGAACTGATTGGTCGATGGGAGACATCAATCCAGGATCATCCCTCCCTTCGTCCAACCAGATCCTACCCTCTACCTGAATCCATCTATTCCCACCTAACCACCCTGCCCCGGCCACTCCCTTTATCTGCAGCTACCACAACACCCACCCACCCCACCTCCTGAACATGGGTTACACGCAAAACGTTGACATCTCCACCTCCTGATGCTACCAGGCTTGCTGTTTTCTCCCAGCCTCCTGCTTGTCATCCTTGGATTCCAGCATTTGCAGATTTTTTTGTCTCTAATCTCGTCAGGGGCCAGGATGTGTGTGAGGAGATTGGGTTTTGATGAATTTACCCACAGACTGAAGTCAAACAAAGCAAAGCAAGAAAGGCACGTGGATCGAATACAAGAGAGTAAATTGTGAACAAAAGGTAATTGTTATCAGTTTAGCAATTGCAAAGGAGAGAGTGACAACATTGAATTACTTCTGCTGTCATCCTCTGTGCCCTAACATTTCGCAGTGCCAGCTCCACATCCTTCAATTGGCTTTGTCATTGAGAGGCAACATTTCCCTTCCCACAGCCTTTTTTAAAATGTCCTGTCCCAGGGAATCACTGAGACAGAGAATCCTTCACCTTTTCTGGGAAAGGTAGAGAAATATAGGATGTCAAGGAGCAGTTTCTCTGCCTTCAGGGTCTGACAGACAGATGTGTGTAGTCTGGATTCTGGAGACAGATCACTGAGATATTCCTCACTTCTATCAACACCTGACTTTATTCTAACATCAGTTTCTATTCTTCATTGTGAAGTACCCCCACCAGTTTCAGACTGGACATTTCACACCCAGCCCCCATTTTCCCACAATCAAGAACCAAACTTGCCCCATCTCAGGATTGCCTTCTGAATGTGGTGTCAGTGTGTTAATGTTGTGTTTGAATGAAAGAGCCACAGTGGAATCTGGGATTGAATCCAAGGGGTTTCTGATCCACCAACAGTCTCCCCGCTGTGTGAGGGTCTGTTTGGATAAGATTTCAACCCAATTGGTTCCCACTGATGCGAAAGCCCGAGACTGAGATTATTGGAGTCACATGTGGACTGAGGAACACAACATTCTGGATTAGTGTTGCTGGAAGAGCACAGCAGTTCAGGCAGCATCCAAGTAGCTTCGAAATCGACGTTTCGGGCAAAAGCCCTTCAACAGTCAGGTCAATGAGTTGCTCTAGAATCCAACCTGAGCCCTGGATGACTCTCACTGAGATGGCCCAGGCATTACAGAATATGACAGCACGAAGTGGAACCAGTTGATCATTGACTGCCCTCCCCAGCCGTGTCTCCCAGACTCTCCAGATTTAACATTCTCAATCTGATTCCAGGGACACACGGGCCCATTCCATCGCACTTTAAGAGTAAAGAAAACCCAAGTCTAATTTAAGGCATATTTATTTCCCAAAACCTGTGAAATTGTTATTCTGAGTAACAAGATGCTGCTGGTCATATTCATCAATTCAGGGTTCCCAGTAGCTCTGGCCATTTCCAAAGCACACACGAGACAGAGACTGAATCTTCTTCATCTTTATTCCCTTTTCCAGATTGACATTGACAGAAAAAAGGCTGCAATTAACAGCCCAGACATAGGAAGCTGCTCAAAATCACAGCCACAATGGAGCTTGAGGAAAAGACTTGTGGCGATTTTCTCAATAACCTGAGACTCCTGTCCCTTTAAGTAGTGACAGAAGCTTAAATTCAAACTGACGGCTGAGTAGGAAGGAGATCTGGTTTACTGAAGCAGAGATTTCTGAGGTTCACATTGTTTTGTATAGCTGACAATCTTCAGCATCTTCGAGAGGTTTTACTTGACATCACAAGTCATCACTGTCCCTATCACACACTCCCAGAACAGGGTCAGCATGAGGTTTGATACAGTGTAAAGCTTCCTTTTGATGATCCCAATGACCTGTCTTAACCCTTGAACCTCAGAAATGTCACTGAGCCAATCCCAAGAAGGAAGAGACTTGAAATTCAGTGCTGACAATGACCTTTGTCTTGCCAGCTCAGCCCTGTTCTATTTAAAGCTGTGTCTCCTCTGTGGTCAGTCTCGAACCCTCTACACGCGTTCTGATCTCCTGATAAACTTGCTGAGGGGAGAGGGGAGGGTCACGTGGGTGAGGGCAGAGGAGAAGCGAGCGTTGGACTCCTAGTCAGACCCAGAGAGGGTCAGCAGGCTGCTGACACTGTAGGTGCTGTCCGAAGCTCGCAGGTAGTTGCTGGTCTGAACCCCGTCCGAAATGACTGCACCGTCCTTCTTCCACTGCACCTCCAGCTCATCGGGATAGAAGTGATTGGCAAGGCACACCAGGGTGGCAGTGCCCTTGGCATTGACCTGCTCCGGGGAGGGGGGCAGCAGGGTCAGCTTGGGCTGAGAGTTGTCACGGCCTGAAAGACAAGACAAACAATTTTAATCCCTGCCATTCAAAGGGATTTCAACTCTGAACATTCACTGGCAAAACAATCTATTTGAACATTTTTAGCCAATACCTAACAAACCCCATAAAAGGACAGGGCCTTTTAAAATTGCTTCTTGGGATGTGAGTGTCACTGACAGGGTGAACATTTATTGCCCATCCCTAATTGCCCCTGAGAGGGTGATGGTGAAAAAGAAGGGACAGTTTTAGACCATCGTTTATGGAATGACTGTGAGCAGCTGGAAGGGCTATCAATGGGGGAGCATTTCAGTGACTGTGATCAGAACTCAGTGAGATTGAGAGTTGGGATGGAAATGGAGAACAATGGAGCAAGTGTGAAAGTTTTCATTTGGGAACAAAACCATTTTACTAAAGTGGGCAGGGATTGGGTAAAGTGGGCTGAAAGACAATATGCAGGGGTGAAATTTACTCGGACCTGAGGAAAGCAAAGTACTGATAGGATGAAATGTGTCCAAATGAAGTCAGGGAAATCCCAGTGATGTTTCATAATCACAGAAAGAACAAGTGAATGAAGGAATGTATGAGGCCCATTCGAGAGCAGGAAGGGAACTTGTGTGCGGTGGTGGGAGATGGAGCAATGGTTCCTCATGAAAACTTCCGGTCTGTTTTCACAAAAGAGAGGGACATACAGAGCAGTAACTGTAGTTCAGGAGGAGGACTGTGCAATATTGGAATGGCATCTTTCACATCTGAAAGACTCCCAGTTCATCCAAAGAAAAGAAAGATCCATGCTGTCCCCAAGATATTTGCAGACAGTGTGGGACTTGTTTGAAATGTGGTCACTGTTGTAATGTAGGAAATGTGGAAGCCAGATTGTACACAAGAAGATCCCACAAGCAACAATGAACCAAGGAACATTTTTGAGTGATGTTTGTTCGGGAATAAGTATCAGCCTGAATATGATTCAAAGAGAAAGTAACGAGAACAGTTGGATGGAAAATTAGGAAATTAAAGTTAAAGGAGAAGGGAGGATTACTGGTTCGTGATGGGATTGATTGTTACCAGAAAATAAAAGCAAAGGGACAGAGTATTGTGAATGTCATATTGTACTGAGGAAACTTAAAAGTACAGGGAAGCTCAATACTAGAACAAACTTAAAGGCTTTGTCTCTTAATGCACGAACCATTCGAAATAATATAGACAGAGTGGTACCACACAAACCAAGGTAAATCAAACTTTCGAGGAATTTAAACTAATTAAACAAGGGAGGGGCTCGGGACACTTTATAGAAGCATCCAGACCAAGTAATAGGATAGAGAGTATGGAAAGGATCAGGAATCGAACTTGAGGCACCGCAGGGTGGAATGGTAGATCAGTGGTTAGCACTGCTGTCTCACAGCTCTGGAGACACAGACTCAATTCCAACTGACTGTGTGGGATTTACACATTCTACCCGTGTCTAATTGGGTTTTCTCCCATTGTCACAAAGATGTTTCGGATAGGAGGATCATCCATGGGAATTGTCGGATGGGTGGGATGCTTTTTGGAGGGTCAGTCTGGGCTGAATGGGCTGCTTCCACACTGTAGGGATACTATGATTTCTGAAGTAGATAACTATGAGAAGGAGACAGTCAATGCACAACTGAGGGTGTTGTACTTCGACGCATCGAGTATATGAAACAAGGTAAATGAGCCTGGAGCGCAGGGACGTGGCTGCAAGGGGATTAGGGCTGTGAACTAAATATCCAGGGATACAAATCCTATTGAAAGGAAATATAAGGGGATAGAGGGTCAAGTGTGAAGGAGGAACTGAAGGTAATCCTTGTTAGTCAGGAAATGGTCTGGGGGAGACCTATGATATCAAAACTTAATATGTCCCTAAGGGCCAGCAACTCATCAGAGTATTTTAGAAAGTGGGTGGAGGAATAGTGGACACATTGTGAATCATTTTCCAACATTCTGTCGACTCTGACAGAGATCCAATGGACTGGACAGTATCCAATATAACCCCACTTCTTAATAAAAGGAGGGAGAGTGAAGATGAGGAATTATATATGAGAAAAACGCTGGAGTCAGTTATTAAAGATACAATAACCGAGCATTTGGAAAGCAGTGACAGGATCGGTCCAAGTCAGTATGGATTTACTTAAGGGAAATCAGGCCTGACACATCTTCTGGAAGGTTTTGAAGATGTGATCAGTAGAGAGTGGACAAGGCTGAATCAGTGGACAACAGAAATTGATGAAATGTTCAGCCAGTCCCTCAGCATCTGTGGAGACCAATCGAATTTAGCGTTTCAGATTGAGTGACCCTCCCTCAGGACCCAGTGGATGATGTGTGTCTGAAATTTCAAAAGGCTTTTGACAAGGTTCCATACAAGAGATTAATGAGTTACATTAAAACTCATGGACTTGGAGATAAGGTATTGACATGGAGAGAGAACTCGTTGCCAGATAGAAAGCAGAGAGTTGGAATAAATGGGTCCTTCTCAGAGTGGCAGGCAGTGATGAGTGGGGACCGCACGGTTCAGTGCTGGGACCCCAGCTGTTCACAATATACATAAATGATTTGGACAAAGGAATTTGATGCAATCCCTACAAACTTGCAGATGACACTCAGCTGGGTGGCAATGTGTGCTGTGAGGAGGATGCTAAGAGGCTGCAGAGTGACATGGACAGGCTGGCTGAGAGGACAAATACTTGGCAAATGCAATATAATTTGGGTAAAAGTGAGATTATCCACTTTGGTGGTAAAATAGGACGTCAGATTATTAATGAATGGTGAAAGTTTAGGAAAAGGAGAGGTGCAATGAGAGCTGGGTGTCATGGTGGAACAGTCACTGAAGGGGGGCATGCAGGTGCAGCAGGCAGTGAGGAAAGCTAATGGCATGTTGGCCTTCACAGTGAGAGGAATTGTGTGTTGGAGTAAGGATGTCTTGCAGAATTATACAGGGCTTTGGTGAGGCCTCAGCTTGAGTATTGTGTGCAGTTTTGGTCCCCTAGTCTGAGGAAGGACATTCTTGCTATTGAGGGAGTCCAGCGAAGGTTCACCAGACTGATTCCCAGGACGGCAGGACTGACATATGAGGAAAGACTGGATCGACTGGGCTATTCCTCACTGGGATTTAGAAGAATGAGAGGAATCTCACAGAAACATAAAATCCTGACGGGATTTGGCAGGCTTGATGTTGGAAGAATGTTCTTGATATGAGGAAAGTCCAAAACCACCGGTCACTGTTGAAGAATAAGGGTTAACTTATTCAGATGTTGTGAACTTTTGGAATTAAGGGATATGGAGGTGGAGTGCGAATGGGATAATGAGACTGCGTAATCAGCCATGATCATATTGTACTGTGGTGCAGACTCAAAGGGCTGAGTGGCCTATTCCTGCAGTTATTTTCTATGTTTCTGCGTTTCTAATGATGGGTAGATGTGTGAGGGTGGTGGGGGTGTGTGCGGGAGGAGCAGGTCTACCCTGTCAGGAAGAACTGAAATTACATCGACAGTAAGAGGAAATATGGAGTTGGAAAGTGTAGAATCTGTGTGAGTCAACTTAAGGACCCACGAAATAGCATAGGGCTTGATGGGAATTATTTACAAGTCTCCTCTCAGTAGTTGGGATATGGGGCAGAAAGTAAATCAGGAGATAGAAAAGACATATAAGAAAGGGTTTATAACAATAATCATGGGGACTTCAATATGCAGGTGGACTGGGAAATTCAGGTTGGGAATGGATCTCAAGGAAAGGAATTCATGGAATGTCTGTGAGAGGCTTTTTTTGGACCAATTTGTGGTAGACCCACTCGGAAACAGGTAATTCCAGATTTGATAATGTGTAATGAGGCAGCCCTGATTGGGAAGCTGAAGGTGAATGTACCCTGAGGGCACAGTGATCATAATATGATAGAATTCACCCTGCAGTTCGAGAGGGAGAAGCTGGGAATTAGATGTACTAATCGGAGTCAATGAGCAAGTTGGACAAAGGAGAGCCAACGGACATGATCTATTTGAGTTTCCAGAAGGCCTTTGGCAAGTTGCCACACAGGAGGCTGCTAAATAACATAAGAGCCCATGGGGTTTGGGGCCCGGTACTGACATGGATAGAGAGTGGAAATAAATGGGTCTTTTTCAGGATGGCAGCTGGTGCGTCGTGCAGTTCAGCAGGGGGCAGTGTTGGGACCTCAGCTATTCATGTAACAATTAATTCTATATTAACGATCTGGAAAAAGGAACTGAGGGCATTGTTCCTAAATTTGCTGATGACACAAAGATGACGGGAGGGACAGGGAGAGTTGAGGAAGCAGGGAGGCTGCAGAAGGACTTGGAAAGGCACAGTGAGAGGGCAAAGAAGTGGCTGATGTAATACAAAGTGGGAAAGTATGAGGTTATGCCCTTATGTTGGAACATTAGAGACTCAAACTGTCTTCTAAATAGTGAAATTTGAAATTCTGAAACATAAAGGGACTTAGTGTCCTCTTTCAGATTTCACTTAAGATTAATATGTAGGTTCAGTTGGCAATTAGGAACACAAATGCAATGTTAGCATTAATTTCAACTGAGTTAGAATACGAGAGCAGGTGTGTACTGCAGAGGCTGTATGAGACTCTGATCAGACTGCATTTGGAACATTGTGAACAGTTTTGGGACCTGTATCTAAGGAAGGATGTGCTTGCATTGGGGGAGGTCCAGAGGAGGTTTATAAGAATGACCTTGGGGGTGACAGCCTGGTCTGATGATGAGAGATTGAGGGCTCTGGATGTTACTTGATGGAGTTCAGAAGGACATGGGAAACGTACAGAATACTGAGAAGCCTGGGTAGAGTGGGCGGGGATGAGATGTTTCCACCAGTAAGAGAAACATGAAGCAGAGGGCACAGCCACAGAATTTAGGGATAATCCATTAGGATTGAGATGAGCAGGAATTTCTTCTGCTAGAGGGTGGTTAATCTGGTCATTCTGCAGCTTCAGAGTATGCAGGGACAGAGTGAATGGGGAAGCAGGAGACCATCCAAAAGGTCCAGGCAGCTAGTAGAGGAATCCCCTGAGTGCATCCCACTGTCAAACCAGGAATCCTGATGAGAATGATGGTTCATCTGGGGATTGCAGCCGGAGCCAAATCTATGGCACCACGGGGACTCAGCTGTACAGGGGGGCACAAGGAAGACTGGAAGAGCGATAGTGAGAGGAGATTTGTAAGTGAGGGCAAGCGATAGGTATTTCTGCAGCTACAGATGGGCATCCAGGATGGTGTGTTGTCTCCCTGGTGCCAGGGTCAAGGATGTCACTGAGCGACTGCAGAGCACCCTGAGGGGAGAGGGGGAACAGGCAGCAGTCGTGGTCCCAGTGACAGAGGGAGAAAAAGGAACATGGTCCTGCAGTCAGAATTTAGGGACCTCTGGAGGCAATTAGCAAAAAGGAGCTCAAAATTGTGAAACTCTGCATTACTCCCAGTGACCAATGCAAGTGAGGATAGGAACAGCAGGATAGAACATGGTGTACCTGAGGCTGGAAAGGTGGTCCAAGAGGGAGCGCTTGAGATTCGTGGGATATTGGGAATGACTTTGTGGGAGATGTGACCTCTATAGACCAGATGGGTTGTTCCTGAACAGAGCAGGAACTGGGTTACTTGTGGGGTGATTTGCTGGTGCTGTTGGAGATGGTTTAAATGAACATGGAAGGGGGGCTGTGGGAACCAGGAGGAAATATCAGGGAGGAACACCAAGGAAAACAGAATAATGGAAGAGATAGATACTCCAAAGTAAGGAATAGTAACTTATTCGGCCGGGTCACAGTGAGGGAGTGAGTAATAATTTCTAAATCCAACTTGACTGTATGCATGTTTGGGCCTGCGTGGAGTCTGGGGAATAAGATCGGGGAGTTACAGACGCATATTACCAAGTGGAAATCTGGTGTTGTTGCTCTTACAGATGAGGCTCAAATGAGGACAGGACTGGGTGTTAAATATTTCTGAATGCAATGTGTTCACTCAAGATAGAAAAAGGGGAAGAAGGTGTGGAATTGGTTAAGATCGGTGCAGACCTGGAGAAAGAGGATGTCCCAGAGGGGTCAAGGACAGAATCGATTTGTTTTGAGATAAGGAACAAAAAGGTGCAATCAGCTTGTTCAGTGCAGTCTGTCGATCACCAACTCGAGGGAAGGATGTAGGGGAACAAACCTGCGAGAAATTCACAGCACACATTCGGTAACTTTAATTATCAGAATATATAATGAAATCAGAGCAGTGTGAAGGGCAGAGAGGGGTCAGAGTTTTGAGACCATTCTCAGGTGATTTTTTTCCAGCCGTGTGTTCCCATTCCGATCAGAAAGGAACCTCTACCAGACCTGGAGTTTGGGAATGAGGAGGCCCAAGTAGATCAAGTGTCAGTGGGAGGACATTTAGGGAAGAGTGATAATTGTATCACAAGGTTTAGGGAGACAGTGGAAAAGTACAAAGGGCAATCCAGAGTAAAGTCACGACCATGGATCATATCCCATGGATCACCTCCAAATGGCTCACTGTTAGAATTTTCATATTTTATTTTAAAACCGAATATGAATGAGTTACCAATCTAATATTTTGCCGCAGAATTTACAGTTGAGAAGGACATGGAAGTGAAGGAAATTCGGGAAATAAATGTTCATGTCTTGAGAAGACTCCATATTACAGAAGAAGATGAGCTGTAATCTGTTGTTTAAACTCATAAAGGTAGATAAATCCCCAGGACCTGATCAGCTCCATCCCAGTACTTTGCGGGAAGCTTGGGAAGAGACTTTGACACCCCTTGGTGAGATGTTTGTATCATCAACAGCCAAGGGTGATGTGCTGGAAGACTGGACCATGGCTAATTTTGTACTGATATTTAGGAAGGTCTGCAAGGAATACCCTGGGAATTATAGACCGGTGAGTCTGATAGTGGCAAGTTGTTGGAGGGGATTTTGACATACAGGATCTAAATGCATTTGGAAAGACAAGGATTGAGTAGGGATAGTCCACATGGCTCTGTCAGTGGGAAATCATGTCTCACAAATTTGATTGAGTTTTTTGAAGACATGACCAAGACGATAGCTGAGGGCAGAGTGGTAGATATTGCCTAAATGGACTTGAGCAAGATCTTTGACAAGGTACTGCATGGACGACTGGTTAGTAAGTTTGTTCAAGTTGGATCCATGGAGGGCAAGCTAACTGATACAAAATTAGCTTAATGGTTGGAGACAGAGATTGGTGGTAGATAATAGTTGTTCAGACTGGAAGCCTGTGACCAGCGATGTGGCAAAAGGATTAGTTCTGGGTTCATCATTGTTCGTCATTTAAAGAAACAAATTGAATGAGAATGTAGGAGGCATGGTTTGTGAGTTTGCAGATGACACTAACATTGGTAGTTTCATGGACAGAGAAGAAGGTCATTTTGGAGTACATTTACATTACAAATTGAGATAATAGTGAGGTGTTGCATTTTGGTACAAAAACCAGGCCAGGGCTAACACAGTTAATTGTGGGGCCATGGGGAGTGTTGTCAAACAGGGAGACCAAGGGGTGGAGGCACATCGAGGATTGAAACTGGTGTCACATGGAGACAGGATGGTAAAGAAAGCATTTGGTACAATTGCTTCGATCGGTCAGAGCATTACATGCGGGAGTTGTGACGACTCTACAAGGTATTGGTCAGGCCCATTCCCAGTCACCCTGCTATTGGAAGGATGTCATTAAATTGGAAAGGGTTTAAAAGGATGACAAGGATGTCATCGAGACTGGAGGGTTTGAGTTATAAGGAGAGGCTGGTTAGGCCTGGGCTATTTTCCTTGGAAGGTCAGGGACTGCTGCGTGACATTTTAGAGGTTTATAAAATCATAATGGGCACAGATAAGATGACTAGCTCAGGTTTATTCCCCAGGGTAAGGGAGTCCAAAACTAAACAGCAGAGGTTTAAAGCAAGAGGGGAAAGATTCAAAAGGGACCTGAGGTGCATCTTGTTCACATCGAGGGTGGTGCCTGTATTGAAGGAGCTGCCAGAGGAAGTCTTGGAGGTGAGTATTATAACAACATTTAAAAGACATTTGAACAGGTTCATGGATAGGAACGATATGGGGGAAATTAGCTAAATGCAAGAAAATGGGACTACAGGAATAGATAAGGGGAATAATTCATGAAGGATGTGAATATTTTGCAGATGGGGTAAAAAAATTCCCATGAAAGGTTCAGGGATGAGGAAAGTCAGTTATGAACAAATTTTGGATAAGTTTGGACTGTCTTCCTTGGAGAAGTGAAGGCTGAGAGGAAATCTGTTTGAGGAATTCAAAATTAGGAGGTGTTCGGACAGAGTAAATAGGGAAAAAATGAAAGGATTGAGAAGGACAGGGCACAGATTTAAAGTAATTAGTGAGAGAATCAAAAGTGAGATGAGGAAAAACATGTTCAGCCAGTGAGTTGGTTAAGGTGTGGAATGCACTGCCTGAGAGTGTGGTGGAGGCAGCTTCAATTGAAACATTCCGAAGGGAATGAGGCTGTTATTTGAAAAGGAACAATGTGCAGAGTGACAGGGAGAAGGCAGGAGAATGACACTCAGTGAATTGCTCATTCAGAGAGCCGGTCCAGACAGGATGGGCAGAATGGCCTCCTTGTGCACTGTAACAATTCTGTGATCGTGTGATTGAGCAGAGTTAAAGCTGGGGGAGGTGGGAGCTCGGTGTCTCACTGTGCTGCTGCTGCTGCTGGTGCTGCTGGTGCTGAGGTCAGTGAGATCAGAGACTGGGACAGGGAGCCAGAGCTCACATCAAACTCTGCCCGTGTCCGTCACACTGAGACTGGCAGGAGGCTACTCACTGATTTCACTCCATGCTGCAGGAATGGGACCACAGGCTGCAAATGGACAGAGCTCCTCCACACGGTGAGTAAAACTGAATGACTAAGATCTTGCTGCTTAAGGGGGCAACGGAACTAAAGAGGTACAGCTGGACACCCTGTTAGAC
The DNA here is from genome assembly GCF_047496795.1 of Chiloscyllium punctatum. Taxonomy (NCBI): domain Eukaryota; kingdom Metazoa; phylum Chordata; class Chondrichthyes; order Orectolobiformes; family Hemiscylliidae; genus Chiloscyllium; species Chiloscyllium punctatum. Next base: position 1,899,670 of record NC_092745.1, on the reverse strand, counting down.
ACAGTGCTCCTCAATCAACCATTTTATTCACTGCAGCTCCCCACTAACACCTTCAACATTTCAGCATTTGTGTTTTAGCAAGTTTTGTATTGAAAGGATTTACTTACTCAGTCTGAGCTTGGTTCCTTTACCGAACGTGCACCACAGTGAGAGCTCACAGTTCAGAGAGTGTACAAAAACCTCTGCTCTCTCTTTCCCTCTGTCACTTTCACCCTCTCCCTGTCTCTCTCTGTCTCTCACTTACTCTCTTATTCTCTTTGACATTCATGTTTTTCTGTTTTTCTCATTCTGTTTCTCTCTCCCCCCCCCCCCCCCCTCTCTCTCTCTCTCTCTCTCTCTCCCCCTCTCCCTCTCTTTCTCACTCTCTCCCTTTTTCTCTGTCTGGATTATGTCTAGCTGGCCTCGGGAGAGTTGTGAACTTTACTTTTCATTGTTAAATCTTGTAGCTGCTCTTCCCATGTGGCCATGGAGTGTAAAAGGGAGACTTGAGGCCTTCAGTGAGTGGTGGACACCACAGGGACTGTAGTGTGTAGTGGACAGTGACAATAGCAGCATGGGGTAATTTGTTCATTTTTATTTATCGATAACTGTGGACGTGTTAATGCAGGAAGTGGATGTGTGTTCTCTGTTTAATATTACATAAAATTGTGGGATGTGTCAGTACAGCCGCTGGGACTATGTGTATTGTGGTTTTTGTACAGCTATGTATCATTGTGTCAAGGGGAGCTGTAACTTTGCTGACAGTAATAATCAGCGACATCCTCATTCTGAACGTTGCTGATTGTCAGGGTGAAGTGTGTGCTGGATACTTGTGTCCCGGTGAATCTGCTGGAGACTCCTGTGAATCGTGTTGCTGCATTGTAGATCAGGAGAGAGGGTTTCTGACCTTCTTGCTGCTGGAACCATTCAACATGACCACTGGCACTCTGACTGGATTTACAGGTGATGGTTGCAGTCTGGCCCAGTTCCACTGATAGCACCGGGGGAGACTGGGTCATGATGATATCCCCACTGATACCTGAGGGGTCAGAGAGAAACACAGTGAAGTCAGAACTGTCACACAAAGAGCCTGTCAAATGAGAGATTGTTAGAGACACTGAGCATTCCTCTGGTTTCAGCATTTTCCCTTCAATCACAAGTCAGTAAAATTGGAGTGAAATGGAGAGCAGCTAAAGATTCGAGGTGGAAGGAGAGAGATTTGTACCTGTGACACAGAATGCCAGGGGCCAGATCAGCTGGATGTGTGAAATCATTGTTTGTGCTCCTGTCCCTGGGCCTGGTTCCTGATAAACTCTCCCTTCACTGGGCTCTGTTTTATAAAGCTGCCGCCTGTGAGAGTCTGACTGGGTGTTCCTCAGTATGTAAATGGCATCAGGCAGAGAGAGCCACGTCAGCCCCTCACACTTCCTCTTCTCTCTCTCTTTCACTGTCTATCTCAGAGAGCCATTGATGTGAACATGACTGAGGCCATTTGGCCCATTGTGTTTGTGCTTGTAAACAAAGATCTGATGACATTAATCCCATCCTCCAGCTCTTGGCCCATTACCCTGGAGGCTACAGCAACACAAGGGGATACCTAAACACTGCTCCAATGTCATGAGAGTTTGTGCTGAAAACATTCCTCCTCAATTCTCCTCTCACTCTCCAACTCGACTGGGCCTGGGCTCACTCGAGCTCAGAAGGATGAGAGGGGATCTGATTGAAATGTATAAAATTCAACAGGGCTGGACAGGGAGGAGGTTTCCCCTGGTTGGAGAGTCCGGAACCAGGGTTCACTCTCTCAGGGGATACAGGGTAGACCATTTAAGTTGAGATGAGGAAACATTTCTTCACTCAGTGAATAGTCAACCTGTGGAATTCTCTACCACAGAAGGCTGTGGAGGACAAGGAACTGAATATATTGTCGAAAAAGGCAGAGATAATTGTTTGCATTTTAACAGCATGAAGGGAATGGGGAGAAAGCAGGAATATGGCTTTGAGATGTAGGATCAGCCATGATCATACTGAATGACAGAGCAGGCTCAAAGGGCCGAATGGCCTTCTCCTGCTGCGGTTTATATGTTTCTATGTCTGTGTTACCTTCAGTCTCTGTTCCTGGTTATTGAGTCCTTTACTCATGTAAAAGGTGTCTTCCTACCCACCCTATAACTGCCTCAAATAATCTTATACCCCTCTATCAGGTTCCCTCTCGGCCTTCACTGCTCCCAGGAAAACAATCTCAACCTTGCCAATCTTTCCTCATAGCTGCCCCTCCATTGCAGGCAGCATCCTAAGAAAACTCCCCTGCACCCTCTCAAGTACAATCACATCCTTCCTAGAATATGGTGACCAGAGACCTGTCCCTCTCTCTCTGTCTCACATCTGCCACGTCTTTCTCTCTACCTCTCTCTCCCACTATTAATCTCTCTCATGTTTTCTCTCTTTCTCTCTCTCTCTCTCTCTCTCACTCACTCTGTCTCACTCTGTCTCATAGCCACTCTCTCCAACTCACTAATGCTTTCTCACTCCATCTCATAATCTCTGTTTCTCCATCTCTCACTGTTTCTGTCACTTACTCCCTCTCTCACTTCCACTAAAAGCCTTCGATTGTTATCTGTCCCTCTCTATTCCTCCCTCTTTCTCTCTACTTCCCTCTCTACCTCCCAGTCGACAGTCTCTCTCCCTACCTCTGTTATTCTGTATCTACCCATACTCATGTGTCCCTCTCACTCTCACACTCAACCCTACCCTCTCTCTCAATTCTCTTCATGTTTGGTCTCACACCCACCCTGTCTCTTTGTCCTCTCCTTGTCTCTTTCTCTCTCTCCATCCCTCTCAATCACACTGACTTACATCTCTCTCTGTATCCCTGAGCCTCACCATTTCTACCTCCCCCTATCCTCTATCTCCCTCTTGGTCCCCTCACATATCTCACACTGTCTCAGGTGCTTCTCCCTATCTCTCTCTCTCTCTCTCTCTCTCTCTCTATCTCACTCACACACACACACTTTCTCTGTCTCTCTCTCACACACACACACACACACCCTCCATCTCTCTCTCTTTCTCGCTTCTCTGTCTTTCTCACAGTGTCCCAGGTTGTGACAGTTGAATGCAGGATAAATCTCCCTCTGCTCTGCCGCACTAATGGATGTTAACCCTTGACCCCAGAAGCATGTCTTCTCCTGGAGGGAGACCCTATTTACCACATAGACCAGGGTTTGGCCTCTCTCAGGAAGACGGACATATTCTTGTCAAACAAAGGACAGTTCTGTGCTGTTGGCCTATTCTCACTGGGGAATGGTTTGTTCATAAACCTCATTCCATGAAAGCCTAGCAGAGAGAGGAGATCCTGAGGCCATCAGTGTGAGCTGGAGAACAGGCCAGGCTCTGACCCACTGACCCATCCTGTCTATTCACATGTTCCAATCCTTTCCCCTCTCCTTCCCCTTCTACTGTCAGTATTTTCTGAAATGGAGTGGTCCCTTCCCTGTCTCATACCAAGGAGGAGATGGACAGATTTTTAATGAGTAATGGGTTGAAGGATGATGGAGAGTGGGCAGGAAAGTGGAGTTGAGTCTGGAATGGGATCAGCCATGATTATATTAAATGGTGGAGCAGGCTCGAGGGGCTGAATTGCCTGCCCCTGCTCCTCGTTCTTATGTTCCTCCACCGCGTCCACCTTTCCTCTTACTGCAACTTTGTGCACATTCTTGGAATGTTTGGACATCGAAGGTGCGATGTGAATTCAAGATTTGCGTTGAATTAATGTGGGGACAGAATTGTGCAGGGACTGTGATAGCTCCTTCAGTTGAATATCCTGCTGACAGGCTTCAGCCTTCCACATACAGAATGGGGAAGTGGGGGAGGTCAGAATGTACTGTCACAGTCCATAGCACTGTCCCACAGCAATGTGGTTCACCCTTAACTGCCCTCTGAAATGGCTGAGCCAGGCTCTCAGTTGTATCAATCATGACAACTCGACAAAGAATTAAAACAGGACGGACTGCTTGGCATTGATCCAGACACCGAAAAGGCAAAGACATAAACACTCCAGTCTACCCTGCTCCATCCTCCTTCCTGACATCTGGGGTCTCGTGCCAAATTCAGGAGAGCTGTCTCACAGAGTAGCCACGCAACAGCCTGACACAGCCATACTCACAGAACCATACCTTCCAGACAATGTCCCAGACACCACCATCACTGTCCCTGCATGTGTCCTGTCCGAACAGAAAGGCAGACCCAGCAGAGCTGATGACACAATGGTCTACAGTCAGGAGGGAGTTACCCTGAGAGGCCTCAAAATTGGCTCTGGACCCCGTGAAGACTCATGACACCAAGTTAAACATGGGCGAGGAAACCTCCTGGTGATTACAAGATATCTTGCTCCCTCAGCTGATGAATCAGTCTCCCCTCCATGTTGGACAGCACTTGGAGGAAGCACTGAGGGTGGTGACAGCACAGAGTGTGTTCAGGGTGTTGGATTTCAATGTCCACAACTGAGAGTGGCTCATCAGTAGCACGACGCATCGAGCTGGTTGGTTTCTAATAGACGTAGCTGAGGGACTGGCTCTGCAGCTGGTGGTGAAGGAACCAAAAAGATGGAAAAACCACATCCTCACCAATCTTGTGGCTGTAGATGCATCTGTCCTTGACGGTATTGGTAAGAGTGACCATCACACAGTCCTTGTAGAAACTAAGTCTGACCTTCACATTGAGAATCCCCTCCATTGCGTTGTGTGGTACTTTCACCGTGTTAAACAGGACAGACTCCAAACAGATATTGCAACATAAGACAAGCTCATAAATGGGGATGATTGCCAAAGATTGCACAATGATCAGCACTATTCTCAGCTCCTCAGATACTGAAGCAGTCCACGTTCAAATGCAACAATATCTGGGCAATATCCAGGTTTCATCTCAGAAGCAGTATTTCACATTGGTGTCATGTAAATGCCAGCCAATGACCATCACCAATAAGAGACAATCTAACCATCGCCCCTTGACAGTCAATACTATTACCATCACTGAATCCCCACTATCAATATTCTTGAGGTACCATTGACCAGAAACTCAACTGGACTTACCACAGAAACACAGTGGTTATAAGAGCAGGTTAGAGGCTAGAAATACTGTATCGAGTAACACACCTCCTGATTCCCCCAAAGCCCATCGACCAAGTCAGGAGTGTGATAGAATAGTCCCCACTTGCCTGGATGGGTGCAGCTCCAACAACATTCATAGATTGATCGTGTCACAGAATCATGCAGCACAGAAACAAACACTTAAGCCAAACTTTTACATGCTGACCAAGTTTTCTGAAGTGAACTCGTCTCATTTGCCTGCATTTGGCCCGTGCCCCTCTAATCCATTCCTGTCTATGTCTATCGTATCCTCTGTCTTTCTTATCCACTCAAAAAACTTGATACCATCCAAAACAAAACAATCTCCTCGATTGGCATCACCTGCACAAAGCATCCACTCCCACCACTGCTCCATAGCAGCAGCGTGTACTATTGATAAGATGCTCTGCAGAAACTCTCCAAAGATCCTCAGATAGCACCTTCCAAACCCATATGGGAAAATAGAAATTGCACGAAAAGCTCAGCAGATCTGGCAGCATCTGTGGAGAGAAATCAGAGTTAACATTTCGGGTTGAGCACGAAGCATCATGTGACCCAGAAAGCCAACTCTGATGTCTCTTCACAGATGCTGAGCTTTTCCAGCAATTTCTATTTTTGTCTCAGATTTACAGCATCTGCAGTTCTTTTGGTTTTCTTCCAAACCCACGTCCACTTCCATTTAGAACAAGAGCAGCAGATACATGGGAACTCTGAGCTGCAAGTTTCTCTCAGAAAAGCTTAGCATCCTGACTTGGAAATATGTCACTGTTCTCTCAGCCTTGTTGGGTTAAAATACTGGCCTTCCTTCCTCAAGAGCAATGTGGGTCAATTTACAGCTTGTGGACAATAGCAATTCAAGACGGCAGCTTCCCACCACCCACTCAGGGCAACTAGGGAGAGGGTCAAAAATGCTGGCCCAGCCGGTGAATCCCACTTCCCAAAAGTGAATATGCAAAACCGAATGAAGTGTCCCTCAGGAGGGGAGAGGGTAAGTTCAGGGTCCAGAACTTCATTTCCCAGCCCAGGCAGTTTGTCTCCCAATGAATGAATGAGATACCAATTTGGAGCCCAGGTTTGGGGCAGTCTTTTGCTATAGACGCTTGTCTGCAAGAGGGAATCGGAGGTCCAGCTAAAAAAGAAAGATGAGGAGAGAGAGGAACAGTGTGACTATTTGGGTCACTCACAGCCATGATGGACTGAATGGCCATCCCCCTGTGCTGTCAGATTCCAGGGAGTGCAGACGGTTCATAGTTTTCTCCCGTCTCAGTAACAAATGTTCAGCTGCTCCGAGCTCCTTCTTTCACTTCCTCTATTGGTGAAGTTTCAACCTTGCGCTCTGACAGTCTTTGCAGTTATTTTTTACACTGGGGCTTTCTGCTGTGGTCAGACTCTCTAATAATAAGTGTCCAATCAGTGACAATCACAGCAGCGAAGAGCAGTCAAGACTGTGAAGAAAGGCTCACTGGGAAACACATTGGGAAGATCAAAGCCATCCTCTTCCGCTCCCGGTACAAACTCCAACTCTCGCCCTGAGCACTGTGTGCTGCTCAGCCAGACTCTTTGCAAAGTGGGCATCATCTTTGAGGTAGATCTGAGCCCGCATCCTCCACATCACAAAGATCAGCCATTGAAAATCTCAGCTTCATCATGGGGATGACAAACATGGCCATTCCAATGTTTTCCTGGCCCACATCACAGCCACCGCCTTCCGTAAACTTCAGTTCATTCCAAACCGTGCTACCGATATCCAAACTTGCACCAAGTCCCATTCCCCCATTCCCTCCCACTGTCCTCACTGACCAACATTGGCTCCCAGTCCAGAAACACCTCGATTTTCATATTCATATCCTTGTTCTCAAGCTGCTCTCTGCCCTTCCACACTCCCCATCTTTGTAAGCTCCTCCAAGCTGCCTCACTGCCAGTGTGGTTAGCAATCTTGGATATGTGGTTCTCTATTTCTTTATCCAAGTCATTGAGAAATATCGTGAAAACTGAGCTCCCACCACAGGTCCCTGGGACACCACTACTCACATCTTGCTCATTGGAAGACACACACATTCTCCCTCCTCTCTGTCTCTCGCTCCAGGCCCATTCGTGACACAAGGTAAATGCATTTCTCAACTTCCATCTGATTCCATGTCTCTTATGTGGAACATTCTTAAATGTCTTCTGGAATTCACTGTAGACAATATCTATCGACATTCCCTTATATCCCACATTAGTGAGCTCCGAACAAAGTGTAACCAGGTTAGTTAAAGATGTCTGAACCTTTGTAAATGCATGCTGACTTTCTCGGACCAGTTCATATTTATCCGTTATTCTGTCTCTAAAAACAGACTCAATCACTTCCTGACAACAAACATTCAACAGAGATGTTCATTGTGCATGAAGTTAGTAAACAGTTAGCACTGACACGAGGAGCCTCCTGCTGTGCTGGAGACTTCCCTGTTTCCTTCCAGATTAAAAACTGAAGACCAGCAGCAAATTTAAAAATACAAATTGAATACTCATTAAACAATTTCCACATACAGGGCCAGACGATGTGTAGTAATTGCGATGGGGAAGCTGGTGAAGCCCATTGTAGCTCAGAGTGACCACATCTGCTGCAAGTGTTGGTTGCTCAAGGCACTCCAGCTCAAAGTTGATGAGTTAGAATCTGAGCTTCAAACACTGCAACACATCGGGGACGGGGCGGGAGTTACCTGGACACTGTGGTTGGGGAGACAGTCACAACTTGTAGGTTAAAGACTTCATATTATGGCCAGTGGTCAGAGACAGGAGGGTGTGACTATAAGTGAGCAGGTCGATGCAGCCTGGATTTCGCATTGCAGGAGCCTCAGCTCCTTGTCCAATAGAAATGAGGTACTTATTCCTTGTGTCAATGAGGCAAAGGATTATCGGGAGAATGGGCAAATGTGGCATGAGCGTTTTGGCGAAACTGACCAGAACTCTGTAAGCATCAAAGTCATTAAGTGAAAAGATGAAGGTAGAGCAGAAATTAAGTGTATAAACGGGGGAAGGCCAATTCCAGCACCATGAGATAGGCACACACAGGGGGAGGCAATGGCCTAGTGTTATTATCGCTGGATTATTAATCCAGAAACTCAGCTATTGTTCTGGCGACCTGGGTTCAAATCCTGCCATGGCCGACATGGGGATTTGAATTCAAGAACGATGCTGTCAGCCTTACCTGGCCTGACTCACGTGTGACTCCAGACCCACTGTAATGAGCGGCATGGTGGCTCGCAGTGCCAGGCTACCAAGTTTGATTCTACCCTTGGGCAACTGTCTGTGTGGATTTTGCATGTTCACCCCCATGTCGATGTGGGTTTCTGTCAGGAGCCCTGGCTTTCTCCCACAGTTCGAAGAAGTGCAAGCAAGATGGATTGGCAATACAAAATTACCCATAGTGCTCAGGGATGTGCAGGTAAGGTGCATTAACCATGGAAGATTCAGGGCTAGGGGGATAGGTCTGGATGGGATGCTCTTCAGAATGTTGGTGTGGGCTCATTGGGCTGAATGGCCTGTTTCACACTGTATGGATTCTATCATTCCATGTGGTTGACTGTTAACTGCCCTATGGGCAGGAAATGCTGGCTTGGCCAGAGATGACCATATCCAATGAATGAATGAAAGAAGACCACTGCACCATGGGCAAGGAGGCCATTCAGGCAGAGGAGCACAATGAGGAGGGTTTGACAATGAGTGGGACTGACAGCGTCCTTTGTGAGCAGGACTCAGAGTCTCACATGGTGTGCTGTCTACCTGGTGCTAACGTAAGGGGTATCTTGAACCGGCTTGAAAGGATATTGGAGTGGGGGTAGTGGTGGTGACCATCCAGTTGTTGTTGTTGTGTTGGGACCAACAACATCAGCAAAAATAGGCAAAAGGTCCTATTTGGACAATATTAGGAAAGCTATCAGAAGTATATTGATTAAACAGACAGAGAGAAATAAGAAAGAGGTGAATACAGAATCAGTGCTGAGGAACAAAATCCAGTGAATGGACCAAATAGGAGTTCTATATACGAATGCACAGAGCGTAAGGAATAAACTCAATAATCTGCACACACAAATTCAAATTTAAGATTATGCTATTGGATCAATTACTGAGACATATTTGCAGAATCATTAGGATTGGGAATTAAATATATCAGGTTAGAAGGTTCACAGGATGGACATGGGGAAATGGCAGAAGAGGTGGAGCAGCCTTATTCATTAGAAACAAAATGGCTTCAACGGTGAGGGAGGTTATAATGAGGGGAAAGCATTCAGTGCAACTGAAGAGCAGGAAAGAATCTAAAACTATAATAGATATTGTGTGCAGACCCCGGACAGCAGCTCTGAGATGCTGGATTGTATTAATGCAGGAATTAGGCAAGTCTGGAGCAAAGCCAGTGTATTATTAATGGGGAAGTTTAACCTTTAACTTAGATTGAGAGAGAGATAAGTACTCTGTCAGAAAGGTAGTGAATTTCTGGAGTGGATCTGGAATATTTTCCAACAGGAATAGGTCCTGGATGTAACAAGGGGACCAGCAATATTGGAATTAGTCATGAATAATGAACCAGTTTTAGTTAGTTACTACTTGTACATGAGCATGTATCAAATAGTGATCATAACATGATCGAGTTCAATGTCACATTTGAAAGTGAAAAGCATGATTCAGCTGTTAGTGTTTGAGGTTCAGGTTCGGGCCGACTTGAAGGAGATGAGACAGAAACTGTCCACAGAAAACTGGGAAAATCTGCTCATTGGTAAAACAACTGAAGAACAGTTGGGAATGTTTAAAGAAATATTCAAAACAAAACAAAACCAGTTTATACCTGAGACGGAGAAGCTCCACGTCTTAGAACAAACAACAATGGACAATTAAAGAGATAAGGGAAAGAATAAAACTTAAAAAAAGCTAACAAACATGCAAAAAAAAAGGACAGATTCTGCTGAATGAGAAAGATACAAAGGGCCACAAAGCAGCTTCAAAGAGCTTGCAAAAGGGATTCTGAAAGGAAACATGCCAGAGCAAGTAGTGGAGGCTGGTACAATTGAAACGTTTAAGAGGCATTTGGATGGGTATATGAATAGGAAGGGTTTGGAGTGATATGGGCCGGGTTCTGGCAGGCGGGACTAGATTGGGTTGGAATATCTGTGTTCGACATGGACGGGTTGGACCTAAAAGTCTGTTTCCATGCTGTACATCTCTATGACTCTATGACTCTATGTAAGGGATATCAAAATCAATAAGAAGAAATTATACAGTTCCATAAAAGGGAAGCTGCGAGATCAGGAGCAATGTTGGCCACTAAAGACTGCAAGTGAGGAATATTGTCAGTGACAATAGGGAAATGACAGCCATGTTAAATAAATACTTTACCTCAAGATTTTCAGTAGGAAAGGAGGAGGACTTGCCTGAAGTCCCAAAGGAATTAACAGAGGATCAAGGACAGGGACTGAATAAAATTAATGTCAGTAAAATATCTGTACTGAGGAACGAAAGAGTGACAAATCCTCAGGACCTGACAGTTTCCAGCTGAGGGTGATAAAGGAAGTAGCAGACCACATTGTAGACACTCTGACTATAATCTTTCAGAGTTCCCTAGTTACAGGATTTGTATCTCTGGGTTTGAAAATTGTAAATGTCACTTCACTTTTAACAAGGATGTTAGAAAAAAGCCAGGGAATTACAGGGCACTTAGCCTACATTTATGGTGTGGAAATTGTTGGGGTCTATAATCAAGGATGGGGGTAACTGAAGACCTTGAAAATGGTCAGTTAGTCAGGGAGAGTCAGTATGGATTCATGACAAGTTGCTCACGCTGAAAAATTGAACATTTTTGAAGAAGAACGCAAGTCCAGGACACAATAATGTCTATGGTCGTTGTTTACAGGGGCTTCCAGAAGGTATTTGATAAAGGTCCCATGTCAGAAACTGTCAACTCAGGTAGGAATTCACAGAATTGAGGCTAAAATACTGACACACTTGGACATTGTTGAGTGACAGGTGACTGACAGTAGGGATAATGGGTAAGTGCTGAAATTGGCAGGAAGTGACCAATGGTGTCCAATAGCAATGTGTGCTCTCACCTCAATTAGTTACATTATTTATTCATGACTTGGATAATAGCATAGAAAATTAGATATTTCAGCTTGCTCATGACACAAAGTTAGGCAGTATTGTAGATAGCATCAATAGAGTCATAGAGTCATACAGCATTCATCCAGCGCAGTCTTTCACAACGTATAATTCATTTTTGGTATACAGCTCCTTGAACTCCATCTCTCTCTTTCGCTCTCTCTCTCCCCTATCACCCCACCTCAGCTGCATAGATCTCACTCTGAGTTTCATCCCTCTTCCCCAAGCTTCAGCCCCTCTCTCTCAGTGCTCTAACTCTGTCTGTCTCTCTCTGTCTGTCTGAGCCCCATCCCTCCCTCTGTTTGAGCTGCTGGGAGTCTGATCTGAGCCAATTCCAGTGAATCACATGGAGAATAATGACAGGATATTTGGAGGGTAAGTTTGATGATGTAAATGTGAACGATTGCAGCAAAGACATTACAGACGCTTTGTACAGACAGCAAAGCCCAAACCAGAACATTGTGTCAATCAACACAGAACTCATGAAAGCTTCAACAGAATCGTTATTAATGTGATTCTCAGAGATGTATCATTATTCTAGTTACAAATGGCTCTTTCACCTGTACAGGTTAATCCTACTGAATATTAGTTACAGCTGGGCGTTGGAGAAATTTTGGGCAGTTGGAATCTAATGTGGGAGAATGTGACCTTGTTCACATTCAGAGTTATTATTCAAACGTGATTGAAGCGTTCTTAAGTCCAAATAGCAAAACTCACCATTGGTTATAATCTATGAGGTGTGACAAATTCAGAAACTCCCTTAGTTCTAGTTGTCAGCGAGTACTTTTCAATATCCGTTTAACAAACCAATTTTAAATAAGAATGACACACTACCAACCCTATCTATGTAATCTTCTCATTTGGGAATGGGGAATGTATCGGATTGTGTGACTATATTCACTTTCCTAGAGTCAACAATGAATCAAATTGAACAGTTTGGTTCAGGATCCAATACTACAGGAGAACTCCAATTACTCTGACTTGTTTCAATCAACTGATTCTCCAACATGGAAGCCCTCTGTTACATTGGCCGTTTTCTGTTGGTGTTTGTTTCATTGTGTCTGAATTACCAAATCCATGTCATATTTGATTCATGTGGTACATCCAAGTATATAAATACAAGTCCATAAGATAAAGGAGCATAATTGGGAATTTGGCCCATCAAGTCTCGTCCACCTTTCCTTTATAGTTGATAATGTTTTTAAATCCTATTCTCTCACCTTCTCCCTAAAAATATTCATTCTTTGAATAATAAAGAGCCAATTTATCTCAAATACACTCAATGACTCGGCCTCCACAACTCAGTTCAAAAGGTTGTCTCTTCACTGTGAGGCTGTTCCCTCGGGTCTTCAATCTCTCCTATTATTGGAAACATCTTCTCCATGTCGACTCTATCCAGGCTTCTCTGTATTCTGTAAGTTTCAGTGACATTCCCTCTCATCCTTCTAACTCTATCAAGTACAGAACCAGAGTCCTCAACGATTCTTTGTATTTTCTGACCAACCTCATGAAATCTACTTGTTGATCTTTCCCCAAATACAAAGTACAGTGTCTGAATTCTCTAATATCTCTGAATTTGTTTGTCTACTAACAAGGAGTTCACTTTGGGAATTGTCCAATTCTTTTTCGATCTCAAGTATTTTCTCATCCCCTCATCTATTACAATCACTACTCTGAAGGTTTTTGTCTTTAACAAAATCCATAATCATGAGCCATTCTAGCTGCTTGTCTTACTGTCATTCCCCTTTGGTCTTCCACATGGATTCTGATTCTAGAAGGGAATGAAGTTTTAAATTCTTCTTAAATAATAATTTCTCTGAGAGTATTGTAATTGTTCTGAGCCTTTAATGCTCTTATCCACCTGTCAACATTATTTTGTTGAACTCTCTCAAACTCAGTAGAAGTTTGTGGAGGCTGTTTCTGTAAGTTCTAAAACATCTGTCTGTATATTTCTGAGATCAACTCATATGTGCATACAACAGCTATTTTCACTTCCTCATGATCCCGAGAACGTTCCTCTGACAGGGATGTCAAAACCCCTTGTTGATTCCCAAATTCATTTTTGCATGGACAAGGTCGAACCTTTTTCTTCCTGCCTTGCATGTGTTTCCATCTTCTCAAAAGACATGAAAATGCAACTACATCCTTCTCGTCATACAGCAAACAAACAGGATCCTCTGCCCATCATGTCGATGCTGATCAGTAAACACCAAACTGCACTAATCTCATTAACCTGCACTTGGTCCATAGCCTTCCATGCCCTGGCATTTTATGTGCTCGTCTGGATGTTTCTTAAATGCTGTGAGAGGAGCTGCCTCCACCTCCTTCTCAGGCAGCACATTCCATATTTCTACCACCCTCTGGGGAAAATAAAATCCTCAAAACCCCCCGAAACCACTTTTTCATCATGTTAAGCTTATTCCCTTTGGTCTTAGACATGTCTACCATGGGGAAAACATTATCACGATCGGCTTTGTCTGTGCCTTTCATATTTTTGTATCCCTCAATCAGACTCCCCCTTGCTTCCTCTGCTCTAAAGAAAACAAACCCAGTTTATCCAGTCTCTCCTCATAACTTTGTGGGCGGCACGGTGGCACAGTACTGCTGCCTCACAGCGCCAGAGACCCGGGTTCAATTCCCGCCTCAGGCGACTAACTGTGTAGAGTTTGCACATCCTCCCCGTGTCAGCGTCGGTTTCCTCCGGGTGCTCCGGTTTCCTCCCACAGTCTAAAGATGTGCAGGTCAGGTGAATTGGCTATGCTAAATTGCCCGTTGTGTTTGGTAAGGGGGTAAATGTAGGGGTATGGGTGGGTTGTGCTTCGGCGGGGTGGTGTGGACTTGTTGGGCCGAAGGGCCTGTTTCCACATTGTAAGTAATCTAATCTAATCTAAAAAAAACTAGCACATTCCATCTGAAACAACATCCTGGTGAATCTCCTCGACAGCCTCTCCAATCCAATCATGTCCTTCCGACAGTGTCATGACCAGACCTGTAGACAGTATTCCAGATATAGCCTAACCAATGCTCTGTAAAGTAACAACAAGATTTATTTGCTCCTATATTCTAAAGCCTGGCTAATGATGGCAAGCATCCCGTATGCCTTCTTCACCACCCTGTCCAGCTGTGCTGATTCTTTCCGGGATCAATGGACGTTTACGTCAAGTTCCCTTTGTTCCTCAGCATTCCCAAGGAACATAAGAACTAGAAGCAGGAGTAGGCCATCTGGCCCTTTGAACCCTGCTCCAACATTCAATAACATCATGGCTGATCTTTTCATCGACTCAGCTCCATTTACCCGCGCTCTCACCATATCTCTTTAAAAAAACTGTCTTATCTTTAAAACGTTTCCTGGAGTGACATAAATTTCTTCACAGGGCAAGGAATTTAAAAGATTATGGCCCTCTGTGTGAAGATGTTCCTTCTCAATTTCGTCCTAAATCTGCTTCCCCTAATTTTGAGGCTATACCCTTTTGTTTTAGTTTCACTGCCAGTGGAAACATCCTCTCTACTCTGTCTTATCTATTCTCTTCATAATTTTATATGTTTCTATAAGATCCCCCCTCATTCTTCTAAGTTCCAATGAATATATACCAATCTACTCAGTTTCTTCTCATAAGCCAACCCCCCAACTCCGGAATCAACCTGGCGAACCTTCTCTGTATACCTTCTAAAGCCAGTACATCCTTTCTCAACTAAGCAGAACATAACTGCACGCAGTACTCCAGTTGTAGCCTCACCAGCACACTGTACAGCTGCAACATAACCTCCCTGCTTTTTAAACTCAATCGCTGTAACAGTGAAGGACAACATACCATTTGCCTTCCGAATTGCTTGTTGTACCAGTCGACCAACCCTCTATAATTCATGAACAAGGACACCCAAGGCACATATCTTTTATTGTGTTTATCCTTCCCTCATTAGACCTCCCAAATTGGATCATCTCACATGGATCAGGATTAAATTCCATCTGCCATTGATCTGCCCAATTTCCCAGCTGATCAATATCCGACTGCAGCCTCAGACCCAGTAATCCAAGATGGCAGCAGAATAGGACGCTTCAGACCGAGTTCATCTGCTCCATCTGTTTCCTTTTCTTCTTTCTATTCTACCTTCTTTTTTCCTTTTCTTTTGTCCTTCTCGCTTATTTCCTCTCCCGGCCATAGATCCCAGCCTCAGACACCAGGCCTCCGACCAGTGCAGACTCATTGAGATGGCCTCTGAGCTTGATGTGGCGGTATCCTGGCCTGGCAGGGAGATATCCCAGCCTGGTGAGGCAGACTCTTGGTTCAACATGGTGGTCTCTCGGTTCGATGTAGTGCCCTCTCAGTTCGATGTGATGGCCTCTCGGTCCAAGATGGTGGCCTCTCAGTTCGATCTGGTAGCATCTCGGCCCAGCATGTTGACTTCTTGACCTAACATGGCGATCTGTCAGTGGCTCAGCATGGTTGTGTCTCAGCCCACAAGGTGGTCTCTTGATGTATAATGGTGGTCTCTTGGCCCACACGGCCTCAGTGGATTTTGGTCAGGAGACGATGACTCAAAATATTATCCCATGGCAGCTGAGTGCTTAAAGGATGACTAATGATTGAATTTCCGGATTTATTTCTTTATTTTTTATTTAAAACTGAAAGGGTCTGTAACGTGTAACTTTTAACTTTAATCTTTCTTTCTACCTTTTTCTAAAGATTCTGTACCTCGGTCCTTGTACCGAAGATGGCATGTTGCAAGGCGACATTACTGTATTCCTATATTTTTGTACTTGAGTCCATGTAACAATAAAATAAAAATCAAATCAATATCAACAACACCACCAATTTATGTGGCATCTGAAAACTTTCTAATTAAACAATCACATTGAATTCATTACAAATAGAAAGTGTCGCAGCCCTAATCCCTGTCATACACCACTGGTCACAGGCTTCCAATCACATAGACAGCCCTCCACCATCACTCTTTGCCTCAGATTTGGAAGGAGAAAGTGAGGACTGCCGATGCTGGATATCAGAGCTGAAAACTATGTTGCTGGAAAAGCGCAGCAGGTTAGGCAGCATCAAACGCATATGCCCGAAACGTCGATTCTCCTGCTCCTTTGATGCTGCCTGACCTGCTGCGCTTTTCCAGCAACACATTTTTTAGCTCATATTTGGAAGCCCCTTTTGGATCCAATTTGCCAACTTGCCTTGGATCCCATGGGCCCTTACAATCTGGACCAGCCTTCCATATGGGACCTTGGTCAAACAAATCAATATTGGCATCCCTACTTCTCCAAGTATTGCTTAATCCTGTACTTCAGGACATTCTTCTAATAATTTCCCTCACACGGAAATCAGACTAACTGGTCTGGAATTTCCTGGCCTATCCCTGTTGCCCATTTTGGACAAAGGAACCACATTGACAATCCTCCAGTCTGGCACTTCACCTGTGACCAGCGAAGTATTAACCAAGGAAAATGCAATCAAACTTTAAGACAATTAATTGAAAAATACATTTTCGTTAAACCTAATGATGCAATAGAGAAATGAACCCCTTCTCCCTGTGACTTGAGTATTATAAAGCAGTGACATTCGAAAAGGAAGGATTTTATTTTGCTGTGTGTTTTGGAATCTTTTGAATTTGTGCTTTTGATTATATTAGATTCCCTACAGTGTAGAAACAGGCCGTTTGGCCCAAACAATCCCCACCGACCCTCCAAAGAATAATCCACCCAAACCCATTTCCTTCTGACTAATGCACCCAACACTATGGGCAGTTTAGCATGGCCAATTCACCTAACCTGCACATCTTTGGACTGTGGGTGGAAACCAGAGCACCCAGAGGAAACCCACACAGACACAGGGAGAATGTGCAAACTCTGCACAGTCACCCAAGGCTGGAATGGAACCTGGGATTCTGGTGCTGTGAGGCAGCAATGTCAACCACTGAGCCACCATGCCACCCCACATAATTTCTGTCAGTATGTTTAATCTTCATTTCTTTGGTGTAAGGAGGTCTTATTACTAAATCTAAATCTTATTCTAAATGTGCTTATGCTCCACAGATGCTGCAGACCAACTGCATTTCTTCAGCAGTTTCTGTTTGTATTTCAGTCTGAGATCTGTGTTGTCCAATAATACCAGCAGTTGGGATGGGAATAGTTGCCTAGCATCATGATTGTCACTCTAATTAGAAATTGGCACTTTGTATTTGATGAATCCAACAAACCCCTTCCACTGTTTTCACATCTGTCAATCACCACATCACTGCTACCACTCCGACCTTTCCAGAATCCAGGCAAATCCCTTTTACTCTCAGTATGTGACTTATGTACTTAACTTGGGCATCTTTATTTGCAAACTTTCCTGTTCAACTTACTGACTCTTTCTTTCTTGATCCTGACAATTTAGACACAACTTCTGCACTACCCTTATCTCATTCCATAATAACTATGAAACTAGTTTTTTTTCAACTATAACAATTGTAAAAAATGATATATTAATCTTTGTGGCATTTGAGGAATATAAATTTTGTTGGTTTCTCAAGACTGCCGGTTCATAATGTATAGGTTACAACAAAATTTGCTGCCCATCTTTTATAATGGACTCCAGTATTTCTCCCACTGCTGATGTCAAGCTAACCGGTCTACAAAAAAGCATTGCTTTCTCTCTGTCTCCCTTCTTAAATAGTTGGGTTATGTTAGCCACCCTCCAATCCATAGGAACAGCTCCACAGCCTAGAAGTTGTAAAGATGACCACGAGTGCAGCTATTCTTTCTAGTGCCACTTTCCTATGTATTCTGGGGTGAGGGGATCAGGCTGCTAAAGATATGTTATGGCTCCTCTTTGCCCTCCTATTTTTTAAGTACCTCCCCACACTCCTTTGAAGTTCCTCCCCTGTGTTTGATGCTCTGTACTTGACATATGCTTCCTTCTTTTTTCTTTCTCAAACTATCCATATTCCTTGACATCCAGGATCCCAGGAGTTGCTGCCCTTGCCTTTCTTTCTGAGCTGGCCCTGAATTCTCACTGTCCTACATTAAAAAGATTCCCACTTTCCAAATGAAGACTGACCTGCAAGTAGCTGCTCCCAGTCTATATTTGCCAGATCCTGTCTAATGACTTTGAAATTGGCCTTGCCTCACTTTAGCCATTTAAGTTCTGCACTCCCCTTAGTCCTTTCCATAATAACTATGAAACAAATGGAGTTATGTTCACTATCTCCAAAATGCTCACCCACTGACTCTCCAATCATTTGATCAGCTTCATTACCTAGGATTGAGTCCAGCATTGTCCATGTTTAGAGGGACTACTGGCATCAAAAGCTCTCCTGGATGGACTTTAACATTCCACCATTCACACAAAGGCAATTCCAGTTCATTTTAGAGAAGTTGAAATTCCCCACTAATATAACCCTATTCCTCTCACACTCGCTGTGATTTGCCGTCTTATCTGCTCCTCTCTCTCCATCTACTTTTGGGAGGCCTGTAGTATAATCCGAGCAAAGTGATTGTCCTTTTCTTATATCTAGCTCTACCCAGATGGCCTCATTTGAAGAGCTTTCCAAAAAATGTTCCTTCAATCTTGCAGTGATGGTCTCCTTTATCAATAATGCAATACACCCACCTCTCTGGCATTCCCTCTATCCCACCTGAAACTTCTCTACCCTGGAGTGTTGAGCTGCCAGTCCTATCTTTCTTCAATCATGTCTCAGCAATTGCAACAATATGATATTCCCATGTGCTGGTCAATGCTCTCAGTTCAACTGCCTTACTAGTCAAGCTCCTTACATTAAAATACATACAGTTCAGCTTTCTGGTCCTCCTATGTTATGGATTCTGTCCTACTGATTACCCAGTGGTTTTCTGTGTCGGTCTTATTCTCCCTTGAGGAGAAACATCCAGCATTTCCCCTGTCCAGCCCCTTAAGAATTCTGTACATTTCAATAAGATTCCCTCTCATTCTTCTAAACTCCAGGGATCAAATTCCAAACCTGTTTGACCTTTGCCCATAAGACAATCGCTCTGTACCAGGAATCAGTCAAGGGAACTATCTCTGAACTACATCCAATGCAGCTCCTGTCCTTTCTTCAATAAGGAGCCTGATACTGGACACCATACTCCAGATGTACTGTCACCAAGCCTCTAACCCTAACCCCTGTACAGCTGCAGTAAAATGCCACTGCTTTTAGATTGCATTCCCTTTACAAGGGGCACCAACACTCCATCTGCCTCCGGATTCACTTGCTGTAGCTGTGTTCTAACTTTGTGATTCATGTCCCCCACATTACACTCCATCTGCCAAATATATCTCCAAAGTCCAGCTGTATCTAATATTCAGCAGGATGGACCCCTTCACTGGGAAAGAGTCATTATTAACTAGAATAATGACATATCTCTGAGAATCACATTAATAACCATTTTTATTGAAGCTTTCATGAGTTCTGTGTTGATCGACACAATGTTCTGGTTTGGGCTTTGCTGTCTGTACAAACCATCTGTAATGTCTTTGCTGCAATGGTTCACATTTACATCATCAAACTCACACTCCAAATATCCCGTCATTATTTTCCATGGCTGAAGAATACGGCCCTGGCTGATCCTTTCCCTGCAGCAAGGGACCCAGTGGAATTACATCATTGGAGTCGATATTTGAGAGGAACAAGTCCACTCCGGATCTGGATTTCAGTTTTGGGAATGTTTTGGAATGCTGGATCTGAAGGTGGAGTCTCCTCCAGAATTGGGAAAATGCAACAATGAGAATCCAATCAGACAGAGCATTGTCTGGGAGGATGGGAGGGAGGAGCTGTCTCTCTCTCTCTATCACTCTCTCCCTTTCTCTCTCTTTCTCTCTGTCTGTCTCTCTTGCTCGCTCTCTTTTCCCTTCCTTCTCTTTGTCTTTGCCTCACCCCATCTCTCCTTCTCCTTCTCTGTAAGTGTTGATGCTGACTTCAACCTCTGAAGGAGTTCTCTGTGGGTCAGTGTTTAATCGAAGGGGCTGGGTGCCAGCATATTTTCAATGCTGTAGGGTTTATGAACATGGGGGGAGGGGATTCTGGCTCCATTCTTTGACGTCAGGCAGTGATGCCTGTCCCAGTGGGTCAGACTGTAATGCTGTTGTTTGCTGGCACTGACACTATGATATTGATTGCAATGTCACTCAGTGTGACAGGAGGTTACATGGCTGGATCAGTGGTGAGGGAGGAGCAGACTGAACAAGGAGCTGCAACCATTAATCATGTTTGAAACCCTTCACACAGCCCTTACCTTCCAGAAACTTCTTCACCAAAGATTCTTTCAGCTCCTTCATGCCAGCCCTGGAGCTGAAAAGGGAGAAAGAGAAAGAAATCTTTTCGAGAGGCTCCTGGACACAATGTACACTGTGTATTCCCCACTAATGACACTCCATCCATCCACATTGAACTCATTTTTGAAGCTGCAGCCCAGCTCCTGTTCCTATCTGAATGCTTCAGTCAAGAAGACAGAGAAGGCTCCAGTACAGGAGGAGGCTGTTCAGCCCCTCGTGTCAGTGCTTGATGTGTACTAACCTCATTCACAATGAATATCTCCATTGAATGTCGCTTGTTAAGAAGTGATTCGATCTGGTTTTAGATCCAGAATGTCTGACAAATATGAACTGCTCAGAGAGAGTCAGCATGGATTTACAAAGTGTCAAACATCTTTAACTCACCCAGTTACATTTTTTAAAGAGATCACTAATGTGTGAGATAAAGGAATGCCAATAGGTGCTATTTATTTGGACTTCCAGATGACATTTGGGGAAGTTTAGGGCAGCATGGTGGCTCAGTGGTTAGCACTGCTGTCTCGCGCAATAAGGGTCCCAAGTTCGATTCCAGCCTTGAGCGACTGTGTGGAGCTTGCACATTCTCCCATGTCTGTGCGGGTTTCCTCCCACAGTCCAAAGATGTGCTGGTCATGTCAATTGGCTATGCTAAATTGTCCATAATGTTAAGTGGATCAGTCAGAGGGAAATGGGTCTGGGTGGGTTACTCTTCAGAGGGTTGGTGTGGGTGTGTTGGGCCGAAGGGTCTGTCTCCACACTGTAGAGAATCTAATCTAAAAAAAAGTTCCACACAAGTGTTATTATGTTCTAATTGAAACAAAGAGATGAAGACCAATTATAAACTTATTCTGAACCTTTCTGCACAAATGAATTCTCAAATATATCTCAAAAATGTTGGTGACCCCAATGCTTTGTCAGAGCAAGGTACTGAAGGAAATCAGTTTTTGGATGGAAATGGTTCTGCAAAAAATAAAGTTTGTTAAATCAGCAGGGACAAATAATCTAGTTTCCAGAGGACTTCAGTACATGGTTGTAAAGTATTGGAAACATTGATGGGTATCTGTTTGTGGAATAGTCCTACAGAGTGGAGGGCAGCTAATGTAACAAAACAATTGAAAAACAGAGAGAGAAAGAGAGAGTGAGAAAATAGAGAATTTTTGACCAATTAAACAGACATCAGCAGTGGAGAAAGTTCATTATAAAATATTTTATGGCTTAGCTTTGAGAAAACAGTGACAGAATTGGACAGAGTCAGCATGGCATGTTGAAAGGGAAATCACGATTAACAACTCGACTGTAATTGTTTGAGGATGTAGTGAGTAGATTTGAGAAGGCAGAGCCAATGGATGTGGTTTGTTTGGACATTCGGAAGGCTTTTGATAGGTCCAAGGTAAGATGTTAATCTGTAAAATTAAGGCTCATGTGAGTGGGAGTAGCATATAGACATGGAGGGAGAACTGGTCACCAGATTGGAAACAAACAGTCGAAATAAATCGGCCTTTATCAGAATGACAGGTAGTTACCAACGGGGTATCATAGGCCTGGATCCCAGCTATTCACAAATATACATCTGAATAATTTATAAGAAGGAACTTAAAAATGATATCTCCAAGTGTGTAAATGGCACAAATCTGGGTGGAAGGGTGAGCTGTAAGGAGAAGGCAGAGATACCTCAGTGTGATTCGGAGAAGTTGAGAGAATTGCAGATGAAATATAATGTGAGGGTACCCAGTTTAATAGTAAAAACGGGAAGGCAGATTATTATCTGAATGTTGATAGATTTGGAATGGAGAGGTGCAATGAGACCTGGGTGTCCCTGTACATAGGCCACTGAAGGTCAGTGTGCAGGAGCAGAAGGCAGTGAAGAAGGTAAATAGGATGTTGGCCTTCAGAGTGAGAGGATTCGAGTACAGGAGCAGGAATGTCTTGATCCAATTGTACAGAGCCCTGGTGAGATCACACCTGGAGTATTCTATTCCAAATTGGCTCAGTGACAGGAAACAGGGGATGAGAAAGAAAGCTGTTTGTGTAACTGGAGTCCAGTGTGCAGTGGCATACCACAGGAGTCACTACTGAATCTCTTTTCAGTTGTGATCTATAGAAACAATGTAGATGATAATGTGACGGGGGACGATAAGTAAGTTTGAAGATAACATGAAGAATGGCACAGTGAAAGAAGGAGGTTGCAGGAGGATGTACCCAGATTGGTCAGACAGACAGATCAGAGGCAGATGGAATTTAACGCTGATAAATGTGAGGTGATGCACTTTGGAAAATGGAACAAGACAAGGGACTCAATAAATAGTAGGACTAGTTGGATTAAGATAAGCTTAAGAGTAAAAATGGTAGGAGATCCCAGACCTGTGTTATGCTCCTTTTGCTCAATGTGGGAACTCAGGGATGCAGCCGATGTCCCTGATTCCTTCGTGTGCAGCAAGTGTGACCAGCTGCAGCTCCTGTTAGACCACATGATGACTCTGGAGCTGTGGATGGACTCACTTTGGAGCATCCACGATTCTGAGGGGGTACTGGATAGCACATTTAGTGAATTAGTCACACTGCAGATTAGGAGTGCTGTGGGAGAATGGGTATAGGTGACCAAAAGGCATAGAAAGAGCAGGAAGGTAATGCAGGTGTCGCCTACGTTCATCTCCCTCCAAAACAGGTCTACCGTTTTGGATACTGTTGGGGGAGCTGGCTCACTAGGGGAAGGCAGCAGGAGCCAGGTTCATGACACCATGAATGCATCTGCTGTACAGAAGGGCAGAAAAAAGTTTTGAAGGGCTATAATCATCCGGGATTTAATTGTAAGGGGAGTAGATAGGTGGTTCTGTGGTTGAAAATGAAACTCCAAATGGTATGTTCTCTCCCAGGTGCACAGGTCAGGGATGACTCTGATCGGCTGCAGGACATTCTGAAGGGGGAAGGTGAACAGCCAGCTGTCATGGTGCATACTGGCACCAATTATTTTTTAATAAATGGGATGGGGTCCTAAAAGCAGAATTTAGGGAGTTCGGAGTCAAGTTCAAAAGTAGGACCTCAGAGGTAGTAATCTCAGGATTGCTACCAGTGCCACGTGCTAGTCAGCGTAGAAATGAAAGAATAGACAGGATGAATGAATTGCTTGAGAGATGGTGCAATGGGGAGATTTTCAGATTTTTGGGACATTGGAACTGGTTCTGGGGAAGTGGGACTATTACAAATCGGACGGTCTACACTGGGCAGGACTGGAGCCAATGTCCTAGGGGGTGCTGTTGCTCATGCTCTTGGAGAGGGTTGAAACAAATGTGGCAGGGGGATGGGAGCAAAATGAGGAGGCTTGTGGAAAGTAAGGAGGCAGTAACTAAAGCCGATAAGGAAATAGATAATGAAGTCAGCGTGACTAAGGCGTAGAGTAGGCAGGGAGCAGATGAAGAATGCAAAGTGAAAGGTAGTCTGAGGTGCATTTGTTTTAATGTGAGAAATGTAACAGGTAAGTCAGAGGAATTCAGGGCTTGGATTAGTACCTGGGAGTATGATGTTATTGCTATTACTATTACTGAGAGTTGGTTGTGGGAAGGGCAAGCTCAGCAACTAATTATCCCAGGATACAGATGCTTCAGGTTGGATAGAGACAGGGTAAAATGGGGTGGAAGAGTTACATAACAGGTCAGAAAGGATATCACAGCTGTTTTGAAGGAGGGCACTATGGATGTTCCAAGCAGTGAGGCAATATGGGCTGAGCGCAGAAATAGGAAGGATGTGGTAACAATGTTGGGGCTGTACGACAGGCCTCCCAACAGTGAGCGTGGGATTGAGGTACAACTATGGAAACAGATTATGGAAAGATGTAAGAGCAACAATGTGGTAGTGATGGGAAATTTTAAATTTCCCAACATTGACTGGGATTCACTAAGAGTTAGAGGTTTAGTTGGAGCAGAATTTGTAAGGAGCATCCAGGCAGGTTTTATAGAGCAGTATGTAAATAGTCCATCTCAGAAAGGGGTCATATTGGACTTGGTGTTGTGCAATGAGACCGGACAGGTGGTTGAAATCTCAGTCGGGGATTGCTTTGGGAACAGTGATCACAATTCCATAAGTTTTAGAATGCTCATGGACAAAGAAGAGAGTGGTTCGAAAGGAAGAGTGCTAAATTAGGGGAAGACCAACTGTAGCAAAATTCAGCAGATGATGGGAATGTAGATTGGGAGCAGAAGTTTGAGGGTTAATCCACATTTGATATGTGGGAGGGTTTTAAAGAGAGGTTGATTAGAGTGCAGGACAGACAGGTCCCTGTGAAAATGTGGGATGGAAATGGTGAGATTAGGGAATCCTGGATGACAGGTGAAATTGTGATACTAGCTAAGAGGAAAAAAGATGTATACATAAGGTCGAGGTGGCTGAAAACAGACGAGGCTTTGGCAGAAAATTGGGAAATAAGACCAATCTGAAAAGAGGAATTAAAAGGGCGAAAAGGGGTCATGAAAGCTCATTAGCAAACAGGGTTAAGGAAAATCCCAAAACCTTTTATTCATTTATAAGGAGCAAGAGGGTGTCTCGAGAAAGGGTTGGCCCACTCAAGGATAAAGGAGGAAAGTTAGGCATGGAGTCAGAGAAAATGGGTGAGATTCTTAATGATTACTTTGTGTCGGTATTCACCAAGGAGAGGGAAAAGATGGATGCTGAGGTTTGGGATAGATGTTTGATTAGTCTACGTCAAGTCGGCATAAGGAGGGAGGAAGTGTTGGGTATTCGAAAAGGCATTAAGGTGGACAAGCCCGCAGGTCTGGATGGGATCTATCCCAGGTTACTGAGGGAAGCGAGAGAGGAAATAGTTGGGGCCTTAACAGATATATTTGTAGCTGCCTTGAACATGGGGAAGATCCCAGAGGACTGGAGAATTGCTAATGTTGTCCCCTTGTTTAGAAAGGGAGCCAGGATATTCCAGGTAATTATGGACAGGGGAGCCTGACATTAGTGGTAGGGAAGATGCTGGAGAAGATACTGAGGGATTAGATCTATTTACAGTTGGAAGAAAATGGGCTTATCAGTGATAGGCAGCATGATTTTGTGCAAGGAATTTAATGTCTTACCAACTTAATAGAATTCTTTGAAGAAATGACAAAGTTGATTGATGAGGGAAGGGCTGTCATTGTGATATACATGGACTTCAGTAAGGTGTTTCACAAAGTTCCCATGATAGCCTGATGGAGAAATGAATGTTGCTTGGGGTCCAAAGCGTACTAGCCAGATGGATAGAGAACAGGCTGGGCAACGGGAGACAGACAGTAGTAGTGGAAGGGAGTTTCCCAAAATGGAGACCTGTGATCTGTGATGTTAAACAGGGATCCATGTTGTTTGTGATATACATAAATGATCTGGAGGAAGGTATAGGTGGTCTGATTGGCAAGTTTGCAGATTACACTAAGATTGGTGGAGTAGCAGATAGTGAAGGGGACTGTCAGAGAATACAGCAGAATATAGATAGATTGGAGATTTGGACAGAGAATGGGACAGATGGAATTCAATGTGGACAAATGCGAGCTGATGAATTTTGGAAGATCCAGTTCTAAAGTGAACTGTACAGTGAATGGAAATCCCTGGGGAAAATTGATGCACAGAGAGATCTGGGTGTTCAGGTTCATTGTAACCTGAAGGTGACAACACAGGTCGATAGAGTGGTCAAGAAGGTGTATGGCCTGCTTTCCTTCATCGGGTAGGGTACTGAGTACAAGAGTTGGCAGGTCATGTTCGAATTGTATCAGACTTTTGTTTGGCCTCATTTGGAATACTGTGTCCAGTTCTGGTCGCCACATTACCAGAAGAATATGGATGCTTTGGAGAGGGTGCAGAGGATATTGACCAGGATTTCCTGGTATGGAGGGAACTAGCTATGAAGAGAGGTTGAGTAGATTAGGATTATTTTCATGAGAAAGTCAAAGGTTGAGGGAGGAACTGCTTGAGATCTGCAAAATCATGAGAGAGACAGAGTGGATAGCAAGAAGCTTTTTCTCAGAGTGGGGACTCAATTACTAGGGGTCATGAGTTAAATGTGAGAGGGGAAAAGTTTAAGGGAGAAATGCGTGGAAAGTTCTTTTTGCAGAGGGTGGTTGGTGCCTGGAACATGTTGCCAGTGGAGGTGGTAGAGGCAGGCACGATCGCACCATTAAAGATGTATCTAGACAGATCCATGAATGGGCAGGGAGTAAAGGGATACAGATCCTTGGAAAATTGATGTCCAGTTTAGGTAGAGGATCTGGATCGGTGCAGGCTTGGAGGGCCGAAGGGTCTGAGTCTGTACTGTAGTTTTCTTTGTTCTTTGTTCTTTGAACTGAGGAAGCTCAGAGGAACAGAGTGATCTTGGGGTGCTCGTCCACTGTATCCCTGAATGTGGGAAGACAGGTTAACAGAGCAGTTATGAAGGCATGTGGGACACTTGCCTTTGTCACTTCAGGTGTTGGTTATAAAAGCAGGAAGATATGCCGCAGTTCAGCAGAACATTGGTTAGGCCACACTTGGATTACTGTGTGCAGTTCAGGTCAACACACAGTAGGAAGGAGGTGATTGCACTGGATGGGGTGCAGAGGGGAATCACCAGGATGTTGTGTGGGATGGAATCTCTCAGTGATGAAGAGAAATTGGATCAGCTCGGGTTGTTTTCTTCAGAGAAGTGAAGCTGGAGGGTGGACCTGATCGAGGTGATAAGGTTATGAGGGGAATGGACAGGGTGGATAGAAAGCAGCTGTTCTCCTTCGTGGGAGGGTCACTAACAAGTTGGCTCACATTCAATGTGAAAGATAGGAGGTTTCAAAATGATTAGATGAAAATGTTTTAAACCCATAGGGAGGATGTGGGAGTCTGGAATGTACAGCATGGGAGGGTAGTTGAGGTGGGAAATCTCACAAAATTTAAAAAGTACTTGGATGAGCAGTTGAAATGTCATAACATTCAAGCCATGGGCCTCATGTTGGAAAGTGGGACTGGTGTAGGTTTAGTGTAGTTTGGCTGGTACACAGTTAATGGGCTGAAGGGCCTCTTCTGTACTGTGTGATTTAATGATTGTATTGTGTGCAGTTTTGGTCTCCTTATCTGAGGAAGGATGCTCTGGCTGTGGAGGGAGGACAGTGAAGGTTTACCAGACTGATTCCTGGGATGACAGCACTTAGAACTGATGAGAAACTGGATCAGTTAGGATTATATTCACTGGGGTTTAGAAGATTGAGAGGAATCACATTGAAAGCTGTAAAATCCTTACAGGACAAGATCGGAAAAACACAGGAAGGATGTTCCGAATGACTGGGGAATCCAGAATCAGGAATTACAGTTTAAAGAAAAGGGAAAGGCCATTTCAGACGAAGATGAGGAGCCATTTCGTTCGCCAGAGAGTGGAAAGCTGGTGGAATATTCTGTCACAGAAAGCAGTTGAGACCAAAACATTAAATGTTTTCAAGAAGGAGATATATATAGATCTTAGGACGAAAGGAATTAAAGGTTCTGGGGAGAAAGTGGGTACAGAGACGAAGTTGAATGATCACCCATGGTCATATTGAATGGTAGAGCCAACTCGAAGGACTGAATGTCCTCCTCCTGCTCCTAGTTCCTTTGTTTCTACGTTTGAGAGACTGTTCATAAACATGGAAACATATAGAATTAAAGAGTCATCGCGTCCTACAGCACAGAGACAGGCCCTTTGGCCCAAACTGGACCGTGCTGACCAAAATGTCCATCCACACTAACCCCATTTCCCAGCACTTGGCCCGTATCATTCAAAGATTTTCCTGTCTATGTATTTTTCCAGTGGCCTTTTAAATATTGTTAATGTACCCACCTCAATTACTTCCACTGGCAGTTCATTCCATATGGGTACCATCCTCTGTGTAAACAAGTTGCCCCTCATGTTCCCTTTTATTCTTTCCCCTCTAACCTGAAACTGATACCATCTTGTGCTCGATTCCCCAGCCCTGACCAAAAGATTGAGTGCATTCATCGTATCCAAGTCTCTCATGATTTTATACATTTATGTAAGATCCCCCCTCAATCTCCTACACTCGAAGAAAAAATTCCCAGCTTGACAAACGTCTCCCTATAACTCAGATCATTGAGTATAGACAACATCCTTGTAAATTTCTCCTGTACTCTTTCCAGTTTAATAATCTCCTTCCTATAACAAGGTAACCAAAACTAAGCACAATAGCCTAATTGCGGCCTCACCAACTATAACATAACTTCCCAACTTCTATACCCAGTGCCCTGACTGATGAAGGCCAGTCTGCCAAAAGCCTTCCTCACTGCCCTGTCTCACCGTGTCTCAACTTTCAGTGAACTCCAAGGTCCCCCTGTTCCATTGTAGTCCTTAAGGCCTTACCATTCACCATGAAACTCCTATCTTGATTTAACTTTGTAAAATGCAAGACCTCACACTTATCTACATTAAATTTAATTTGTCATTTCTCTTCCCACTTCCCCAGCTGATCAAGGTCCTGTCGCAATAGCTGATAACTTCCACAATACCGCCCATTGTAATGTCATCTATAAAGTTACTAATCATGCGTTGCAGGTTCTCAACCAAGTTATTGATATTGATAACAACAAGTCACAGGTCTCCAGTCTGAAAAAGCATCCTTTCACTATTACCTTCTGCTTCCTACCATGAAGCCAATTCACGAAAAAATATTTGTCTTTGGTCAGGTATTAGTTTGGACGTAGCAGACAGAGAGGTGTGTGCTCTCTGTGTGTGCTCTCCAATGAGCAAGATGTGAATAGTGGTGTTCACAAGGATTTGTGCAGGGACCTCAGCATTTCATGATATTTCTCAATGGCTTGGATGAAGGAATAGAGAGCCAATTATCCAAGATGGTTGATCAAACTGAGTGTGGTGACTTGGAGGCGATGACAGAGATAGGAAGGCTGGAGGCCAGGGAGGGATTTGAGAACAAAGATAAGAATTTGAAACTCGCGGTGTTGCTGGAGCAGAAGCCAATGTAGGCATGGGGTAGAGGGGGTTGGGGGAATGGGACTTGGTGCAAGCTTGGATATGGGCAACAGAAATTGGGATGAGCAGAAGGTGACGGAAGGCTGTGCTTGTGATGTGTGTCAGCCACAACATTGGAGTGAAAAATCTTCAAGGAGAAAGTGAGGACGGCAGATGCTGGAGATCAGAGCTGAAAATGTGTTGCTGGAAAAGCGCAGCAGGTCAGGCAGCATCCAAGAAACAGGAGATTCGACATTTTGGGCATAACCCCTGCCTGACCTGCTGCGCTTTTCCAGCAACACATTTTCAACAACATTGGAGTGGTCATGTTTGGAGTCCCACAGACATGGCTGAAATGTTTAGTGGCTGATATGGAGATGTGGGGCTCAGATCAGCCTCAAAGATGAGTCTAAGGTTGTAAAAAGTCTGTTTGAACAGCAGACAGTGCTCGGGGAGAGGGATGGAGTTTGTACCAGGAGCTGAAGAGGATGGCTTTGATCTTCCCAATGTGTTTCCCAGTGAGCCTGGCTCCTCAGTCCTGACTGGTCTCAGCTGCTGTGATTGTCACTGATTGGACACTTATTATGAGAGAGTCTGACCACAGCAGAAAGCCCCAGTGTAAAAAATAACTGCAAAGACTGTCAGATCGCAAGGTTGAAACTTCACTAAAAGAGGAAGTGAAAGAAGGAGCTCGGAGCAGATGCATGTTTGTTACTGAGACAGGAGAAAACTGTGAACCATCTGCACTCCCCGGAATCTGACAGCACAGGAGGCTCGTTCTGGGATTTATTTTTTGCAGAAACAGCACAGTGATGGAAAAAGTGTCAGTCACTCTCTCACCAACACACGGGCCTGCACTTGGAGATCAGAAACAGAATCCAGCAGCAGCTCTGTCTCCAAGCTGTGGAACCTGCACAGAATTGTTCCCTCATTCAGTTTTTAACTGGCAGGATAGACCAAGCAGGGGTGGCAACACAGTGGTGTGTACAGTCGGAAGGGAGTTGCCCTGAGAGTCCGCACCTTTAACAATGGAACCCATGAAGCCTCATGGCAGCAGGTCAAACATGGGTAAGGAAACCTCCTGCTGATTACCACATAGCACCCCCTTCCCCTCCAACCTCAACTGAGCAGTCAGTCCTCCTCCATGTTGAACAACACTTGGAGGGAGCGCTGAGGGTGGGAAGGATGCAGGATATACCCTGAGTAAGGGACTTCAAAGTCCACCATCAAGAGCTGCTCAGAAGCATCACTACTGAGCACGCTTTTCACGTTCCACCTGATTCAGCTGCTAGACTGGACCTGGGGCGAGTGGTGAGGGAACCAACAAGAGGGAAAAACATACTCATTATCACCCTCACCAATCTGTCTGCTGCTGGTGTATCTGTCCATGACAGTATCAGTAAGAGTGACCACCGCACAGTCCGTGTGGAGACAAAATCCCATCTTCACATTGAGATTACCTTGCATTTTGTTGGGCAAGAGATACGGGATGTCAGGAAGAACTTTGTTTTTAGGAACAATTGATAATGATTTGGAAATTAGTGCCCATTCAGGTGAGGTAGGTGAAGACACTCAGTGATTACAATGACAGATTGGATGGGCTCTTGATGGATATAAACCTTCAAGGCCCTGGGGGTCGAGTAGGGGAGGGGGTGGGACTGACTGGATTGCTCCATGAAATGACAGCATTTACTCACTTAGTCTCACCTTTACAGAAAGACTGGGAGAAACAGACAAACCAGTTCACAGAAGTGTTTTCTCAAGCAAAACACTCTTGAACCAACTCAGAGAACACGCCAGACTAGATTTACTAGAATAAATCAGCAAATCAATGGCAAGGGACAGCGAACCAAAAGTGATGGAACTCAACAGTATATTCAATAGCACAAACAACGAGAGGTGGAGGGATGAATGGCAGGAGGGCAGAGAGGATAGTCTCGGGGTCTGAAAGCTCTGCTGTCATTGGTGGGTTGGAGGAAGCAGCAATGGGCAGGAGACCAGAGACAGAAGGTGGAATGGGGAGGGAGGGAATGTGAGTCTATAGCAGGACACAGAGTGAGGGAGCAGGGATGCCATGGAAGCAATTGGTTGGCTGTGAGGTCAGATTCTGGAACAACTGTAGTTTTAAGACAGGGAAGGGACCACACCATATCAGACAAGTTGAGGTTTATGGAATATGGCTTCAGGAAGCTGGGAGAGGACATTGAAATCATAGAGCCAGGAGGTGGGACGAGCAGGAATTGGGGTTTCTGTGGTCAAGAGGCTGAGGTAGTGCAGAGACAAACAATGTTGTTCAGATTGAAATAAGAGACCTACGTGATGGACAGGATGTGGGGTTTGCAGCTCAGGTACTGGACGGTCCAGTGGGAAGGAGGCCCATGTTTACTGTTTATTGGTCCTATGGGAAGGTGCCCCATGTTTACATCATCATAGAGTCATAGTGATTTACAGCATGGCAGCAGTCCCTTCAGCTCTACTCATCCATGCCGTCCAAGTTTCCAAAACTGAACTAGTCCCATTTGCCTGTGTTTGGCCCAATCCTCTCTAAATCCTTCCTATTCATGTTCCTGTAAAAATGTCCTTGAAATGTAGAAATTGTACTCACCTCTACCACTTCCTCTGGCAGCTCATTACACATACAGACCAACCTCTGTATGAAAACGTTGCCTCTCAGGTCCCTTCTAATTCTTTCCCCTCTCAACTTAAACCTATTCCTTTTCGTACTGGACTCTCCTACACTGGGGAAAAAAATCTTTGGCTATTCACCTTATCTATGGCCCTAATGATTCAATAAACCTCTCTAAGGTCACCCCTCAATCTCCTGCATTCACTGGAAAAATCTGTCAGCCTATCCATCCTCACCTTGTAATTTAAACTCACCAATCTTGGTAACATCCCTGTTAATCTTTCTTTTATCCAAACCGGTGTAATAACTTCCTTCCTAAAGCAGGGTGAGCAGAAATGTACACAGTGACCAAATGTGGCCTTCTCAATGCCTTGTAAAGCTGTAACATGATGTCCCAGCTCCTGTACTCCCTGCTTTGACCAGTGAAGGTGAGAGTGCCAAATACCTTCTTCACCACCCTGTCTACCTGTGATATCACTTTCAAGGAAGTATGTACCTGTACCCTCAGTCTCTCTTTTCAACAACACTCCCCATGGCTCTACCATTAATTGTGTAATTCCTGCCCTGGTTCGTCTTACCAAAATGCAACTCCTTGCATTTATCAAAATTAAGCTCCATCTGGATTTATTGACTCACTGGCACAGTTGATCAAGATGACATTGCACTGTTGGATAACCTTCTTCCCTGTCCACGATGCCAACAATTTTCACGTCAGCCACAAACTTACTGACCATTCCTGATATTTTCTTATCCAAATTCTTCATATAAATGATGAACAACAGTGGATCCAGGATCGATTCATGTGGTGGACGGCTGGTCACTGGCCTCCAGTCTGAAGAACAACCCTCTTTCACCAGCCTCTGCCTCCTACTATCAGGCCCATTTTATAACCAATTGGTTAGCTCTCCCTGGATCCTCTGTGACATAATCTTACTAAGCAGTCTACAATGGGGAACCTTGACTAAGGCCTTGCTAAAGTCCATGTCGACGATGTGTACTGATCTATCTTAATCTATCCATTTCTTCAAAAACTCAACTATCCACTTGTCTCCATTAGAACGAGAAGTGAATAGGAGGCCCACATTTACTGGTCTTCTTGGAGTATCCAGTCAGAAGGAGGTCCATGTTTACTGGTCTCCTTTGGAGACTCCATTAGGAAGGAGGCCAACATTTACTGGTCTTTATCGGAGGCTCAAGCAGGAACGATGCCCATGTTTACTGGTCTCTATTGGGAGCTTCAGTGGGAAGGAGGCCCATGTCTCTCCATGGGGCACTCTCGTGAACTGACGTCCATGTTTACTGGAATCTGTTGGAGAGTCCAGTGCATCGTGGACACCATGGTGGTTGTGGGGTTCAGTTCTTTTCTGTTGTAACTGTGTGATGGTCCAACCCTCATCCCAGTAAAACACCCTGACTCAGAGACTGATCATGGAAGGGGAAGGAGAGGGGAAGGGATTGGAACATGTTGTGAATGGACAGGATGGGTCAGTGGGTCAGCGTCTGTCTTGTCCCTCCAGCTCACACTGATGGACTGAGGATCTCCTCTCTCTGCTGGGCCTTCATGAAATGAGGTTTGTATCCAAACCAGTCCCCAGTGAGAATAGGCCAACAACACAAAACTGCCCTTCATTTAACAAGAATCTGTCCATCTTCCTGAGAAATACCAAAAGCTGGTCAATGTGGAAATGGGCCTTTACTCCAGGAGAAGACATGCTTCTGGGGTCAAGGGTTAACATCCATTTGTGGGGCAGAGCAAAGAGAGATTTATCCTGAATTCAACTGTAACCACCTGGGACACTGTGAGAAAGAGAGGGAAACGAGACAGAGAGAGAAATAGAGGTCGAGTGGGATGCGGAGAAGGAGGGAGAGACAGTGGGAGAAATAGAGAGGGTTAGATAACATTTGGAGGCTTTCAATTGAAGTGAGAGATGGAGCGAGTGACGGAGACAGTGAGAGATGGAGAAAGATTTTGAGACGGAGTGAGGAAGCGTGAGTGAGTTGGAGAGAGTGGTTATGAGACAGAGTGAGAGAGAGAGAATATGAGAGAGATTAACAGTGGGAGAGAGAGATAGATGTAGAGAGATCAAAGTAGGAGATGTGAGACAGAAAGGGGAAAAGAGAGAGAGAGAGAGAGAGTGAGAGAGGTCCTGGTCACCACATTCTGGTAAGGATGTGATTGGACTTGAGAGAGGACAGAGGAGATTTCCCAGTACGCTGCCTGGGATGGAGGGTCAGCTATGAGGAAAGATTGGAAAGGTTGGGGCTGTTTTCCTTGGAGCATTGAAGGCTGAGAGGGGACCTGATAGAGAGGTATAAGATAATTGTTGGCAGTGATATTTTGCATAGGAAGGCACTTTATACAAGAGCAAAGGACTCAATAACCATGGACAGAGGTTGAAGGTAACACAGACATGCACACATAGAAACTTGGAGCAGGAGCAGGCCATTCGGCCCTTTGAGTCTTGTGTGTCATTCAGTATGATCATGGCTGACCTCTCTCTCAATGCTGTGTTGCTGCTTTCTCCCCATTTCCTTCATGCTGTTAAAATGCAAAACAACTCTTTTTTTCCTTGAATATATTCAGTTCCTTATCCTCCACAGCCATTTGTGGGAGAGAATTCATCAGGTTGACCTTCCTCTGAGTGAAGAAATGTTTCCTCATCTCAGTCCTAAATGGTCTACCCTGTATCTCCCTGAGACTGTGACCCCTGGTTAGAGACTCCGCAACCAGGGGAAAACTCCTCCCTGCCCAGCCCTGTTAGAATATTATACATTTCAATCAGGTCCCCTTTTATCCTTCTGAGTCCAGGCCCAATCGAGTTGGAGAGTGAGAGGAGAGTTGAGGAGAAATGTTTTCACCCAGAGGCTGGTGGGAGTCTGGAACTCACGGCCTGAAAGGCTGGTTGAGTCACAAACTCTCATGACATTGGAGCAGTGTTTAGATATTCCCTTGTGTTGCTGTAAGCTCCAGGGTAATGGGCCAAGAGCTGGAGGATGGGATTAGTGTCATCAGATCACTGTTTACCAGCACAGACGCAATGGGCCAAATGGCCTCATTCACTGCTGTTCACATCAACCACTCTCTGAGACAAAGAGAGAGGGAGAAGAGGAAGTGTGAGGGGCTGACGTGGCTCTCTCTGCCTGATGCCATTTACATACTGAGGAACACCCAGTCAGACTCTCACAGACTGCAGCTTTATAAAGCAGAGCCCAGTGAAGGGAGAGTTTATCAGGAACCAGGCACAGGGACAGGAGCATACACCATGATTTCACACATCCAGCTGATCTGGCCCCTGGCATTCTGTGTCGCAGGTACAAATCTCTCTCCTTCCACCTTGAATCTTCAGCTGTTCTCCATTTCACTCCAATTCCACTGACTTGTGATTGAAGGGAAAATGCTGAAACCAGAGGAATGCTCAGTGTCTCCAACAATCTCTCATTTGACCGGCTCTTTCTGTAACAGTTCTGACTTCACTGTGTTTCTCTCTGATCCCTCAGGTATCAGTGGGGACATCATCATGACTCAGTCTCCCCCGTTGCTGTCAGTGGGATTGGGCCAGACCGCAACACTCACCTGCACGGCCAGTCAATCTGTTAGCAATGAGCTTTCCTGGCACCAGCAGCGAGAAGGTCAGAAACCCTCTCTCCTGATCTATGATACAACAAATCGATTCACAGGAGTCTCCGATCGATTCACCGGCAGTGGATCAGGGACCAGTTTCACCCTGACAATCAGCAACGTTCAGAATGAGGATGTCGCTGACTATTACTGTCAGCAGGATTACAGCTTCCCTTGACACAATGATACAGAGCCATACAAAAAACTCAAAGCACACAGAATCACCTCCTGTACTGACACATCCATGGTTATATAAAATGCATAATAATGGACACACAGTCCCACCGCCTGAACTGACATATCCCACAGTTAGATTGAAATGAAACTGAACAAATTACCCCATACTGAGATTGTCACTGTCCACGACACACTCCAGTCCCTGGGTGTCTCAATGCTCACTGAAGGCCTCAAGTTTCCCTCTTCCACTCCATGGCCACATGTGAAGAACAGCTGCAAGATTTAAAAATGAAAACTAAAGTTCACAACCACGAGGCAGAGACAGAAAGACACAAAAAGAGGGTGAGAGTGATCGACAAACTGGGAGATAGGGAGAGGGTGAGAGTGACAGAGGGAAGCAGAGAGCTGAGGTTTTTGAGCAGCCTCTGCACTGGGAGCTCACACTGTGGTTTACGTTCGGTAAAGGAACCAAGCTCAGACTGAGTAAGTAAATCTCAATCCTCCGTTATTAACCCTTTCAATACTGAAACTATCTAAATCACAAATGATGAATTGTTGGAGGTGTTAGTGGGGAGCTGCAGTGAATGAAATGGCTGATTGAGGAGCACTGAGTCTAACAGGGTGTCCAGCTGTATCTCTTTCGTTCCATTGCCCCCTTTAAGCAGCAAGATATAAGTCAGTCAGTTTTACTCACCGTGTGGAGGAGCTCTGTCCATTTGCAGCCTGTGGTCCCATTCCTGCAGCATGGAGTGAAATCAGTGAGTAGCCTCCTGTCAGTCTCAGTGTGACAGACACGGGCAGAGTTTGATGTGAGCTCTGGCTCCCTGTCCCAGTCTCTGATCTCACTGACCTCAGCACCAGCAGCACCAGCAGCAGCAGCAGCACAGTGAGACACCGAGCTCCCACCTCCCCCAGCTGTAACTCTGCTCAATCACACAATCTCAGAATTGTTACTGTGCACAAGGAGGCCATTCCACCCATCCTGTCTGTACCGGCTCTCCGAATGAGCAATTTACAGAGTGTCATTCTCCTGCCTTATCCCTGTCACCCTGCACATTGTTCCTTTTCAAATAACAGTCGCATTCCCTTCAGAATCTTTCAATTGAAGCTGCCTCCATCACACTCTCAGGCAGTGCATTCCACACCTTAACCACTCACTGGCTGAAAATGTTTTTCCCTCATCTCGCTTTTGCTTCTTTTACCAATTATTTTCAATCCATGGCCTCTCCCTCTCAATTCTTTCTCAGGTGGGAACATTTTCTCCTGGTTTACTCTGTTCAGACCCCTCCTGATTTTGAATTTCTCGATCAAATCTCCTCTCTGCCTTCTCTTCTCTGAGGAAGACAGTCCCAACTTCTTCCGTCTATCTTCATAACTAATTTCCCTCATCCTCGATGGGTCAGATAGCCCACTCTTGCTCTTATTTCTAATGTTCTTATTATCTTATCTTCCTACGTGAGAGACACACATCAGAATTCCACTTAACACTGTGGATGTACCTTCACAGTATTATTCCCAACACTCCATGCAGTCCCATCCTTACACAGTGACCTTGATTTAGAATTTATTACTCTCTCGCCCTCAATCTGAAACTAGGTAAGAAGTTCTATTCCTTATTCTGGTGCTGCCTATCTCTCCCAGGATTCTGTTCACCTCTGTGTTCCTCTCTGACATTACCTCCTGGCTCTCACAGCCTTGCCAAGATAGTTTAAACCCTCTCCAACACCCCAAATCCCGAGTAAATCACCCCAAAGGAACTCAGTCCCAGCTCTGTTCAGGAGCAATGCTGTCTGGTCTGTACATGTCCATCTCCCCCCAAAGCCAGTCCCAATGTTAAAATAACCGAAAGACCTTCCTCCTGGACTGTCTTTTCAGTTCCACAGTCACCTGTGTTATCCTCCTCTTTCTATTCTCACTTGCCTGGGGCACGAGGGGTAATCTTGGAGATTCCTACTTTTGAGCTCCTGCTGCTAATTCCCTCTGGAACTCCCTAAATTCTGACTGCAGGACTACAACCCTTTTCTCCCTCTGTCACTGGGACAGATGTGGACCACCACTGCTGCCTTTTCCCCCTCTCCCCTCAGGATGCTCTGCAGCTGCTCAGTGACAGCCTTGACCCTGGCACCAGGGAGACAACACACCATCCTGGATTCCCTTCTGCAGCTGTACAAACACCTATCGACTGCCCTCACTCTCGAATCTCCTCTCACGATCGCTCTTTCAGTCTTCCTTGTGCCCCCACCTGTACAGCTGAGCCCCCCGTGATGCCAGTGACTTGGCTCTGGCTGCACTCCCCAGATAAAACATCATTCTGATTAGGATTCCAAACTGAATCCTGGTTGGAGAGTGGGAAGCACTCACTGGATTCCTGTACTAGCTGCCTGATCCTTTTGGACTGTCTGCTGCTCCCCCATTCCCTCTCTCCCTGCATACTCTGAAGCTGCAGAGTGACCACATCTAGAAACGTTTTCTCCACGGAGCTCTCAGCCTCACGGACGCTCTGCACTGACACCAGCTGCTGCTCAAGCTCCGAAACCCAGAGTTCCAACTACTGTCACTGACCACAATTCCTGTGCTCACATTATTCCAGGAAGCAGGACAAGCAGTTCCCTCATGCAACGTGATGCACACTGTCACCACTCCCTGATTATCTTTTGTCAAAGTACTTTTGAGAAACAGCAACAGCAGGGCTCACAATCCAGTACTTTCAATGTCCATAGAATCATAGAATTCCTACAGTATGGAAACAGGCCATTTGGTCCAACAAGTCCACACTGATCCTCCAAACAGTAACCCACCCAGACCCATTCCCCTACCTTTCTACCCTACATTTACTCCTGACTAATGTACCTAAACTACACTATGGGCAATTTAGCATGGCCAATTCACCGAACCTGCACAGCTTTGGGCTGTGGGAGGAAACCAGAGCACCTGCAGGAAACCCACGTAGTCACATGGAGAATGTGCAAACTCCACACAGACAGTCGCCCGAGGCTACAATCAAACCTGGGTCCATAGCGCTGTGAGGCAGCAGGGCTAACCACTAAGTGACTGTACTTTCAGTTTTCCAGGGTTTCAAGGAACCTCTACATAAACCCAAAATACTTAAGATATAGGAGCAGAATAGAGTCTGCCAGTCAGAATAGAGTCTGCTCTGCCATTTGATCTTGTGTGATGTGTTCCTCAACCCCATTCTCCTGCATTCTCCTTTTAACTTTTGATCTCCTTATTGATCAAGAACGCATCTGTCTCTGTTTTAAATACTCTCAACATCTTGGCCTCCATAGACCTCTGTGACAATGAGTTCCGCAGATTCACCACCCTGTGGCTGAAGAAATGCCTCCTTATCTCAGTTCTGACGGATCATTCTTCACTCTGAGACTGTGCCTTCGGACCCTAGTTACTTTTATTCGTGGAAACACCTTCTCCATGTTCTCCAGGCCTCTCAATATTCTGTAGTTTCAATAAGATTCCCCCCTCATCTTTCTAACCACAATTGTATACAAAACCAGAATCCTCAACCACTCTTTATATGTCACCCCCTTCATTCCCAGGATCATTCTTATTCTTTCTCACTTTTTCCTCTGGACTCTCTCCAATAATAGCTCATCCTTTCTTAATAAGGAGCCCAAAATTCCAAATGTGTTCTGATTAGAGACTTATACAAACTCAGCAGTACACCTCTGACGTTAAAGTTAATGCTAACATTGTAATTGCCTTTCAAACTGCCAATGGTGAACCAGCACGTTAACCTTCAGAGATACCTGAGCAAGGACTCCCAATTCTGTTTGTGCTTCAGATTTCTGAAATCTTTCCTCACTTAGAAAACAGTCTGTGCCTCTATTCTTCTCATCAAAGTATCTAGCCTCACAAGTTCCCAGACTGCACTCCACCTGCCACTGCTTTGCACATTCTCCTCGCCTGACAAAGTCCTTCTGGAATCTCCCCCTCTTCCTCAACTCCACTCGTCCTTTCACCAATTTTTGTGTCATCTACGAACATACAAACAATATCTTCAGTTCCTTATCCAGATTGTTAATAGATAATGTGAATAGTTGTGGTCCCAACACAGATCCCTGCGGATCGCCACAAAGCACCAACTGCCATCCAGAAAAAAATCCCTTTGTCCCCACTCTCACCTTTGTGTCGGTCAACCAATCCTGTACCCACCGCAGTGCCTTGCTCCTGACAACATGGGCTCTGATTTGACTGAGCAGTCTCCTTTATTGTACCCTGTCAAAGGCCTTGTGGAAATCCAAATGGATCACATCCACTGGCTCTCCTTTGTCTAACTCACTTGTTACCTCCTCAAAGATTTCTAACAGATTTGTCAGGCATGCCTCCCTTTGATGAAGCTGTGCTGACTCCGCCCAATTTTACAGGCTCTTCCAAATACCTGCAAGCTCACCCTTAAATAAACCTCTGAAATCTTACCAATGACTGACGTCAGGCTAACCAGCTTATAATGTCCCATCTCTGCCTCCCTTCTTTCTTAAACAGGGATGTTACATTCACTATTTTCCAGTCTTCTGGGACCACCCCTGACTCCAGTGATTTCTGAAAGATCACAGCCAATGGCCCTACAATTACCTTAGCTCTCTCCATCAGAACTCTGGGGTGTAGTCCATCGGGTCTGAATGATTTATCCACCTTCAGACCTTTCAGCTGCATCAACCCCTCCACCTTAGTGATGCCCTCTCCACTCACTTCTGCTCCCAACTCTCTTAAAGGTCAGGTGAGCTGGCTGATATTTAAGCATCATGGTTAGCCCCAAGTGAGGTCCCAGAAGAATGGAGGATAGCGAAGGCTGTGCCATTGTTCAAAAAGGGCAGCAAAACAAAAGCCGGGGAATTATAAGCTTCACATCTGTGATGGATAAGTTGCTTGATAAGATAAGATACACATGCATTTGGAAAGAGTGGATTTGGTTAGGAGTTGTCAGCATGACTTTGTGAGTGGGAGAATATGCCTCAAAATTTGTTCAGGTACTTTGATGAATTGACCAGGAAGGTTGATGAGGGCAGGATGGTAGATGTGGTCTATATGGATTTCAGTGAGGCCTTTGATAAGGTTCCACGTGGTAGGCTGTTATGGAAGGTTAGATGGCATGGAATCCAAAGTGACCTAGCAAATTGGATACACGATTGGCTTGATGGTAGAAAGCACAGTGTACTAGGGCAAGGATCCTTATGGTACTGGAGGCCTGTGACTAGTGGAGTGCCTCAGGGGTCAGTGCTGGGTCCATTGCTGTTTGTTTGTCTATATCAATGTTTTCGATGAGAATGTACAAGGCATGGTTAGTGAGTTTGCTGATGACACTCAAATCAGCAGCATCATGGAAAGTGTGGACATTTATCAGAAATTGCAGCAGGACCTTGCTCAGCTGGGGAAGTGGGCCTAGAAATGACAAATAGAGTTTAATACAGATAAATGTTCGGTCTTGTACTTTGGAAATTTCAAGCAAGGTAGGAGTTTCATGGTGAATGACAGGGCCTTAAGGAATATAATGGAACAGAGGGACCTTAGAATTCAGGTAAGCAATTCTCTGAAAATGGAGTCACATTAAATAGAGCAGAGAAGAGAGCTTTTTCTGCAGTGCCCTTCATCAGTCAGGGCATTGACTACAGATGTTGGGAAGTTATGGTGCAGTTATACAGGACATTGGTGAAGCCACACTTGGAATATCGTGTTCAGTTTTGGTCACCTTGTTACAGGAAGGATGTTATTAAACTGAAAAGAGTGCAGAAGAAATTTGCAAGGATGTTGCCAGGATTCAATGGTTTGGGTAAAAGGGAGAGTACTTTTTTCTTTGGAGTGTTAGAGACTGAGGGAGGACCTCATAAGATCATGAGAGGCATGGATATGGTGAATTCACTCAGTCTTTTCCCCAGGGTTTGCGAATATGGACTAGAGCGCATCAGTTTAAGGTCAGAGGGGAAAGAATAAAAGGGAACCTGAGGGGAAACCTTTATACATAGAGGGTTCTTCGCATATGGAATGAGCTGCCAGTGGAAGCGGTTGAGGTGGGTACATTAATAACATTTAAAAGGCATTTGGACAAATACAGGAAATGAAAGGATTCAGCAGGATATGGGCCAAGTGCAGGATTAGCGTAAATGGACATTTTGGTTGGCATGGACCAGTTTGGTCCAAATGGCCTGTCTCCATGCTATAGGACTCTATGACATTGTTATGGACCAGGCCAGATCCTTCGAAACATTTTGAGAATGCAGCCCAGACCTTACCTTTTCGAATTGTGTTAAGAAAATGTAACCTGGATATTCCAGGATTGATACAACTGGCCAAACCACTCAGCTTGAAGGGAAAGAGAATTTATTTACACACAATCAAAAGGAAACAGAATTTAGAAAAGCTTAACTATTTGAAAACCCAACTGATAAGAAAATGTAACTTGACAAAGAGCTGTTCCAATTTGCTGCAACAGCCTTGGTGAAAAGGTAAATATAAACACAGAGGTTCTTACAGGAGAGGAATTTCAGACAGTGAGTCCACTGGAAAATGTTGAATTGGGGAACTTTTTCACCAGCAGCTTTCTTTATCCAGGAGCTTCCAACCGACTGTTTGTCAAAAACAGCAATTGGAAGAACTGGCCATTCTCCTTTTATTGGACAAGTGTTTAATATAAAACCTAAAAGCCTTTTCCCTGATTATTGCCTTAGGCAGTGTCTGTTAGCCATGAGCAAAGTCCTGAACCCAGTCAAATTGGAACGTCTGCCTTGAACAACCCCTCTTGAAAAAAAATCCAAGGACAACTCAACCTTGTGAAATGAGTAGCATAGTCACACCACTATGAAAGCTGATTTAAAGCACCGATGCACTTCTTCCACCATTTCTTTGTTCCCCATTACTATTTCTGCCTTTTCCAGTGGTACAATTTCTATTGTTGACTCCCTCTTGCCTTTCATATATCTAAAGAAAACCTCTTGCAATATTCTTTTATGTTACTAGCTCACTTACCCTTATGTTTTATTTACACACCCATCCTTACTTTTTTTTCGTTACTCTCTGCTGTTTTTAAAGGCTTCC
This sequence comes from Chiloscyllium punctatum, assembly GCF_047496795.1. Taxonomy (NCBI): domain Eukaryota; kingdom Metazoa; phylum Chordata; class Chondrichthyes; order Orectolobiformes; family Hemiscylliidae; genus Chiloscyllium; species Chiloscyllium punctatum. The sequence goes on along the minus strand of NC_092745.1, from coordinate 1,856,745 downwards.
CAATCCTCTGGCTTCCCAATAATCTCCACCACATTGCATGTTTTTTCTTTTGCTTTTATGTTGACCCTGACTTCCCTCATCAGCCATGGTTGCCTTGGCCTCCACTCAGTATCTTTCTTCTTCCTTGGGTTGAATTCCTGCTCTGCCTCCCAAATTATCCCCAGAAACTCCTGCCATTGCTGCTCCATTGTCTCCTATGCCCAGCTTCCCTTCTGATCAACTCTGGCCAGCTCCTCCCTCATGTCTTTGTAGTTACCTTAAGTCAATTGCATTACCGTTACAACTGACTCCAGATTCTCTGTCACAAACTGCAGGGTTAATTCTGAAATATTACGGTCAATGTCCCCAAGGGATTCCTTCACCCTAAGTTCCCTAATCAGGTCTGCTTCATTAGACATTACCCAATCCAGAATTGCCTGTTCCATAGTGAACTCTACCACAAGCTGCTCCAAAAACCATCTCGTAGACGTTCCATTAATTCCTTCCCTTGACATCCCCAAACAACTTACTTTTCCAATCTACCTACATATTGAAGCCCGTCATGACTATTGTATCCTTCTCTATTTCCTGATTTATTTTCTTCCTCATATCCTGACTACTGCTGGGGGCGGGGGGGGGGGGGGGGGGAGGGGAAGCTGTGCAATGTTCTCATCATGCTCTTTCTTCCTTCCAACTCCCCAACTCTACCCACACAGATTGAATGCATTCCAACTCTAAATCCCTTCTTGTGATTGATCTTATTTCATTTCTTACCAATAAGGTAACCCCACCCACATCTGCCCATCAGCATGTCCTGTCAATCGGATGTGCATCCTTGAGTATTTCATTCCCAGCCCTCAACCTCTTACAGCCACATCTCTGTGATACTCAAAACATCATACCTGCCAATTCCAATCTGCGCTACAAGCTCATTTACCACATTTCGGATACTCCCTGCATTCAGGTACAACACCCTCAGTCCTGCATTGACTATCCTCCTTTTCATAGTTGTCCCCTTATGCACTATGCCTAAAATTAATTTTCTGACCCTTTCCATAATCTATGTCCTATGAATTATTCTGGGAACTTTATTAACCTCTCCTGAGCCCTGAGTCACTTTAATGATTTTAAAGTCCTTGGGAACCTCAATTTGTGGCATCACTCTGTCTACCTTATTCCGAATGCTTCATGCGTTATCATACAAAGACTTTAAGTTATTTCTACTGTCAAGTTCCCCTGCACTTCTGTATTGCCTTGTTGCAATATGACATTCCCAAATTCTGATCCTTTCTTTTATTTTCTGGTAACAATCAAACCCATCACTAACCACGAATCGCACCTTCTCCTGTGCCTTTCATTTTCTCACGTTCTGTGCAAGTGAACCCATTTGCTTTCTCTTTGGGTTGACCTCAGGTCAATATTCATGTCTGAAACATCACTGAACATGCTCATAATCTCATTTACGATTGCGCGATATTGCTATGTACAAATTATGTTTCTGCATTCAACAGTGACCAGTGTTCAGACAAGTCCCTCACTCTCTGTAAGTGTCTCTGTAAGTGACATACAAGTCTCTCTTTTGATGCACTGGGAGCCTTTCAGATATCAGAGATGCCATTCCATGGCTCTATTAGACAGACAGCAGGACTGTTTCCCCTGGTGTCCTGGTCAATATTGATTCCCTAATTAGCATCACTAAAAACCTGATCCTCGACTCATTGTCACCCAGCTCTCTGGGTTCTTGCTGAGCACAGTCTGGTGGAAAGAGCCACTACGACATCCAAAGGTGGAGACAGGTGCAACATAAATGCAAGTCTTTCTTTGAGGTTGTAGTCTCCTGAACCTGACCATTGCTCATTGGATGCACGCTTCCATCTTCCAGGGAACATGGGATCATTAAGAGCAATGACACTGTCTGATCCAGGACACTGAGATTCTTTGCAGCCTCACCTTTGACCTTACCCCAGTGCTGAGCTGGAAGATTTGAAACATAATCTAGAACCTTCTACATGGACACCCAACGTGACTTCTTCCTGAAGTGTGCTGATCCAACTCTGCTCCAGTGTTCTGAGATAAAGTTCTCCCGAGCTGTGAATGATCGGAGGTTTGTTAAAGAGGTGTCAAACTCGACCCCACATAGCAATTCTTGCTCCATAGCTCTGGAGGCTTTGGTGTTTCAAGTGAATATCCAAGTGTTTTTTCAATGTGATGAGGGTTTCTGACGCTCTCACCCTTTCAGCCTGATCCCACCAGCCACTGGGTGAAAACACTTCCTCCTCAACTCCCCTCTAACCCTGCCCCCAATTCATTTCAATCTCTCCCCATGGTTACTGCCCTCTGTGCTGATGGAAATCAGTCCTTCCCACCCACTCTATCCAGGCCCCTCATCATTTTACACACCACAATCAAATCTCCCGTCAGCCTCCTGTGTTCCAAAGAAACCAGTCCTAGCCAAACCAATCATTCCTCAAAGCTAATACTCCTCATTCCTGACAAAATCCTCCACTGTCCCCATCTCCAGGGGGATCACATCCTTCCTGCAATGTGGTGACCAGAACTGCACACAGTTCTCTCACTATGCTCTAACTGGGCTTCGTTTGAGGTCAGAAGTCACACGATACCAGGTTGTAGTCTTACAGGCTTATTTCAAATCACAAGCTTTCAGAGCACTGTTCCTTCAGCACTGAAGTCGCTTCACCTGAAGAAGGAGCAGCGTTTCAAGAGCTTGTGATTTTAACTAAACCTGTTGGACTGTAACCTGGTGTTATGTGACCCCTGAACATGTCCACCCCATTCGACACCAGAGCCTCCACATCATATCAATAGTTTCACATCTTTGCTGAGACTCTCTCTTTGGGATGCCACTCTTATTCTTTTGGGAAAAGATTCTGAATGATCTCTGTCTCTGTCTCATCCTTGGAGGCCTCCCACTGCCCTGTCACTGATCTCCCATCAAGTCGATGGTTTTTGTACTCTTTTATCAAATTAACACACAGTTTGGTAAAATGGGTTGTCCCCAAATGAAAACTTTCACACTTGCTCCATCGTTCTCCATTTCCATTCCTCCTCTCAATCTCACTGAGTTCTGATCACTCTCACTAAAATTCTCCCACACTGATAGCCCTTCCAGCTGCCCACATTCGTTCCTTAAATGATGGTCCAGGACTTCTCTTTCTGCTGCATCACCATCGCTTTCTCAGGTACAGTTAGGGATGGGCAGCAACTGGCTCTGTCAGTGCCGCACACGTCCCAAAAAGCATTTTTTTAAATGCCAGAGCTTTTGTCAGGTATGCCAGGTATTGGAGACAAATTTTCAAATGTTTTACCAGTTACTGTTCAGAGAGTTGATGTACCTTCAAAAGGGAGGGATTAAAATTGTTTCCCTTGTCTTTCAGGCCGTGATAACTCTCAGCCCAAGCTGACCCTGCTGTCCCCCTCCCCGGAGCAGGTCAATGCCAAGGGCACTGCCACCCTGGTGTGCCTTGCCAATCACTTCTATCCCGATGAGCTGGAGGTGCAGTGGAAGAAGGATGGTGCAGTCATTTCGGACGGGGTTCAGACCAGCAACTACCTGCGAGCTTCGGACAGCACCTACAGTGTCAGCAGCCTGCTGACCCTCTCTGGGTCTGACTGGGAGTCCAACGCTCGGTTCTCCTGTGCCCTCACCCATGTGACCCTCTCCTCTCCCCTCAGCAAGAGCATCAGGAGATCAGAATGTGTGTAGTGTGTTTGAGACAGTCCACAGAGGAGACACAACTTTAAATAGAACAGGGCTGAGCTGGCAGGACAAAGGTCATTGTCAGAACTGAATTTCAACTCTCTTCCTCCTCAGGACTGGCTTGGCGACACTTCTGAGCTTCAGGGGTTAAGGCAGGTCATTGGGATAGTGTAGAGAAAACGTTACTCTTTTTCTAGCTCCATGCTTTCCCTGACCTGGATGTGTTTGATGGGGACAGTGTTAACTTGCGATGTCAAGTAAAACCTCTCGAAGATGCTGAAGACTATCAGCTGTACAAAAACAATTTGAACCTCAGAAGTCTCTGCTTCAGTAAACCAGATCTCCTTCCTGCTCAGCCGCCAGTTCCAATTTAAGGTTTTGTCACTTTTTAAAGGGACAGGATTCTCATGTTATTGAGAAAATCTCCACAAGTGTTTTCCTCAAGCTCCAATGTGGCTATGAATTTGTGCAACTTCCTCTGTCTGGGCTGTTAATTGCAGTCTGTTTTCTGTCAATGTCAATCTGGAAAAGGGAATAAAGATGAAGAAGATTCAGTCTCTGTCTCGTGTGTGCTTTGGAAATGGCCAGAGCTGGGTCCTCAGGGAAAAGGTGTATGAAGTGAAAAGCCCCACACTCCCCACCCCTGCAGGTATGGAGCGGGAAGGAGAGAATAGAGGGGGCAATGGGGAACACAATAATCTGATGGGAATTCCCCTGAACACCAACACATACTTTCAGCACAGCAAGATCCCGAGCCAAGCAGTTCAGTTCGCATTTTATTGATCAATTTGACCAGCAGGATCTTGCTACCCAGAATAACAATACCACAGGGTTTGCAAAGTAAACATTGCATGCAGCATATGATTTGTATTTGGAGAGAATGTTCAAAATCCACTGCGATATTCGCCTGAGGCAGGGATTGAACCCAGGTCCCTGGAACTATGAGGCAGTAGCGCTTACCACTGAGACACCACGTTACCCACGATACTGATTTGATCCATGCCTGGTACAAAATATTCTGATGGCCATTCCCTCTTCACGCCAACCCATCCATCAGGGACAGCAAGATCCTGAGACAAGCAATTCAGATCAGGGCCACTTGGGACACTCTATTGATCAATATGATCAGCAGAATCTTGGAACTCAGAATAACAATTCCACAGGGTTTGGGTAATAAATATTCCATAAATTAGGCCCTGGGTTTTCTTTACTCTTCAAATGAGATGGAATTGCCCCGTGCGTCCCTGGAGTCAGATTGAGAATTTTCAGTCTGGGAGTCACCACTGGGGAGGACAGTCAATGATAAACTGGTTCCACTTTCTGCTAACATATTCTGTAGCCCCTGGACCATCTCAGTGACAACCATCCAGGGCTCTGGGTGGATCCCAGAGCAGTTCATTGTCCTGACTGTTGTATTCCTCAGTCCACACGTGGATGCAGCAATCACACTCCATGGTTCTCATATCAGTGGGAACCATGGAGCTGAAATCTTATGCAAACAGAATCTCACACAGCGGGGAGGCTGCTGGTGGCTCAGAAACCTCTTGAATTCAGTCCCAGATTCCACTGTGGCTCTTTCATTCAAACACAACATTAACACACTGACACCACATTCAGAGGGCAATCTTGAGATGGGGCAAGTTTGGTTCTTGATTCCAATGTGAGGAAATGGGGGCTGGGTGTGAAATGTCTAGTCTGAAACTGGTGGGGATACTTTACAATGAAGAACAGAAACTGATGTCAGGATAAAGACAGGCATTGATGCGAGTGAGGAATATCTCAGTGATCTGTCTCCAGAATCCACAGGCTACACACATCCTTCTGTTAGACCTTGAAGTCTGAGAAAGCAGCTCATCGACATCCAATATTTCTCCAACCTTCCCAGAAAAGGTGAAATATTCTCTGTCTGAGTGATTCCCTGGGACAGGGCATTTTAAAAAGGGCTGTGGGAAGGGACCCATTCACTCTCAATGACAAAGGCAATGGAAGGATGTGGAGCTGGCACTGCGAAATGTTAGGGCACAGAGGATGACACCAGAAGCAATTCAATGTTGTCACTCTCTCCTTTGGGAATAATTGGTTTTCCCTCACAATTTGCTCTCTTGTATTCGATCCACTTGTCTTTCTTGCTTTGCTTCTTTTGACTTGAGTCTGTGGGTAGTTCCATCAAAATCAAATCTCCTCACACTCATCCTGGCCCCTGAAGAGATTGATTAGAGAAGACTGGATTACAATAAGTGTCACAGGTATTTCATATCTTACCTCATTGAATCAAAGCATGGAGCCCATTAATCTTCAAAACAGATTCTAGCATTAAAGTCACATTTGTTGGTTGTAAAAGTAACGTATTTCTCAGGCTGAAAGAAGGAAGCTTCAGACTGAGAAATGAGCGATCTTAACCCAGATCCTGAGTATTGGCAAGTGAAACTAGATTGCATTGGGATATCTGGTCAGCATGGACGAGTTGGACCGAAGGTTCTGTCTCTGTGCTGCACATCTCGATGACTCTAATAGCACAACAGAACAAAGTGATATAAATTAGCACCAGTATAAATACAGGGCAGCCTATATGCTGTAGTTGACACTCAGTACAGCTGGCACAGAGGGGGATGCTGGGAAGTTTGGTTAATGTGGGAGTTCGGTGAACTGGGGGAAGGAGGTCTACCTTTTCCAAACTGGTTTGGAACTGTCACTTCAGCTGACGGGAGCCTGCACATGCACTTGGATTGAAAATAGCAAAATAATAAACAAGGGGACAGGAGTCTGTTGACCAGATCAGCTGGGAAGAGCTTTGTGTAAGGAACCATATAAATAGTACGCTTAGGAAACCTCCATTAGGGAAATTCAAGAAATGAAAAGCACTGAAACATTGATCCAGAGACTGAGGACAATTACTAGTTTAATGAAAGAATTGATTTCTTTCATTTGTAAGTGGGATCAGCATTTGTTCATTAAACTGAAATGATTCAGGGTAAATACATCTGCAGCGACTGTATAAAACTACAGCAACTCCCACTCATACCAGCGATCAATCGGGTAAAACTCCTCTGAAACACTTCCAATGGATTTATATTCTTTCTGCAATTAGGAGAGCAAAAGTTCATATAAACTTTGAGATGTCCAGTAAGAACTGAAACATCAAATTCTCACTTACAGATCCTTAATCACGCCTGCTTACTTTTCATCAGCCTTGTTACTGTCCATCTCTCATTGTCATGTTCACAGTGGCGCGGAGCTACTTTCTTGAACTGCTGCAGTCTGTGTGCTGTAGGTAGACCCACAATGTGCAGAGGAAGGGAATTCCAAGATTCTGATCCTGTAACAATGTAGGAACAGCAATATATTTCCATGTCAGACTGCTGAATGGCTTGGAGGGGAACGTGCAAAGACCGGTGTTCCTGTGCATCTGCTACCATGTCCTTCTTGATGGAAGTGGTCATGGGTTTGGAAGGTGCTCTCTCAGGATCTTTGCTGAACTTCTGCAATGTATCTTGTAGATCGTGCACACAACTGTTACTGAGGGTCAGTGTGGAGGCAATGGGCATATGTCGATGTGGTGCCAATCAAGCCGGCTGAAATTTGATTAAAAAGATTTAAATAAAACAAAATAACATAAAACAGTTTAAAATTAAATAAAATCATCAAAAACTGTGGTGTCGTTTTGATAAAACATGACTGAATCCAAAACATTATTCTATCCTCTCTCTAAAGCGGCTGTACCTGTTCCCTTTCTCCAGCATTGTGCACTATTTGTGATTTGCAGTATTTTACTCTTGTATCTGTTTTAATGCCATTGGGTATAAGAGAAGCATTGGTCAGCACACTGGGGAGATATTCCCTGAGATGGTCACAAAGTCCTTATATCTACATCGACCTGAGAGGGCAGTGGTTTAACCAATCATCCAGCAGATGGCATCTTTGCCTTTGCCAAACACAGGATAGTGCTCCAGTGTCTGGAGTGGGGCTTGAAACCTGTAGGTTCAGGTGACGGTGTTATCACTGAGGCCAACTATTCTTTCCTGGGATGTGGGTGTCACTGGCAAGACCATCATTTGTTCTCCATCCCCAACTGTCCTGAAACTGAGTGGCTTGCTCCGCCTTTCAAATGGCAGGTAAGGGTCAGCCACATTGCTGGAGTCCTGGCAGAGTCAGACATCTACAACAGGTCTACAAGAACAAGGCCCTTCGGCCCAACGAGCCAAAGCCAGTCGAACAACCACCTGACTATTCTAATTCCATGTTCCAGCACTTGGCTCATACCCCTGTATGCCTTGGCATCCCAGCTGCACACCAAAATATTTCAATGTTATGGGAGAGCTTCTGCTTCAACCATTCTTACAGAAAGCGAGTTACAAATTACCACCACCTTCTGCACGAAAGTGTGTTTCCTCATATTCCCTCTTCATCTTCTGCCATTTCCCTTAAGTCTATGCCCACGGTCATTGATCATGAAATAACTCCACATCATCAAGTCACCCTTTATTTACACATCAACCGCCCTTGACTGTAATGTTTCATATAGAGTTAGGCACCAGAGGCACATGGTCCCTAACACTCAACCTGTTTGATGTCAATAAGTAATCTCCCTGTTATATCCTTGTAAAGATTTGAGCTTTTCTTGTGAAACTCGTTTGGGATTTTTTAATGCCACGGAATCTCCCACACACTCCCACCTCTCTTGATGCTCACCCTTGTCTGGCTAGTTTTCCCCATTTCCTTCCCTTCTTTCAGGTCATTCCATTTCAGTAAAGTCTGTGATATTTCCACAGAGGACGTGCACTCGAAACCGCTATCGAGAAGCTCCTATGAAGAAGCCCTTCAATAGAAGGAAGGCTGATATTTACAGGAAGCCTGGACTGTGCCCTTGTGTACCTTTTCCAAACATTTCCATGTGATCTGTCAGCCTCCTTCAACTCTTCCCATTTCCTCCAAATCCAGTGGGTACCCATGGGTCCCAGCTGTGTCTGCTTGTTGTCGGCTCCATCAAACAACACCTCACCAGTACATGCACAGACACCGTTCCCCAAATCTTCTGCCAGTACATCAGTGACTGCACCAGTGCTGCATCCTGCACCCAGGCTGAACTGGAGCAGTTTATTGACTTTGCTAACAACTTCCAATCTGCCCTTAAATTCACGTAGTCTATCTTGGACAAATCCTTCTCCTTTCTTGACCGCCCCATTTCCATCTCCGGTGACAGTCGAGGAACAGACATTTACTGTAAACCCACAGGCTCACACAACTACCTGGACAACACCTTCTCCCAACCAGTATCCTGCCAGAACACCATCCCGTTTTCCCAATTCTTCCATCTCCGTCACATCTGCTCGAACGATGAGATGCTCCACTCCCAAGTGTCTCAGATGTCCACCTATTTTGAACAATGTACTTTTCCCACCTCTGCCATCCAGAAAGCCCTCCATCGCACCTCCTACATTTTCTGCTCTCCAAAACTAAACATCTCCCTCCAAAATGCAAGAAAGACAGGGTTCCCCCTTGTCTTCACCTTAGGCCCCACCAATCTCCGCAACCAACGTATCAGCCTCAAAAAATTCTGCCAACACCAGCTTGACGCCACCACCAAGAACATCTTACCCTCCCCACCTCTCTCTGCCTTCCACAAGGACTGTTCCCTTTGCCAATCCTTGGTTTTCACCACTCTTCACACCTACCCCCCTCCTCCCTCAACAAAACCCTGGTACCTTCCCCTGCAACCATAAAAGATGCAAAACCTTTCGACGCACCACCCCTGTCATTTCTGTCCAAGGCCCCAGTCCTTCCAGGTCAGACAGAGGTTCACCTGCCTCTCCTCCAACCAAGTTTATTATATCCGGTGCACCCGTTATGGTCTTCTCTGCATCGGTGAGACCAAACGTAAACTAAGCGCATGTTTTGCTGAGCATCTCAGCCAGGCTCACAAAGGCTGACCTGGCCTCCCAGTCACTGCCTATTTCAATTCCCCTTCCTATTCCCTCTCTGACATGACCATCCTCTGCCACATTCAGACTGCAAATTGGAGGAACAAATAATCATCTTTTGCCTGGGAAGTTTACAACCCAGAGGAATCAACATTGAATTCTCCACTTTCAAAAAGCCTCTCTTTCCCAACTTTCGACTCCCTTTCCCGTCCCCCTCCTACATTCTATTCCACTTACAGATCCTTCCTTCCAGCCACTAAATGGATTTATTCCTCCCATCAACCAACCACCTCAAACCCTCTACCGACCATCAATACCGACCACTCCACCATTCCCCCCACCCGCCCAAACAACCGATCCCACCTTGATTTGCAGCTCCCCCGACCTGCAGTTCTGAAGAAAGGTTATACCCGAAATGTTGACTGCTCCACCTCCAGATTCTGCCTGACTTGCTGTGTTCTTCCAGCCTCCTGTAAGCCTCCATCCCAGACTGATAGCCATCTCGGACACTGGAAGGAAATATCCAGGGAGTAGGTGAACATGGTGCAAAAAGCCTTTCAGCTGAAGCTTCAGTGTTTGCCTTCAGTGTGGATTTTCAGTTACTGATTTGCTCCCCTGTTATGTGATAGGAAGAAAGAACACTTGTTGGTGCAGTGTTTTTTTTTAATCGTCCCAGGATATTTAAAGCTGCGTGCGCAGTGCAATCACCTTCACAAGACAAAATAATGAGGTCCCAAAAATCAGCAAACGAATGACAAGACAAATCTTTTTGGTGGCATTAATTGAATATTAAGCAGGATACCTGAGGAAATGTCTTCAGAATGGGATCTTGTCGAGCCCCCTGAGGTAGAGGGATTGGGATCTGGGTGGTGCTGGTGGGGCTTTAAATGAACATTCCATACATAACATGGTGCCAGAGTTCACTGCTGTCTCAACCTGGATTCTGTGCTCTTATTTCTGAGGTGGCTTTCAATCCAATGACCATTTGCCTCTGAAGCAGGAGTATTGCCCATGGAGTCACCGTCAGTAACAATGTAAACTGTGTGGCTCTGAAAACCTAAGTCTGTATTTCAGCTCAGAAGGATATCATCTCATTCATCAAATCTGTTTCTGCCCCTCTGCAGGCTGACCAGGCTGCCGGTGCCTTTCCAATACTCCCAGCTTTTCCCATGTGCCACAGTTCATTCTCCTGAGGAATAGTTTACTCGGAGTCAAAGAGTGTGGCGCTGGAAAAGCACAGCAGGTCAGGCAGTTCTGCTCAGGCCGAGGACATGACCTTGTCCCTCTGTCAGATCCTCTTCAAGAAACTCATGGCTCACCACCGCCGTCTCCAGGACAGTTAGGGAAGGGCAACTTTTTTTTATTTCAAAAATATACTTTATTCATAAAATCTGTGAAAATGGTGCCCTGTAGGTCTCTTTTATATCTTCCCCTCTCACCCTAAACTTATGCCCTCTAGTTCTGGACTCCCCAACCCCTGGGAAAAGACTTTGCCTATTTACCCGATCCATGCCCCTCATAATTTTGTGAACCACTATAAGGTTACCCCTCAGCCTCAGACGCTCCAGGGAAAACAGCCCCAGCCTGTTCAGCCTCTCCCTATAGCTCAAACCCTCCAACCCTGGCAACATCCTTGTAAATCTTTTCTGAACCCTTTCAAATTTCACAACATCTTTCCGATAGGAAGGAGACCAGACTTGCACGCAATATTCCAACAGCGGCCAAACCAATGTCCTGTACAGCCACAACATGACCTCCCAACTCCTGTACTCAATACTCTGACCAATAAAGGAAAGCATACCAAACGCCACCTTCACTATCCCATCTACCTGTGACTCCACTTTCAAGGAGCTATGAACTTGCACTCCAAGGTCTCTTTGTTCAGCAACACTCCCTAGGACCTTACCATTAAGTGTATAAGTCCTGCTAAGATTTGCTTTCCCAAAATGCAGCACCTCGCATTTATCTGAAGTAAACTCCATCTGCCACTTCTGAACCCATTGGCCCATCTGGTTCAGATCCTGATGGAATCTGAGGTAACCATCTTCGCTGTCCACTACACCTCCAATTTTGGTGTCATCTGCAAACTTACTAACTGTACCTCAATACCTTGTACTTCAACTCTTGTACTCAGTACCCCGTCTGATGAAGGAAATCACGCTGTATGCCTTCTCGACCAGACAACTGCCCTGCATTGCCATCAATGATTTGATGGTCTGTACGTTTAGTCATGCCATACATATGTCCACATTTACAAACACAGATCAGAATATAACATTGCTATATACAGGTCTGTGCATTTCTCAATCTTATGCATATATTTGGCTGAGGCATCAGCAGAGCCCAAAAAACGTCCGCATGGGTCCCCTGTTCTTCTTTAGGCAGGCCGATCTTACACGGTGGGCTTTCCCCACCGCGCCTTGGCGGAAGCTGCCCCAAGCTTCAGCGCATCCCTCAACACGTAGTCTTGGGCTTTGGAATGTGCCAGTCTGCAACACTCAGTCGGGGTCAACTCCTTCAGCTGGAAGATCAACAGGTTTCGGACCGCCCAGAGAGCATCCTTCACCGAGTTGATGATCCTCCAGGGGCAGTTAATGTTAGTCTCGGTGTGAGTCCCAGGGAAAAGGCCGTAGAGCACGGAGTCCCGCGTCATGGCGCTGCTCGGGACGAACCTCGAGAAACACCTCTGTATTCCTCACCAGACTTCCTCTGCATAGGGACATTCCAGAAGGAGGTGTGTGACAGTCTCATCCCCACCGCAGCCACTTCGAGGGCAGCGTGCGGTGCAGCAGAGAGTCCGGGTGTGCATGAAGGATCTCACAGGCAGAGCCCTTCTCACCACCAGCCAAGCCACGTTTTGGTGCTTGTTGGAAAGTTCTGGCGATGAGGCATTCTGCCAAATGGCTTTGACAGTCTGCTCAGGGAACCACTCGACAGGATCCGCCCTCTCCTTTTCCCGAATGGTCTCAAGGACACTACGTGCTGACCACTTCCTGATGGACTTTGGTCAAAGGTGTTTTTCCTCATAAATTTCTCCATGAAGGACAGGTGATATGGAACGGTCCAAATACTCGGAGTTTTCCGAGGCAACAAGGCCAGGCCCATCCTTCGCAACACCGGGGACAGGTAGAACCTCAGTACGTAGTGACACTTGGTGTTTGCGTACCGGGGATCCACACACAGCTTGATGCAGCCACACACAAAGTTGGCCATCAGGGTGAGGGTGGCATTGGGCGTGTTTTTTCCCCCATTGCACCGGTCTTTGTACATTGAGTCTCTTCGGACCCGGTCCATCTTTGATCTCCAAATGAATTGGAAGATGGCCCGGGTGACTGCGGCGGCACAGGTTCTGGGGATAGGCCAGACCTGTGCCACATATAGCAATACTGAGAGTACCTCACACCTGATGACCAGGTTTTTTCCCGCGATGGAGAGCGACCGTTGCCCCCATCTGCCTAGTTTCTGTCTCCTCTTCCTGATCCGCTCCTCCCAGGTCTTGGCGCACGCCCCAGCCCCCCCGAACCAAATACCCAGCACCTTGAGGTGGTCAGTCCTGACGGTGAAGGGGATAGAGGATTCGTCAGCCCAGTTCCCGAAGAGCATGGCCTCGCTCTTGCCTCGGTTTACCTTGGCCCCCGAGGCCCGTTCGAACTGGTCACAGATGCACACGAGTCTGTGCACGGACAGCGGATCCGAGCAGAAAACAGCGACGTCATCCATGTACAGGGAGGCCTTAACCTGCAGGACCCTGCTGCCAGGAATAGTCACCCCTCTCAGGCTCGCATCCTTCCTGATGGATTCGGCAAATGTCTCTATGCAACACACAAACAAGGCAGGAGAGAGAGTGCAGCCCTGCCTGACTCCAGATCTGACTGGGAAGCTATCTGATTCCCACCCATTGATTGAGACTGCACTGACAATGTTGGTGTAGAGCAGTCTGATCCAATTTCCGATTCCCTCCCCAAAGCCCATTTTGGAGAGGACATCCCTCATATATCTATGCGATATTCTGTCAAAGGCTTTCTCCTGGTCCAGTCTGATGAGGCAGGTGTCCACCCCCCCTGTCCTGCACGTAGGCGATCGTATCCCTGAGGAGTGCAAGACTCTCAGAGATCTTCCTGCCCGGTACAGCACAGGTTTGGTCCGGGTGGATCACCGATCCCAGAGCAGACCTGACCCGGTTGGCGATGACCTTTGACAAGATTTTGTAGTCTGCATTTAACAGTGAGATCGGTCTCCAATTTCTAATTTCCTCCCTCTCCCCCTTCCGCTTGTAGACGAGGGTGATGATAGCTTTCCTCATGGATTCACTCATGGTACCTGCCCGAAGCATACTGACATACACCTCCAGCAGGTCCTGGCCGATCAAGTCCCACAGAGCGGAATAGAGCTTGACCGGTAAGCCGTCGCTTCCGGGAGTTTTATTCTTTTCGAAGGACTCGAGGGCCTTGGTCAGTTCATCCAGGGATAGCGGCTGGTCCAGCCTCTCTCGTGTTCCGTCATCTAGGACCTCCGTGATAGAGGACAGGAACGACTGGGAGGCCACGCTGTCGGTTGGCTTCGAGTCTTAGAGGCTGGCGTAGAAGGATTTGCTGATCCTCATGATGTCAGCCTGAGATGACGTTACCGAGCCATCTTCTTCCTTCTGGCTGCTGAGCACGGAGCTCTCTTTGTGCACCTTCTGGAAGAAGAAACGTGAGCACGTCTCGTCCTGCTCCACCGAACGGACCCTGGACCGGAAGATTATCCTGGAGGCCTCCGAGGCAAAGAGCGAGGCTTGCGGGCCCTTCACCCTCTTGAGGTCCTCCGTGACATCGACCCCCATCGTCTGCAGCAGGAGCAGGTTCTGCATACTTTCCTGGAGCTGGGACAGTTTTACCCGCCTTTCTCTCGCCTCCTGAACACCTTTGAGGAAAAACAACCTCTTGATGTTCCCTTTTACTGTTTCCCACCAGTCTGCTGGAGACTCAAAGAGGGGTTTCACGGTTCTCCAACCTGCGTAATCCCTCTTGAGCTCCTCAATGTTTCCCAGGGTCAACAGCTTAGTGTTCAGTTTCCACGTTCCCTGACCAGCCCGCTGTTCGTCCTGTAGGTGACAGTCGGCCAGCAGGAGGCAGTATTCAGAGAAGAACACCGGCTTGATGTCGGTGGATCTGACCAAGAGCGTTCGGGACGCAAACAGGTAATCTATCCTTGAGCGGATAGACCCGTCTGCTCGTGACCAGGTGTATCTACACTGCGCTCCATCTGCAGGGGTGCTGAAGACGTCGTCCAGCTTGGCGTCTTTGACCGTTTCCATCAGGGCTCTGGACGTAGCGTCCGGTTTACTGTCCCCCCCGCCGGATCGTCCATCTGCATCAATGATACAGTTGAAGTCTCCGGCCAGAATGACCGGCCTGGACGTATCCAGCAACAGTGGAAGCTGTTGCAGGACGGCCAACCGTTCACTCTTACCCACTGGGTCGTACACGTTGATTAGTCTCACGGGAGCGAGGGAGTACCACACTGTCAGAGTGTCAGCACTGAGGGAGTGCTGCACTGTCAGAGTGTCAGCACTGAGGGATTGGTGCAATGTCTGATGGTTTGTACTTCGGGACTGTCACACTGTCAGAGGGTCAGTACTGAGGGAGTGCTGCACTGTCAGAGGGGTCAGTACTGAGAGAGTGCTGCACTGTCAGAGTATCAGTACTGAGGGAGTGTCGCACTGTTAGAGGGTCAGTACTGAGGGAGTGCCACACTGTCAGAGTGTCAGTACTGAGCGAGTGTCACACTGTCAGAGGGTGAGTTCTGAGGGAGTGCTGCAATGTCAAAGGGTCAGTACTGAGGGAGTGCTGCACAGTCAGTGTGTCAATACTTAGGGAGTGCTGCACTGTCAGAGGGTCAGTGCTGAGGGAGTGCTGCACTGTCAGAGTTTCAGTAATGAGGGAGTGCTGCAATGTCAGAGGGTCACTACTGAGGGTGTGTCACACTTTCAGACCATCAGTACTCAGGGAGTGTCACACTGTCAGAGGGTCAGTACTGAGGGTCTGCCACACTGTCAGAGGATCAGTACTGAGGGAGTGCTGCACTGTCAGCCCATCAGTACTGAGGGAGTGTCACACTGCCAGAGGGTCATTACTGAGGGAGTGCTGCACTGTCAGAGGGTCAGTACTAAGGGAGTGCCACACTGTCAGAGGGTCAGTACTGAGAGTGTGTCACACTTTCAGAGGGTCAGTACTGAGGGAGTGCTGCAAAGTCAGAGGATCAGTACTGAGGGAGTGCTGCACTGTCAGAGGGTCAGCACTGTGGGAGTGCCACACTGTCAGAGGGTCAGTACTGAGGGAGTGTAGCACTCTCAGAGAGTCAGTACTGAGGGAGGGCCACACTGTCAGACCATCAGTACTGAGGGAGTGTCACACTGCCAGAGGGTCAGTACTGAGGGAGTGCTGCACTGTCAGATTGTCAGTACGGAGGGAGTGTCATACTGTCAGAGGGTCTGTACTGAGGGAGTGCTGCAATGTCAGAGGATCAGTACTGAGGTAGTGCTGCACAGTCAGAGTGTCAATACTGAGGGAGTGCTGCACTGTCAGAGGGTCAGTACTGAGAGAGTGTCACACTGTCAGACCATCAGTACTAAGGCTGTGCCACACTCTCAGAGGGGTCAGAACTGAGGGAGTGTCACACTGTCAGAGGGTCAGTACTGAGGGAGTGCCACACTGTCAGACCATCAGTACTGAGGGAGTGTCACACAGCCAGAGGGTCTGTACTGAGGTTCTGCTACACTGTCAGAGGTCAGTACTGAGGGAGTGCCACACTGTCAGACCATCAGTTCTGAGGGAGTGTCATACTTCAGAGGGTCAGTACTGAGGGTCTGCTACACTGTCAAAGGGTCAGTACTGAGGGACTGCTGCACTGTCTGATGGTTTGTACTTCGGGACTGTCACACTGTCAGAGGGTCAGTACTGAGGGAGTGCCACACTGTCAGAGGGTCAGTACTGAGAGAGTGCTGCACTTTCAGAGGGGTCAGTACTGAGAGAGTGCTGCACTGTCAGAGTATCAGTACTGAGGGAGTGTCACACTGTTAGAGGGTCATTACTGAGGGAGTGCCACACTGTCAGAGTGTCAGTACTGAGGGAGTGTCACACTGTCAGAGGGTCAGTTCTGAGGGAGTGCTGCAATGTCAAAGGATCAGTACTGAGGGAGGGCTGCACAGTCAGTGTGTCAATACTGAGTGAGTGCTACACTGTCAGAGGGTCAGTGCTGAGGGAGTGCTGCACTGTCAGAGTTTCAGTAATGAGGGAGTGCTGCAATGTCAGAGGGTCAGTACTGAGGGTGTGTCACACTGTCAGACCATCAGTACTCAGGGAGTGTCACACTGTCAGAGGGTCAGTACTGAGGGTCTGCCACACTGTCAGAGGATCAGTATTGAGGGAGTGCTGCACTGTCAGCCCATCAGTACTGAGAGAGTGTCACACTGCCAGAGGGTCATTACTGAGGTAGTGCTGCACTGTCAGAGGGTCAGTACTAAGGGAGTGCCACACTGTCAGAGGGTCAGTACTGAGAGTGTGTCACACTTTCAGAGGGTCAGTACTGAGGGAGTGCTGCAAAGTCAGAGGATCAGTACTGAGGGAGTGCTGCACTGTCAGAGGGTCAGCACTGTGGGAGTGCCACACTGTCAGAGGGTCAGTACTGAGGGAGTGTAGCACTCTCAGAGAGTCAGTACTGAGGGAGTGCCACACTGTCAGACCATCAGTACTGAGGGAGTGTCACACTGCCAGAGGGTCAGTACTGAGGGAGTGCTGCACTGTCAGATAGTCAGTACTGAGGGAGTGTCACACTGTCAGAGGGTCTGTACTGAGGGTGTGCTGCAATGTCAGAGGATCAGTACTGAGGTAGTGCTGCACAGTCAGAGTGTCAATACTGAGGGAGTGCTGCACTGTCAGAGGGAAAGTACTGAGAGTGTGTCGCACTGTCAGACCATCAGTACTAGGGCTGTGCCACACTCTCAGAGGGGTCAGAACTGAGGGAGTGTCACACTGTCAGAGGGTCAGTACTGAGGGAGTGCCACACTGTCAGACCATCAGTACTGAGGGAGTGTCACACAGCCAGAGGGTCTGTACTGAGGTTCTGCTACACTGTCAGAGGGTCAGTACTGAGGGAGTGCCACACTGTCAGACCATCAGTTCTGAGGGAGTGTCTTACTGTCAGAGGGTCAGTACTGAGGGTCTGCTACACTGTCAGAGGGTCAGTACTGAGGGACTGCTGCACTGTCTGAGGGTCAGTACTGAGGGAGTGTCACACTGTCAGAGGGTCATTTCTGAGGGAGTGCTGCACAGTCAGAGTGTTTTTACTGAGGGAGTGCTACACTGCCAGAGGGTCAGTACTGAGGGAGCGCTGTACTGTCAGAGGGTCAGCACTGAGGGAGTGACACACTGTCAGACCATCAGTACTGAAGGAGTGTCACACTGTCAGAGGGTCAGTACGGAGGGAGTGTCACACTGTCAGACCATCAGTACTAAGGCTGTGCCACACTCTCAGAGGGGTCAGAACTGAGGAAGTGTCACACTGTCAGAGGGTCAGTACTGAGGGAGTGCCACACTGTCAGACCATCAGTACTGAGGGAGTGTCACACAGTCAGAGGGTCTGTACTGAGGTTCTGCTACACTGTCAGAGGGTCAGTACTGAGGGAGTGCTGCACTCTCAGAGTTTCAGTACTGACGGAGTGCTGTACTGTCAGATGGTCAGTACTGAGGGAGCGTCACACTGTCACAGGATCAGTACTGTGGGAGTGTCACACTGTCAGAGGGACAGTACTGAGGGAGTGCTGCAATGTCAGAGGATCAGTACTGAGTGTGTGTCACACTGTCAGAGTGTCAGTTCTGAGGGAGTGCCACACTGTCAGACCATCAGTACGTAGGGAGTGTCATACTGTCAGAGGGTCAGTCCTGAGGGTCTGCGACACTGCCAAAGGTGCAGTACTGAGGGAGTGCTGCACTGTCGGAGTCTCGGCATTGAATGAATGCTGCACTGTCAGAATGTCAATACGGAGGGAGTGCTGCACTGTCAGATGGTCATATTGAGGGAGTGCTTCACTTACAGCGGGTCAGTACTGAGGGAGTGTAGCACTCTCAGAGAGTCAGTACTGAGGGAGTGCCACACTGTCAGACCATCAGTACTGAAGGAGTGTCACACTGTCAAAGGGTCAGTACTGAGGGAGTGCCACACTGTCAGACCATCAGTACTGAGGAAGTGTCACACTGCCAGAGGGTCTGTACTGAGGTTCTGCTACACTGTCAGATGGTCAGTACTGAGGGATTGCTGCAATGTCAGAGGATCAGTACTGAGGTAGTGCTGCACAGTCAGTGTGTCAATTCTGAGGGAGTGCTGCACTCTCAGAGTTTCAGTACTGACAGAGTGCTGTACTGTCAGATGGTCAGTACTGAGGGAGCGTCACACTGTCACAGGATCAGTACTGAGGGAGCGTCACACTGTCACAGGATCAGTACTGTGGGAGTGTCACACTGTCAGAGGAACAGTACTGAGGGAGTGCTGCAATGTCAGAGGATCAGTACTGAGTGTGTGTCACACTGTCAGAGTGTCAGTTCTGAGGGAGTGCCACACTGTCAGACCATCAGTACGTAGGGAGTGTCATACTGTCAGAGGGTCAGTACAGAGGGAGTGCTGCACTGTCAGATGGTCAGTACTGAGGGAGTGCTGCAATGTCAGAGGATCAGTCCTGAGGGAGTGCTGCACCGTCAGAGTGTCAATACTGAGGGAGTGCTGCACTGTCAGAGGGTCCGTACTGAGAGTGTGTCACACTGTCAGAGTGTCAGTACTGAGGGAGTGCCACACTGTCAGACCATCAGTACTGAGGGAGTGTCACACTGTCAGAGGGTCAGTACTGAGGGTCTGCTACACTGTTCGAGGGTCAGTACTGAGGGAGTGCTGCACTGTTAGAGGGTCAGTACTGAGGGAGTGCTGCACTGTTTGATGGTCAGTACTGAGGGAGTATCACAGTGTCAGAGGGTCAGTACTGAGGGAGTGCTGCACAGTCAGAGTGTTAATACTGAGGGAGTGCTACACTGCCAGAGGGTCAGTACTGAGGGATCGCTGTACTGTCAGAGGGTCAGCACTGAGGGAGTGCCACACTGTCAGACCATCAGTACTGAGGGAGTGTCACACTGCCAGAGGGTCAGTCCTGAGGGAGTGCTGCACTGTCAGAGGGTCAGTACTGAGGCTGTGCCACACTATCGGAGTGTCCGTACTGATGGAGTGCTGCACTGTCATATGGTCTGTACTGAGGGAGTGCCACACTATCAGAGGATCAGTACTGAGGGAGTGCTGCACAGTAAGAGTGTCAGTACTGAGGGAGTGTCACACTGTCAGAGGGTCAGTACTGAGGGTCTGCTGCACTGTTAGAGGGTCAGTACTGAGGGAGTGCTGCACTGTTAGAAGTTCAGTGCTGAGGGAGTGCTGCACTGTTTGATGGTCAGTACTGAGGGAGTATCACACTGTCAGAGGGTCAGTACTGAGAGAGTGCTGCACAGTCAGAGTGTTAATACTGAGGGAGTGCTACACTGCCAGAGGGTGAGTACTGAGGGAGCGCTGTACTGTCAGAGGGTCAGCACTGAGGGAGTGCCACACTGTCAGACCATCAGTACTGAGGGAGTGTCACACTGCCAGAGGGTCAGTCCTGAGGGAGTGCTGCACTGTCAGAGGGTCAGTACTGAGGCTGTGCCACACTGTCGGAGTGTCCGTACTGATGGAGTGCTGCACTGTCATGTGGTCTGTACTGAGGGAGTGCCACACTATCAGAGGATCAGTACTGAGGGAGTGCTGCACTGTCAGATGGTCAGTACTGAGGGAGTGTCACACTGTCAGATGGTCAGTACTGAGGGTCTGCTACACTGCCAAAGGTGCAGTACTGAGGGAGTGCTGCACTATCAGAGGGTCAGTACTGAGGGAGTGCTGCACTGTCAGATGGTCAGTACTGAGGGAGTGTCACACTGTCAGATGGTCAGTACTGCTGGAGCGTCACACTGCCAGAGGGTCAGTACTGAGGGTCTGCTATACTGCCAAAGGTGCAGTACTGAGGGAGTGCTGCACTATCAGAGGGTCAGTACTGAGGGAGTGCTGCACTGTCAGATGGTCAGTACTGAGGGAGTGTCACACTGTTAGATGGTCAGTACTGATGGAGCGTCACACTGTCACAGGGTCTGTACTGTGGGAGTGTCACACTGTCAGAGGGACAGTACTGAGGGAGTGCTGCAATGTCAGAGGGTCAGTACTGTGTGTGTATCACACTGTCAGAGTGTCGGTTCTGAGGGAGAGCCACACTGTCAGACCATCAGTACGTAGGAAGTGTCATACTGTAAGAGGGTCAGTCCTGAGGGTCTGCGACACTGCCAAAGGTGCAGTACTGAGGGAGTGCTGCACTGTCGGAGTGTCGGCACTGAATGAATTCTGCACTGTCAGAGGGGTCAGTACTGAGGGAGTGCTGCACTGTCAGAGTGTCAATACGGATGGAGTGCTGCACTGTCAGATGGTCATATTGAGGGAGTGCTTCACTTACAGCGGGTCAGTACTGAGGGAGTGCTTCACTGTCACAGTGTCAGTACTGGGAGTGCTGCTCTTTCAGAGGGTCAGTACTGAGGGAGTGTCACACTGTCAGAGGGTCAGTAATGAGCTAGTGTAGCACTCTCAGAGAGTCAGTACTGAGGGAGTGCAACACTGTCAGACCATCAGTACTGAAGGAGTGTCACACTGTCAGAGGGTCAGTACTGAGGGAGTGTCACACTGTCAGAGGGTCAGTACTGAGGGAGTGTCACACTCTCAGAGGGGTCAGTACTGAGGGAGTGTTACACTGTCAGAGGGTCAGTACTGAGGGAGTGTCACACTCTCAGAGGGGTCAGAACTGAGGGAGTGTCACACTGTCAGAGGGTCAGTACTGAGGGAGTGCCACACTGTCAGACCATCAGTACTGAGGGAGTGTCACACAGCCAGAGGGTCTGTACTGAGGTTCTGCTACACTGTCGGAGGGTCAGTACTGAGGGAGTGCTGCACTGTCAGAGGGTCAGTACTGAGGGTGTACTGCACTGTCAGATGGTCAGTACTGAGGGAGCGTCACACTGTCAGAGGGTCAGTACTGAGGGATTGCTGCAATGTCAGAGGATCAGTACTGAGGTAGTGCTGCACAGTCAGAGTGTCAATTCTGAGGGAGTGCTGCACTCTCAGAGTTTCAGTACTGACAGAGTGCTGTACTGTCAGATGGTCAGTACTGAGGGAGCGTCACACTGTCACAGGATCAGTACTGAGGGCGCGTCACACTGTCACAGGATCAGTACTGTGGGAGTGTCACACTGTCAGAGGAACAGTACTGAGGGAGTGCTGCAATGTCAGAGGATCAGTACTGAGTGTGTATCACACTGTCAGAGTGTCAGTTCTCAGGGAGTGCCACTCTGTCAGACCATCAGTACGTAGGGAGTGTCATACTGTCAGAGGGTCCGTCCTGAGGGTCTGCGACACTGCCAAAGGTGCAGTACTGAGGGAGTGCTGCACTGTCGGAGTCTCGGCACTGAATGAATTCTGCACTGTCAGACGGATCAGTACTGAGGGAGGGCTGCACTGTCAGTGTGTCAATACTGAGGGAGTGCTGCACTGTCAGATGGTCATATTGAGGGAGTGCTTCACTTACAGCGGGTCAGTACTGAGGGAGTGTAGCACTCTCAGACAGTCAGTACTAAGGGAGTGCCACACTGTCAGACCATCAGTACTGAGGGAGTGTCACACTGTCAAAGGGTCAGTACTGAGGGAGTGCCACACTGTCAGACCATCAGTACTGAGCGAGTGTCACACTGCTAGAGGGTCTGTACTGAGGTTCTGCTACACTGTCAGAGGGTCAGTACTGAGGGAGTGCTACACTGTCAGAGGGTCAGTACTGAGGGATTCCTGCAATGTCAGAGGATCAGTACTGAGGGAGTGCTGCAATGTCAGTGGATCAGTACTGAGGTAGTGCTGCACAGTCAGAGTGTCAATTCTGAGGGAGTGCTGCACTGTCAGAGTTTCAGTACTGAGGGAGTGTCACACTGCCACAGGGTCTGTACAGAGGTTCTGCTACACTGTCAGAGGGTCAGTACTGAGGGAGTGCTACACTGTCAGAGGGTCAGTACTGAGGGATTGCTGCAATGTCAGAGGATCAGTACTGAGAGAGTGCTGTACTGTCAGATGGTCAGTACTGAGGGATCGTCACACTGTCAGAGGGTCAGTACTGAGGAAGCTTCACACTGTCAGACCATCGGTTCTGAGGGAGTGTCACACTGCCAGAGGGTCAGTACTGAGGGAGTGCTGCACTGTCAGATGGTCAGTACTGAGGGAGTGCTGCAATGTCAGAGGATCAGTACTGAGGTAGTGCTGCACCGTCAGAGCGTCAATAATGAGGGAGTGCTGCACTGTCAGAGGGTCAGTACTGAGAGTGTGTCACACTGTCAGAGTGTCAGTTCTGAGGGAGTGCCACACTGTCAGACCATCAGTTCTGAGGGAGTGTCATACTGTCAGAGGGTCAGTACTGAGGGTCTGCTACACTGCCAAAGGTGCAGTACTGAGGGACTGCTGCACTGTCTGAGGACCTGTACTGAGGGAGTGCTGCACTGTCAGACGGTCAGTACTGAGGGTGTGCTGCACTGTCAGATGGTCAGTACTGAGGGAGCGTCACACTGTCAGAGGGTCAGTACTGAGGGATTGCTGTAATGTCAGAGGATCAGTACTGAGGTAGTGCTGCACAGTCAGAGTGTCAATTCTGAGGGAGTGCTGCACTCTCAGAGTTTCAGTACTGACAGAGTGCTGTACTGTCAGATGGTCAGTACTGAGGGAGCGTCACACTGTCACAGGATCAGTACTGAGGGAGCGTCACACTGTCACAGGATCAGTACTGTGGGAGTGTCACACTGTCAGAGGAACAGTAGTGAGGGAGTGCTGCAATGTCAAGGATCAGTACTGAGTGTGTGTCACACTGTCAGAGTGTCAGTTCTGAGGGAGTGCCACACTGTCAGACCATCAGTACGTAGGGAGTGTCATACTGTCAGAGGGTCAGTCCTGAGGGTCTGCGACACTGCCAAAGGTGCAGTACTGAGGGAGTGCTGCACTGTCGGACTGTCGGCACTGAATGAATTCTGCACTGTCAGAGGGATCAGTACTGAGGGAGGGCTGCACTGTCAGAGTGTCAATACGGAGGGAGTGCTGCACTGTCAGATGGTCATATTGAGGGAGTGCTTCACTTACAGCGGGTCAGTACTGAGGGAGTGTAGCACTCTCAGACAGTCAGTACTAAGGGAGTGCCACACTGTCAGACCATCAGTACTGAGGGAGTGTCACACTGCTAGAGGGTCTGTACTGAGTTTCTGCTACACTGTCAGAGGGTCAGTACTGAGGGAGTGCTACACTGTCAGAGGGTCAGTACTGAGGGATTGCTGCAATGTCAGAGGATCAGTACTGAGGTAGTGCTGCAATGTCAGTGGATCAGTACTGAGATAGTGCTGCACATTCAGAGTGTCAATTCTGAGGGAGTGCTGCACTGTCAGAGTTTCAGTACTGAGGGAGTGTCACACTGCCACAGGGTCTGTACAGAGGTTCTGCTACACTGTCAGAGGGTCAGTACTGAGGGAGTGCTACACTGTCAGAGGGTCAGTACTGAGGGATTGCTGCAATGTCAGAGGATCAGTACTGAGAGAGTGCTGTACTGTCAGATGGTCAGGACTGAGGGATCGTCACACTGTCAGAGGGTCAGTACTGAGGAAGCTTCACACTGTCAGACCATCAGTTCTGAGGGAGTGTCACACTGCCAGAGGGTCAGTACTGAGGGAGTGCTGCACTGTCAGATGGTCAGTACTGAGGGAGTGCTGCAATGTCAGAGGATCAGTACTGAGGTAGTGCTGCACCGTCAGAGCGTCAATACTGAGGGAGTGCTGCACTGTCAGAGGGTCAGTACTGAGAGTGTGTCACACTGTCAGACTGTCAGTTCTGAGGAGTGCCACACTGTCAGACCATCAGTTCTGAGGGAGTGTCATACTGTCAGAGGGTCAGTACTGAGGGTCTGCTACACTGCCAAAGGTGCAGTACTGAGGGACTGCTGCACTGTCTGAGGAACTGTACTGAGGTAGTGCTGCACTGTCAGAGTTTCAGTACTGAGGGAGTGCTGCACTGTTACATTGTCAGTACTGGGAGTGCTGCACTTTCAGCGAGTCAGTATTGAGGGAGTGTCACACTGTCAGAGGGTCAGTACTGAGGGTCTGCTACACTGTTAGAGGGTCAGTACTGAGGGAGTGCTGCACTGTGTGATGGTCAGTACTGAGGGAGTGTTACACTGTCAGAGGGTCAGTACTGAGGGAGTGCTGCACAGTCAGAGTGTTAATACTGAGGGAGTGCTACACTGCCAGAGGGTGAGTACTGAGGGAGCGCTGTACTGTCAGAGGGTCAGCACTGAGGGAGTGCCACACTGTCAGACCATCAGCACTGAGGGAGTGTCACACTGCCAGAGGGTCAGTCCTGAGGGAGTGCTGCACTGTCAGAGGGTCAGTACTGAGGCTGTGCCACACTGTCGGAGTGTCCGTACTGATGGAGTGCTGCACTGTCATATGGTCTGTACTGAGGGAGTGCCACACTATCAGAGGGTCAGTACTGAGGGAGTACTGCACCGTCAGAGTGTCAATACTGAGGGAGTACTGCACTGTCAGAGGGTCAGTACTGAGGCTGTGCCACACTGTCGGAGTGTCCGTAATGATGGAGTGCTGCACTGTCATATGGTCTGTACTTAGGGAGTGCCACACTATCAGAGGATCAGTACTGAGGGAGTGCTGCACAGTCACAGTGTCAATACAGAGGAAGTGCTGCACTGCCAGAGGGACAGTACTGAGGGAGTGCTGCACTGTCAGAGGGTCAGCACTGAGGGAGTGCCACACTGTCAGACCATCAGTACTGAGGGAGTGTCACACTGCCAGAGGGTCAGTACTGAGGGAGTACTGCACCGTCAGAGTGTCAATACTGAGGGAGTACTGCACTGTCAGAGGGTCAGTACTGAGGCTGTGCCACACTGTCGGAGTGTCCGTAATGATGGAGTGCTGCACTGTCATATGGTCTGTACTTAGGGAGTGCCACACTATCAGAGGATCAGTACTGAGGGAGTGCTGCACAGTCACAGTGTCAATACAGAGGAAGTGCTGCACTGCCAGAGGGACAGTACTGAGGGAGTGCTGCACTGTCAGAGGGTCAGCACTGAGGGAGTGCCACACTGTCAGACCATCAGTACTGAGGGAGTGTCACACTGCCAGAGGGTCAGTACTGAGGGTTGCTACACTGCCAAAGGTGCAGTACTGAGGGAGTGCTGCACTATCAGAGGGTCAGTACTGAGGGAGTGCTGCACTGTCAGATGGTCAGTACTGAGGGAGCGTCACACTGTCAGATGGTCAGTACTGATGGAGCGTCACACTGTCACAGGGTCAGTACTGAGGGTCTGCTTCACTGTTAGAGGGTCAGTACTGAGGGAGTGCTGCACTGTTAGAGGGTCAGTACTGAGGGAGTGCTGCACTGTTTGATGGTCAGTACTGAGGGAGTATCACACTGTCAGAAGGTCAGTACTGAGGGAGTGCTGCACAGTCAGAGTGTTAATACTGAGGGTCTGCTACACTGCCAAAGGTGCAGTACTGAGGGAGTGCTGCACTATCAGAGGGTCAGTACTGAGGGAGTGCTGCACTGTCAGATGGTCAGTACTGAGGGAGTGTCACACTGTCAGATGGTCAGTAAAGATGGAGTGTCACACTGCCAGAGGGTCAGTACTGAGGGTCTGCTACACTGCCAAAGGTGCAGTACTGAGGGAGTGCTGCACTATCAGATGGTCAGTACTGAGGGAGTGCTGCACTGTCAGATGGTCAGTACTGAGGGAGTGTCACACTGTTAGATGGTCAGTACTGATGGAGCGTCACACTGTCACAGGGTCAGTACTGTGGGAGTGTCACACTGTCAGAGGGACAGTACTGAGGGAGCGCTGCAATGTCAGAGGGTCAGTACTGTGTGTGTGTCACACTGTCAGAGTGTCGGTTCTGAGGGAGAGCCACACTGTCAGACCATCAGTACGTAGGGAGTGTCATACTGTCAGAGGGTCAGTCCTGAGGGTCTGCGACACTGCCAAAGTTGCAGTACTGAGGGAGTGCTGCACTGTCGGAGTGTCGGCACTGAATGAATTCTGCACTGTCAGAGGGGTCAGTACTGAGGGAGTGCTGCACTGTCAGAGTGTCAATACGGATGGAGTGCTGCACTGTCAGATGGTCATATTGAGGGAGTGCTTCACTTACAGCGGGTCAGTACTGAGGGAGTGCTTCACTGTCACAGTGTCAGTACTGGGAGTGCTGCTCTTTCAGAGGGTCAGTACGGAGGGAGTATCACACTGTCAGAGGGTCAGTACTGAGGGAGTGTAGCACTCTCAGAGAGTCAGTACTGAGGGAGTGCAACACTGTCAGACCATCAGTACTGAAGGAGTGTCACACTGTCAGAGGGTCAGTACTGAGGGAGTGTCACACTGTCAGAGGGTCAGTACTGAGGGAGTGTCACACTCTCAGAGGGGTCAGAACTGAGGGAGTGTCACACTGTCAGAGGGTCAGTACTGAGGGAGTGCCACACTGTCAGACCATCAGTACTGAGGGAGTGTCACACAGCCAGAGGGTCTGTACTGAGGTTCTGCTACACTGTCGGAGGGTCAGTACTGAGGGAGTGCTGCACTGTCAGAGGGTCAGTACTGAGGGTGTGCTGCACTGTCAGATGGTCAGTACTGAGGGAGCGTCACACTGTCAGAGGGTCAGTACTGAGGGATTGCTGCAATGTCAGAGGATCAGTACTGAGGTAGTGCTGCACAGTCAGAGTGTCAATTCTGAGGGAGTGCTGCACTCTCAGAGTTTCAGTACTGACGGAGTGCTGTACTGTCAGATGGTCAGTACTGAAGGAGCGTCACACTGTCACAGGGTCAGTGCTGTGGGAGTGTCACACTGTCAGAGGGACAGTACTGAGGGACTGCTGCAATGTCAGAGGGTCAGTACTGAGTGTGTGTCACACTGTCAGAGTGTCAGTTCTGAGGGAGTGCCACTCTGTCAGACCATCAGTACGTAGGGAGTGTCATACTGTCAGAGGGTCAGTCCTGAGGGTCTGCGACACTGCCAAAGGTGCAGTACTGAGGGAGTGCTGCACTGTCGGACTGTCGGCACTGAATGAATTCTGCACTGTCAGAGGGATCAGTACTGAGGGAGGGCTGCACTGTCAGAGTGTCAATACGGAGGGAGTGCTGCACTGTCAGATGGTCATATTGAGGGAGTGCTTCACTTACAGCGGGTCAGTACTGAGGGAGTGTAGCACTCTCAGACAGTCAGTACTAAGGGAGTGCCACACTGTCAGACCATCAGTACTGAGGGAGTGTCACACTGCTAGAGGGTCTGTACTGAGTTTCTGCTACACTGTCAGAGGGTCAGTACTGAGGGAGTGCTACACTGTCAGAGGGTCAGTACTGAGGGATTGCTGCAATGTCAGAGGATCAGTACTGAGGTAGTGCTGCAATGTCAGTGGATCAGTACTGAGATAGTGCTGCACATTCAGAGTGTCAATTCTGAGGGAGTGCTGCACTGTCAGAGTTTCAGTACTGAGGGAGTGTCACACTGCCACAGGGTCTGTACAGAGGTTCTGCTACACTGTCAGAGGGTCAGTACTGAGGGAGTGCTACACTGTCAGAGGGTCAGTACTGAGGGATTGCTGCAATGTCAGAGGATCAGTACTGAGAGAGTGCTGTACTGTCAGATGGTCAGGACTGAGGGATCGTCACACTGTCAGAGGGTCAGTACTGAGGAAGCTTCACACTGTCAGACCATCAGTTCTGAGGGAGTGTCACACTGCCAGAGGGTCAGTACTGAGGGAGTGCTGCACTGTCAGATGGTCAGTACTGAGGGAGTGCTGCAATGTCAGAGGATCAGTACTGAGGTAGTGCTGCACCGTCAGAGCGTCAATACTGAGGGAGTGCTGCACTGTCAGAGGGTCAGTACTGAGAGTGTGTCACACTGTCAGAGTGTCAGTTCTGAGGAGTGCCACACTGTCAGACCATCAGTTCTGAGGGAGTGTCATACTGTCAGAGGGTCAGTACTGAGGGTCTGCTACACTGCCAAAGGTGCAGTACTGAGGGACTGCTGCACTGTCTGAGGAACTGTACTGAGGTAGTGCTGCACTGTCAGAGTTTCAGTACTGAGGGAGTGCTGCACTGTTACATTGTCAGTACTGGGAGTGCTGCACTTTCAGCGAGTCAGTATTGAGGGAGTGTCACACTGTCAGAGGGTCAGTACTGAGGGTCTGCTACACTGTTAGAGGGTCAGTACTGAGGGAGTGCTGCACTGTGTGATGGTCAGTACTGAGGGAGTGTTACACTGTCAGAGGGTCAGTACTGAGGGAGTGCTGCACAGTCAGAGTGTTAATACTGAGGGAGTGCTACACTGCCAGAGGGTGAGTACTGAGGGAGCGCTGTACTGTCAGAGGGTCAGCACTGAGGGAGTGCCACACTGTCAGACCATCAGCACTGAGGGAGTGTCACACTGCCAGAGGGTCAGTCCTGAGGGAGTGCTGCACTGTCAGAGGGTCAGTACTGAGGCTGTGCCACACTGTCGGAGTGTCCGTACTGATGGAGTGCTGCACTGTCATATGGTCTGTACTGAGGGAGTGCCACACTATCAGAGGGTCAGTACTGAGGGAGTACTGCACCGTCAGAGTGTCAATACTGAGGGAGTACTGCACTGTCAGAGGGTCAGTACTGAGGCTGTGCCACACTGTCGGAGTGTCCGTAATGATGGAGTGCTGCACTGTCATATGGTCTGTACTTAGGGAGTGCCACACTATCAGAGGATCAGTACTGAGGGAGTGCTGCACAGTCACAGTGTCAATACAGAGGAAGTGCTGCACTGCCAGAGGGACAGTACTGAGGGAGTGCTGCACTGTCAGAGGGTCAGCACTGAGGGAGTGCCACACTGTCAGACCATCAGTACTGAGGGAGTGTCACACTGCCAGAGGGTCAGTACTGAGGGTTGCTACACTGCCAAAGGTGCAGTACTGAGGGAGTGCTGCACTATCAGAGGGTCAGTACTGAGGGAGTGCTGCACTGTCAGATGGTCAGTACTGAGGGAGCGTCACACTGTCAGATGGTCAGTACTGATGGAGCGTCACACTGTCACAGGGTCAGTACTGAGGGTCTGCTTCACTGTTAGAGGGTCAGTACTGAGGGAGTGCTGCACTGTTAGAGGGTCAGTACTGAGGGAGTGATGCACTGTTTGATGGTCAGTACTGAGGGAGTATCACACTGTCAGAAGGTCAGTACTGAGGGAGTGCTGCACAGTCAGAGTGTTAATACTGAGGGTCTGCTACACTGCCAAAGGTGCAGTACTGAGGGAGTGCTGCACTATCAGAGGGTCAGTACTGAGGGAGTGCTGCACTGTCAAATGATCAGTACTGAGGGAGTGTCACACTGTCAGATGGTCAGTAAAGATGGAGTGTCACACTGCCAGAGGGTCAGTACTGAGGGTCTGCTACACTGCCAAAGGTGCAGTACTGAGGGAGTGCTGCACTATCAGCTGGTCAGTACTGAGGGAGTGCTGCACTGTCAGATGGTCAGTACTGAGGGAGTGTCACACTGTTAGATGGTCAGTACTGATGGAGCGTCACACTGTCACAGGGTCAGTACTGTGGGAGTGTCACACTGTCAGAGGGACAGTACTGAGGGAGCGCTGCAATGTCAGAGGGTCAGTACTGTGTGTGTGTCACACTGTCAGAGTGTCGGTTCTGAGGGAGAGCCACACTGTCAGACCATCAGTACGTAGGGAGTGTCATACTGTCAGAGGGTCAGTCCTGAGGGTCTGCGACACTGCCAAAGTTGCAGTACTGAGGGAGTGCTGCACTGTCGGAGTGTCGGCACTGAATGAATTCTGCACTGTCAGAGGGGTCAGTACTGAGGGAGTGCTGCACTGTCAGAGTGTCAATACGGATGGAGTGCTGCACTGTCAGATGGTCATATTGAGGGAGTGCTTCACTTACAGCGGGTCAGTACTGAGGGAGTGCTTCACTGTCACAGTGTCAGTACTGGGAGTGCTGCTCTTTCAGAGGGTCAGTACGGAGGGAGTGTCACACTGTCAGAGGGTCAGTACT
This sequence comes from Chiloscyllium punctatum, assembly GCF_047496795.1. NCBI lineage: Eukaryota > Metazoa > Chordata > Chondrichthyes > Orectolobiformes > Hemiscylliidae > Chiloscyllium > Chiloscyllium punctatum. The sequence continues at coordinate 1,825,941 of NC_092745.1, read as the reverse complement.
GAGGGAGTGTAGCACTCTCAGAGAGTCAGTACTGAGGGAGTGCAACACTGTCAGACCATCAGTACTGAAGGAGTGTCACACTGTCAGAGGGTCAGTACTGAGGGAGTGTCACACTGTCAGAGGGTCAGTACTGAGGGAGTGTCACACTCTCAGAGGGGTCAGAACTGAGGGAGTGTCACACTGTCAGAGGGTCAGTACTGAGGGAGTGCCACACTGTCAGACCATCAGTACTGAGGGAGTGTCACACAGCCAGAGGGTCTGTACTGAGGTTCTGCTACACTGTCGGAGGGTCAGTACTGAGGGAGTGCTGCACTGTCAGAGGGTCAGTACTGAGGGTGTGCTGCACTGTCAGATGGTCAGTACTGAGGGTGTGCTGCACTGTCAGATGGTCAGTACTGAGGGAGCGTCACACTGTCAGAGGGTCAGTACTGAGGGATTGCTGCAATGTCAGAGGATCAGTACTGAGGTAGTGCTGCACAGTCAGAGTGTCAATTCTGAGGGAGTGCTGCACTCTCAGAGTTTCAGTACTGACGGAGTGCTGTACTGTCAGATGGTCAGTACTGAAGGAGCGTCACACTGTCACAGGGTCAGTGCTGTGGGAGTGTCACACTGTCAGAGGGACAGTACTGAGGGACTGCTGCAATGTCAGAGGGTCAGTACTGAGTGTGTGTCACACTGTCAGAGTGTCAGTTCTGAGGTTTGCCACTCTGTCAGACCATCAGTACGTAGGGAGTGTCATACTGTCAGAGGGTCAGTCCTGAGGGTCTGCGACACTGCCAAAGGTGCAGTACTGAGGGAGTGCTGCACTGTCGGATTGTCGGCACTGAATGAATTCTGCACTGTCAGAGGGATCAGTACTGAGGGAGGGCTGCACTGTCAGAGTGTCAATACGGAGGGAGTGCTGCACTGTCAGATGGTCATATTGAGGGAGTGCTTCACTTACAGCGGGTCAGTACTGAGGGAGTGTAGCACTCTCAGACAGTCAGTACTAAGGGAGTGCCACACTGTCAGACCATCAGTACTGAGGGAGTGTCACACTGCTAGAGGGTCTGTACTGAGTTTCTGCTACACTGTCAGAGGGTCAGTACTGAGGGAGTGCTACACTGTCAGAGGGTCAGTACTGAGGGATTGCTGCAATGTCAGAGGATCAGTACTGAGGTAGTGCTGCAATGTCAGTGGATCAGTACTGAGGTAGTGCTGCACAGTCAGAGTGTCAATTCTGAGGGAGTGCTGCACTGTCAGAGTTTCAGTACTGAGGGAGTGTCACACTGCCACAGGGTCTGTACAGAGGTTCTGCTACACTGTCAGAGGGTCAGTACTGAGGGAGTGCTACACTGTCAGAGGGTCAGTACTGAGGGATTGCTGCATTGTCAGAGGATCAGTACTGAGAGAGTGCTGTACTGTCAGATGGTCAGTACTGAGGGATCGTCACACTGTCAGAGGGTCAGTACTGAGGGAGCTTCACACTGTCAGACCATCAGTTCTGAGGGAGTGTCACACTGCCAGAGGGTCAGTACTGAGGGAGTGCTGCACTGTCAGATGGTCAGTACTGAGGGAGTGCTGCAATGTCAGAGGATCAGTACTGAGATAGTGCTGCACCGTCAGAGCGTCAATACTGAGGGAATGCTGCACTGTCAGAAGGTCAGTACTGAGAGTGTGTCACACTGTCAGAGTGTCAGTTCTGAGGGAGTGCCACACTGTCAGACCATCAGTTCTGAGGGAGTGTCATACTGTCAGAGGGTCAGTACTGAGGGTCTGCTACACTGCCAAAGGTGCAGTACTGAGGGACTGCTGCACTGTCTGAGGAACTGTACTGAGGTAGTGCTGCACTGTCAGAGTTTCAGTACTGAGGGAGTGCTGCACTGTTACATTGTCAGTACTGGGAGTGCTGCACTTTCAGAGAATCAGTACTGAGGGAGTGTCACATTGTCAGAGGGTCAGTACTGAGGGTCTGCTACACTGTTAGAGGGTCAGTACTGAGGGAGTGCTGCACTGTTTGATGGTCAGTACTGAGGGAGTGTTACACTGTCAGAGGGTCAGTACTGAGGGAGTGCTGCACAGTCAGAGTGTTAATACTGAGGGAGTGCTACACTGCCAGAGGGTCAGTACTGAGGGAATGCTGCACTGTTTGATGGTCAGTACTGAGGGAGTGTTACACTGTCAGAGGGTCAGCACTGAGGGAGTGCCACACTGTCAGACCATCAGTACTGAGGGAGTGTCACACTGCCAGAGGGTCAGTCCTGAGGGAGTGCTGCACTGTCAGAGGGTCAGTACTGAGGCTGTGCCACACTGTCAGAGTGTCCGTACTGATGGAGTGCTGCACTGTCATATGGTCTGTACTTAGGGAGTGCCACACTATCAGAGGATCAGTACTGAGGCTCTGCTGCACAGTCACAGTGTCAATACTGAGGAAGTGCTGCACTGCCAGAGGGACAGTACTGAGGGAGTGCTGCACTGTCAGAGGGTCAGCACTGAGGGAGTGCCACACTGTCAGACCATCAGTACTGAGGGAGTGTTACACTGCCAGAGGGTCAGTACTGAGGGTTGCTACACTGCCAAAAGTGCAGTACTGAGGGAGTGCTGCACTATCAGAGGGTCAGTACTGAGGGAGTGCTGCACTGTCAGATGGTCAGTACTGAGGGAGCGTCACACTGTCAGATGGTCAGTACTGATGGAGCGTCACACTGTCACAGGGTCAGAACTCTGGGAGGGTCACACTGTCAGAGGGACAGTACTGAGGGAGTGCTGCAATGTCAGAGGGTCAGTACTGAGTGTGTGTCACACTGTCAGAGTGTCGGTTCTGAGGGAGAGCCACACTGTCAGACCATCAGTACGTAGGGAGTGTCATACTGTCAGAGGGTCAGTCCTGAGGGTCTGCGACACTGCCAAAGGTGCAATACTGAGGGAGTGCTGCACTGTCGGAGTGTCGGCACTGAATGAATTCTGCACTGTCAGAGGGGTCAGTACTGAGGGGGTGCTGCACTGTCAGAGTTTCAGTACTGAGGGAGTGCTGCACTGTCAGAGTGTCAATACGGATGGAGTGCTGCACTGTCAGATGGTCAAATTGACGGAGTGCTTCACTTACAGCGGGTCAGTACTGAGGGAGTGCTTCACTGTCACAGTGTCAGTACTGGGAGTGCTGCTCTTTCAGAGGGTCAGTACGGAGGGAGTGCCACACTGCCAGAGGATCAGTACTGAGGGAGTGTAGCACTCTCAGAGAGTCAGTACTGAGGGAGTGCAACACTGTACGACCATCAGCACTGAAGGAGTGTCACACTGTCAGAGGGTCAGTACTGAGGGAGTGTCACACTGTCAGAGGGTCATTACTGAGGAAGTGTCACACTCTCAGAGGGGTCAGAACTGAGGAAGTGTCACACTGTCAGAGGGTCAGTACTGAGGGAGTGCCACACTGTCAGACCATCAGTACTGAGGGAGTGTCAACAGCCAGAGGGTCTGTACTGAGGTTCTGCTACACTGTCAGAGGGTCAGTACTGAGGGAGTGCTGCACTGTCAGAGGTTCAGTACTGAGGGTGTGCTGCACTGTTAGATTGTCAGTACTGAGGGAGTGTCACACTGTCAGAGGGTCAGTACTGAGGGATTGCTGCAATGTCAGTGGATCAGTACTGAGGTAGTGCTGCACAGTCAGAGTGTCAATTCTGAGGGAGTGCTGCACTCTCAGAGTTTCAGTACTGACGGAGTGCTGTACTGTCAGATGGTCAGTACTGAGGGAGCGTCACACTGTCACAGGGTCAGTACTGTGGGAGTGTCACACTGTCAGAGGGACAGTACTGAGGGAGTGCTGCAATGTCAGAGGGTCAGTACTGAGTGTGTGCCACACTGTCAGAGTGTCAGTTCTGAGGGAGTGCCACACTGTCAGACCATCAGTACGTAGGGAGTGTCATACTGTCAGAGGGTCAGTCCTGAGGGTCTGCGACACTGCCAAAGGTGCAGTACTGAGGGAGTGCTGCACTGTCGGAGTCTCGGCACGGAATGAATGCTGCACTGTCAGAGTTTCAGTACTGAGGGAGTGCTGCACTGTGAGAGTGTCAATACGGAGGGAGTGCTGCACTGTCAGATGGTCATATTGAGGGAGTGCTTCACTTACAGCGGGTCAGTACTGAGGGAGTGTAGCACTCTCAGAAAGTCAGTACTGAGGGAGTGCCACACTGTCAGACCATCAGTACTGAGGGAGTGTCACACTGTCAGAGGGTCAGTACTGAGGGAGTGTCACACTGTCAGAGGGTCAGGACTGAAGGAGTGTCACACTCTGAGAGGGGTCAGAACTGAGGGAGTGTCACACTGTCAGAAGGTCAGTACTGAGGGAGTGCAACACTGTCAGACCATCAGTACTGAGGGAGTGTCACACTGTCAGAGGGTCAGTACTGAGGGAGTGTCACACTGTCAGAGGGTCAGTACTGAGGGAGTGTCACGCTCTGAGAGGGGTCAGAACTGAGGGAGTGTCACACTGTCAGAGGGTCAGTTCTGAGGGTCTGCAACACTGCCAAAGGTGCAGTACTGAGGGAGTGCTGCACTCTCTGAGGATCTGTACTGAGGGAGTGCTGCACTGTCTGTGGATCAGTACTGAGGGAGTGCTGCACAGTCTGAGGATCAGTACTGAGGGATTGCTGCACTGTCAGAGGGTCATATTGAGGGAGGGCTGCACTCTCTGAGTTTCAGTACTGAGGGAGTGCTGCACTGTCAGAGTGTCAATAAGGAGGGAGTGCTGCACTGTCTTAGTGTCAGTCGTGAGGGAGTGCTTCACTTACAGAGGGTGAGTACTGAGTGAGTGCTTCACTGTCACAGTGTCAGTACTGGGAGTGCTGCACTTTCAGAGGGCCAGTACTGAGGGAGTGTCACACTGCCAGAAAGTCAGTACTGAGGGTCTGCTACACTGTCAGAGGGTCAGTACTGAGGGAGTGCTGCACTCTCACAGGGTCAGAACTGAGGGAGTGCTGCACTGTCAGATGGTCAGTACTGAGGGAGTGCTGCACTGTCAGATGGTCAGTACTGAGGGAGTGCTGCACTGCCAAAGGGTCAGTACTGAGGGAGTGCCACGCTGTCACAGGCGTCAGTACTAAGGGAGTGCTACACTGTCAGAGGGTCAGTGCTGAGTAAGTGCTGCACTGTCAGAGGGTGAGTACTGAGGGAGTGCTGCACTGTCAGAGTTTCAGTAATGAGGGAGTGCCACACTATCAGAGGGTCAGTACTGAGGGAGTGCAGCACTCTCAGAGTGTCAATACGGAGGGAGTGCTGCAATGTCAGAGGGTCAGTACTGAGGGACTGCTGCACTGTCAGAGGGGTCAGTACTGAGGGAGTGCTGCACTGTCAGCGTTTCAGTACTGAGGGAATGCTGCACTGTCAGAGTGTCAATACGGAGGGAGTGCTGCACTGTCAGAGGGTCAGTACTGAGCGAGTGCACACTATCAGAGGGTCAGTACTGAGGGAGTGCCGCAATGTCAGAGGCTCTGGACTGAGGGAGTGCTGCAATGTCGGAATGTCAATACTGAGGGAGTGCCGCAATGTCAGAGGCTTGGACTGAGGGACTGCTGCATTGTCAGACGGTCAGTCCTGAGGGATTGTGACACAATCAGAGGGTCTGCACTGAGGCAGTGCCACACTGTCGGAGGGTCTGTACTGAGGGAGTGTCACACTGTCGGAGGGTCTGTACTGAGGGAGTGCTGCACTGTCAGCGTGTCAGTACTGAGGGACTGCTGCACTGTCAGAGGGTCAGTACTGAGGGAGTGTTGCCATGTCAGAGGGTCAGTACTGAGCGAGTGCACACTATCAGAGGGTCAGTACTGAGGGAGTGCCGCAATGTCAGAGGATCAGTCCTGCGGGAGTGCTGCACTGTCAGAGTGTCAGTCCTGAGGGAGTGCCCCACTGTCAGAGGGTCAGGACTGAGGGAGTGTTGCACTGGTAGAGGGTCAGTACTGAGGGACTGCTGCACTGTCAGAGGGGTCAGTACTGAGGGAGTGCTGTACTGTCAGATGGTCAGTATTGAGGTAGTGTCATACTGTCAGAGGGTCAGTCCTGAGGGTCTGCGACACTGCCAAAGGTGCAGTACTGAGGGAGTGCTGCACTGTCTGAGGATCCGTATTGAGGTAGTACGGCACTGTCAGAGTTTCAGTACTGAGGGAGTGCTGCACTGCCAGAGGGTCAGTACTGAGGGAGTGCCACGCTGTCACAGGCGTCAGTACTGAGGGAGTGCTGCACTGTCAGAGGGTAAGTACTGAGGGAGTGCTGCACTGTCAGAGTGTCAGTACTGAGGAACTGCTGCACTGTCAGAGGGGACAGTATTGAGGGAGTGCTGCACTGTCAGATGGTCATATTGAGGGAGTGCTGCACTGTCAGACTTTCAGTACTGAGGGAGTGCTGCACTGTCAGAGTGTCAATAAGGAGGGAGTGCTGCACTGTCAGAGGGTCAGTACTGAGGGAGTGCTGCACTGCCAGAGGGTCAGTACTGAGGGAGTGCCACGCTGTCACAGGTGTCAGTACTGAGGGAGTGCTGCACTGCCAGAGGGTCAGTACTGAGGGAGTGCTGCACTGCCAGAGGGTCAGTACTGAGGGAGTGCTGCACTGCCAGAGGGACAGTACTGAGGGAGTGCTGCACTGCCAGAGGGTCAGTACTGAGGAAGTGCCACGCTGTCACAGGCGTCAGTACTGAGGGATTGCTGCACTGTCAGAGGGTCATTACTGAGGGAGTGCTGCACTGCCAGAGGGTCAGTACTGACGGAGAGCCACGCTGTCACAGGCGTCAGTACTGAGAGAGTGCTGGTCTGTCAGAGGGTCAGTACTGAGAGAGTGCTGCACTGCCAGAGGGTCAGTACTGAGGGAGTGCCACACTGCCAGAGGGTCAGTACTGAGGGAGTGCTGCACTGCCAGAGGGTCAGTACTGAGGGAGTGCTGCACAGTCAGAGGGTCAGTACTGAGGGAGTGCTGTACAGCCAGAGGGTCAGTACTGAGGGAGTGCTGCACTGCCAGAGGGTCAGTACTGAGGGAGTGCTGCACTGCCAGAGGGTCAGTACTGAGGGAGTGCCACGCTGTCACAGGCGTCAGTACTGAGGGAGTGCTGCACTGTCAGAGGGTCAGTACTGAGGGAGTGCTGCACAGTCAGAGGGTCAGTACTGAGGGAGAGCCACGCTGTCAGAGGCGTCAGTACTGAGGGAATGCTGCACTGTCAGAGTGTCAATACGGAGGGAGTGCTGCACTGTCAGAATGTCAATACGGAGGGAGTGCTGCACTGTCAGAGTGTCAGTACTGACGGAGTGCTGCACTGTCAGAGGGTCAGTACTGAGCGAGTGCTGCACTGTCGGAGTTTCAGTACTGATGGAGTGCTGCAATGTCAGAGGGTCAGTACTGAGGGACTGCTGCACTGTCAGAGGGGTCAGTACTGAGGGAGTGCTGCACTGTCAGCGTTTCAGTACTGAGGGAATGCTGCACTGTCAGAGTGTCAATACGGAGGGAGTGCTGCACTGTCAGAGGGTCAGTACTGAGCGAGTGCACACTATCAGAGGGTCAGTACTGAGGGAGTGCCGCAATGTCAGAGGCTCTGGACTGAGGGAGTGCTGCAATGTCGGAATGTCAATACTGAGGGAGTGCCGCAATGTCAGATGCTTGGACTGAGGGACTGCTGCATTGTCAGACGGTCAGTCCTGAGGGATTGTGACACAATCAGAGGGTCTGCACTGAGGCAGTGCCACACTGTCGGAGGGTCTGTACTGAGGGAGTGTCACACTGTCGGAGGGTCTGTACTGAGGGAGTGCTGCACTGTCAGCGTGTCAGTACTGAGGGACTGCTGCACTGTCAGAGGGTCAGTACTGAGGGAGTGTTGCCATGTCAGAGGGTCAGTACTGAGCGAGTGCACACTATCAGAGGGTCAGTACTGAGGGAGTGCCGCAATGTCAGAGGATCAGTCCTGCGGGAGTGCTGCACTGTCAGAGTGTCAGTCCTGAGGGAGTGCCCCACTGTCAGAGGGTCAGGACTGAGGGAGTGTTGCACTGGTAGAGGGTCAGTACTGAGGGACTGCTGCACTGTCAGAGGGGTCAGTACTGAGGGAGTGCTGTACTGTCAGATGGTCAGTATTGAGGTAGTGTCATACTGTCAGAGGGTCAGTCCTGAGGGTCTGCGACACTGCCAAAGGTGCAGTACTGAGGGAGTGCTGCACTGTCTGAGGATCCGTATTGAGGTAGTACGGCACTGTCAGAGTTTCAGTACTGAGGGAGTGCTGCACTGCCAGAGGGTCAGTACTGAGGGAGTGCCACGCTGTCACAGGCGTCAGTACTGAGGGAGTGCTGCACTGTCAGAGGGTAAGTACTGAGGGAGTGCTGCACTGTCAGAGTGTCAGTACTGAGGAACTGCTGCACTGTCAGAGGGGACAGTATTGAGGGAGTGCTGCACTGTCAGATGGTCATATTGAGGGAGTGCTGCACTGTCAGACTTTCAGTACTGAGGGAGTGCTGCACTGTCAGAGTGTCAATAAGGAGGGAGTGCTGCACTGTCAGAGGGTCAGTACTGAGGGAGTGCTGCACTGCCAGAGGGTCAGTACTGAGGGAGTGCCACGCTGTCACAGGTGTCAGTACTGAGGGAGTGCTGCACTGCCAGAGGGTCAGTACTGAGGGAGTGCTGCACTGCCAGAGGGTCAGTACTGAGGGAGTGCTGCACTGCCAGAGGGACAGTACTGAGGGAGTGCTGCACTGCCAGAGGGTCACTACTGAGGAAGTGCCACGCTGTCACAGGCGTCAGTACTGAGGGATTGCTGCACTGTCAGAGGGTCATTACTGAGGGAGTGCTGCACTGCCAGAGGGTCAGTACTGACGGAGAGCCACGCTGTCACAGGCGTCAGTACTGAGAGAGTGCTGGTCTGTCAGAGGGTCAGTACTGAGAGAGTGCTGCACTGCCAGAGGGTCAGTACTGAGGGAGTGCCACACTGCCAGAGGGTCAGTACTGAGGGAGTGCTGCACTGCCAGAGGGTCAGTACTGAGGGAGTGCTGCACAGTCAGAGGGTCAGTACTGAGGGAGTGCTGTACAGCCAGAGGGTCAGTACTGAGGGAGTGCTGCACTGCCAGAGGGTCAGTACTGAGGGAGTGCTGCACTGCCAGAGGGTCAGTACTGAGGGAGTGCCACGCTGTCACAGGCGTCAGTACTGAGGGAGTGCTGCACTGTCAGAGGGTCAGTACTGAGGGAGTGCTGCACAGTCAGAGGGTCAGTACTGAGGGAGAGCCACGCTGTCAGAGGCGTCAGTACTGAGGGAATGCTGCACTGTCAGAGTGTCAATACGGAGGGAGTGCTGCACTGTCAGAATGTCAATACGGAGGGAGTGCTGCACTGTCAGAGTGTCAGTACTGACGGAGTGCTGCACTGTCAGAGGGTCAGTACTGAGCGAGTGCTGCACTGTCGGAGTTTCAGTACTGATGGAGTGCTGCACTGTCAGAGTGTCAGTAGTGAGGGAGTGCTGCACTGTCGGAGGTTCAGTACTGATGGAGTGCTGCACTGTCAGAGTGTCACTACTGAGGGAGTGCTTCGCTGTCAAGGGGGTTAGTAATGAGGGATTCCCGCAATGTCAGAGGTTAAACATGGGGGAAGTGCTGCACTGTCAGAAGGTCATTACTTAGGGAGAGCTACACTGTCAGCATTTCAGTCTGAGGGTTGCCTGCATTGTAAGAGATTCATCTCTGAGTTAGTGCCACAATATCAGATGGGCTGAATGGCCTGATTTCCGCTTCCATGTCTTGATTTCTAAGAGGAATATCTGAAATTGTTCAGTACATTTCTGCCACTGCGTCCTTCATTGCCAGCTCAGCAATGATTCCCACATACAGATACCAGAGACTGTGTTCAAACAGAGCGTCTTCATTTGGTTATTGAACCTGAAGAGCTTCCACCCTCTTTTCCCAGGGATTGAGTTTTTGTTTTATTCCTCAGCTTCCGTCTGCTCATCCCAAATGAATCCCACTGCCCCACACTCAGCACAGTTGGGTGTTCCTTATTTCTGAGCTTCCCAATGCTAATCCATATTCGGAATGACATCCACACACTCCTCCAAATCGTATCGCAGGCTAATTACTTGGGAGAGAGGAGTGCTAAGAGAGGAAATAAAAATCTGAAAGTACCTTACAGTGACATTAAGGGTGAATTGCTAATGAGAGAAACACAGTGAGAATTTGGGCATGGACCCAGAGGCTACAGTGAATTGATGCATTTTGTCAATGCTCATTGGGACAGGGTTGATATGAAATCGTGAAGATGCTCTGTGATACAATTAAATGAATTAGCATATATAGAGAGAGAGATGGTTCTGAGTGGTCTAGCCTTCTTACAACCCAAAGACCGTGGAAATGTATCTCAGTTTACCGAATGAGGTGATGGAGGAAATAGCAGGTACACTTGCAAACATTTTAAAATCCCCTCTGGCCACAGGAGAGGTGTCGTCGGACTGACCATGTGGTACTGTTATTCAAGAAGGAGCATGAGATATACCAGGCAGCTCCAGGCCAGTCAGGCTAGTATCGTGGTGGGGACGTCTGTTGGAAGCAATTTTGGGAGATAAAATTAATCAGCATTTAAAGAGACTGGAGTTCATGAAGAACAGTCAGAATGGTTGTGTTAAGGGGAGCTCAGGTCTGACCAATGGGATTGCACTTTTTAAGGAGGTGACCAGGTGTGTAAATAAGGGCAATACTTTCCTGTCGTCTGCTTGGAGGTCAGTAAGGCTTTTATCGGGATATATATTGGAAACTGATAGTGAACATAAAAACTCAAGATCCAAGGAATTTGGCGCAGAATGCTGAGTGGCAGGAAGCAGACAGTGATGGCCCAGTTAGAAATCTCTGTCTGTTCATGTCTCACTGTTGGGATCTTGCTGATGTGGTTGATAGAAAATATTTAGATTTGAATGGTGGAGGGTTAATCATTGGGTTCCTGAATGATATGAAGATTGGTTGGGTGATAAATACTGAGGATGATAGCCTTAGGTTACAGAAGGATGGAGATGGCCTTGTCAGATGGACCGATCAGTGACAACGGGTGAGGTGCCTGAAGACTGGAGGGTGATTAATGATGGGCCATTATTGAAGTAAGGCTGCAAGGAACAGCCATTGAACTATGGAGCTGTGAGCCTGATGGCAGTGGTGGGTAAGCTATTGGAGGGCATTCTGAGAGAAAATTTACATGCATTTGGAAAAGCAAGGATTGATTAGGGATGGTCAGCGTGGCTTGTGGAAATGGTTTGGAATGGAGGCCACGTCCATTTTAGAAGATTCAGATCTTTTTTAACAATCAGTGAAAAATAAGATCACCATGTGTCTTAAACATGGTTTGGAGAAAAACTGTTGTCAATGTATGGTCACTTGGTGCTTGGAGACTCTCTAGAAAAGCAGGCACCCAGACAGACCAACGCTGTCGATGCAAGATGTGGTGCACAGGAAGATCCAACAAGTCATTTGCAGTTGCTGTCTGTCTCCCTAGAGCAGTCATCATGCGAGATCAGGGTCCAGTCCTAGGAGAAGTAATCTCTCCATTGAACCTTCCTCCATGCTTGTACAGTAATCGTGGTTGTGTGTGTGTATCTCTGATTCTGAGAGAGAGACAGAGAGCGAGTGTCTGTCTGTGTGTGTGTGAGAGAGTGTATGTGTGTGTATCTCTGTGTGTCTGCGTGTGTGAGAGAGGGAATGTGTGTTTATGTATGTGTCTGTCTGAGTGTGTGTGTGTGTGTGCGTGTGTGTGGTAGGAATGTCTGTGTGTTTGAGGGAGTGAAAGTGTGTGTTTGTGTGTGCGTGAGAGAGAGAGTTTGTGTATGTGTTTGAGGGAGTGAGAGTGTGTGTATGTTTGAGAGAGTGAGTGTCTGAGAGAGAGAGAGAGACAGAGAGAGAGAGAGAGTGTGTGTGTGTGTGTGTGTGTGTGTGTAAACTAGCCAATCTTATCAGGTGCCCATGAATATAAAATCCAGCTGCTGTTTCAGGTGAATTGGCCCTTGTGGTCAGGGTGGCATAACTGGGGGAGAGTGCTTTTCATTCCAGTGGGGATTCATCCAGTAAACCTTCCCCACACACTAACATCCCTCTGACAATGCAGTGACTAGTCCTGCACACAGTGCTCCAGGTACAAACCAATGTAATGTGACCGTAGTCTTACCACAGCATGGGACAGCTCATTACAGAGCGGTGTCTGGTGGTGTTTTAATCAGAGGGTCACCATGGCCCAGCTGAGGGGAGAGGTTGGGAAGGAGAGTCTTTCAGAGTAACTTTAGCTAGTGTGGTAAGCTAATTGACCAGCCAACTGAGCTAACCAACCTCACTCCAGGGGCATGCCGTGTATAACCCAATAATAGCCAGCCTTCACCTCAATAAGAGCCAGGAGCAAGGCCATTCGGCCCCCACCCGAACCCAGAAGGGAGAGCACGGGAAGCTGATGAAGGAAACAAGCCCCTCCCATGTGGCCTTCTGAAATGGAACTGGAGGACATGGCAGACCTGGCCTGCTGTTTGCTTCCCCGAGACTGGCCTGCTCCACCTTATAGTGAGAGACTGAGGGAATCTCGAGGAGATTTCACTTCTCACTGAGAGGCTGCAACTCCAATCCAAATCAGGCTGGTTCCCTCCGAGATTCACGGAAGAGTGCAGCACTCTACAGATCAGGGCCTTGTGGAGTCATAACCTCCAGTGTGGGGGCCAAGAGCTGGGGGATAGTGTTAAGAACAAAAGACCATCCGAAATAGGAACAGGAGGAGACCATTCAGCCCCTCGAGCCTGCTCTGGTATTCAATAGGATCGTGGATGATTCAACATTTGATTTGGGAGCTGAAACTAGGACAATACAGAGATAGAGAATCAAATTATTCTGCCGTGAGGAATTATCAGACGAAAGCACACAAACACACACACACACACACACACACACACACACACACACACACACACACACACACACACACACACACACACACACACACACACACACACACACACACACACGTCGGATCCCACCGACCTCACTGCCTCCTTCTCTCTCTGCAGCTCTCATGTCTATGTTTGTGTTGTGTTCCCAGTTCTATCTCCCACATCTTTCCTTCAATCCCTATCTCTCAACATCCTTCACATCTCTGTCCTGTTTACATTTCCCAGTAGATTCCCTTCCCCCTTTGTCACCTCACCAGGTTTTTCAGGAATGCTTAATCATTCAGTCTTTCACAAAACTAACACCTTGCTCATCTCTCTCTGCATCTGTCTCTCAGCTCTGTGGGATCTTGCTATTCCTGTCTGTACATCACTCTAGCCACATCACGTCAGCCCCAACCACCACCCCACTCTCTCAGCTCTATCTCTGTGGTGTTGTAACTCCTCTCTCTCTCTCTGTCCTATTTCTCTTCCTGGGATTTCTGTCTTGCTGTCTGCCTGATCTTTCTTTCTTTCTCTCCCTCTTTCTCCCTGGACATATATGGAGGGAGAAGGACAGTGTGTGTACTTGGCGATGGTTTTAGAGTGGGATCTTGCTGTGCATTACAGCAGTCAGTCAAAAGGCGAGTTAGTCTCTGCACTATGTCCTCCAGCCTAGGGGCTGTGAGTCTGCATGGGAAGGGGGAGAGTGGGAGACAAGGAGAGAGTGGGACAGCCAGGGACAGGGGGAGGGTTTGATGGGGCTTTGGGGTTGGTCGAAAAAGGAGGGGCTGTTGTCAGAGAGAGATGGAGGGAGGGATAGCATGTGATGCAAAATCTGAGACAGGGTGGAGAAGAGGTCTCCACAGGAAGGATAGTCAATGAGGCCATTCAGGGGCCAATCCTAAGGATCCTGAACCGGACCAGGATCATTTAAACGGTGAGGGGGGATGATGGGCAGAAAGGACTCCATCTGTGATGCAAACCTTCTGTAATTCTTGGACTGGGATCTTGCTGTACATTAAAATAGTCCCAGCAGAGTCAGTCAACTCGTTTACCGGTGTGAGAAAGTGAGGACTGCAGATGTTGGAGAGTCAGAGTTACAAAGTGTGGAGCTGGGGAAGCACAGCGGGTCAGGCAGGAGAGTCGATGGGGTAAAAAACCAGAACTGCAGATGTTGGAAACGAGATTCTGGATTAGTGGTGCTGGAAGAGCACAGCAGTTCAGGCAGCATCCAACCAGCTTCGAAATCGACGTTTCGGGCAAAAGCCCTTCATCAGGAATAAAGGCAGTGAGCCTGAAGCATGGAGAGATAAGCTAGAGGAGGGTGGGGGTGGGGAGAGAGTAGCATAGAGTACAATGGGGGAGGAGATGAAGGTGATAGGTCAGGGAGGGAAGGGTGGAGTGGATAGGTGGAAAAGGAGCTAGGCAGGTCGGACATGTCCGGACAAGTCAAGGGGACAGGGCTGAACTGGAAGTTTGAAACTAGGATGAGGTGGGGGAAGGGAACCCCCTCACTCTCACTCCATTCTATCTCTCATCTCCCCTCTCTGCCCCCTCTCTCTCACTCTCCCTTTTCCTCTTACCCCCTCTCTCTCAGCCCCCCTCACTCAGCCCACTTTCTCTCTCAACCCCCCTCACTCCACTCCCTCTCTCATCTCTCCGCTCCCTCTCACACTCTCTCTCTCACCCCTCACCCACCCTCTCTCCCCACGTTCACACCCTCTCTCACTCACTGCCCTCTACCTCACCCCCTCACCCCATCTCTCACCCCCCTCTCTCTCACACCCCTCTCTCTCACCCTCTCTCTCCCACCCCCTCACCCCCTCTCTCTCACCTGCTCTCTCTCGCTCTCTCAAACCACCTCTCTCTTACCCCCCTCTCTCTCTCCCACGCCCTCTCTCCCACCCCCTCTCTGTCTCACCTCCACTCTTTCTCTCACCCTTTGTCTCTCCCCTTTTCTCACTCACCCCGTCACATCACCCTCTATCTCTCTCACCCCTCTCTCTCATTCACCCGCGCGCTCTCTCTCACCCCCTTCTCTCTCCATTTACCTCTCATCTCACCCTCTCTCTCTCACTCCCCTCTGAACTCCTCACCCAATCTTTCTCTCACCTCTCTCTCTGGCTCTCAAACCTCCTCTTTCTGCCCCCTCCCTCTGTCCACCTCTCTCTGTCCGCCTCTCTCTGCCCCCTCTCCCTCTCTACCCCTCTCTCTTTCACCCTCTCTCTGCCCCTCTCTCTCTGCCCCCCGTCCCCTCTCTCTGCCACCCCTCTCTCTGAAGCCCTCTCTCTACCCCACTCTGTGCCCCTCTCTCTGTCCCTCACTCTCTGTCCCCTCTCCCTTTTACCCCCTCTATCTCCCCCGCTCTCTGTCCCTCTCTCTCGGTCCCCCTCTCTTTGTCGCCCTCTCTCTGTCCCCCTCTCTCAGTCCCCATCTCTCTCTGACTCCCTCTCTCTGACCGCTCTCTGTCCCCCTCTCCCTGTCGCCCTCTGGGTCCCCCACTCTCTGTCCCCCAATCTCTGTCTCCCTCCTCTCTATCTCCCTCTCTCTGTTCCCCTCTCTCTGTCGCCCTCTCTCTGATCCCCATTCTCTGTCCGCCTCTTTCTGTCCCCCACTCTCTCTCCCCCCTCTCTGTCACCTCTCTCTGTCGCCATATCTCTCTGCCCCCCCTCTGTCCCCCTCTCTCTGTCCCCCCTCTCTGCCCCCTCTCTGTTCCCCCCTATCTGTCCCCCTCTCTCTGTCCCCCTCTCTCTATCTCCCCTGCTCTCTGTCCCCCTCTCTCTGTAGCCTTCTCTCTCCCCCACTGTCCCCCTCTCTCTGTCCCACTCTCTCTGTCCCCATCTCTCTCTGCCCCCATCTGTCGTCATCTCTCTGTCCCCCTCACACTGTCACCCTCCCTCTATGTCCCCCTCTCTGTCTGTTCTTCCTCTCTGTCCCCCACTCTCTCTGCCACCTCTCTGTCAGTCCCCCACTCTGTCCCCCCTCTCTCCATCCCCCCGTTCTCTCTGTCCCCCCTCTCTCTTCCCCCCTCTCACTCTGTTTCCCCCACTCTCTGTGCCGCACTCTCTGCCCCCCCTCTCTCTGCCCCCCTCGCTCTGCCCCCTCTCTCTGCCCCGTCTCTCTGTCCCCCTCTCTCTGTAGCCCTCTCTCTACCCCTCTCTCTCCCCCACTCTGTACCCCTCTCTCTGTCGCCCACTCTCTGACCCCCACTACCTCTGACCCCCTCTATCTTCCCCGCTCTCTGTCCCACCTCTCTCGGTCCCACTCTCTTTGTCGCCATCGCTCTGTCCCCCTCTCTCTGTCCCCATCTCTCTCTGACTCCCTCTCTCGGACACGCTCTATGTCCCCCTCTCTCTGTCGCCTTCTCTGTCTCCCACTCTCTGTCCCCCTCTCCCTGTCTCCCTCTCTCTGCTCACCTCTCTCTGTTGCCTTCTCTGTCTTCCCCCTCTCCCTCTGACCCCCTCTCACTGACGCCCTCTACCTGCCCTGCTCTCTGTCCCCCTCTCTCTGTCGCCCTCTCTCTGTCACCACTCTCTCTCCCACACTCTCTGTCCCCCACTCCCTGTCCCATCTCTCTCTGTCCATCTCTCTCTGTCCCCTCTCTCTCTGTCCCCCTCTCTCTCTGTCCCGCTCTCTCTGTCCCCTCTCTCTCTGTCCCCCTCTCACTGCCCCCCTCTCCCTCGACCCGCCTCTCACTGACCCCCCTCTCTGTCCCCCCTCTCTCTCTGCCCCCTCTCTCTGTCCCACTCTCTCTGTCCCCCTTTCTCTGTCACCCTCGCTCTCTGTCCCCCTCTCTCTCCCACCCGCCACTCTCTGCCCCTCTCTCTCCCCCACCCGCCTCTCTCTGTCCCTCCCTCTCTCTGTCCCCCTCTCTTTGCCCCCCTATCTCTGTCCCCCTCTCTCTCCCCCACTCTGTACCCCTCTCTCTGTCCCCCAATCACTGTCCCCTCTCCCTCTGACCCCCACTATCTAACCCCCTTTCTTTTCTCCATCTCTCTTTGTCGCCTTCTCTATGTCCGCTTCTCTCTGTCCCCATCTCTCTCTGTCCCCCTATTTCTGCACCCCTCTCCCTCCACCCGCCTCTCTCTGAACCCCTTTCTGTCCCCCTCTCTCACTGCCCCCTCTCTCTGTCCCCCTCTCTCTGTCGCTCTCTCTCTGTCCCCCCCTCTCTGTCCCCCCCGACCCCCCCCTTTTTCTGTCCCCCCCTCTTTGTCCCCCTCTCTCTCTGTTCCCCTCTCTCTGTCCCCCTCTCTCTGCTCCCCTCTATCTCTCCCACTCTCTGTCCCGCTCTCTCTCTGTCCCCTCCTCTCTGTCCCCATCTCTCTCTGTCCCCCTATCTCTGCACCCCTCTCCCTCCCACCCGCCTCTCTCTGAGCCCCTCTCTGTCCCCCTCTCTCACTGCCCCCTCTCTCTGTCCCCCTCTCTCTGTTCCCCCCTGAATCCCCCTTTCTGTCCCCCCCTCTCTGTCCCCGTCTCTCTGTTCCCCTCTCTCTGTCCCCCTCTCTCTGCCCCCCTCTCTCTGTCCCCCCTCTCTCTGTCGCCCTCTCTCAGCCCCTCTCTGTCAACGTCTCTCTGTGCCCCCTCCCTCTGCCCCCCCTCTCTGTCACCCTCTCTCTGCCTCCTCTCAGTCACCGTCTCCCTGTCCCACCCCACTCTGTCCCCCGCTCTGTCGCTCGCTCTCTGCCCCCTCTCTGGCACCATCTCTCTGTCTCCCCATTCTCTGTCCTCCCCACTCTCTGTCGCCCTCTCTCTGACCTCCTCTATCTCTGTCGCCCTCTCTGTCACCGACTCTCTGACCCTCTCTCTCTGTCCCCCCCCCCCCCCTCTCTGTCCCCTCTCTCTCTGGCGCCCTTTCTCTGCTCCCTCCCTGTCACCGTCTCTCTTGCCCCGCCCCCTGGTCTGTTCCCCCTCTCTCTGTCCCCCGGCCTCCTCTTTCTGTCCACCTCCTTTGTCCCCCCCCCTTTGTCCCCCTCTCTCTGACTCCTCTCAGTCACCGACTCTCTGTCCCCCGCCTCTGTCCCTCTCACTCTGTCCCCCCTCTCACTGCCCCCTCTCTCTCTGTCCCCGTCTCTGTCCCACGTTCTCTGCCACCTCTCTATCACCGTCTCTCTTTCCCCCCTCCATCTGTCCTCCTCTCTCTTTCCCCCTCTCTCTGTCCCCCTCTCTCTGTCCTCCTCTCTCTGTCCCCCTTTCTCTATGTCCCCTCTCTCTCGATGCCGTCTCTCTCTGTCCCCATCTCTTACTGTCCCCGCTCTGTACCTCCTCTCTCTGCGCTCTCCCTCTCCGCCCCCCCGCTCCCCTCTGTCCCCCACTCTCTCCATCCTCCACTCTCCATCCCCCACTCTCTGTCCTCCTCCCTCTATCCCCAGTCTCTCTGTCACCCTCTATCTCCCCCTCTCTCTCCCCCACTCTGTACCCCGCTCTCTGTTCCCCACTCTCTGGCCCCTTCCATCTGTCCCCCTCTCTCAGTCCCCTCTCTCTGTCCCCTCTCTCGGTCTCTCCTCTCTCTGCCCCCTCTCTCTCTGTCCCCCTCTCTCCATCCCCCCCTCTCTGCCCCCTCTCTCTGTCCCCCTCTCTCTGTAGCCCACTCTCTCCCCCTCTCCGACTCTGTACCCCTCTCTCTGAACCCCTCTATCTCCCACTCTCTCAGCCCCCCTCTCTCTGTCCCCTTCTCGCTGAACGCCTCTATCTCCCCCTCTCTCAGTCCCCCTCTCTCTGTCCCCTTCTCTCTGACCCCCTCTCTCTGACCCCCTCTATCTCCCCCTCTCTCTGTCCCCCACTCTCTGTCCCCGCTCCCTCTGTTCCCCTCTCTCCGTCGCCCTCTTTCTGCCCCCTCTCTGTCCCTCCTCTCTCTGCCCCCGTCTCTCTTTACCCGTGCACTCTCTGTCCCCATCTCTTACCGTCCCCCCTCTGCCCCTCTTCTCTCTGTCGTCTCCCTCTCCGTCAACCCCCGCTCCCCTCTGTCACCCACTCTCTCCATCCCCCACTCTCTGTCCCCCTCCCTCTGTCCCTCTATATCTGTCCCCAATCCCTCTGACCCCCTCTCTCTGTCCCCCGCTCTCTGACAGCCTCTATCTCCCCCACTCTCTATGCCCCTCTCTCTGTCCCCCCTCTCTCTGAAACTCTCTCTGTCCCGCACTTTCTGTCCCCCTCTCTCTGTCTCCCTCTCTCTGTTCCCCTCTCTCTGTTGCCTTCTCTCTGGCCCCCCTCTCTCTGTGCCCCTCTCTCTCTCCCTGTCCCACTCTCTCTGCCCCCCTCTTCCTCCCACCCGCCTCTCACTGTCCCCCCCCTCTGTCCCCCTTTTTCTCTGCCTCCTCACACTCTGTACCCTCTCTCTGTCCCGCTCTCTCTCTGACTCCCTCTCACCGACGCCCTCTCTCTGTCCCCCACTCTCTGTCCCTCTATCTCTTTCCCCCTCTCTCTGCCCCCTCTCTCTCTGTCCCCCACACCCTCTGTCCCACTCTCTCTGCACCCCTCTTCCTCCAACCCGCCTCTCACTGTCCCCCCCTCTGTCCCCCTCTTTCTCTGCCTCCTCACACTCTGTACCCTCACTCTGTCCCCTTCTCTCTGTCCCCCCCTCTCTGTAACCTCCTCTCTGTCCGCATCTCTCTCTCTGTCCCCCTCTATCTGAACCCCTCTCCCTCCCACCCGCCTCTGTCTGTCCCCGTCTCTGTCCCCCTCTCTCACTGCCCCCTCTCTCTGTTCCCTCTCTCTGTCCCCCTCTGTTTCTGCCCCCCTCTCTGTCCCCCTCTCTCTACGCCCCCTCTCTGTGTCCCGCTCTCTCTGTCCCCCTCTCTCTGCCCCCCCCTCTCTCTGACACCCCTCTCTGTCCCCCTCTCTCTCTGTCCCTCTCTCTCTGTCCTGCTCTCTCTCTGTACCCCACTCTCTGTCCCATTCCCTCTGTCCACCTCTCTCTGAACCCCTCACTGTCCCCCCTCTCTCTGTCCACTCTCTCTTTCCATCTCTCTCTGCCTCTCTCTCTCTGTGACCCTCTCTCTTTCCCCCACTCTCTGTCCCTCTATCTCTTTCTCCCTCTCTCTGTCCCCTCCCTCTCTGTCCTCCTCTCTCTCTGTCCCGATCTCTCTATCTGTCCCCCTCTCTCTGCCCCCCCTACCTCCCACCCGCCTCTCACTGTCCCCCCCTCTGTCCCCCTCTCTCTCTGCCTCCTCACTCTCTGTACCCTCACTCTGTCCCCCTCTCTCTGTTCCCCCTCTCTCTGTTCCCCCCCTCTCTGTCCCCCCTCTCTCTGTTTCCCCCTCTCTCTGTCCCCCTCTCTCTGGCCCTCCTCTCTCTGCCCCCCTCTCTCTGTCCCCCACTCTCTGTCCCCGCTCCCTCTGTTCTCGTTTCTCCTTACCCGTGCACTCACTGTCCTCATCTCTTACGGTCCCCCCTCTGTCCCTCCTCTCTCTGTCCTCTCCCTCTCCGTCAACCCCCGCTCCCCTCTGTCACCCACTCTCTCCATCCCTCACTCTCTGTCCCACTCTCTCTGTCCCCCACTCTCTGTCCCCAATCCCTCTCACCCCCTCTCTCTGTCCCCCGCTCTCTGTCCCCCTCTCTGACACCCTCTATCTCCCCCACTCTCTATGCCCCTCTCTCTGTCCCCCCTCTCTCTGTCCCCCTCTCTCTGAACCGCTCTCTGTCCCCCTTTTTCTGTCGCCCTCTCTGTCCGCCACTTTCTGTCCCTCTCTCTCTGTCTCCCTCTCTCTATTCCCCTCTTTCTGTTGCCTTCTCTCTGTTCCCCCTCTCTCTATATCCCTCTCTCTCTTTCCCGCGCTCTCTCTGTCCCGCTCTCTCTCCCTGTCCCACTCTCTCTGCCCCCCTCTTCCTCCCACCCGCCTCTCACGGTCCCCCCCCTCTGTCCCCCTCTCTCTCTGCCTCCTCACTCTCTGTACCCTCTCTCTGCACCCCTCTCTCTGTCCCCCTCTCTCTGTCCATCCGCTCTCTGCCCCCTCTCTATGTCCCCCTCTCTCTGTAGCCCTCTCTGTCCCCTTCTCTCTCCCTTATCTGTACCCCTCTCTCTGTCCCACAACCTTTGTCACCCCTCCCTCTGACCCCCTCTATCCCCCCTTCTCTGTCGCCCTCTTTCTTTGTCGCCCTCTCTCTGTCCCCCTCTCTCTGTCCGCCTCTCTCTGTCCCCCCCCTCTGCTCCGCTCAATCGCCCCCACTCTCTGTCCCCGACTCTCTGACCCTCTCTCTCTGTCCCCCCTCTCTGTTGCCTTCTCTCTGTCCCCCTCTCTGTCTGACCCCTTCTTACTGACGCCCTCTATCTCCCCCGCTCTCTGCTCCACTCTCTCTCTGTCCCCCTCTCTCTATAACCTCCTCTCTGTCCCCATCTGTCTCTCTGTCCCCCTCTCTCTGAACCCCTTTCCCTCCCACGCGCCTCTGTCTGTCCCCGTCTCTGTCCCCCTCTCTCACTGCCCCCTCTCTATGTTCCCCTCTCTCTGTCTACCGCTCTCTCTGTCCCCCTCTGTCTCTGGCCCACCTCTCTGTCCCCCTCTCTCTACGCCCCCTCTCTGTGTCCCGCGCTCTCTTTCCCCCTCTCTCTGTCCCCCTCTCTCTAAGACACCGCTCTCTGTCCCCCTCTCTCTCTGTCCCTCTCTCTCTGTCCTGCTCTCTCTCTGTACCCCGTTCTCTGTCCCCCATTCTCTGTCCCCTTCCCTCTGTCCCCCTCTCTCTTTCCATCTCTCTCTGCCTCTCTCTCTCTGTGACCCTCTCTCTGTTCCCCTCTCTCTGTGACACTCTCTCTGTCCCCCCTCTCTGTCCCCCTCTCTCTCTGACCACTCTCTCTTTCCATCTCTCTCTGCCTCTCTCTCTCTGTCCCCCTCTTTCTGTAGCCCTCTCTGTCCCCTTCTCTCTCCCTCACTCTGTACCCCTCTCTCCGTCCCACAACCTTTGTCACCCCTCCCTCTGACCCCCTCTATCCCCCCTTCTCTGTCGCCCTCATTCTTTGTCGCCCTCTTTCTGTCCACCTCTCTCTGTCCCCCTCTCTCTGCTCCACTCAATCTCCCCCACTCTCTGTCCCCGACTCTCTGACCTCCTCTCTCTGTCGCCCCTCTCTGTTGCCTTCTCTCTGTCCCCCTCTCTGTCTGACCCCTTCTCACTGACGCCCTCTATCTCCTCCGCTCTCTGCCCCCTCTCTCTGTCCCCCTCTCTGTCCCTCCACTCTCTGTCCCCCCTCTCTCTGTTCCCTCCTCTCTGTCCCCATCTCTCTCTATGTCCCCCTCTCTCTGCCCCCCTCTCCCTTCCACCCGCCTCTCTCTGTCCCCCGCTCTCTCTGTCCCCCTCTCTCTCTGTCCACTCTTTCTTTCCATCTCTCTCTGCCTCTCTCTCTCTGTGACCCCTTCTCTGTTCCCCTCTTTCTGTGACCCTCTCTCTGTCCCTCTCTCTCGGTCCCCCTCTCTGTCCCCCTCTCTCTGACCACCCTCTCTCTGACCCCCTCTCTCTCTGTTGCCCCCTCCATGCCTCCTCTCCATCCCCCGCTCTCTGTCCCAATCTCCATGTTGCCCTCTGTCTGCCCACTCTCTGTCCCCCTCTCTTTGACCCCCTCTCTCTGCACTCCTCTCTCTCCCACTCTGTACCCCTCTCTCTGTCCCCCACTCTCTGTCCCCCACTCTCTTTCCCCCACTCTCTGCCTCCTCCAACTCCCCCTCTCTCTGTACCCCTCTCTCTCCGCGCCCTCTCTCTGTCCCCTCTCTCTCTGTTCCCCCCTCTCTCTGCCCCTCTCTCTCTGCCCCCTCTCTCTGTCCCCCTCTCTCTGGCCCCTCTTTCTCCCCCGGTCTCTAACCCCCTCTCTCTGTTGCCCTCTCTCTGTCACCCACTCTGTCCCCCTCCCTTTGACACCCTCTCTGTCCAGCTCTCTCTGACCCCGTCTACTTCCCTTTCTTTTCGTCCCCCTCTCTCTGATCCGCTCTATCTCCCTCACTCTCAGTGTTCCTCTCTCTTTTGCCCTCTCTCTGTCGCCCCTCTCTGTCGCCCTCTTTCTCTGTACCCCTCTCTCTGTCCCTCTCTCTCTGTCCCCCTCTCTCTGCTCCGCTCAATCTCCCTCGCTCTCTGTCCCCGACTCTCTGACCCCCTCTCTCTGTCCCCCCTCTCTGTTGCCCTCTCTCTGTCCCCCTCTCTGTCTGACCCCTTCTCACTGACGCCCTCTAACTCCCCCACTCTCTGTCCCCCACTCTCTGCCCCCCCTCTCTGTAACCTCCTCTCTTTCCCCATCTCTCTCTCTGTCCCCCTCTCTCTGCACCCCTCTCCCTCCCACCCGCCTCTGTCTGTCCCCGTCTCTGTCCCCCTCTCTCATTGCCCCCTCTCTTTTTCCCCTCTCTCTGTCCCCCGCTCTCTCTGTCCCCCTCTGTCTCTGTCCCCCCTCTCTGCCCCCCTCTCTCTACGCCCCCTCTCTGTGTCCCGCGCTCTCTGTCCCCCTCTCTCTGTCCCCCTCTCTCTCTGACACCCCTCTCTGTCCCCCTCTCTCTCTGTCCCCCTCTCTTTGTCCTGCTCTCTCTCTGTACCCCGCTCTCTGTCCCCCACTCTCTGTCCCCTTCCCTCTGTCCCCCTCTCTCTGTCCCCCTCTCTGTCCCCCTCTCTCTCTGTCCACTCTCTCTTTCCATCTCTCTCTGCCTCTCTCTCTCTGTGACCCTCTCTCTGTTCCCCACTCTCTGTCCCTCTATCTCTTTCCCCCTCTCGCTGTCCCCTCTCTCTGTCCCCATCTCTCTCTGTGCCGCTCTCTCTATCTGTCCCTCTCTCTCTGCCCCCCTCGCCCTCCCACCCGCCTCTCACTGTCCCCCCCTCTGTCCCCCACTTTCTCTGCCTCCTCACTCTCTGTACCCTCACTCTCTCCCCCTCTCTCTGTTCCCCCTCTCTCTGTTCCCCCGTCTCTGTCCCCCCTCTCTCTGTTTCCCCCTCTCTCTGGCCCCCTCTCTCTGTCCCTCATCTCTCTGCCCCCTCTCTCTGACCCCTCTCTCTGTAGCCCTCTCTGTCCCCTTCTCTCTCCCTCACTCTGTACCCCTCTCTCTGTCCCACAACCTTTGTCACCCCTCCCTCTGACCCCCTCTATCTCCCCCTCTCTCTCTGGCTTCCTCTGTCTGACCCCCTCTCTCTGATGCCCTCTATCTCTCCCGCGCTCTGTCCCCCAATCTCTGTACCCCTCTCTCTGTCCCCCTCTCTCTTTCCCCCTGTCTTTGTTGCCCTCTCTCTGCCCCGCTCTCCCTCCCATCCGGCTCTCTCTGTCCCCCCACCTCTGTCCCACTCTCTCTCTGTCCCCTCTCTCTCTGTCCCCCTCTCTTTGTCCTCCTCTCTCTGTCCCCCTCTTTCTCTGTCCCCCTCTCTCTCTGCCCACTCTCTCTTTCCCCCACTCTCTCTGACCCCCTCTCTCTCTGTTCCCCTCTCTCTCTGTCCCGCCTCTCTGTCCCCTCTCTCTCTTTCCCCCCTCTCTCTGTCCCCCTCTCTCTCTGTCTCCCCCTCTCTTTCCCCCTCTCTCTCTGACCACTCTCTCTCTCTGCCCCCTCTCTCTGTCGCCCCTCTCTGTCCCCGTCTCTCTGTCCCCATCTCTCTGTCCCCCTCTCTCTGTCTCCCTCTCTCTGACCCCCTCCCTCTGACCCCGTCTCTCTGTCCCCCTCTCTCTATCCCCCTCTCTCTGACCCCCTCTATCTCCCGCACTCTCTGTGCCCCTCTCTATCTCCCCCCTCTCTCGTTTCCCCTCTCTCTGTAGGCCTCTCCCACCGCCTCTCTCTCCCCCACTCTGTGTATTTCTCTCTGTCACCCAAACTCTGTCCCCCCTCCGTCTGACACCCTCTATCTCCCCCTCTCTCTCTGTCCCCCTCTCTCTGACCCCCTCTCTCTGATCCCCTCTGTCTCCCCTGCTCTCTTTCCCCCACTCTCTGTCCCCCCTCTCTGTGCCTCTCTCTCTGTCCCCCTCTCTATCTGCCCCCTCTCTCTCTGTTCCCCCCTCTCTCTGTCCCTCTCTCTCTGCCCCCTCTCTCTCCCCTGCTCTCTGTCCCCGTCTCTCTGTTGCCTTCTCTCTGCCCAACCTCTGTCCACCTCTCGCTGCCCCCCTCTCTCTCTCCCACTCTGTACCCCTCTCTCTGTCCCCCACTCTATGTCTCCCCCCTCCGTCTGACCCCCTGTATCTCCCGCTTCTCTGTCCCGCTCTCTCTGTCCTCGTCTACGTCCCCCACTTTGCGTCCCCCTCTCTCTGACCCCCTCTATCTCCCTCACTCACTGTGTCCCTCTCTGTCGCCATCTCTGCCCCGCTGTCCCTCCCATCTGCCTCTCTCTGTTGCCCTCTCTGTCCCACTCTCTCTCTGTCCCCCCTCTCTCTGTCCTCCTCTCTTTGTCCTCCTCTCTCTGCCCACTCTCTCTGTCCCCCCTCTCTCTCTGCCCACCACTGTCTGCCACCCCTCTCTTTCCCCTCTCTCTCTGTTCCCCTCTCTCTCTCTGTCCCCCTCTCTGTCCCCCGCTCTCGGACCCCCTCTCTGTGACGCACTCTCTCTCCCCCACTCTTACCCCCCTCTCTGCGCCCCTCTGTCCCCCTCTCTCTCTGTCCCCCTATCTCTCTGACCCCGTCTCTCTGTCCCTTCTCTCTGTTCCCTCTTTCTGATCCACTCTATCTCACCCTCTCTCTGATGCCCTCTATCTCTCCCCCACTCTCTGTGCTCCTCTCTCTGTCCCCACTCTCTCTGTCCCCTCTCTGTCCCACTTTCTATGTCCCCCTTTCTCTGTCCCCCCTCACTCTGCCTCCTCTCTCTCTATTCCCCTCTCTCTGTAGGCCTGTTTTTCCACCTCTCTCTCCCCCACTCTGTACCCCTCTCTCTCTCCCCTACTCTCTGGCCCCCTCCCACTGACCCCCTCTATCTCCCCTCACTCACTCTGTCCCTCTCTCTCTGACCGCCTCTCTCTGATCCCCTCTATCTCCCCCGCGCTCTGTCTCCCTCTCTCTGGCCCCCTCTCTTTGTCGCCCTCTATCTGTCCCTCTCTCTCTCTGTCCCCATCTCTCTCTGACTCCCTCTCTCTGACCCGCTCTCTGTCCCCCACTGTCTATCACCCCTCTCTGTTCCTCTCTCTCTGTCCCCGTCTCTCTCTGACCGCCTCTCACTGAAGCACTCTATCTCCCCCGCTCTCTGTCCCCCCTCTCTGTCGCCCACTCTCTGTCCTGCACTCTCTGTCACCTCTCTCCGTCCCCCACTCCCTTTCGCCGTCTCTGTCCCCCTCTCTCTCTCTGTCCCCCTCTCACTCTGTCCCGATTTCCCTCCCTGTCTGTCCCCGTCTCTCTGTACCCTTCTCTCTGTCCCCCACACTCTGTTCACCCTCCCTCTGACCCCCTCTATATCCCCCTGTCTCTGACCCCCCTCCGTCTGACCCTGTCTATCTCCCCCCACTCTCTGACCCTCTCTCTGTCCACCTCTCTCTGTTCCCCCACTCTCTGACCCCCTCTATCTCCACCTCTCTCCGTCCCGCCCCGCTCTCTGTGCTCCCCCTCTCTGGACCCCTCTCTCTGTTCCCCCTCTCTCTGTCAACCCTCTTTTTTTCCCCACAGATCCCCCTCTCTCTGTCCCCCCTCTCTGTCCCTATCTCTATCCTCCCCTCTCTCTCGTTCCCTCTCTCTCTGATCTCCCCCTCTGCTCCCCTCTCTCTGTCCTTCTCTCTCTGTCCCCCAGTCTCTCTGTTCCCCTATCTCTGCCCCCCTCTCTCCTGCGCTCTCTGTCCCCCCTCTCTCTGTTCCCTCTCTCTGGCCCCCTCCCTCTGTCCCCCCTCTCTCTGTCCCCCCTCCATCTGTCCCCCTTTCTCTATCCCCCCTCCCTCTGTCCCCCCATTCCTGTTCACTCTCTCTCTGCCCCCTCTCTCTCCCCCACTCTCTGTCCCCCCTCTGTCCCTCCCTCTCTCTGTCCACCTCTCTTTGTCCCCGTTTCTCTGTTCCCCGTCTCTCTGCCCCCTCTCTCTCCCCCGCTCTCTTCTCCCTCTCTCTGTTGCCCTCTCTGTCTCCCTCTCTCTGTCACCCCTCCCTCTGTCCCCTCTCTCAGCCCCTCCTCTCTCTGTCCCCCTTTCTCTGGCCGCCCTGCTTCTGTGCTTCTCTTTCTGTCCCACTCTCTCTCTGTGCTCCCTCTCTGCCCGCCTCTCTTTCACCCTCTCTCTGTCCCCCCCCTCTCTGTCCCCCTCTCTCTCTGACCCCTTGTCTGTCCCCCGCTCTCTGACCCCCTCTCTCTGACGCACTCTCTCTCCCACACTCTTTACCCCTCTCTCTGCCGCCCCTGTCTCCCCCTCTCTCTGTCCCTCTATCTCTCTGACCCCCTCTATCTCTGTCCCCCTCTCTCTCTGTCCTCCTCTCTCTCTGACCCCCTCTCTCTCTGTCCTCCTCTCTCTCTGACCCCCTCTCTCTCTGACCCCCTCTCTCTCTGTCCCCTTCTCTCTGTCCCCCTCTCTCTGACTCCCTCTCTCTCTCCCACCCGCCTCTCTCTGCCCCTCTCTGTCCCACCCGCCTCTTTCTGTCCCTCCCTCTCTCTGTCCCTCCCTCTCTGTCGCCCTCTCTCTGCCCTCTCTCTGTCACGTCTCTCTGTGTCCCCGTCTCTCTGTTCCACTCTCTCTGATCCCCTCTTTCTGTCCCGCTCTATCCGCCCCCCTCTCTCCCCCCCACTCTGTACCCCTCTCTCTGTCACCCTCTTTCTGCCCCTCTATGTCCCCTCACTCTGTCCCCGTCTCTGTCCCCCCTCTCTCTGTCCCCTCACTCTGTGCCCGTGCTCTCTCTGTCCCCATCTCTTACCGTCCCCCCTCTGCCCCTGCCCTCTCTCTCCTCTCCCTCTCCATCCATCCCGCCCCCCTCTGCCCACACTCTCTCCATCCCCCCACAAAGTGTCCCCTCTCTCTCTGTCACCCTCTCTCTGTCCCGCTCTCTCTGTTGCGCTCTCTCTGCCCCCTCTCTGTCCCACTCTCTCAGTGTCCCCCCTCTCTGTCCCCCTCTCTCTATGTCTCCTCTCTCTCCCACCCGCCTCTCTCTGCCCCTCTCTGTCCCACCCGCCTCTCTCTGTCCCTCCCTCTCTCTGTCCCCCTCTCTCTGTCGCCCTCTCTCTGCCCCCTCTCTGTGACCTCTCTCTGAGTCCCCGTCTCTCTGTCCCACTCTCTCTGTTCTTCTCTCTTACTCCTTCTCTCTACCCCACTCTGTAACCCTCTCTCTGTCCCCCCTCCCTCTGTCCCCCACTCTCTGTCACCCTCTTTCTGCACCCTCTCTGTCCCCACTCTCTCTGTCCACGTCTCTCTGTTCCCCCTCTCTCAGTCCCCTTCACTCTGTCCCCGTGCTCTCTCTGTCCCCATCTTTTACTGTCCCCCCTCTGTCCCTCCTCTCTCTGTCCTCTCCCTCTCCTTTCCTCCCGCCCCCCACTCTGTCCTCCACTCCCTCCATCCCCCCACTCACTGTCCCCCTCTCTTTGTCCCCCTCTCTCTGACCCCCTCTCTCTGACACCCTCTCTGTCACATCTCTCTGTGCCCCGTCTCTCTGTCCCCCTCTCTGTCCCTCCCTCTCTCTGTCGCCCCTCTCTGCCCCCTCTCTGTCACCTCTCTCTGTCTCTCTGTCTCTCTGTCCCACTCTCTCTTTTCCCTCTCACTCTCTGTCCTCCACTCACTGTCACAACTCCCTCTGACTCCGTCTCTCGGTCCCCTCTCTCTGTCCCCTCTTTCTGACTCCCTCTATCTCTCCCACTCTCTGTCCCCCTCTCTCTGACCCCCTCTCTCTGATCCCCTCTATCTCCCTCGCGCTCTGTCCCTCTCTCTCTGTCCCCCTGTCTCTGGCCCCCTCTCTTTGTCGCCCTCTATCTGTCCCCATCTCTCTGTCCCCATCTCTCTCTGATTCCCTCTTTCTGACCCGCTCTCTGTCCCCCTCGCTCTGTCACCCTCTCTCTGTCCCCCACTCTCTGTCACCCCTCTCTGTCCCTCTCTCTCTGTCCCCCTCTCTCTCTGACCGCCTCTCACTGAAGCCCTCTATCTCCACCGCTCTCTGTCCCCCTCTCTGTCGCACTCTCTCTGTCCTGCACTCTCTGTCACCCTCTTTCTGTCCCCCACTCTCTTTCCCCGTCCCTGTCCCCCTCTCTCTCTCTGACCCCCTCTCTCTCTGTCCCGCTCTCCCTCTGTCCCTCCCTCTCTGTCCCCGTCTCTCTGTAACCCTCTCTCTCTCCCCCACTCTCTCTGTCCCCCTCTCTCTCTGTCCCGCTTGTCTGTCCTCCGCTCTCTGACCCCCTCTCTCTGACGCACTCTCTCTCCCCCACTCTGTACCCTCTCTCCGCCCCCCTCTGCCACTCTCTCTCTCTGACCCCCTCTCTCTTTCCCCCTCTCTCTCTGTCCACCTCTCTGTCTGTCCCCCTCTCTCTGTCCCCCTCTCTCTCTGAACCCCTCTTTCTCTGTCCCCCTCTCTCTCTGATCCCTCTCTCTCTGCCCCCTTCTCTCTGTCCCCCTCTCTCTGACTCCCTGTCTCTCCCACCCGCCTCTCTCTGTCCCTCCCTCTCTTTGTCCCCCTCTCTCTTTCGCCCTGTCTCTGCCCCCTCTCTCTCCCCCACTCTGTACCCCTCTCTCTGTCACCCTCTTTCTCCCCCCTCTCTGTCCCCTCTCTCTGTCCCCGTCTCTCTATCCCACTCTCTCTGTTCCCCTCTCTCTGTCCCCCTCTCTCTGACCCCCTCTCTCTCCCCCACTCTGTACCCCTCTCTCTGTCACCCTCACTCTGTCCCCGTGCTCTCGCTGTCCCCATCTCTTCCTGTCCCCCCTCTGTCCCTCCCCTCTCTGTCCTATCCCTCTCCATCCATCCCGCCCCCCCCGTCCCCCACTCTCTCCATCCCCTCACTCTCTGTCCCCCCCTCCCTCTGTCCCCCTCTCTCTGTCCCCCTCTCTCTCCCCCACTCTGTACACCTCTCTCTGGTACCCTCCTTCTGTCCCCGCTCTGTCCCCTCTCTCTGCCCCCTCTCTGTCCCCCCTCTCTCTGTCTCCGTCTCTCTGTACCCGTGCTCTCGCTGTCCCCATCTGTTACTGTCCCCCCTCTGTCCCTCCCCTCTCTGTCTTCGCCCTCTCCATCCATCCCGCCCCCCTCTGTCCCCCACTCTCTCCATCCCCCCACTCACTGTCCATCTTACTCTATCCCCTCTCTCTGTCCCCCTCTCTCTGTCGCCCCCTCTCTATTCACCTCTCTCTGTGTCCCTGTCTCTCTGTCCAACTCTCTGTTCCCTCTCCCTGTCTGTCCTCCACTCACTGTCCCTACTCCCTTTGACCCCGTCTCTCTGTCCCCCTCTCTCTGTCCCCCTCTTTCTGACCCCCTCTATCTCCACCACTCTCTGTCCCCCTCGCTCTGTCCCCCCTCTCTCTGCCCCTCTCTCTCTGTCCCTCTCTATCTGTACCCCCTAACTCTGCCTCCTCTCTCTGTCCCCCTCTCTCTGTAAGCCTCTCTCTCCCACTCTCTCTCCCCCACTCTGTACCCCTCTCTCTGTCCCCCACTCTTTGTCCCACCTCCCACTGACCCCCTCTATCTCCCCCTCTCTCTCTGTCCCCCTCTCTTCTGACCCCCTCTCTCTCATCCCCTCTATCTCCCCGTGCTCTGTCCCCCTTTCCCTGTCCCCCTCTCTCTGTCCCCCTCTTTTTTTTGCTCTCTATCTGTCCCCCTCTCTCTCTGTCCCCATCTCTCTCTGACTCCCTGTCTCTGACCCGCTCTCTGTCCCCCTCGCTCTGTCGCCCTCTCTCTGTCCCCCACTCTCTGTACCCCCTCTCTGTCCCCCTCTCTCTGTGTCCCCCTCTCTCTCTGACAGCCTCTCACTGAAGCCCTCTATCTTCCCCACTCTCGGTACCCCCTCTCTGTCTCCCTCTCTCTGTCCCGCACTCTCTGTCACACTTTCT
Organism: Chiloscyllium punctatum; assembly: GCF_047496795.1. Taxonomy (NCBI): domain Eukaryota; kingdom Metazoa; phylum Chordata; class Chondrichthyes; order Orectolobiformes; family Hemiscylliidae; genus Chiloscyllium; species Chiloscyllium punctatum. The sequence continues at coordinate 1,795,220 of NC_092745.1, read as the reverse complement.
CTGTCCCCCACTCTTTGTCCCAGTCTCTCTGTCCCCCTCTCTCTCTGTCCCCCTCTCTCTCTGTCCTGCTCTCCCTCTGTCCCCCACCTATCTGACCCCATCTCTCTCTGTCCACCTCTCTCTCTTTCCCCCTCTCTCTGTCCCCCTCTCTCTGACCCCCCTCTCTGTTCACCCTCCCTATGACCCCCTCCATATCCCCCTGTCTCTGACCCCCTCTCTCTGACGCTGTCTATCTATCCCCACTCTCTGTCCCCTCTCAATCTGTCCCCTCTCTCTGTTCCCCCCACTCTGACCCCTCTATCTCTCCCTCTCTCCGTCCCGCCCCGCACTCTGTGCCCCCTCTCTCTGTCCCCACTCTCTCTGTTTCCCCCATCTCTGTCTCCCCTCCGTGTCCCTCTCTCTGTCCTCCCGTCTCTCTCGTTCCCTCTCTCTCTGTTCTCCACCTCTGCCCCCCTCTCTCTGATCCCCTCTCTCTGTCCCTCTCTCTCTGTCCCCTCTCTCTCTGTTCCCCTGTCTCTCTGTTCCCCCCTCTTTGCCCCCTCTCTCTCCCCCCCGCTCTCTGTTCCCCCTCTCTCTCCCCCGCTCTCTGTGCCCCCTCTATCTGTCCCCCCTCTCTCTGTCCCACCTCCATCTGTCCCCCTTTCTCTATCCCCCCTCTCTCTGTCTCTCCCCCCTCTGCTCCCCCTCTCTCTGCCCCCTCTCTCTCCCCACTCTCTGTTCGCCCCTCTCTCTCTGTCGCCCTCTCTCTCCCCCCTCTCTCTGTCCCCGTCACTCTGTCCCCCCCGCCCTCTCTCTGTCCCCGTCTCACTATCTCCCATCTCTCTTTCCCCCTCTCTTTGTCCCCGTCACTCTGTTCCCTGTCTCTCTGCCCCCTCTCTCTCTCCCACTCTCTATCCCCTCTCTCTGTTGCCCTCTCTGTCACCGTCTCTCTGTCCCCCCTCCCTCTGTCCCCCTCTCTCTGTCCCCATCTCTCTGTCCCCCCTCTCTCTCTGTCCCCCTCTTTCTTCCCCCCCACTACTGTCCCTCTCTCTCTGTGCCCCCTCTCTCTCTGTCCCGTCTCTGTCACCGTCTCTCAGTCTCCCCTCCCTCTGCCCCCCTCTCTCTGCCCCCTCTCTCTGTCGCCCCTCTATCTGTCCCCCTCCTTCTCTCTTTCCGTCTCTCTATCCCCCCCGCTCTCTGTCCCCTTCTCTCTGTTCCCCCCCCGCGCTCAGTCCCCGCTCTCTCTCTGCCCCCTCTCTGTCACCATCTCTCTGTCCCCCTCTCTCTCTGTCCCCCTCTCTCTGTCCCTTCTCCCTCTGCCCCTCCCTCTCTTCCACCCTCTCTCTGCCCCCCGTCACACCCCTCTCTGCCCCCCTCTCTCTGTCCCACTCTCTCTGACCCCCCTCTCAATCACCCCCTCTCTCTGTCCCACTCTCTCTGCCCCCCCCTCTCTCCCACTCTCTGTACCCCTCTCTCTGTCCCCCTCTCTCTGACCCCCTCTCTCTGACACCCTCTCTTTCCCCCACTCTGTATCCCTCTCTCTGTCCCTCACTACCTCTGCCCCTCCCTCTCTTCCACCCTCTCTCTGCCCCCCGTCACACCCCTCTCTGTCCCCCTCTCTATCACCCCCTCTCTCTGCCCCCCCTCTCTGTCCCACTCTCTCTGACCCCCCTCTCAATCACCCCCTCTCTCTGTCCCACTCTCTCTGCCCCCCCCTCTCTCCCACTCTCTGTACATCTCTCTCTGTCCCCCTCTCTCTGACCCCCTCTCTCTGACACCCTCTCTTTCCCCCACTCTGTATCCCTCTCTCTGTCCCTCACTCCCTCGGCCTCCCACTTTCTGTCCATCTCACTTTGTCCCCCACTCTCTGTCCTCCTCTCTTTGTCCCCCTCCCTCTGACCCCCTCTCTCTGACACCCTCTCTTTCCCCCACTCTGTATCCCTCTCTCTGTCCCCACTCTCTCTCCCCACTCTCTCTGACCCCGACTCTATGTTCCTCTCTCTCTGTCCCCCCTCTCTCTGTACCACTTCTCTCTGCCCCCTCTCTCTGTCCCGCGCTCTCTGTAGCCCTCTCTCTGCGCCTCTCTCTCCCCTACGCTGTACACCTTTCTCTGTCCTCCACTCACTGACCCCCCCTCTCTGTCCCCCCTCTCTCTCTGTTGTCCTCTCTCTGTCCCCTCTCTCTGTCCCCTCTCTCTGACCCCCTCTATCTACCCCACTCTCTGCCCCTCTCTCTGTCCCCCTCTCTCTTTGTCCCCCTCTCTCTGTCCCCCCTATCTCTGTCCCCCTCTCTCTCCCCAACTCTCTGTCCCCTCTCTCTGTCCACTCTCTCTGTCCACCTCTCTCTGTCCCCCTCTCTCAGTCCTCCTCTTTCTGACCCCCTCTATCTCACCCACTCTCTGTCCCCGCTCCCTGTCCCCCACTCTCTCTCCATCTCTCTCTGTCCCACTTTCTCTGTCCCCCTCCCTCTGACCCCCTCTCTCTGACTCCCTCTCTTTCCCCCACTCTGTATCCCTCTCTCTGTCCCCACGCTCTCTCCCCACTCCCTCTGACCCCGACTCTCTGTCCCTCTCTCTCTGTCCCCCCTCTCTCTGTACCCCCTCTCTCTGCCCCCCACTCTCTGCCCCACTCTCTCTGTACACCCCTCTCTTTGTCACCCCTCTCTCTGTCCTCCTCTCTCTGTGCCCCCTCCTTCTTTCCCCCGTTTCTCGCCCCCGCTCGCTGCCCCCCGTACCCCTCTCTCTCTGCCCCCTTTCTCTCTGTCCCTCTCTCTCTGACCCTCTCTCTCTGACCCCCACTCTCTCTGCCCCCCTCTCTCTGTCCCCCTCTCACGGTCCCCCTCTCTCTTTGTCCCCCTCTCTCTGTCCCCCTCTATCTCCCCCACTCTCTGTCCCCTCTCTCTGACTACTCTCTCTGTCCCCCCACTCTCTGCCCCCTTTCTCTCTTCCCACTCTCTCTCTGTCGCCCTCTCGCTCTGTCGCCCTCTCTCTGCCCCCACTCTCTCTGCCCCTCTCTCTCTGTCCCCCTTTCTCTCTCTGTCCTCCTCTCTCTGTCCCCCTCTCTCTGTCCCCCTCTATCTTCCCCACTCTCTGACCCTCTCTCTGTCCCGCCTCTATCTGTGCACCCTCTCTGTCCCCTCTCTCTGTCCCCCCTCTCCCTTTCTCCCGACTCTCTGCCCGAGTCTCTCTGTCCCCTCTCTCGCTGTCCCCCTCTCTCTGTCCCCCTTCCTCTCTCTTTCCCCCTCTCTCTGTCCCCCTCTCTCGGTCCCCCTCTATCTCCCCCACTCTCTGTCCCCTCTCTCTGTCCCTACTCTATCTGTCACTTCTCTCTGGACCCACTCACTCTGTCCCCCCTCACTCTGTCCCCCTCTCTCTGTGCTTCTCTCTCTGTCCCACCTCTTTCTGTTCACCTCTCTCTGTCCCCCCTCTGCCCCCTCTCTCTGTCCACGTCTCTCTGTTCCCTCTCTCTCTCTTCCCTCTCTCTCTGTCTCCCTCTCTCTAACCACCTCTCTCTGTCCCCCCTTTTCTCTGCCCCCCTTTCTCTGTGTCCCTTTTCTCTGTCCCCCTCTCTCTGTCGCCCTCTCTCTGCCCACTCTCTGTCTGCGCCTCTCTGTCCCCACTCCCAATGTCCGCCCCTCTCTGTCCCCCCTCTCTCTGTCCCCCTCTCTTGGTCCCCCTCTCTCTTTGTCCCCCTCTCTCTGTCCCCCTCTATCTCCCCCACTCTCTGCCCCCTCTCTCTGTCCCGCCTCTCTCAGTCCACTCTCTCTGCCCTCCTCTCTCTCTGTCCCCCCACTCTCTGCCCACCTCTCTCTGCCTACTCTCTCTCTGTCGCCCTCTCTCTCTGTCCCCTTCTCTCTGTCCCCCCTCCCTCTGTCACCCCCTCTCTCTCCCCTGCTCGCTGCCCCCTCTTTCTGTCCCCTCTCTCTCTCCCCCCTCTTCTCTGTCCCCCTCACGCTGACCCCCTCGCTCTGACCCCCTCTCTCTCTGTCGCCCTCTTTCTGTCCCCTCTCTCTCTTCCCCGTCTTCTCTGTCCCCCTGACACTGACCCCCTCGCTCTGACCCCCCTCACTCTCTGTCTCCCTCTCTCTGCCCCCTCTCTCGGTGTCCGCCTGTCTCTCTGTCCCCCTTTCTCTGCCCCCTCTCTCTGACCCCCTCTATCTCGCCCACTCTCTGTCCCCACTCTCTGTCTTCTTCTCTCTGTCCCACTCTCTCTCTTTGTACCCCTCTATCTCCCCCTCTCTCTGTCCCCCACTCTCTGCCCCCCTCTCTCTGTCACCCTCTCCCTGTCCCCTCTCTCTGTGTCCCCCGACTCTCTGCCTCCACTCTCTGCCCCACTCTCTCTGTACACCCCTCTTTTTCACCCCTCTCTCTGTCCTCCTCTCTCTGTGCCCCCTCCCTCTTTCCCCCGTCTCTCGCCCCCGCTCGCTGCCCCTCCTGTACCCCTCCCTCTCTGCCCCCTTTCTCTCTGTCCCTCTCTCTCTGACCCCCTCTCTCTGACCCCCACTCTCTCTTCCCCTCCTCTCTCTGTCCCCCTCTCACGGTCCCCCTCTCTCTTTGTCCCCCTCTCTCTGTCCCCCTCTATCTTCCCCACTCTCTGTCCCCTCTCTCTGTCTACTCTCTTTGCCCCCCCTCTCTGTCCCCCCACTCTCTGCCCCCTTTCTCTCTTCCCACTCTCTCTCTGTCGCCCTCTCGCTCTGTCGCCCTCTCTCTGCCCCCACTCTCTCTGCCCCCTATCTCGCTGCCCCCCTCTCTCTGTCCCCCTTTCTCTCTCTGCCCCCCTCTCTCTGTCCCCCTCTCTCTGTCCCTCTCTATCTTCCCCAATCTCTGACCCTCTCTCTGTCCCGCCTCTATCTGTGCACCCTCTCTGTCCCCTCTCTCTGTCCACCCTCTCCCTGTCCCCCCACTCTCTGCCCCGACCCTCTCTGTCCTCTCGCTCGCTGTCCCCCTCTCTCTGTCCCCCTTCCTCTCTCTGTCCCCCTCTCTCTGTTCCCCTCTATCTCCCCCACTCTCTGTCCCCCTCTCTGTCCCTACGCTATCTGTCACTTCTCTCTCTCCCCACTCACTCTGTCCCCCCCTCACTCTGTCCCCCTCTCTCTGTGCTGCTCTCTCTGTCCCCCCCGCCTCTGTCCCCTCTCTCTGTCCTCGTCTCTCTGTTCCCGCGCTCTCTCTCTTCCCTCTCTCTCTGTCTCCCTCTCTCTAACCGCCTCTCTCTGTTCCCACTTTTCTCTGCCCCCTTTCTCTGTGTCTCCTTTCTCTGTCCCTCTCTCTCTGTCTCCCTCTCTCTGCCCACTCTCTGTCAGCGCCTCTCTGTCCCCCCTCCCAATGTCCGCCCCTCTCTGTACCCCCTCTCCCTGTCCCCCTCTCTTGGTCCCCCTCTCTCTTTGCCCCCCTCTCTCTGTCCCCCTCTATCTCCCCCACTCTCTGCCCCCTCTCTCTGTCCCGCCTCTCTCTGTCCACTCTCTCTGCCCTCCTCTCTCTGTCCCCCACTCTCTGCCCCTCTCTCTCTGCCCCATCTCTCTCTGTCGCCCTCTCTCTCTGTCCTTCTCTCTCTGTCCCCCTCTCCATGTCCCCCTCTCTCTGCCCCCACTCTCTCTGCCCCCTCTCTCGCTGTCCCCCTCTCGCTGTCCCCCTTTCTATCTCTGTCCCTCTCTCTCTGTCCCTCTCTATCTCCCCCACTCTCTGACCCTCTCTCTGTCCCCCTCTCTTGTCCCCCCTCTCTCTGTTCCCCTCTCTCTGTCCCCTCCTCTCTTTGCCCACTCTCTCTGTCCCACATCTATCTGTCCCCCCCTGTCCCCTCTCTCTGTCCTTCTCTCTCCGTCCCCTCTCTCTCCCCTCTCTCTCTGTCCCCCTCTCTCTGCCTCCTCACTCTAACCGCCTCTCTCTGTCCCCCCTTTTCTCTGCCCCCCTTTCTCTATGTCGCCTTTCTCTGCCCCCTCTCTCTGTCGCCCTCTCTCTGCCCCCTCTCTGTCACCGCCTCTCTGTCCCCCCTCCCTCTGACCCTCTCTCTCTGTCCCCCTCTCTCTCTCGCCCTCTCTCTCCCCCTCTCTGTCACCATCTCTCTGTCCCCCCTCTCTCTGTCAACCCCCTCTCTTTCCTCCCCTCTCTGTCTCCGCTCTCTTTGTCCCCCCTTGCTCTGCCCCCTCTCTGTCACCCTCTCTCTCCCCCTCTCTGTCACCGTCTCTCTGCCCCCCCGTCCTCCCTCTCTGTCGCCCCCTCTCTTTGTCCCACTCTCTGAGTCGCCTTATCTCTGCCCCTTCTCTGTCACCATCATACTGTCCCCCCTCCCTCTGTCCCCTTCTCTCTGGCCCCCCCTTCACTCTCTCTCTGTCACCCGTCTCTCTGTCCCCTCTCTCTGTGTCCCCCCTTTCTCTGCACCCCTGTCTGTCGCCCTCTCTCTGCCCCCTCACTGTCGCCCTCTCTCTGCCCCCTCTCTGTCACCGTCGCTCTGTCCCCCTCCTTCTGTCCACCTCTCTCTGCCCCCCCTCTGTCCACCCTCTCTCTGTCCCCACCACGCCTCCCTCTCTCTGCCTCTCTCTGTCGCCTTCTCTCTGCCCCCCTCCCTTTGTCCCCCTCTCTCTGTCCCCTCTCTCTCTGCCCTCCTCTCTCTCTCCCCCTCTCTCTCTGTTCCCCTCTCACCCCCCTCTCTCTCTGCCCCCTTCTCTCTGTCTTCCTCTGTCTGTCCCCCCTCTCTCTCTGTCCCCATCTCTCTCTGTCACTCTAAATCGGTCGCCATCTCTCTGCCCCCCTCTCTCTCTCTGTTCCCCTCTCTCTCTGTCCCACTCTCTCTCTGAGCCTCTCTCTCTCAGACCCCCTCTATCTCCCCCTCTCTCTCTTACCCTTCTCTTATTATGTCCTCCCCTATTTCTCTCTCTCCCCCCTCACCTTATCTCTCCCTTCCCTCGCTCCCTCGCTCTGTCTCTCCCTGCTCTTTTGCTCTCTCTCCATCTTTTCTCACTCGCGATCCCCCTACCTTGGTCTCTCTCTCCCCACCTCCCTCCGTTTCTCTGACTGAATCTCTCTCCCTCCTGTCCTGCCCTTCCTCTCTCTCTGACACACTCTGTCTCCCTGGTCCTTCCCTCTCCCTCTGACCCAGAGACTGGGGGTTGGTGGTGAGGCTGCATGTGGGGTGTGGGGGTGCGATGATCGAGAGATGTGGGAAGTGGGAGTTGGGGAAAATGGGGTAGAGACGTTATTGCGGGAGGAGACAGAGACGGCAGGAGAGAGAGAGAGAGAGAGGGTGTGGGGGAGAGAAAAGAATGGAGGCAGTTGGAGAAATTCATGTTGGGGGTGTGAGAGAGAGAGGGGGAGAGTGAGGCAGAAAGAATAGTGGAGGCAGGTGGAGAAACCGGGGTTGTTGGGGTGTCAGAGAGGGGACGAGAGAGAGTGAAAGGGAGAGGTGGTGAGAAAGAGACAGTGTGCAGAAAGAGAGAGCGAGGGAGAGAATTGAGGGGGAAAAGTGGGGGAGAGGAAATGGGGAGGCCAGGTTGGAGTGTGGGGTCAAAGGGAGTTACACCAAGCTCCTGAGCTCAGGGCGCGGTGCCCTCCCCTTCCCTGAGGACCAGGACTTGTGGCTGAGTCGGTCTCTCTCCAGCTCAGCTTCTCCAACACAAAGACACACAACAACATCGGTCACTCTGCTGCTCGGCACGCTTTAATGAACATTTTTATTGTTTACAAATGGAAGTGATGGATACAGTCAGTGGGCTGGTGGCTTTTCTCACTGGCCCCTGGGTTATGAGAAACATTGAAATGTTTCCCTGTAACACCCCTGTGTGATAGGGATGGACAAACCAGCGCTACCTCAGTCTGTTACCATAGTGACAGGCTGCTACATCACTGAAACACTGAACTGAAATGAGAAAATCCCGGATGGATTGATTAATGAGGGAATTTGATGGATGGATGGATTTGGGTGAAGGGATATTTCAGCACATTCTTCAGCTGCTGCCTGAACTTAGTCTGGGTCACGGCATAAATCGCGGTGTTTGTGCAGCAACTGAGGAGCTGCAGCATGAAGCCCAATTCCCGCACAAAGCGCTGGAGATACATAGACCCATACCCAATATCATACATCCGTATCCATATAAAATACAGCATTAACGTTGACCATAACAGGATGAAATTGGCCGAGATCACAAACAGTAAAATGATCGATTTTTTTCGGTTTCTCATTTCAGTGTCAGACTGAGCGTCCCCATTGGTGTGAGTGCGGAGTCTCCTGCGGGCTCTGCTGGTCAGTAAAATGTGTCTGACAGTGAGAACATTGAGCAGCAGAATCAGGAGAAATGGGACACACGGGGTTAGAATGTGGTGGAGGAACTCGATTGTGACCCAGACACTGGAGACTCGAACAGCGTCTGTTACATCACAAAACCAGGGGCGGTTCCCCAGCCGATACCGAGCCGTGAACATAAAATACCAGAAAATGTTTAAACAGCTCAGCACAGTCACTGCTCCCAGAACCACAGCCGCCGTTTTCTCACTGCAATATTTACTTTTCAGCTTCTGGCAACAAATGGCCACAAACCGATCAAAGGTGAAAGTGACGGTGAACCAGACAGAGCAGTCAGTGGCTGAATAAAGCAGGACGGCGTGGATATTACACACGGGGACGGAGTACCTCAGGAAATAAAAGTGTTCCTGATAAACAATGGGAATGTGTCTCAGGATCAGGTCGAGGATAATGACCAGGAGATCCGCCGCTGCCATGGCCCCCAGGTAACGTCTGACACATGGAGACAATCCACAATCTTTATAAAGCAGGACGTAGATGGTCACTACGTTAACTGTGAGGAAGGAAAACAAACCCATTATCCATCAGCCTGGAAGCAAAGGGACCCGTTTGATCGGGGACCCAGTGAGATTTTCAAATGTGTCCCTGTGTTCAGGGATTTATTAAAATAATTGGAGCTGGACTAACAAATGGGAAGGTCGGAATTACTAACAAAAATGTGACATAAACCACAAGAAACCCTCCCTCCCCAAACACACAGAGACACATCCATAAGGACAGATGGATTGTAGAACATTCCCACACACTCGATCACTCGAGAGCAGACACAGGTCACTCCTTCCCAGTTCCTAATACGTGGAAACGTTGCTGTCCTGAAGGTTTCTCTCCCAGTTTCCTGAAGACAAACGGAGTTTGGGAATTCCTGTATTTTGATCTAAATTGTTGTCGATCCTGTGTCGGGAAGAAATGTAAATGCAGGGAAAACGTATTCATCCCTTTAACTGCCTGAGGGGCCTTTGGAACAGAGTCTCCTTCTCCCTGGAACAGGATCTCTTCCCTCAGCATCTTATCGTTTGTTCAATTCACTGACGTCCGGCCGTTCACAAACAATATCAGGGACAGAACGTTCCGGGGAATGTCGGTTATAGAATGTCGGGGACAGAACGTTCCGGGGAATGTCGGTTATAGAATGTCGGGGACAGAACGTTCCGGGGAATGTCAGTTATAGAATGTTGGGGACAGAACGTTCCAGGGAACCCCTTGACCTGTCCATGACCTTTCTCCCCTACCCACCCATCAACATGATGTACTGTACCTGGACACACTGTAACATTAATGGGGTGAGAGACGGAGGGTCCAATCACAGGAATGGGAACTAAAGGCATTGCCTGATCAGCTGAAATGGTTAGATATAGCACATTCTCAATCCACCTTACAGAACCAGCCCAGAGACCATACACCCAGAGGAGATATCTGTTCACCGGGGAACACTGTGTAGACCAGGCCAGTGTACTGCTCAGTACAACCCAGGAATCTGTCCAAATTCATCCATTACACTGTTCAATACAACCTAGCAATCTGGCCAGAGTGGAACACTGCGCAGACCACAGCAGTGCATTGATCTATAACCCCGGACTACATATCTGTCCAGGACGGGGACCTGTTCAGACCACAGCAGTGCATTGATCTATAACCCCGGACTACATATCTGTCCAGCACGGGGAGCTGTGCAGACCACAGCAGTGCATTGATCTATAACCCCGGACTAGATATCTGTCCAGCACGGGGAGCTGTGCAGACCACAGCAGTGCATTGATCTATAACCCTGGACTAGATATCTGTCCAGCACGGGGAGCTGTGCAGACCTCAGCAGGGCACAAATGTGTGAACCTGTAAAGAATATCCATCCAGCATGGGGAGCTGCACAGACCACATCATTGCAGTATGTATAAACCTCAACCAGAATGACTGCCCAAGCACAGCGATCTGTGCAGTGATCACCCGTGAATTAATTTGCAAATCAGGAGCAGTTACCCTCCCAGCATGTAGGACTGTGAACCCCACCCCAGTGAAATAATCTGTAACCCAGGAGCAGTTACCCTCCCAGATTATAGAGCTATGTACACCACCCCATGCATTGATCTGTAACCCAGGAGCAGTTACATTCCCAGCATGTAGGACTGTGTACACCACCCCAGTGCATTGATCTGTAACCCAGGAACAGTTACCCTCCCAGCATGTAGGACTGTGCACCCCACCCCGGTGCGTTGCTCAGTAACACTGTGTTAGATCCCTGCCCAGTGTGGGGAAACTTGCAGACCGGGCTGGAAGTGACAGGATGTGTATCTCCCATCCATTTACAGCTCCATATCCCCATTGTTGCCCTGACAAGGGTGTGCTGTGGGTGTGAACATCACTGCCAGAAAGACCAGGCGGGGGAATCAGTTTAGATATCACCACATGGGAGGGGTTTGGGGTCTAGACAGAGAGGGGGAGACTGAGAGACAGTTCATGGAAGCATGTGTTCCCAGGTTGCAGAATGCTGAAATGTAGACACTTTGAATACATCTTGTAACATGAGCCTGTCTTCCAGGAAAGATGGGAAAAAGGGATATTGGTGTGAGGTCAGATGATGGAGAGTTTTGGATGAGCATTTGTTCCACAGCCTTGTAAATGGAGTCCTTCACGGCTGGAGGTACAAACCATCACCCAGATGCCCCTGAATATTCCGTCATCCCTGACACTTACGTCATCTTTAAAAGGCCATTGGGCACACGATTGAGCTTTCTCCATTAGGAGCTGCCCTGCAGTTTACCCCGAGCCTGGCAGATAAGGGACCATTACACCACGGTTTTTCAACAGGGGCACGGAGGACCTGGTGGATGGGCTAGTACAGAGGGGGACCATTCTCTTCCCAGAGGGGACGACACAACCAGAACCACCGAGTATGGTCTGAGCTCCCCACCCAACTCAGTGCAGTATCTGCGGTCTGAAGAAATGTCCAGCAATACAGGACAAGCATCAATAACCTTCCCGCTCTGTCAGGATAAGGGTCACTGTATTCTCTCTGCTCCCTCACACTCACTGTATATCTGTTATAGCACCGACCCCCGAACAAGACTCATGCTCCACCACTCACACTGTCGCATGCTGCACCTTCTCTCTCTGTCTCATTCTCTGTCTCTCTCTCTGTCTCTGTCTCTCTCTCTCTCTCTCCCTCTCTCTCCCCCCTCCCCCCACTTCACCCCCACACGAATAACACTGCATGGATACAACACTGTGGACTGACTCCCTCTGGACACCTCACCATGACCCCCTCCCCACCTACACTAACAATAACAGCAGGGCCACCCACTCCCACCCTCCCTCCCTCCCTCCCATTCCAGGATGGTGGGCTCACAACGCATCGTTACCACCACCAGCCTGGAATAGGACAGAAAGGGCCAAGCCGGATGGTGGAGTGCCCGATATCCGTTCCCTCACCCCCCTCCCCCCGCCATGTGGGGAGCACCCTGGTAGGAACTGGAGAGGACCGGGACGCCTCGTGTGGAGATTCTGAAACATCCACGTCCCACCGACTGAGTAAGGAGCAATGTTCAGTGAAGGACAATTCTCCCTTAAAACCCACTGGCAGCTCCGTTTCCCCTCGGCACAACTTAGAAGCCGTGGCCCTGATGCCATCTCCCTTTTGTGTTGAGCTGGTACAAATGGAATCCCCACGGTCTCGGTGGGCAGGAGGGTGGGCTCACAACACATTGTCACCATAACATCCCAGGAAGGGAGCACGGAGACTCCCTCCTACACCTCCCCCTGTAAACAGCTCAGATACTGAAACTAATCTGTGATAGTTACTGCTCTCCCCACTTGTCCTGATATCTTCAACAATCTGTGCTCATATACACCCAGCGCCCTCTGCTCCTGCACCCCCTGACACAAACCAGACGGAGCGAATGAAATATTGACAAACCACAGAGCAAGAGAAATCCGGATAGGTCCCACTTATCGATATTCATCAGTGTATAATGTGATGAAGTTGAAACTGTGTACTGTACCTTTAAGAGAGAGGGAATGCTGTTCTGAACTGGGAGCATACAAGCACCTGTGATATGAGAGGATAGAAAACCCAGAAACTGTATATTGCTGTAGAGCTGGAGTCGGGTAATAAGCAGTTAAGAGAAAGAGGGTCCCAGAGTTGTGAATAGTTCATGTAAAATGTTCACTTTCAGAGTGAAAAAATAAATTGATGTTTTTATTTAAACAGTGGAATTTGGGAGTTCTCTGTCACTCATATTTTAACAGTTTACGAGGCGAATTAAGCATTTTTTAATGTTTCATTTAAGTTCCCAGATGAGCTTCACGCCGTGTCCTAACCATTCCTGTGTGTGTATCTGTGTGTCTCTGTGTGGCGCAGGTCTGGCAGTCTCTGTGGTGCTTAAAGTGATGCAATGCCACCCTCTGCTGGCCTCCCCACGCCACTGCACAGGCATTGGCAAAGGGTGAAAACCAACAGGGATTCATTCAGAGACGGGGAGGGAGAGGGCAGCTGCTCACCACACCATCCAAACTGATGTCTTATACATGTACTGATCTAAATGACCTTTAAACATTGTAACTGTCCCTGCTTTCACCACTTCCTCTGGAAGTTCATTCCACACACAAGCCAGCTTCTGTCTAAAATAATTGCCTCTCATGACATTTGTAAATCCTTTTCCTCGCACCTTAAAAATCCCACAGTTTTGAATCCCCAACTCTAGAGAAAAGACATCAGCCCTTCAGCATCTCTGTAACCCTCATTATTTTATAAACCTCTCAAAATTACTGCTTAATCTCATATTCTTCAATGAAAAAAGTCCCAGCCTATCCAGCCTCTCCTTATTACTCACTCCCTCCTCTCCCAGCAACATCCAGGTTAATCTCTTCTCAGTCCTCTCCAGCTTAATAATATCAACGTCAGTAATATCAAACTGAATAGTCAAGGTATTTTCTAAGGGTACGGGGAGTCCAAAACTAGAGGACATCGGCTTAAGGTGAGATGGGAAACATTTAAAAGTAACCTAAGGGGCAGCTTTTTCACCCAGAGGGTGGTGTGCCTATGGAATGAGCGGGCAGGATGACCAGGTTGGACACAGAGGTCTCACCAATGTCGTGTACAACCTCAACATGACATCCCAATTCCGATACTCAAAGGTCTGTCCTATGAAGACATGTGTGTTAAACACCTTCTTAACCACACTATCTATATGAGATGCAAATTTTAAAGAATTAAACCTGACGGCATATGTTTCTGTACTACAGCACTGCCAAAGGCCCTGCTTTTAATTGTATAGGTCCTGCTGTTGGTTGATTTACCAAATCCAATACCTCGCATTAATCCAAACTAAACTCCATCAGCCTCCCCTCAGCCCAGTGTGTGATATTACTGCCACCTCCCCCTCCCCCTTCAATTTTAAAATGCCCATCCCTCTCCAGGAAGCCGACACACTCCGGCCTTGATTTTCACGAAGACCCTGAGCTTGGGTTGCCTTGTGTGGTTAGGGGGAGGAGGGACAGATTGCTGACACAGTGAGTGGGGAGGAGAGGCTGGACAGTAATCACCGGCCTGGTGTCATTCCATGATTTTACGAAAAGGGGAGTTGCACGTGAGAGTTGGGAAGAGTGATCGGTGTTTTGGGGCCAGAAATTAAGCTCTTCCCTCGTCTCTGGTGTTCAGTAATAAATATCTATTTGAGACTCTTTTTTGGGCAGCGTGTGTCTGCAGGATTTCTTTCCTTAATATTGCAGACTACAGATAATAGCTCTTAAAGATGTTTATAGTTAATTTCGATAGCATAGAAAGTATACTCAATATCCTACAGTTGAGACAAATATCTTGCATTTGTTTAACAATACAAAGTGTTGTTTGTAATTCAGTAATGGGAACCTGATTATAATAAATCCACATCAAGCTGAAAGTGGGCACTAAAATATGACCCAAAATCTGGGTATGGTAGTGTGGTGGGTAGTGTCCCTGTCTCTGAGCCAGAGCCCTGGATTTGATTCCAATTCCTGAACTTGTGTGGTAGTGTTCCTAGCTCTGGGCTAGAAGGCCTGGATTCAAGTCCTGCCTGTTGCAGAGGTATGTCACAGCATGTCAGAACAGTCTGATGAACAAGCACACAGGGGAATACTGTTACAGCTTTATTGGTATTGCTGAGTGATGCTAGTGTCCCTGCCTCTGGGCACAAAGGTCTAGGCGTAAAGCCCACAGAAGTATCTCAGGATACATCTGAACAAACTGATAAAAATGGATTTAGAATTGTGACCTGATGGAGAAGGAAGAGGTGTCAGTATTGAATTTCAGAATTTAGGCCCAGGATGACTGAAAGTACAGCCATTCGTGTTGATTGGAGTCACATTTTGCAGCAGTAAAGATTTACAAAATCAAAATGGCCAAAGATAGGGTGAGTAGTGAGGGGTTTTTCCACAGGTTAGGGGCGTTCAAAACTAGAGGGCATTGGTGGAAAGTGAGAGGGGAAAGGTTTTGAGGTGGCCTAAAGGGCACCATTTCACACAGAGGGTGGTGTGCGTATGGAATGAGCTGCCAGAGGAAGTGGTGGAGGCTGGTACAACTACTGCATCAGGGTACTGAGAGACCTGGCGAACTTTTCCAGCAATTTCTGTATTTCTTTAAAAAATGCATTCAGTTTAACACAGGTATTCTGAATAAATTAATTTTTTTTATTTTTTAATGATGCAGGGACATATAAAAATATCTTCAAATCGGCCGAGACCATTTTCTGAGAAAGGTATGGCACTGTGTATGACAGCAGCAATGATGCACCTTCATGGAACAGGGAATGTGATGGAGACATAGTTTGGACAATGTACAAGGAGACCTCACATGGTCCAGTTTGGGAGAGGATGACATTACTGTGTGATTCGACTCAGAGAGAGAGAAAATGTAATCTGCCTGAGAAGGAATGGCCTATTACACTCTCTCTCCTTCATTGTTCCTCATCACAGCAATGTGTGCGAGCTAAAAAAAAACCCTCTACAGTCATCGTTACCGTTCTTATTTTTATGGAATCCCTGCAGTGTTGACACAGGCCCTTTGGCCCAACAAGTTCATACCAACCTTCCCAACCCATTTCTCTATATTTACCCCTGACTATTGCACATAACCTAGAAATCTCTGAACACTACAGACAATTTAGCATGACCAATCCACCGAGCCTACACAGTTTGTGGTCGGAAACTGGATCACCAATTAGAAGCTCACACAGACAAGGGGAGAATGTGCAAACTCCACACAGACAGTCACCCAAGGCTGGAATCGAACCCAAGTCCCTGGTGCTGTGAGGCAGCAGTGCTAACCACCGTGCCACCCTTTGGAAGATCCCTAACCAGAATTCACTGGAATCTACTCACTGCCTAAAACAAAGGGAATTCAGCCAAATCCCAACTCTCCCAGGATGAAATCCCATTGCTAGCAGCTGTGTGAGTACAATATCTTCAGAAACAGAATAAGGTTTTGGACAATCTCACAATTTTTCCTTTGTCATGAGTTCCAATAATATTTGGACCATGTTATTTCAAGTTAAAATTGCAGAGATTTGTGTGTGTGTGTGTGTGTGTGTGTGTGTGTGTGTGTGCGTGTGTGTGTGTGTCAGCATTTTCAGAAAGGGAAATATTGATTATATAATTGCAATACCCAAACAGTTTGCCATTCATCTTTCCATCATAGTTTGAGTAACATTGCTCTCGTTCATAAACGTGTTGTTTTAGCAGATTAAAGAAACTAGCCTGACTTATTCCTAAAACTGACCCTGACCCAGTCTGAGACAAATATCTTCGACCATATCACCAACCTGGTTACATTTAACATTTGTTGTGAGCAGTGGAGGAGTGGGACTAGAAAAGGAAGCAGTGACCCAAAAAAGTCGGGGAACTATAGACCGGTGAGCCTGATGTCAGTGGTGAGTAAGTTGTTGGAGGGGATTCTGAGGGACACAATTTACATACATTTTGGAAGGCAAGGGCTGATCGGAGTAGACAACATGGCTTTCTGCATGGGAAATCATGTCTCATTAATTTGGTTGAGTTTTTTGAAGAGGTGACAACGACGATTGATGAAGGAAATTTGGTAGACGTTGTCTATAATGACATCAGCAAGATGTTCATTTAAAGAACAAAGAGCAAAGAAAATTTACAGCCCAGGAACAGGGCCTACGCCCTCCAAACCTGAGCCGATCCAAATGTACTGTCTAAATCTGTCGGCCAATTCCTAAGCATCTGTATCCCTCTGCTCCCCACCTACTCATGCATCTGTCCAGACGTATCTTAAATGAATCGACCGTGCCTGCCTCTACCACCTCTGCTGGCAACGCGTTCCAAACGCCCACCACCCTTGGTGTGAAGTACTTACCGCGTGTATCCCCCTTAAACATCCCACCTCTTACTTTGAAAGCATGACCTCTCGTTATTGAATCCTTCATCCTGGGAAAAAGCTTGTCTCTATCCACCCTGGCTATACTCTTCATGATTTTGTAAATCTCAATAAGGTTCCCCCTCAATCTCCTTTTATCGAGTGAAAATAAACTTAACATACTCAGCCCCTCTTCATAACTAGTATTTCATTCTGATTCGTAGACAGATTAGTAAGTTTCAGTCACATGAGACACAGAGGAAGCTGGTCACAAATGGCTTGAAGGAAGAGGGATATTTTTCAACCTGGAGGCTTGTGAGCAGCAGTGTGCTGTAAGAATCAGTACTGAGTTCACTGCATTTCATCATTTATGTAAAGGATTTAGATGTGAATATTGGGCCATAGGTAGTAAGGTTACAGATGACATCAGAAAGGTGGTGTAGCAGATTATCTCAGAGTACAACAAGACCGCAATTAGATGGGACAAAGGGACAAGGAGTAACAGATGAAGTTTAATTTAGATAAATATGAAGCTTTGCATTTTGGGAATGCAAATCAGGGCAGACATTATATACTTCATGGTCTGGTCCTGGGGCGTGTTGTGGAACAAAAGGACTGAGGACTGCAGGGACATTGTTCCTTGAAAGTGGAGTCGCAGGTAGACAGTGTGGTGCAGAACACATTTGGCACATTTGCCTTAATCAGTCAGAGCATTGAGTATAGGGGTTGTGGTGGTATGTTGTATCTGTACAGGACGTTGGTGAGGCCACTTTAAGAATACTGCGTACAACTCGGTTTTCTGCAGAAATGACTGACATGGATGTCCCACGACTAGAGGTTTGAGCTTTAGGGAGAGGCTGGTTAGGTTAAGGTGTTTCTCCCTGGAGTGTCAGAGGTTGAGGGGTGACATTATAGAGGTATATAAAACCATCAGGGACATGGATATTCTGAACAGCCACGTTCTGCTCTCCAGGGTAGGGGTGTCCAGAACAAAGTGGGCATAGGTTGAAGGGGAGAGGGCGAATGGTTTAGAAGAGACCTGAAGATAAATGTTTCACACAGAGAGTGGTGTGTGTACAGAAAGTGCTGTCAGAGGAAGTGGTGAAGGCGGTTACAATCGCACATTTAAAAAGTATGTGAAAGAGGAGGGATATTTACCAAATGCTGGCAAATGGGACGAGATCAGATTTGATATCTGGTCGGAGTGAACAGATTGGATTAATGGGTCTGTTTCCGTTCTGCATGACTCTCTGATTCTATAAGAGGCATGACGAATAATTCTGAAAGGACCTTTCGTCGGAATTCTCTTCAGCGGAAGGTTATCGTGTCTCTATGTTCACATTGATTGAAAGCTGCGTTAGTTAAATATTTGACAAGGAAGTGAGTCATGCACAATGGGACGCAGACAGGAAAGTGGGGCTGAGACCACAACCTGATCAGTTACAATTTTAGTGCCTGGTGGAGGAGGCTCAAAGTATCTCATGACCCACTCCTGCTCCTCAGTCCCATGTTCCTGTGTTCCATTCAGCCCCTCAAACCTGCTATACAGGAATAGTTGGAGGCTACTTACTCCTATAATCTTTTGCACAGAAACACAGGCGACCACTCAGTCCCTCAGTACTGTCCCACACGGTTTGAGATGATTTGAGAAATGTAATTGGAAAATCCAGGCTGCGTATGAAAGAGGCCCCTCATCTCTCTTTAGAAAGCTTCCCCTATCTGCAGCTTGTGCTCCATTTGTTGGTCATGTTGTAGACCCAGATTCACTGTGAATATAGCCCACATACCTCACCCAGAGATGGCTCACAAAATCATCTGGTCTCCCTGACTGCAATATGCAATACCAGAACAAAAATAACACCCACTAACTTTCCAATAACAGAATGTAAGAACATCAGAAACAGGGGCATGTCGTTCACTCCCCAAACCTACCTTGCCCTTCACTAAGATCATGGCTGATCTGCTCCTGGCCTCAAATCCTCTTTCATACCCAATTCTTCATAGCCCTCACCTCTCTTTCAGGTCAATATCCATCTACCTCTTCTTCAAATACTTTCAGTCATCCAGCTCTCCGAACACTCTTGAGAAGAGAAATCCTGACATTCAATACCACCTGTTTGAAGAAAACACTTGCTGCCCCTATATCATGGCATATTGATGTGAACAAAAGAGGTTGAGAAAGGGGTTCAGATAAAAATGACTGGTCCCGATATCAAGGCAGTGGTTGCCTTCTGTTGACATAATGGAGCTTAACAAAACTGGACTTAATGGGAATCAGAGTAAACTCTCCAGTGTTTGGGGTCAAACATGGCACAAAGGAAGATGCTCATCATCTCAGTCCTGGGTCACCTCTGTGGGAGATCCTCAGGGTAGCTTCATCTTCAAAAACAGCTTCAGCTGCTTCATCAATGTCTCCCCGCCCCCACCCTCCCCACCATAAGAAGAGAAGTGGGGATGGTCACTGAAGATTCCACAATGTTCAGAACGTTTTGTCCCCCGTCAGCTCCTGAACTGGTCTGTGTCCGTGTGCAGCAAGTCCCAGACTCCATTAAGGTTTGTTCTGTTAAAGTATCAGTAACATTCATGTAACAGCACTGCCTGACATTGCGCATTGCCACAGTAAAACAAGAGTTCATTCAGCACCTCAGGCTGGTTTCACAGGAATATGAGGAAGCCATTCAGTCCATTGACATTATTGGAGAAGAACAGGGATAGCCCATTCAGTGCCTCCAGCCTATTACACAGGAAGAGAAGGAGTCTAGTGTGATGGACCACACCAGAGCCCGTCGAAAATATTTGACGGCAATAGCCTCGACTCGAATGTTTTCTTATTTTAAAGGAAATGTAAATTTCTGTTCCAGATGCAATGTGACTGGTCAAACTACTCAGTGTGAAGCAAAATACCATCCATTTCAATACGAAGGAAGAAATAATACCACAGAAAGAGGAATTTAGAATAACGTAATTGTATTGGACAGCTTAACAAAATAATAGATCTAGGAACTATTACTAATGAACTGTTCCAATATAGGGAAATCCCATAAACACAGCCTTGGCAAAAATAAATATTCAGACACAGAATGTCACAAACATTTCTACAATCCAGGAATTATAAACAGCATCAAGAGAAAATTCAGAGAGAGTAGCAGCCAGGAGACATTCCCTGAAGCTTCCAACTCTGTGGAGACCCCATAGTTTCTGATGTTACTGAGAAACCAAAACCCAGAGATCCTAATCTGTGAGAGCTGGCCACACCCATTCAGGTTGCATTAAAATAAACCCAAGGCCTCCCTAGCTGTTACTCAAGTGGTCTTAACTAACCAGCTTGGTAACAATCGTTCAATCTCTCTTAAAAGAAACCCGGACAAAATAACCTCTTAAAGCTGCTGCATTGTCACACTTGTCACGACATCGAGCTGTCAAACAGAAACCAGGGATAACCCAGTCAGGCCCTTGGCCCTGCCCAATTGGACAAGGAAGAAGCCAGTCAGTCCCTTGAGTCACTTATACAGGAACAGCAGGAGGCCATTCTCACCTCAATGCACTTACACGGGGGCAGAATGAGGTAATTGAAGCTGATTCCTGATGAATGGCTTATGCCCAATACGTCGATTCGCCTGCTTCAAGGATGCTGTCTGACCCGCTGTGCTTTTCCAGCAATCGACTCTCTACTCTGATCTCCAGCATTGGCAGTCTTAAGTGTTTCCTAAATGATGCTCTAACACGATGAACAAGTGGGGCAGAGGCTGCACAGACAGACTGTTCTACGTTGATCCTCGTGGCTCCGTTGCTCATGATAAACATGTGGGACATTAACATGGTTTTCTAGTGGTGAGGAGGGAAGCCATATGTCTTGTGTGAAGTCTCAAGAAGGCATCTTTCATCTCCACGAAGACAGCCTGGTGTTCTCTGTGTAGGGAGGAAGCTGATGGGAGTGGCTACCTGTTTCAGATGGAAGGTAATGTGGCTGCTGTTGGGGATTGTGAGCACGACGACTGGACAATAACATGGGGAGAGTGAATTTAGGCATATAAACTATAGGGACAGGATGTACATGAAGTTGGAAAGGCAAGGACTGATTCGGGATAGTAAACATGGCTTTGTGCGTGGGAAATCATGTCTCCCAAACTTGATTGAATGTTTTGAACAAGTAACAAAGAAGATTGATGAGGGCAGTGCAGTAGATGTGATACATATGAATTTCAGTAAGGCATTCGACAAGGTTCCCCATGGGAGACTGATTAGCAAGGTTAGATCTCATGGAATGCAGGGAGAAGTAGCCATTTCGATACAGAACTGACTCAAAGGTAGAAGACAGAGGGTGGTGGTGGAGAGTTGTTTTTCAGACTGGAGTCCTGTGACCAGTGTAGTGCCACAAGGATCAGTGTTGGGCCCTCTACTTTTTGTCATATATATAAATGATTTGGATGCGAGGATAAGAGGTACAGTTAGTAAGTTTGGAGATGACACCAAAATTGCAGGTGTAGTGGACAGCGAAGAGGGTTTCCTCAGATTACAACAGGATCTGGACCAGATGGGCCAATGGGCTGAGAAGTGACAGATGGAGTTTAATTCAGATAAATGCGAGGTGCTGCATTTTGGGAAAGCAAATCTTAGCGGGACTTCGACATTTAATGGTAAGGTCCTAGGGTGTGTTGCTGCACAAAGAGACCTTGGAGCGCAGGTTCATAGTTCCTTGAGAGTGGAGTCGTGGATAGATAGGATCGTGAAGAAGGCGTTTGGTATGCTTTCGTTTATTGGTCAGAGTACCGAGTACAGGAGTTGGGAGGTCATTTTGTGGCTTTACAGGACATTGGTTAGTTCACTTTTGGAATATTGCATGCAATTCTGGTCTCCTGCCTATCGGAAAGATGTTGTGAAACTTGAAAGGGTTCAGAAAAGATTTACAAGGATGTTGCCAGGGTTGGAGGATTTGAGCTACAGGGAGAGGCTGAACAGTCTGGGACTGTTTTCCCGGGAGTGTTGGACGCTGAGGAGTGACCTTATCGACGTTTACCCTGGGATAAGGGAGTCCAGAACTAGAGGGCATAGGTTTAGTTTGAGAGGGGAAAGATATGAAAGAGACCTAAGGGACAACTTTTTCACGCAGAAGGTGGTACGTGTATAGAGTGAGCTGCCAGAGGAAGTGGTGGAGGCTGGTACAATTGCAACTTTTGAGAGGAATTTGGATGAGTATATGAATAGGAAGGGTTTGGATGGATATGGGCTCGGTGCTGGCAGGTGGAACTAGATTGGGTTAGGATATCTGGTCAGCATTGACAGGTTGGACCGAAGGTTCTGTTTCCATCCTGTACCTCTCGATGATTCTGTAACTCTATAACTCACTCCGGGCTACCTGTTATTCTGCATATAAACCACACTGAAACCCTCGATTAGATTCCAGTCTGTAACACACTCTGGGGTATCTGTTATTGTGCACAAAATCATCCCGAATCCCCTTGATAAAATTCCAATCTGTAACTGACTTCCAATTTTAAGGGGCTCTGTACATTAGCCACTTCAATCGTTCGATTAGATTCCAGTCTGTATCACACTCCTGGGTATCTGTTAGTTTGTATATTAATCATCCAATCCAAACCCTGTTAAAATTGGTATTCAGGGATGTGTAGGTGAGTTGCATTAGCCAGGGGTGAATGTGGGGAAATGGATCTGGATGGGTTATTCTTCTGTGGGTCAGTGTGGTCTTGTTGGGCTGAAGGGCTTGTTTCCCCACGGTCGGGATTGTATGAATCACCCGGAACCCTCTCGATTAGATTCCAACGTGTAACTCACTTCCATCTATGTGTGACTGGCATGTTTCAAAAACTCCCCAAAACCTTCAATTCTATTCCACTTCGATAAACACGAGGAGCTGCATTTTGGGAAAGCAAATTTGAGCAGGATTTATACACTTAATGGTCAGGTCCGAGAGAGAGTTGCTGAATAAAAAGATTTTGAACTGCAGGTTCGTAGTTCCGTGAGAGTAGAGTGGCAGGTGGATAAGATAATGAAGGCAGCGTTTTGTATGCTTTCCTTTATTGGTCAGAGTATCGGCATTGAGAGGTCATGTTGTGGCTGGACTGGATATGGGTTAGGCCACTGTTGGAATATGGCGTGCAATTCTGGTCTCCTTCCTATCGGAAGGATGTTGTGAAACTTGGAAGGGTTCACAAAAGATTTACAAGGAGGTTGCCAGGGTGAGAGGATTTGAGCTCCAGGGAGAGGTTGATTAGGCTGGGGCTGTTTTCCCTGGAGCATCAGAGGCTGAGGGGTGACCTTATTGAGTTTTATAAAATCATGACGGGCATAGATAGGATAACTAGACAAAGCCTTTTCCTCGGTGTAGGGGAGTCCAGAACGAGAGGGCATAGGTTTAGTGTGAGAGGTAATATGAAAGAGACCTAAGGGGCAACTTGTTCACTCAGAGGGTGGTACATGAATGGAATGAACTGTCAGAGGAAGTGGTGGGAGCTGGTACAATTGCAACATTTAAAATGCAGCTCGATGGGTATAGGAATGGGAAGATTTGGAGGGAGATGGGCCAAGTGTTTGAAAAAGAGTCTAGAGTAGGTTAGGATATCTGGTCGGCATAGACGGGTTGGACCAAAGGGAATATTTCCATGCTGTACATCTCTATGACTGTATGACTCTGCGGTTTTGTGACTCACTACTTGTTATCTGTTATTCTGTATGTAAACCACCTCAAACCTCTCGATTAGATTCCACTCTGTCCCTCACTCCTGGGTATCTCTTATGCTGTATGTAAACCCTAAACCCCTCTATTAGATTCCAGTCTGGAACTCACTCCTGGGGATCTGTTATTGGATCTATGAAGTGATCCTTGTTGGATGTTAGACCGAAGACAAGATAAACTAAGTGGTCAAATGTTACATTGGGAGCAGGAACACAGAAAGCTGCTGGTTCATTTCTGTCCTGTTACATATCTTCAAGTTTCAGATTGGGGCTGAATTTCTGTCACAATGGGGAAAGTCTCCAATGCTGTTTACTGTCCTGCATGAATGCATCACCATAACATGAATTCTCTTGCAAGATAGGAAATGGAGACAGCTCCTGGAAGGTGTCTGTATCTCTGTGTGTGTGATTCTATGTGTCTGTGATTCTGTGTGCATGTTCAATATTTTATAAATTTTCAAACTGTATTGATGTTGCCAGTCTCTCTTGCTTTTCCTTATTTATAAACTCAATGTCATCGTTTTGCTGATATAAAATGGTGGCTGTGGACAAATGTAAAATGTCTGCCTGACTGATTTGTGTCAAGAATACTTTCAGCAAGGGAGAGGGGGCAATGTGTCAAAAGCCATTTCCATTCATTGATGCTAGCAGAGATAGGAAATGGAGACAGCTCTTTGAAGGTGCTTAAAATGCAATTTCCAGAACTTGTTTACAGTGAATGCGGAGAGACAATGTGACATTTTAGTAAGGTCTGCCTTACTTTCCAAGCTCCTAATATATGAGAGACACATATTATATAAAACCTGATAGAGCTCAGCCACTGAATTGTAGTTTTGCAGCGTTGGATCAGAATTTTGTCTGGCGACGCGTTATCCCAAATTGAAGGGTTTCTCAAATCCCACACTGACCTTCTGTGGGTTCAAATTGTGTGTTGTCTACAAATAACAGAAAATAATGCACCTGCAATTGAACAAAGCTCTTTCTGGAACTTTGTGCATCTGTTGGTTTAAGTATCTTTCAACAGGATTGAAGATAAATGAGACAGTGAGAGATAGGCAGCACTTTCACCAGAATGACAGTGCAGTATAAAAGGTATATTAATAATTTCAGTGAAAGGGGAAAACAGAGGAGTATAGTCCTCAAACAAGGAAAGTTGGGAGTCAGTAAAGTTGTGTAGTTTGTGACTGCATTCGGTTTATGTGAGTCAAGATTTGAAACCACTTGGCCAATAGTACACTTTGTGACTCACTTCCAGTTACAAGTTATTGCACATAAAAAGGTTAACATATCCCTCGATTAGATTCCAGGCTGTAACTCCCTCCTGGCTATCTGCTATTCTGTATCTAAAACTCCCTGGACTCCTCGATTAGATTCCAGGCTGTAACTAACTCCAGGGTATCTGTTATTCTGTACATAAACCATCTTAAATCCCCCGATTAGTTTCCAATCTGCAACACACTCCAGGCTATCTGTTATTCTATAATAAACCACCCTGAACCCCTCGATTAGGTTCCAACCTGTAACACATTCCAAGCTATCTGTTATTCTGTATATAAACCACCCTGAACCATGCAATTAGATTCCAGGCTTTAACTTAATGCGGGCTACCTGTTATTCTGTATATAAATCACCCTGAACCCCTCGATTAGGTTCCAGGCTGTAACTCACTCGGGGTATCTGTTATTCGTATATAAAGCACCCTGAACCCCTTGATTAGATTACAGATTGTAACTCACTCCGGGGTATCTGGTATTCTGGATATTAACCACCTGAACCCCCCGATTAGATTCCAGTCTGTAACTCAGTCCGGGCTATCTGTTATTCTGTATATTAACCAGCCTGAACCCATTGATTTGATTTCCCTTCCTGACATGTTAAGCTCATATTCCCAACACAATCTAATCTCAATAATGATCAATGTATCACTGGTCCTCCTATCTGCTGGCACTACCATCATGTTAACCGACTGATGTTTACGTACATGATTACCTGTAGCAGTGAGTCACAGGTAGACAGAGTGGTGCAGAACACATTTGGCACATTTGCCTTAATCAGTCAGAGCATTGAGTATAGGAGTTGTGGTGGTAGGGTGCATCTGTACAGGATGTTGGTGAGGCCACTTTAAGAATAATGTGTACAACTCGGTTTTCTGCAAAAATGTCTTACACGTATGTTCCAGGACTGGAGGCTTGAGCTATAGGGAGAGGCTGATTACTTTGAGGTGTTACCCCCTGGAGTGTCAGAGGTTGAGAGGCAGCATTATGGAGGTTTATAAAATCATCAGGGGCATGGATATTCTGAACAGCCATGTTCTGCTCCCAAGGATAGGGGAGTCCAGAACAAGACAGCATAGGTTGAAGGTGAGAGGACGAATGATTTCGAAGGGACGTGAAGGTAAATATTTCACACAGAGAGTGGTGTGTGTACAGAAAGTGCAGTCAGAGGAAGTGGTGAAGGCGGGTACAATCACAGGAGGAATGTTGGCCAAATGCTGGCAAATGGGACTAAATCAGATTTGATATCTGATCGGAGTGAACAGATTGGACTAATGGGTCTGTTTCCATTCTGCATGACTCTCTGATTCTATAAGAGGGATAACGAATAATTCTGAAAGGACCTTTCAAGTCGGAATTCTCTTCAGTGGATGGTTATCTTGTCTCTATGTTCACATTGATTGAAAGCTGCGTTAGTTAAATATTTGACAAAGAAGTGCAAAATGGGACGCAGACAGGAAAGTGGGGCTGAGACCACAACCTGATCAGCTACAATTTTAGTGCCTGGTGGAGAAGGCTCAAAGTATCTAATGGCCCACTCCTGCTCCTCAGTCCCATGTTCCCGTGTTCCATTTAGCCCCTCAAACCTGCTAGTCAGGAGCAGTTGGAGGCTACTTACTTCTATAACCTTTTGCACAGAAACACAGGAGACCATTCAGCCCCTCAGTACTGTCCCACACGGTTTGAAGTGAATTGGGAAATGTAATTGGAAAACCCCGGCTGGGTGCAAAAGAGGCCCCTCATCTCTCTTCACACAGCTTCCCTTCTCTGCAACTTGTGCTACATTTGTTGGTCATGTTGTACACCCAGATTCAGTGTGAATACGGCCCCCATACCTCACCCAGAGATGGCTCACAAAATCCTCTGGTCACCCTGTCTGCAACATTCAATAAGAGAACATTCATGAAAATAGAATCCACGAACTTTCCAATAACAGAATGGGAGAACATCAGAAACAGGGGCATGTTGTTCACCCCCCAAACCTGCCTTGCCCTTCTTTAAGATCATGACTGATCTGCTCTTCGTCTCAAATCCTCTTTCATATCCAATTCTTCATAGCTCTGAACTCTCTGACAGGTCAATTTCCATCTACCTCCTCTTCAAATACGTTCAGTCATCTAGCTCCCCGAACACACTTGAGGAGAGAAATCCTGATATTCAATCCCACCTGTTTGAAGAAAACACTTGCTGCTCCTATATCATGGCCTATTGATGTGAACAAAAGAGGTTGTCACAAGCGTTCAGATAAAAATGACTGGCCCCGATATCAAGGCAGTGGTTGCCTTCTGTTGACATAATGGAGCTTAACAAAACTGAACTTAATGGTAATCAGAGTAACATCTCCAGTGTTTGGGGTCAAACATGGCACAAAGGAAGATGGTCATCATCTCAGTCCTGGGTCACCTCTGTGTGAGATCCTCAGGGTAGCTTTCTCTTCACAAACAGCTTCAGCTGCTTCATCAATGTCTCCCAGCCCCCAACCTCCCCACCATAAGATCAGAAGTGGGGATGGTCGCTGAAGATTCCACAATGTTCAGAACATTTTGTCCCCCGTCAGCTCCTGAACTGGTCTTTGTCCGTGTGTAGCAGGATTCAGATTCCATTGAGACTTGTGCTGTTAAAGTTTCCGTAACATTCATGTAATAGCACTGGCGGGCACTGCACATTGCCACAGTAAAGCAAGAGTTCATTTAACACCTCACGCTGGTTTCACAGCAATATGAGGAAGTCATTCAGCACATTGATATTATTGGAGAAGAACAGGGACACCCCATTCAGTACCTCCAGCCTATTAGTCAGGAAGAGAAGGAGTCTAGTGTGATGGGCCACACCAGAGCCACTCGAAAATATTTGAAGGCGGTAGCGTAGATTCTAATTTTTTTTTAACTTTAAAGGAAATGTAAAGTGTCTGTTCCAGATGCAATGTGACTGGTCAAACTACTCGGTGTGAAGAAAAAGACTATCTACTTAAACACGAAAGAGAAAATGAAACCTAAGAAAGAGGAATTTAGAATAACGTAATTTTATTGGACAGGTTTACAGAATAATAGATCTAGGAACTATTACTAATGAACTGTTCCAATATAGGGAAATCCCATAAACACAGCCCCTGGCAAAAAGAAATATTCAGATACAGCTTGTCGCAAACATTTCTCCAATCCAGGAATTAAAAACAGCATCAAGAGAAAATTCAGAGAGAGGAGCAACCAGGAAACATCCGCTGGAGCTTCCAACTCTGTGGCGACCCCAATAGTTTCTGATGTTACTGAGAAACCAAAACCCAGAGATCCTAATCTGTGAGAGCTGGCCACACCCATTCATGCTGCATTAAAATAAACACAAGGCCTCCCTAGCTGTTACTCAAGTGGTCTTAACTAACCAGCTTGGTAACGATCGTAAAAGAAGCCCGGACAAAATAACCTCTTAAAGCTGCAGCATTGTCATACGAGTCAGTACAATGAGCTGTCAAACAGGAACCAGGGGTAACCCAGTCAGGCCCTTGGCCCTGTTCAATTGGACGAGGAAGAAGCTAGTCAGTCCCTTGAGTCACTTACACAGGAACAGCAGGACGCCATTCCCACCTCAATGCACTTACACGGGGGCAGAATGAGGTAATTTTTGCTGATTCCTGATGAATGTCTTATGCCCGAAATGTCAATTCTCCTGGTCCTCGGATGCTGCCTGACCTGCTGTGCTTTTCCAGCAATTGATGCTCTACTCTGATCTCCAGCATCGGCAGTCTTAAGTGTCTCCTAAATGATGCTCTAACATGATGACCAAGTGGAGCAGAGGCTGCATAGACAGACTGCTCCACGTTGTTCCTCCTGGCTCCGTTGCTTATGATACACACGTGGGACTTTAACGTGGTTTTCTAGTGGTGAGCAAGGAAGCCATATGTCTTGTGTGAAGTCTCAAGAAGGCACCTTCCATCTCTTAGAAGCCAGCCTGGTGTTCTCTATGTAGGGCGGAAGCTGGTGGGAATGGCTACATGTTTCAGATGGAAGGTATTGTTGCTGAAATTGGGGATTGTGAACAATCTGATGTTCAGTACAGGGTTCACTCACCGACTGAACAATAACATGGGGAGAGTTAATTTAGGCATATAAACTATTAGGTAAGCTACGTTAGACTGATGAATGGACTCTCTAAGTTCAAATAATGCTGATCGTGTTCATGTTGATCTTTTCTAGTACACGTCCTGTTCAGTGTAACCTGTGTGCCTTACTCTGTCTAAGTTTAAGTCCACCCTATGATCTGCCTGGCCATGCTTACTATGATCTTCCTCCACTGTTCATAAATAAATTGTTTCCCTGTACTGAGGTACACGTGACAATAAATCAAACCAATCAATCCTGGATAAAGTATGGAATTCCTCTCCCTGTCAATGTCTGTTTTGGAAATAAGTGATCGCTGCCACTCCTCGTGTTTCAGCATCATAATTTCTTCGTCTCTCACAGCTCTACAGATAAAACACTCAGCTTATTCACTCTATCCCCATGTTACCATCACCCGTGTCTATTGTAAGGAGATCATTCCTTACAAAGGAGATCAAATCTGTAGAGAGTAACCCTAATGCTCTCTCAGCAAGGCTCTACAACAGCAGGAAAATGGCTTTACTTATGTACTCGAATCATATTTCAATGAAGCACAGCACCCATTACTTACACAGGGTTTGATTCGGAGCAGTCAGCATAGACTTGTGAGTGAGAGATCATGCTTCCCAAATTTCTTAGAGTCCTTTGATGAAGTTACCAGGACGTTTGATGAGACCAGAGTGATAGACGTAGTCTCTATGGATTTCAGTAAGGCCTTTGATAAGGTTCCACATAGCAGGCTGCTCTGGAAGGTTCCATCACGTGGAATGCGGGGGAGGGCTGGCCAATTGAATACACGGTTGGCTTGATGGTAGGAAGCAGAGGGTTGAGTGGAAGGATGTTTGTCAGACCGGAGGCTTGGTCCATTGCTGTTTGTAATCTATGATTTGGTTAAGAATGTACAAGGTATGATTAGTAAGTTTGCAGATGACACTAAAGTAATTGGGAGCATGATCAGTGAGGATGTTTATCAGAAATTGCAGCAGGGCCTTAATCAGGTGGAAAATGAGCCGAGCAATGGCAAATGGAATTTAATATAGAAGCGTGAGGTCTTGCATTTTGGAAACTCAAATCAACGTAGGGGTTTCATGGTGAATGAGAGGGTCTTAAGGGGTGCAGTGGGCAGTGGGACCTTGGTGTTCAGGTGCACGGTTCTCTAAGAGTGGAGTCACAGGTAGACAGGGCAGTGAAGAAGGATTTTGGCACATTGGCCTTCATCAGGCAGGATATTGAGTATAGAAGTTGGGACCTTAGGTTGCAGTTACACAGGACTTCGGTAAGGCCACACTTGGAGTATTGTGTTCAGATTTGTCACCTTGTTATGGGAAGGATGTTATTCAATTAGAAAAAGTGCAGAAGAAATTTACAAAGACGTTGCCAGAACCCAATGGTCTGAGTTATAGGGAGAGGTTGGACAAGCTAGGACCTTTTCTTTACGTGTAAGAGACTGAGGGAGTCCTTAGAGAGCTATATAAAATCACGAGGGGTACGGATAGGGTTAATGCTCTCTGTCTTTTTCCAAGGTGTAGAGAATCGAGGATTACATGGGATCATTTTAAGGTTAAAGGGGAAGGAATGAAAGGGAACCTGAGGGGCCACTCCTTTACACAAAGGGCTGATACATGGATGAGCTGCCAGCAGATGTGTTTGAGGGGCGTACATTAACAACATTTCAATAGCATTTGGATAAATATGTGGATAGGAAAGGACTGGAAGCGTATGGGCCAACTGCAGGGAAATGGGGTTAGTGTGGATGGACATTTACAAGGTGGACTCGAACCCCTCTGTTAATTAAACCCAAACACCCAGAAAAGCTCGCCTCACCTTGTAATCTGTTAAAATATGAGCAACACAGATCTCCTCCATTCCACTATTTAAACAAAAATTATCAAGTTCGTTTCTTAACTTTAATAGTGAACACTAAACAACAACTATTCACAAACACAAGCCCCTCTTGTCTTACCTACTTAATATCTGACTCCAACTCTTTAAAAATATGCTGTTCCAACAACCCACATATGAAACATTAAAATCTCAAGACCATACAGTCTCTATCTTCCCCGCTGTGTTCACTCTTTCAGCTGCTGATCACCCTGGGTCATTTTTTTTTATTGCAAGTAGGTTTACATGAACATTTGTCTTTGATAGAGAGTGTTTGAGATGGTCAGTTAGCACTCCTGCTCTACAGCAGCTACTCAGCTGTTGGATGGCAGTGGCTCTCCCTCTATTTTCAAAATGCTGGGTTTATATACTCCCCATGATGTAATATTTCTCATAATTTGATTGCTGTCCAGGTGTCCAAACAATAATATTCAAATTCTGTTGGTTTCTGGTATCCTGAGCATTATTTAAACTCTTTGGTTGCATTTGAATGGCTACCAAATAGCAACCAAAACTCAGGTATCAATTTCTCAGCTAATGGTGACATGTGGAACAGTGTGACCTTTAGCTGGCATCAGTGGCTTTAATTTCTATTCAACAAAACCCATTCTGTCTTAAAGTGCCCATACATGTTTTTGGCTTCATAACATCTCCCCGCTTCAGAAAATAAAATGAACCAGCAGAATGAAAAAATGGCATCATTCCTTTTCCTCTAATTCGTAATCCCAATTATATGAAATACAAAAGTATTAATCTCAGTTATATCATTCATATTAATTCTGCACACCAATACAACACTGGAATAAGTCTAATCTTATCTACACTGCTTTCCTTTAAATCCGCGAAAACCCATCTGTGATCACATTGTAGGAGCCACAACATGCACATTTTGTGAGTTTAAAGTCGGTAAGGTAAGACTTCAAATAAATAGTCTCATATTCTGGTCTTTAAATATTCCAAACATGAGAGAGATTTGTCGTTGTCCACAACCATCTCCGACAATTTGTTGTCACATAAAAATTAAAATATTGTCATGCCATTGTGAAACTTAATCATTCTTGTTCAATCATGGAGATTTTTTATTTTTGTTTCTGGTGGATATTGAGTTTTTTCGACAAGTAGCCAATTGGCTGTTCAATTCCATCATCCTCTTTCTGTGTCAATACATCTCTGACCCCTATATCCCGAGCATCAAATTTTCAAAGGCTTTCAGAATATTTGGTGTAGCTAAAGCTCGTGAGGTGATTAATCCTGCTTTAAAATTCTCAAATGCCTCCTGACATTGTTCTGTCCACCACAATTCTGTGTTCTTCTTTAGTAAATCCATCAGTGGTGCCAATACGCTGCTGAAGTTTGGAACAAACTTCCAATAGGATCCACTTAGTTCCAAAAATCGAAGCACCTTTTTCTTCGAGGATTGTCGTGGAAATTCCTCAAAGCCCTTCGTCTTTGTGTTCCATGGGGTCAACCTTCCATGTCCAATGTAATATATCAAGAACGTCACCTCTGCCTTCGCGAATTCTGTTTTCTTTAAGTTTATTACTAAGTTTGAATCGTGTAAACGTTCAACATGCTCTGCCAGCTGTAACATGTGAGCTTTCAATCACTTGCTAAAGATCACGGCATCATACAGATAAGCTGCACAATTTGTTGATATGGCCACAACTCTGTTTCTGAGTCTTAAATGTGGCTGGTGCATTACTCAACCATATGAAATACGCGATAATTTTTTTTGTCATCTCTGGTATCTTTACTAGATAGTTTAACTGACTCCACGTTTTTTTAAAATTTGAATGGGGCCACTAAACCTGTCTTTGAAGGGATTTCTTACCACTGGTGGCAATACTAATACGTCATCCCCACGGGAAATCTTCAAAGTTTCAGAGTTTTTATCTGCCACCTGCTTCACTCTATGCTATGCTTTTCAGATACTGTTTAGCAAACTCAGCTACTCCGTCTACTCTCTCCTTCACCTCACACAGAGAATCCAGGTGTGAGATTTCCAACTTCGGACCTGTCAATTTATATTTAATTAATTTCAAAGGACCTCTCACTTCATGTACGAATATTAACTCAATAGAAGTAAAGTGAGTAGATTTATTTGGGACATCTCTAATGGCAAACAATTTAATGGGACACCTTTATCCCAATCATTTGGCCAACCCTGACAGTACGCTGTTAACATAGTCTTCAGCGTCTGATGCTAACTTACCAAGGCTCCCTGGGATTCAGGATGGGATGCCCTTGATTTGAAGTGCTGTATGCCTAAGCCATCCATGACTTCCTTAAACAGCTGAGCAGTACAATGAGACCCTTGGTCTGACTGAATCTCTCTGGGTAGCCCACAGCGAGTAAAGAAAGCTACCAACTAACTCCTCCACCTCCCTTTTTGCCTTAACACTCCAATAATGGAATTGCCTCTGGAAATCTGTTAGACACATCCAATATAGTCAGCAAATATTGGTTTCCACTTTTACTTTAGAAAGGGGAGCTACACAATTAATCATAACTCACGTGCAAGGTTCTTCGAATGCAGGAATTGGCAAGAAAGGTGCTGGTTTTATTACTGCCTGTTACTTACCTACCATTTGGTATGTATGTCATGTACAAGAAAAATTAATAGCGTCCTTGTGCATTCCAGGCCACTAGAAATGCTTCTGTACCTTATCCTGAGTCTTCTGTGCACCTAAGTGACGGCCTGCAGTTAGTTTATGAGCTACCCGTAACACTGTACGTTACTGCTAACACAATCTTGTGCACTTCGGCCCATTTCCCGTCTGCAGTAACCTATCGGGGTCTCCATTTTAATTTTATGATTCTATCTTTAAGTTAATAACGTTCAACCATATATTCTGATTCCTTTTCTGTGTGTGCATGTGTCTGTGTGTGTGTATGTGTGTGTATATATCTGTTGTAAGTCCATTAGCCTTTCTGGACTTAACGCCCCTGCCTGATCCTCTGCCTCTTCAGGTTTATCCTGCACCGTTACATCAAACAGGGGGTCAGTTCACTGAGCATCAACCCATTTGTCTTTTTCGTTCGTTTTTCCTTCCTGCTGTAATTTATCACAGTGGGATCTTGTTACTACACAGTCTGGAAAAATTCCTGGGTAATTTTCTTTTAACTCCCCAATTCCCTAGTCTTCCTTTGGCTTCTCCACCACAAGGGGTGCCTATCCCTCCTCACCTCCTGCTAAATCGTTCCCAAGAACTAACTGTATTCATGGAACTGACACTCTGTTACTCACTGTCACTGTTACTTCCCTAAACTTGATTTGGCATTCCATCCTGATGTTACACAAGGGAATGCTTAATTTCTGTCCCCATTCCACAAATTAACACGCTCTTGATGAACATGCCAGAAAGAGTGAAAAAAACTTTCATCTCTTATTATTCGAGGGTGAGAGAAAGTGAGGGCTGCACATGCTGGAGATGAGAGTTGAAAAGTGTGGGGCTGGAAAAGCACAGCACGTTGGCAGCATCCGAGGGGCAGGGGCGTTGACGTTTCAGGCATAAACGCTTCATCAGGAAAGTGGGAGGTAAGGGAGGGGAAAGGAGGTTGAGAAATAAATGGGAGAGTGGAGGTGGAGCTGGGTGGAAGGGAGCTTGGAAGGCGATAGGTAGATGCAAGTGGGGTGTGATGGTGGTTGGTCGGAGAGGAGTGTGATAGGACTCCTATCGGTGGTAGGACAGCTGGAACCCTCAAACTGTACAGCATCAACGTTGACTTCACCAAATTCCAAATCTCCCCTCCACCAACCTCTCCCAGATCCAACTGTTCAACCTAGCATTGCCCTCTTGTATTGCCCGAACTGGACATCTTCCTTTCCACCTATCGACTCCACCCTACCCTGCGACATATCACTATCACTCCCACCTACATCATCTTATTGCCTTCCCAGTGACCCTTCCACCAGCTCAGCTACTACCTTCGTATTTATCTTTCAGCCCCCTTGCCCCCCACCATGTTCCTGACGATGGGTTTCTGCCTGATATTCGATTGTCCTGTTGTTTGGATGCTGCCCGATCTGTTGTGCTTTTCCGGCGCCTCACTTCTCAACTATTACAGACTGAGCAGATCCCCTATCTCACAAAATTATAACTTCTTGTCATTCTCCCCCTTTTTCTTTCTGAGTAAACTTTATCTACAGAGGTGAATTCTTTAGAGAGATCAGGCACTGCCTCCATACCCAGCCCTTGAACAGGCTGTGCAATTTCCTGCATCTCCTCGGCTCCACTTGGGCTCTCCTTTACCAGTTTCACTAATGCCCCTGGGCTTAGCCTCTTCTACCACATCTTTCTCCAAAGTGTCTTCCTTTAACGCCCAGCACGGTGTGTCCCAGCTTACTGCAGTGAAAACAACTTTTTCCCTGAGCCCTTCTTAAACCACCAGCACTGTAATATTATGTGTTCCACTCCCTTATAGTGAGAGCACTGAGGCCTTTCACCACCTTTCAACCCCCTTGGGCTTCTTTCTTCACCTATGGTAAACTATTGTGAGGTACTGTTCGCTTTGTAATGAGTGCTCGTCCCTTCTCCCAATTTCTATCCCTCACAGGATGAAATTCCTGCCAGAAGCTAAATTTCATCACATGCCACAGTGCATATTTACCTGCCATTTCTGCCGTACTACTCACTTCTTGAACTTTCGATTCATTCACATGAATTCTTATTATCTCTGGAAGTAAGTCTTTTAACTTCTCCAGCAGATTAATCTCCCTTCAAGCCTCACAGGTCTTATCTATTTTTAAGGCCAGCACCTATCTATCACAATGACTGTGGTTAACTCTTTCAAACTCAATATAAGTCTGATCTGGCTCCGTCTCTATTTTTCTGAACTTGTGTCTATATGCTTCTTGTACCAATTCATAACCAATCAAAATAGCCAATTTAACATCTTGATAATCTCTTGATCCCTCATCTGACAGCGCTACACATACCTCACCAGCTGTGCCCACCAGCCTAGTCTGAACTAGCATTACCCACAAGTTCACTGGACACATCATCTGCCTAGCCATTGTTTCAAATGAAACCAAAAAGGTTTTGACAATTTTCACACCAAAATATGGCAAGTTACTAACCTAGTTGTATACATCCCTACGTTCTCCCTTCATCTCCATCCTGTGAATTTAACTTTCTTGTCTAATTCCCAACTTCTGAATTTCAAATCCCCTCTCTCTCTCTTTCCTCTCTTTCTCTTTCGTCTCTCTCTATTTCCTTCCCTTTATTTATCTTCTAACTCCAGTTGCCACATTTGCAATTTAAGTTTTCTTTAACTCTACTGCAGTTGCCTATTTCTCTGATGTATCAAAGTGCTTAACTAACTCCATTACAATTTCAGCTTCTCTTTTCTCCCTGGTTAAACCCAATTCCAACCTATTTGCTAATTCTAAAAAATGTCCTCCTCCTGTCTTTCTAAACTTCCTTCGAAAATTTGGCAAGCTCTTTAGTAATGTTAAAAGCCATTTCCCTCACTTTTCATTTAACCAATCACAAGTAACAAAATTAAACGAATTTTCCCTCTGGTTTTATTTGAAGATCAAGGTCACTAATTGCAATGAGTTGCAATTTGTTGGGACCTGTTGTATCTCAAATCTGTTCAAGTTTGTCCAAGTGCCACACGGCAAGGCCCCAAACTGTTATGACATCAATGTCGAACCCCTCTGTTAATTAAAACCACACACCTAGAAAAGCTCAC
Source organism: Chiloscyllium punctatum (assembly GCF_047496795.1). Taxonomy (NCBI): domain Eukaryota; kingdom Metazoa; phylum Chordata; class Chondrichthyes; order Orectolobiformes; family Hemiscylliidae; genus Chiloscyllium; species Chiloscyllium punctatum. The sequence continues at coordinate 1,758,967 of NC_092745.1, read as the reverse complement.
CTCACTTCATAATCTATCAAAACATGAGCGACAGAGAATTCCTAAATTCCAGTAATAAACAAAAAATAACTATTTATATGTGTGCAAGTTAGCTCGCTGAGCTTGAAGGTATTTTTTCAGAAGTTTCATCACCATGACTAGGTGACATCATCAGTGAGAGTATTTGCTGAAGTGTTGGTGATATGTCCAGCCTCTCTATTTATAGGTCTTGGTTTCTTAAACTGGGTGATGTCATTTCTGGTTATTTTAACAAGAGAATGTAGACAGGATCTAAATTGATGCATTTACTGATGGACTTCTGGTTAGAATACCATTCCTCTAAGAAGGTCCTTGCGTGTCTTAGTATGTGTGTGTGCTTTGTCCCAGTCAAAGTGGTGCCCTTCTTTGTCTTTATGTATGGAACCTAGTGATAGTGCCTCATGTCTTTTGGTGGCTAGTTGGTGTTCATGTCTCCTTGTAACACGACAACAGGACAGTTTCAATGGTGGAAAAATGATTTTATATATACTGTTTAATCAATGTGTGTGTGCAGATAAGTCACATTTTTCATATGTGCGCAACACATTGTAAATGAACAACAGAGACACAGTTAACGAAAAATGACGCATATGATGTATAAAATTGATAAAACATTAAAACATGATTTGATCCTCTCAACGTTCCCTCCTTTTCTGGGATTCCCAACTCTAATCTCTCATTCTTAACAGGATGTGTGCTCCAAATTCTTGATTCTGGTGTCCCAACTTATTTCAGTTAATCCCCTTTCTACCGGCACTTCAATATGTTGGCCTGCTGGGTTCTTTCCAAAGCTAGTGTCAGTCATATTATTGGAGATAAATATTCTGGCATCAGACTCAGCATTTGAACATATTACTCTGTTGTACATGAACTGAACAAAGGAACACAGCACACAGGAATTGCCAAAATGTTCATCTACTTCTTTCGATAATGTAGTTTTCTTATTTTCCACATCTCCATATCTATATCCTCTCTCTGGTTCTCCCTTTGTATCTTTTTAAGAAATCCGACAATTATTCTTCGTGTCCCATCTCCCAGAACTCCTTCTTTCAGTTTATATCTAACGCTCTCTTCAAGATGTAATGTGGTTATAATTAATCAATGTAACTACAAAGACATGTGGGTGTAGCTGGCCAGAGTTAATTGGAATGGGAGCTGAGCAGGAAAGACCATGGAGAAGCAATGGGAGGAGGTTCTGGGGATAATTCGGAAGATACTACCAGAAATGTAACCCCAAGAACTTGAAACATACTCATGGACGAACAAGGCAGCAATGAGTGATAAGTTATCAAACCAAAAGAGAAAATATACAATGTGGTGAAGATGATTGGGAATCCAGAGAATTCATTGGATCTGAAACTACATAATGCTGGCATCACTGACACTACAAAGCTCTTAATCATGGTCAGGGAAAGAAACAGAGGAAACACATTTACTTTAAACACAGAAGATGGTATTTCTCAAGGAAAAAGATTCAGGTGAATTAAACATTTGAATTAAGATCAGTTAAATGCCTTTGCAGAATGTGTCAGATTGGAAGCAAGACCCGGGAAGAGAGACCCTCAGCAGAATGAGAGTTTGAAAATGGAAGTATTTTCACATCAGAAACCAGGTTAGGTCACTGAATGCAGGGCTGATGGGTGAATGAGTCTCAGTGAGATTTGGGGAACAGACAGCAGAATTGCATTGCAGATATTGCAGCTCGAAACTGCGTATTCATGTCGTGCTGTCGACCACAGCAGCAGGAGAAGCAGAACAGCATTCAACAACAACCTGTAACTTTTTGCCAGGGTAACACCTCAGTCTGTCATTGCCATCAACACTATCTATGGCTCAGTGACGAGTGTGGGTGAACATGTCAGAGTCAGAATCACATGAACTTTAACCTGATGCTAACTCATGAAAGCTACCAGACTTGACCAACAGATCTGATTGAAGCACTGCAGCCCTGTCACATTCAGTCATAAATGCTGATGGACGATTAAACAAATGACTGGAGGAGAGGGCTCCACAAACATCCCCATCCTAAATAATGGAACAGTCCTGCACATCAGTGTAACAGCGAAGGATGTTTTATCTGCACCATCTTCTGCCAGAAGTGTTGAGTCGATGATACACCCCACCCTCATCATGATGCCCACAAAATCACAGATGCCAGTCTTCAACCAATTTGATTCGCTGTTCGTGACATGGAGAAACAGGTGAACAGAGTAGATACGACAAAGGCAATGGGTCCTGACTCCATTCCTGCAATCGGACTGAAGACTTGTGCTGCACAACAAGCCGTGTCCCTGGGGAAGCTGTTTCATTCCAGGTCCAACTCTGACATCTCCCTGGCAATGTGGAAAATTACTCAGCTAAGTCCCGTCGCTTAAAACGGGAATAATTACAATCTGACCAATTACCACCTCCTCAGTCCCATCATGACGGTCAAATTGGTGGGAGTTCTTTTTGACAGAGCTGTCAAGCAGCACAGAAATAACCTGCTCAGTGTGGTTTTTGACAGGTCCCCATGTGGAGATAATGCTGTTGTAGAAATATTACTGGATTATTAATCCAGACCAGGCTAATGATGTAGCAGTGGGTGGAAGTTAAAGACAATTAATAAAATATCGAGATCTAAAATCTGGGATCAGTAACAGTGACCATGAAGCCAATATGGATTGTAAACAGAATTTCCTTCTCCAATGTACTTTTAGGAAGTGAATCTCCCATGATTTCCTGGGCTGGCCAAAAAGTGACTCCAAAGACGCTGACATGTGATCAACATTTCAATGGTCTCTGAAATTGCCAAGCAAGGGCACTCATTTGTATCAAACTACTCCGAGGTCTGAAAGGATGAAACCGGACAGAACACCCGGCCTCAGCATCAGCATAGGATAAGGGAATGGGAACACAGTCCTGTCGACCCTGCTGAAACCCCCTTCCTTACATTTGAGAGCTTGTGGCAACATTTACAGAGCTTTCCCACAGACTGCACAGAAACATCAGGAATGGAGTCGGCCATACAACACATTGAGCCAACCCATTCCAGTTCATGGAAAAAATCTCCACAATGCACTTACCCCACACGATATACATATCCGTTAATGTGAGTAACCTTGGGAAGCTATAAAATAGGCGGTGCAGTAGTAAATTTGGTCCATCCAGTTTGCTAACCAATTCAATATAATGTTGGTTGGCCCTTCATTTCCACACCGTACTCCTGCTCTCCCACCATCCCTTTAATGTCTCTAAATCCTTATTTATAATCAGTGTCTTGGTTTCCAGGTGCGAGCGAATTCCCCAGGTTCCCCAGTCAGTGAGTGCGACATTTATTCTCATCTCAATGCAGAGTGACCTGGTGTACCTAATACTGTGTCCCCTCGTTTTAGAAGTCCAAGCCAGGGGAATTATCATCCCTGATTCCAAACTGTCTCACCCTGTCAGAGTTTTGTATATTTCACTGAGATCTCCACTCATTTTCCTAAACCCCATGGAATACAGGCCCAGTCACCCCAAACTCTAATCCCACAACAACCCCGTCATCCCAGAGATCAGTCTGATCATCCTTCACTGCTCTCCCTCAATGTCAGGTTTGTCCTTTATTAGGTAAGGAGACCAAAACTGCACACAATACTGCACAAAGTTCAAGGCCATGTACAGCTGCAGTCAGACACCTTTTCTCCTGGACTCACATCCCCCTGAAGTGAAGGTCCACACACCATTTATCTTCCTCACTGCTTTCTGTTTCTGCAATATTCCTTTCAGCGACTGGTGCACAAGGAGATGCAGATCCTTATCAGTGTTGCAGCTCCCCACTTGGTTGGTCTGTGTACACTGGGCAGCGTGCCAATCTCCATGCCCAGTATTGACTTCTGGTTACAGAACTCACTGCGCTGCATGGGCCTTAGAGGTTTATGCAGAAGGAAACAACAAAAAGGAGCATACGTCCCTTTGTAGATCAACATGTTTCCACCAATCCCTTTCAAATGGTAGGCTGCCAATTTATCGTTTCCACCAAAGGGCACACCGTCACCTCTATCCACATTGTTCTCCATCTGTCACGTATTTACCCATTCACTCCACTTGTCTTAGTCTTCCCGGTGTTTTTTTACATCCTTCTCACCCACTCACAATCCCACATCCATTAGTGCTGTCAGCAGGCTGGGATATATTGTACCTGATTCCAGCAACCAAATGTTTAAAGGGCATTGTGAACAGCTGGGTCCGAAGCACTGATCCCTGTGACACCTCAGCAATCATCCTCTGTTAATTTCTATTTATTTATTTCGTGAATCTCGGAGTCACTGGCTGGGCCAGCATTTATTGCCTGTCCCTAGCTGCCCTTGAGAAGGTGGTGGTGAGCTGCCTTGTTGAACGCTGCAGTCCACCTGCTGTGGTTGACCTTCAATGCCATTCTGGAGGGAATTCCAGGATTCTGAACCAGTGACTGTGAAGGAGCAGTGATATATTTCCAAGTCAGGATGATGAAGGCTTGGAGGGAACCTGAAGATGATGGTATTCCCATACATCTGTAGCCCTTGTGTTTCTAGATAGACGTGGTCGTGAGTTGGGAAGGTGGTATCTGAGGATCTTTGGAGAATCATTTCATTGCAGCATGTAGATAGTAAAACACTGCTGCTGCTGATGCTGAGCGTTGATGGTGGAGCATTGTGGATGAAGGGACAGTCAAACTGGCTGCTTTGTCCTGGATGGTATAAAGCTTCTTGAGTGTTATTGGGGCTGCAGTCATCCAGGCAAATTGGGAGTCTTCTATTACACTGCTGACTTATGCATTGTAGATGATGGACAGAGTTTTGGAAGTCAGGATGTGAGTTACTCGTCGCAGTATTCCTAGCTTCGGACCTGTTCTTATAGTTACTGTGTTCATGTGGCGAGACCAGTGAGTTTCTGAGCAATGATTACCCACCAGGAATCTGATACTGGGGGATTCAGTGATAGTAACACCATTGAATGCCAAGGGGCAGGTTAGATTATATTTTATTGGTGATGGTCAAGGTCTGGCATTCTTGTGGGCTGAATATTGCTTGCCACTTGTCAGCCTGGATACTCCGCAGATCTTGTCGCATTTGAACATGGACTGTTTCAGTATCTGAGGAGCCACAAATGTTGCAGAACATTGTACAATAATTGATGAACATCCCTACTTATGACCTTAAAATGGAGGGAAGGTCATTGATGAAGCAGCCCTGAAGAAGTTTTTGGTCACTGCTCGAGGGTCTCCTCCACACTTGGAGTTGAGTTGACTGACCTTTATCAACCATGACCACCTTCCTACATGTCAGGTATGATTCTAACCAGCGGGGAGTTTGCCCCTGATGCCCATTGATTCCAGTGTTGCTAAGGTCCCTTGATACCACACTTGGTCGAATGCAGCCTTGATTTAAAGGGCTATAACTGTCACCCCACCTCTGCAATTCAGCTCTGTTGTCCATGATTGAACCACGGTAATGAAGTCAGGAGCTGAGTAGCCCTGCTGGAGCCCAAACTGGGCGTCATTGACCAGGGTATTGCTGAGCAGGTGCTGCTTAAAAGCACTGAGACCTTCCACCACTTTACTGATGATCGAGAGGAGGGGTGGTAATTGGCCGGATTGGATTTGTTCTGCTTTTTATATACAGGAGAGACTTGGGGTAGGTTTCCACATAATGAGGAAAAGCCATTGTTGTAACTGTATTGAAACAGTTTGGCTAGGGGAGCGGCAAGTTATGGAGAACAGATTTTCAGTACTATTGCCAGAATGTTGTCAGATTATGGACCCTATGCAGTATCCAGTATCTCCAATCGTTTCTGGATATCGCGTGGACTGAATCAAATTGGTTGCTGACTGGTAACTGAATTGCTGACGACCACTGGAGGGGGCTGAAATGGATCATCCACTCAGCATTTCTGACTGAAGATTGTTGCGAATGCATCAGCCTTATCTTATACACTGAAGTGCTGGGCTCTTCCATCATGGAGGAAGGGGTTATTTGTGGAATCTCTTCCTCCAGTGAATTGTTTAGTTGTCCCTGACGTTTCTCAACTAGAAGTGGAAGGAATGCAGAGCTTAGATCTGAACCGTTGCTTGTGGGATCACATTGCTCTGTCTATCACTTACTGTTTATGCAGTTTGGTGCACAAACAGTCCTGTTTGGTGGCTTCACCAGGCTGACACCTCATTGTCAGGTATGCCTGATGCTGCTCCTGCCATCCTGCACACTCCATTGAACCAATGTTGATCCTCTGTATTGATGGCAATAGTTGCGAGGGGGATATGCCAGGCCATGAGGTTATGCGGGAGTACAATTCCACTGCTATTGATGACCCAAAACACGTTATGAACATCCAGATTTGAGCTGCTAGATCTGTTCAAAGTCTGCCCTATTAAGCACCGTGATAGTACCACCCAAAATGGTTGAGGTTATTCTCATCATGCAGGTGTGACTTTGTCTCCACAATGACTATGCGGTGGTCACACGTACCGATATAGTCATTGACAGAGACTTCTGTAACTGGCAGGCGAGTAAGGCTGTGGTCAAGTATGTATTTTCCTGTTGTTGGTTCCTTCACCACCTGCCGCCAGTTATATCCTTTAGGACCCGGCCAGCTCAATCAGTAATGCTGTAGCTGAGATACTGTTGGTGGTGAACATTGAGATTCCCCACCCAGAGTACATCTTGCGTCCGTGCTACCCTCAGTGCTTCCTCCAAGTGTTGGTCAGCATGGAGGAGTACTGATTCATCAGTTGAGAGAGGCTGGTACGTGGTAATCAACAGGAGGTTTCCTTTCCCATGTGCAAAGTAATGCCATGAGACTTCATGGGATACGGAGTCACAGTTGAGGACTCCAAGAGCAATTCCCTTCCAACTATATCCCACTGTGCCGCCACTTCTGCTGTGTCCGTCCTGCTGATGAGTCAGGAGATATCTGGGGAAGGTAATGGGGTGTCTGCGATATAGTCATACTCACAGAATCATACCTTACAGACAATGTCAGGCTGTTGATTGACGAGTCTGTTTATTTCTATTCACCGTTTCCTGCCAGCTGTCCCATTCTGGAAACATAGCCATATATTATCCCCCAATCCACTCAGATTTGATTTTGCAAATTGGGCTTGGAGCTTTATCAAAATCTTTCTAAAAATCAACATGTTTTACATCCATTGCTTCTCTTTCACTTGTCTCCCATTCTGTTTCTCAAACATAATTCCCATTTCATAAATCTATGTTAGTGTTGCCTATGACCAATACTTTCAGCCACAATAATTTCTCCTAAACCATTTACTTACTATGTTCTATGTTCCATGTACTCTATCATCTTCCTACACCAGACTTGGTTTTCCTTGTATTGTTTGAAAGTTCTGTGAAGACAGAACTGAAGTAGTGGCTTCATAGTTGTGCCATTTCCCTGTTTCCAATTCTCTATTCTCTGGTTTCAAACTGTAGGGAAACTGCACTTGTTTTCTCATATTTCTCACATTGACATAATTTAACAAGCTATTGCAGTTCACTCTTTTAACCCTTGTGAATATACTTTTCAGAAAGCCATCAATTCCTGCCTTAAACTGAACAATAATTGAACTTCCACACCATACACTCACAGGAGCATAGTCTCTGTGCCAACAGAAATGCAACACGATCTATATTAGTCCCACTTTCCAACACCAGGCCCATAGCCTGGAATGTTATGACACATCCAAGTGCTCGTCCAAGTACTTTTTAAGGATTGTGAGGTTTCCCCATAATTCCCCTCTCAGGAAGTAATCCCAGAACCCCACATCCTCGAGATGAAAAAATATTTAAATCCTCTGAACCTCAAACTTTTCACTTTAAAAGTGTGCTCATTTGTTCTTGACCCTCTGACTAAAAGGAACAGCTACTGTCTATCCACCCTGTCCATGTCCCTCATAATCTTATCCTTCTGAATCACGGACCCCTCAGCTTACTCTGGTCCAAAGTAAACAACCCGAGCTGATCAGGCCTCTCTCCATAGCTGATATGCTCCATCCCAGGGAACATCCTGGTGAATCACCTCTGCACCCTCTCCAGTACAATCACATCTTTCCTGGAATGTGGCTCTCAGAACTACATGCAGTTTTCCATTTTGTCCTAACCAAAGCCCTGCATTGTTCTTATAATCTACGCCCTGATTAGGAAACACAATACCCAAGGTACAATTCTTAACTAGACCATTAACCTGTCCAGTCACATTCAGGGATTTGTGGAGTAGTACACCCTGAGCTTCCTAGTGTGCTGCCATTCATTGAGTCCTCCCCTGTCTGGTTCCTTCTCCCAAAGTGCATCACCTCATATTTATCAGGGATACATTCTATCTGCCATTGATCTGCCCATCTGACCAATCATCTGCATCTTCCTGAAACTTAAGGCCTTCCTCCTCACTGCGAACCAACCGGTCAATCTTTATGTCAAACATACACTTACTTGTCACACCTCCTCCACACTCCACCTAGCCCCCTCCACATTCACATCTTTTTGTTTATGAATAACACAAACAATAAGGGATATAACACTGATCCCCGTGCTACACCAGGGGACACTGGTCTCCAGTCGCTCAAACAGCCTTCTCTCACCACCCTCTGCCTGCTGCCACTAAGACAATTCTCCTTGTAACCTGTCAAGGTATCCTTCATGTTGTGAGATTTTACATTATTTCTCAGTATCCCAGCTGAAAATTTGTCAAAGGCCTTCCTACCAAACTAAACAATTGACCTCCTCAAACTAATTCAATCAAATCCATTGGATGTGCCTTCCTTCTGATAAAGTCATGATGACTATCCCTGATCAAACCTTGTGACTCTGATTGGAGTTCGAGTTTCTCCTTCCCTATTTCCTTCAGTAGTTTCCTTAACGGTGATCTAATACTCGCTCGTCTATAGTTCCCTGGTCTATCTCTCCCACCCTTACTGTGAAGTGTAATCATATCAGCAGTCCTCCAGTTCTCTGGCACCTCCCCTATGGTCAGATTCTAATTAAAATATTCAATTAGGGTTATTCCTCCCTTGACCCCAACAGCCACCTGTGATACAACACTTTCAGACATGGAGATTGGTCCAAATTTATACAGAACAAAGCCTCAAATGCTTGTTCATATTTTACATCAATCTGTTCAAGAGTTGTCCAGTCCATCTTCTTGAATTCTGTTCCTGCATCCTCCTTCTTCCAAGTAAAATAGATGTGAAGGTCTCATGTTACAATCCATCAATGTTCTCCAGCTTGACACACAGATTGCCCCTTTGGTTTCTAATGGACACTAACAGTTTGCTGATTATTCTGTTCTACTTGTCCGTGTAGAATAGCGTGGGATTCTCCCAGATCTAGCCTACTTGTACTTCCTCATGTCCCTCTGTTATTCAGTCCTTTCGATGTTTCTAATATTCACTACAATCACCTCTCATGTTTCGAAACTTGAGACTATAGGCTGAGTTAACCCGTCAGGCAACCTTGCCAACTTAGGGGTTAATTTGGATAATACCTTTTGCAGTTCCTCTGTAATCAGTATATTCTTTCTTAGATTGGAACTCCGAACGATACACAATAGTCTAAGTTTAGTCTCACCATTGCTCGATGGAACTGGTGCACGACATCCTCTATCTTCCAATTAAATTCACATGAATGTAAACCTAATTTTTACTTTCCCATTTGCATATGTTCTTCCTAATACCTCTCGATTTATCTTTTCTTATGAGCTCAGTATAAGAGTTCTTTAAAAAAGCTCATGAATATCCAACTATACGTTATCCATTGGTTCTTCATTGCCTATGTCCACAAGAATCATCTTCAAACTATTCCAAAAAAATGTTTGCCACTTCTGGTTTTCCTTCCATCGGTACATTCTCACACTCCCCATTTATGTTATTACCTTCTAAATATCTAGTAGCATGTTCTTTGTAATCGAGTCCAAGAGATACCTGACTGCGGATGACAGGTTAACTGGTCTGTAGATTGCAATTCTCCAAATCCATCCTTTCTTAAACTGTTGGATAATATTTATAACCTTTTCCTTATCCAGATTGGCTAAATGCCTTTCGGGAATGTGTTGGAAAATAAAGTGAAAATCCGCGATGCAATCAACATGTCTGTTGCTCCTTCCTCTGAAATTCTTGTATGAAGTACATCTAGTCTGTCAGATTTATAAATACTCAATCCAGCTTTCTTTTCAAAGATGACCTCAACACTGATAAGAATGGTCTTAGACGTTACTTACACAAGTCTCATGGTCACTGGGTATTTCTGGAAGAATTTCTGGACATTCTTCCATGAAGATAGACACAAAGAAACTGTTTCTTTTCCCTGCGATCTCTCTGTTCTCTGCAAAAAATTATCCTGAACGCACATCAACTGTTCCACATTTGAACTTGTTTTTATTTTTTTCATACATTGATCGACGCTTTTTAGCAGTCTTTATGTTTTTCTTTCATTTGCACACTTTTTCTCTTTCTGATTTTCTTCTCAGTTTCTTGGTCATCCTTTGCTGGGTCCTACATCTCTCTGTATCCACTGGCTTACTGCAACACCTGGCATTTTTCTGAGCTGCCTCCTTTCATCTAATAGGTAGATGATGTTGGGGTTGAAAGTGATAGTCGGAGAGGAGGGTTGCCCAGATTGATAGAAAGGAAGGTGGACACATAGGAACATTCAAAAGGGCGGTGCTGACTTGGAAGGTTGCAGAGGGATAAGGTGGGATTAGGGGAAATGGGGAAATCCATAATGATCCCCTGTGGTTGGAGGGTCCCAAGGCAGATGAGGAGGCTTTCTTCCTCCAGGCTTCTGGTGGTTCTGGTTTGGCAATGGATCAGGCCAAGGACCTTCATGTCCTTGGCAGAGTGGATAGGGGAGTTAAAGTGCTCAGCCACAAGGTGATGGAGGTGTTCAGTGTGGCTGTCCCAGAGATGTTCTCTGAAATGATCCACAAGTTGACCTCCTGCCTCGCCAATGTAAAGAAGACTACATTGGGTTTAATGGATGCAGCAGATGAGGCGTTCTGTCTTCCTTCATCACCAAGCTCTTTCAACCCCACCTTCATCTACCTACCGCAATCCCAGCTACCTTCCCCCTGCCTCACCCCGTTCTCATTTATCCCTCAGACCCCTTGGCCCATAAGCTTAATTCCTGATGAAAGGCTTGTGCCTGAAACATCGATTTATCTGCTCTCAGTATTCTGCCTGACTGTGCTTTTACAGCACCACACTCTTCGACTCTGATCTCCAGCATCTGTAGTCCCCACTTCCTTCATGGCTGGCATTAATCAGATTTATAACGGTTACTGCAAATAAAACAAAAACTATCATGTGATCAAACAGCATAAAAGAAAACCAATGCATTGTGGTCACTGTTCCCAAAAGGTCCTCTACAGCAAAAGTTTCAATTAGCTCTTCTGATCACTCAACACCAATTCCTAAATAACCTGATCTCGAGCTCAGTGCTCGACATAATGTTAATGTAAACCATTTCACACATGGTAATGAGATCCATTTTCCCAGCATTAGCATTCACTTGGGTTAACACAGTTTAGATATAATTTAAACAGTACATTATTACTGAAGTACCCACAAATGTGTATATCTCATTTCCTGTTTTATAACATGTCCAGCATTTGTATTGCAGCTTTCACTTTTATATATATCTCCCATCAATGTTTGCTCCTCCTTGCTGTTTTTGCGCTCCACCTTATTAGATTCTGTGGAATCTGAGCGACGTGGGCTCTGGGGAGATTAATGGGAGAGATCATCTCGCCACATCATTTATGATCTTCTCAAACTTTAATTTCTCCAGATCTCCCATGATACTGTGGAATGGAGAAGGACAATGATCTTCAAACAATGCTTTGTATTCCCCCAGAGAGCTGAGGCAGCTCTAACCTGGATGGGAACTCTACAGCAGGCTGGTAAAGTGTTGCTGCTGCTGTACAGGGTCTTAGTGAGATCAGATCTGGTGTAGTGTGTACAGATTTATTCTCTTCAATGAAGAAATGATGTCGTTATATTGGAAGCAGCTCAGAGATGGTTCCTGCAATGAAGGTGCTAGCTTATGCAGGAATTGGAGAGGATCTCTTAAAACCTTTTGCCCATTAAACAGGAATTCAAAGAAAATGTGAAGGTTTTCGAAAGGGAAGTATTTATAACAAATGTATGCATTAGTGTTTAAAACGTAACGATAAAACTATTGTGACTTAAGACAATTATTAGAATCCATTGTTGAGGACATTTGAAAAGATAAGCCACAATCCATCGGCGTCAACATGGTTTTACAAAGGAGAAATCAGGTTTGAAGTGTTTGCTTGAGTTACTTAAAGATGTGACAAACAAGGTGGACAGTGGGAATCCTGAAGATGGAATATATCTGGTCTTCGTGAAGGCATTGGATGTGTCACTTCTCCAAAGAGTAAGTGGTAAGATCAGACGACATGGGTTTCAGAGTAATTTATTAGCTCGGATGGAGGATTGGTTAACCAACAAAATGCAGTCAGATGTAATAAATGTCTCATTTTCATTTGGAAAATGCAATTTGTGGGGTGCCAGTGATTTCAGTACTCATGCCTCAACCATTTTCAATCCATGGTATTACTGTACTCAGTTGACGGGATAAAAAATGCGATACCACATTTTCAGATGACGCTAACATCGGTGAGAAATTACTTTGGAATGATGATGCAAGAGGTTTTAAGACAACATGGATAGATTGGGTGAATGGGCCAACATTTGGAAATGAAAATTAAAGCGAATAAGTATGGGGCTATTCAAGTTGGCCAGTATAATAGAAAGATAAATTATTATCTAAATGGAGAGAAACTTCAAAGTGCTCAGGTTCAGAGGGATCTGGGTGTCTGCTTGCACATCACAGAAAACTTGCATGCATGTACTGCAAGTAATGAGATATGCAAGCATAATTTCAGTGTTTATTTATAAAAGGTCAGAGTAGAAAGGTAGGGAGTGTTGGTGTAGCTACGCAAGGCATTAATGAGGCTGCAACTGGAGTACAGTTTGGGTGTCCTGCAGAATGAGGAAATTCCATTGGAGACAATTCAGAAGAGCTTCATTAGATTGATTCCAAATTTGAAGTGTTTGTCTTATGAAGAGAAATTGAGCAGTGTAGGCCTATACTTTCGAGTTTACAAGAATGAAAGAAGAACTCATTGAGTCTATAAAATGCTAAATATAATTGAAAGTGTCGATGTGGAGATGACTTTTTCACGTGGAGCAATCTACAACAAGAGACTAGAGTTTTAGGATGGAGAGATTGCAGGAAAGTGGAACAGAGGCCCCGTTGTCGTCAGCCTCATCGAGGAGTTAGATTCCTCACAGATGCTCCTTGTTCTTATTCGACCCTTTGATTGTGTTGCACAGGAATTGTGGAAGCCTGGGTATCATACAGGAAGCAGGCACTCAGGATAAATCAGTTAGAGAGAACGTTATGGTAAGGTCACACAGTGACCAGCGCTGGCTTCTCAACTATTTAGAGTCTATATTAATGATCGGGAGGATGGAACAGATATACAGGTGCTGAGTTTGGTGATGTCGCTGTGGTAAGCAGGAGATTACTTTATCAAGAGAGGGTGGAGAGTCTGCAAATAGATTCAGAGAAGTAAAGACAATAGATAATAGTTTGGCAGGTGGAATTTAACATGATATATCCTGTCATTCCATTTACAGAAATAATGGAAGGCAGTATGTTACTGAAATGGAGAGGGATTACAGGACTTCATGATACTGCGTACTAGGGGGTTCACTCAGAATCGTTCTGACATGGGAGATTTTGCTCCATCCCTGATCACCTGCTCCTTCACGCTTCAAGTGCCCCCATTGCCCTCCGTACACATGGAATACTTTGATGTGGTTGATTGGTGGTGGGGATGGTGTTTTGAAATGTGTATCAAGGGGACGGCCTTTATCCAATATATATTAATTTCTTTTTACGTGGACACCCGCTGACGATGGGAATGGCTGACTGCTTCTGAATGAAGAGGCCTTGACTGCTGCCAGGACAGTGGGTATTCACCAACATGATTTATTATGCATGGGGACGCTACAATATTAATAGAGAGAGAGCTCTTTCAGTTCCTCTACCACTCCCGATTGTCATGGGAACTCTGCAGAGGCCATGTACACCAGCGGGAATCCCACTATACTGGACACACACGACAGCTCCCTGCTGTGGGAGAAACAATGTATTTACCTCATCCATCATATATATCCTCCATCACCGAATGGTGACATTGATGTTGAGACACTGGGAAATGATGGATATGTCACCTAGTCCTGCCTGAAAAGATCTGGATCATAGAATCTGAATGAAACTGTGACCCTAACAGCCCCTGGCAGCACCATCCGCTCCCTGGTGTGTTAAAGGAGGTGACACCGCTGTTGAAACAGCTCTTTTTTCAGTCAGGGTCCCTCACACTCTGCTCATGGGTAAAGTGAAGCTTGGGAAGTTGTTCCTGGAAAACCCGATGTGGATACAGCAGATCCCTTTCCACGCACACTCACTCCGTGGTTTCCGAGCTTCCCCTTTCTGTAGCCTCTGCTCCATTTGTTGTTCATTTGGGAATCATGTATTGAAGCTTTCAACCTTTCTGGGATCCCCAGCAGCTTCTGAATGCTGCAGCTAAAAGCAAAACACGGAATCCGGATCTGGGGGAGAGCTACCCACTGCCCTTCCATTATTCACACCGTTTTAATAAAACCTAAAAACTCTCTCAGTTATTTACTTGGACTCTTTTCAGACAGCAGTTCTGCACCTCCGCCTTTAAAACCTCTCTTCAAAAAACCCAAGAGAAAATAATATTTTTACAGTGATAGTATCCTCACAACTCCATCTTTAATAAAATAATACAGCAATATACAAAGATGGATTCATTTTAGACCTCCTAATCTTCCTCTATTAGCAGACTGAAATGTATATACTTTACACTGACTGTGAGCATAAAAATGTTTACAACTATTTTCTATTTCAGTCATTTTACTCCTGCCACAGAATACTTTTGTCTTTCCTCATCCAAGTCTCCACAACGTGTCAAACCTTCGGTTTTCTCGCCATGTCACCTGTATAATTTCAAACTGAATGGCAGCAATAATAAGCTCAATCGAAACAGACTGGTATTTTTCTCTCTAAACTTCTCTAAAAGCTTTAAGGGGTCACGATCAGTATAAAGGATTTGGCTCATGTATGTTATTCGCAATTTAAATGCTGAAATGTTGCAACACCAACACCAAGTTCAAGGCCTCCTTCCTCATTGCGGAATAAATCTGTTGGTGTTTCCACTGGACACTCCAACCACACGTTACATAATGGAGCACTTCCCATCTCTCCAATAGTCCCTCTGAATGACATAGCTCCTCATGTCTTAGCATAAAAGAATTACATGCTCCTGTACCTCTTAATGCTGAAACCTCTTTACCTGCTACTCCTGGCCTTTGCCAGTAATCCTTACTTTTACAGGTATGCGTTTTAAGAAAGTCTCGCACATTCTTCTCAATCTCTCACAGAAACCAAACTTTGATTTCTGAACCCAATCATCATCATCAGCCATTTCGTCTTCTAATCCTGCTGTTTTAATTCTCTAATCTTCCACACGAATTCTCACAACTGCAGGAAGTGAATTGTTGGAAAATTCCAAAATAAGAATCTCTCTAAGAGTGTCATTGGTTTCCTCTGTTTTTAATATCCTTACCCACCATTCAAAATGACTTTGTTTGATCCTTTCAAACCCAATGTGCATTTAACCAGGGCCCCTTTTTTAGATTCCTGAAATGCTCTCTGTCGGTTACTGGCACAAGCTCATATACACTTCAGATAGATTTCTTCAACATCCTATACTGGCCAGATACCTCCTCCGATAGGGATGCAAATACCCACCAGCTTCGTTTGGATCAACTAAATCCACGTGGTCACTGGCCATTGCATTTGTTTAGCCACTTTCTCAAATGAAGTTCAAAATACCTCTCCATCCTTCTCATCAAATTTAGATAATGCCTGGGTGTATTTAAACAGAACCGCATCAGGCCATTGGCGACTATAGGGTTGCTCAACCTCACTATTGTCCTCATCCAGCCTACCGTCTACCTTCATCTCCGCCTTCTATGTCAACTTTCCTCTCTAACTGCTAACTTTTGAAGTTGAAACTCTCTACTTTTCTTCTCTCTTTCTTCTTTATTTCCTTTTCTTTTATTTCTACTTTTCATCATAATTCAAACTATTTCAATTCCTCCTCATGTTCAAAGTACCTCATTTGAAATTGAATTCTAGCCATTTCCAAAGATTCTGGTGGCGTTTTCACCAAATTTAATTGCCGAGCGATAGCTGTAATTATCTCTCATTTTCTCACAAACGCAACCCCAACTCCAGCTTGTCTGCCAATTCCTACAGCTTTGCCTTCATTACCTTTTGTAAAATCCCCAACTTCACTTCTTTCACACCCAGAGAACTCTCAGTGACTGAAAGAATCTTTATTCCCAAAACACTGTTTAAACCAACCGAATTCAACATCCGGAACAAAAGACACTAACATTTACCATACGCGACCTTTGAACCCAATAGTCTCCCAGTGAATAATCTCCAGTGTCTGCATGAGCTTTTTCTGGATGATCTGGTTTCCTCCCACAATCCAAAGATGTGCATGTCAGGTGAATTGTCCATGCTAAATTGTTTGTAGTTTTCAGAGATGTGTGGGTTAGGAGCCTTTGTCGGGGTAAATGTGTAATAATAGGATAGAGGAATTGGTCTGGGTAGGTTACTCCTCGGAGGGTTGGTGTGGACTTGTTGGTTCGAATGGCCTGTTTGCACACAGAGAGTCCAGAGCCAACGTGTTCCTATTAGTGAGATGGGCAAGTCTGGTGGGTGCAGGGAGTGCTGGATGGCCAGATATATTGATGCTCTGATCAATGTAAGGAAGGAGGCCTACGTCAGGTAAACAGAGCTGAGATCAAGTGAATCCCGAGAGGAGTATAAGGGCAGTAAGTGTATAGTCAATGAGGAACTCCGGCCAGGAAAATGTGGACATGAGATGGCTTTAGAAATAGGGTTAATGTGGCATTGAAGAAATCCTACAAATCCTTTAGTGGCAAAAGATTAACTAGGTAGAGAATAGGGCACCTTAAAGATCAGTAAGGCTACCTATGTGTGGAACCACGGGAAATGGGAGGGATACGAAACAAGTATTTCTCCTCAGTATTTCGTATGGACGAGTTTCCATGAACGACAGAATGAAGAAATATATAGTGATATCTTGAAAAGTATCTGTATTACAAGGAGATCTTAGACATTTTAAAACATATAAAGGTGAATAAATCCTTGGGACCTGATCAGTTGTATCCCAGAAGTTTGTGGGAAGCTAGGAAAGAGACTGCTCAGCCTTTTGCTGATATATCTGTATAATTGATTTCCACAGGTGAGGTGCCAATAGACTGGACGGCTGCTAGCATAGTGTCATTATTTAATAAAGTAAGGAAAACCCAGGTAACTATAGACTGG
Organism: Chiloscyllium punctatum; assembly: GCF_047496795.1. Classification (NCBI taxonomy): domain Eukaryota; kingdom Metazoa; phylum Chordata; class Chondrichthyes; order Orectolobiformes; family Hemiscylliidae; genus Chiloscyllium; species Chiloscyllium punctatum. The sequence continues at coordinate 1,741,478 of NC_092745.1, read as the reverse complement.
TGAGCCTGACGTCAATGGTGACTAAATTGTTGGAGGGGATTTTGAGGGAAAGGATGTATAAGCATTTGGAAAGACAAGGACTGAAGAGGGCTTTGCACATTGGAGATCACATCTCACTGACACGGTGGAATTTTTGAGGAAGTGATTAAGATGATTGATGAAGGCAGGACATTGTTTGTTTTCTTTCTGGAATACAGTAAGAAAACCATAATGTTCGACATGGTAGACTGTTTAGCAAGGTTAGACTGCCTGGAATCCAGGGAGAGATCTTCATTTAAATCCAACATTTTCATGAATATTGGAGACAAGGCGTGACAGTGGAAATTTGTTCATTAAACCTGGAGACCTGTGACCAGTAGCGTGCCCCAAAGATCAAGAGTGGGTCCACTGCCGTTTGTTACTTATACAAATCATTTGCATTTAGGTTTGTGAAGAATGGTCAGTAAGTTTGTAGATAATACCAAATTTGGTGGTGAAGTCGACAGTGAAGAATGATCTCTCAGAATATAATGGGACATTGATTAGGTGAGCTGAGGAGTGGCAGATGGAGTTTATTTTAGATAAATGTGAGGTGTTGCATTTTGGCAAGAAAAATCAGGACAAGACATATAGGTAGGGTTCTGTCGAAAGTTGCCAATCAAGGAAAACTCCGTAGAACTTATAGAATCCTTACAGTGAGGAAACAGGCTATTCCACCCATCGAGGCCACACCGACCCTCTATACAGTATCTTACTGGACCACCCCCCACTCTAAACCTCTGTGCCTGCATTTCCCATGGACAATCCACCTCGACTACACATCCCTGAGTACAGTGCGCAATTTAGGATGGCCTTACCTGTATATCATTATACTCTCGGAGGAAAACATAGCACACAGAGGAAACTCACACAGACACGGGGAGAATGTACAAACTCCACACAGTCAGTCAAGGGTGGAATTAAATCCAGATCGCTGCCCTGTGAGGCACCTTGTGGTGCGGGTTCTCAGTTCCTTGAAAATGCCGTCACAGATAAACAGCGCAGTGAAGAAGGCACTTTGTGATCTTCAGTTTATTGGTGCGTGCTTTGAGTCTAAACATTAGCATGACATGTTGCATCTGTACAGGACATTGGTTTGCCCACTTTTGTAATATTGCCTTTAATTCTGGTCAACCTGCTGTCGGAAAGATGTTGTCAAACTTGAAAGGGTACAGAAGAGATTTAAAAGAATATTGCAGGTGTTGGAGGGTTAACGTTACAGGGAGAGTTTGAATAGGCTGGGATTATGTTCAATTGTTGAAGCTGAGGGGGGACCTTAACGAGGTTCATAAAATCATGAGGGGCATAGATAAGGTAAACAGTCAATGTCTTTTCCCCAGGATAGGCGAATCCAAAATTAGAAGACAAAGATTTCAGATGAGAGGAGAAAGATTTTAAAAGGGACATGAGCGACAACATGTTCACACAGAGACCGCTGTGTGTATGGATTGAACAGCCAAAAGAGGTGGTGGAGGCAGGTACAGTTACACCATTTAAAAGGCATTTTGATGGATACATGCATGGGAAGTGTTTAGAGGGAGATGGGCCAACTGCTGGCAAGGGGGACGAGATGAATTTAGGATATGTGGTCGGTGTTGATGACCAGACCGAAGGATCTTTTCCCTGATGTACATCTCTGAGAGTCTATTGAATTTTGAGTGTTTAACATGGGATCAGGAGGAGACTATTCAGCTTCTGAATTCTGCCAGGCGGCTTGTTTGCTCAATTACTGACAGTCAAAAACAAAAATACATCATTTAGATTTTGATGGTGTTTTACAGAAACAGGAGAAAGGTTTTTCGTCAAGAAGAGCCGTAAAGAATGTGGAGAGGCCGTTCAATCCCTCAATTCCATTCCACAGGGGCAGCCGGGGAGCTCAGAGCTATTGGATCCTGTTACTCTGGAGCAGGAGGAGGACATGTATTTTCACAAAACTTTGGATTAGGAGGTAGTCACTCAGCTACTGAAGACTGGAACACAGGAACAGTAGGCAGTCACTCAACTGCTCGATACTCGGGCACAGGAACAGGAGGCAGTCGTTCAACTGTTCGAGACTGTGATAAAGGGACAGTAGGCAGTCACTCAATTGCCCGAAACTGGGGCACAGGGAAATATGGAAGCTAGTGAGGCCCGAGCATCCTATTACGCAGGAGCAGGAGGAGGTGACTCACTCCCCACAATGATGGGACACTGGGAGAGAAGGGGAGATTGCTTGGAAGAAACAGAAATATAATGAATAAGTTGCATTAGTGGTCCATTCAATCCTTCCCCACCATTCACTAAGACCACGGCTGATCTGATGGTGATTCCCTCATTCTATGTCACGGAGACTCCACTCTCTGCAGCCTCTGCTCCATTTGTTGGTCATGTTGCACACCCAGATGCTTTAACAACAGTCACCATGACTCATCCAGAGGGATGGGTCTAACCGGATGATTCAGAATTTGATGGATCCAATCACAAGAATGAAAACACAAAATAAAGGTATTGCCAGATGTTTAGTTCTCTCACTTTCGCATCCAACTCACAAAACGAGCCCAAAAGTTCAGGACGGAGCGCTGTGTAGGTTCAGCTATCGTACTGCTGAATGCATCCCAGCAATATCCAGAATTGAACTCTGTGCAGCCCACACCAATGCTTGATCTATAATCCTGGCCTAAATGTACAGTGTGAGGAGCTGTGCAGACCGCACTGATTCGTTCTTATATCAACCCAAGGCTGTTGCATTGTTTGGTAACACCGTGTTAGCTCCCTGCCCAGCGTGGGGAAACTTCCAGTCAATGCTGGAAGTTACAGGATGTGCAGCTACAATCCATTTACAGCTCCATATCTCCACTCTGCCTTGACAAGAAGTGCCGTGGATGTGAAAATCAAAGCGAGGGAGAGATGTAAGTGGAACCAGTTTAAATACCAATAGTTCTAATTAAGGCGAGTATCACTCCAGTATTTAAAGATAAAATAACTTAGATAATATCCAGTGAGGTTTTGTGAATGGTGCGAAGAAGTTAGAGGGGATGGCAATATTATAGTGGTTGCACTATAAGCCTCCAAATCATCAATGGGAATTAGAGGAACAAATATCCAGGGAGACTGGGGAGACTTGCAGGAACAATAGGGTTGTTAAAATAGGTGACTTTAATTTTCCGAACATACACTGGGACTTTCAGATGTTTAAGAACTTAGACGGAACGTAATTTGTTAAGTATGTCCAGGGAAGTTTCCACAAGCTATATAGCGGGTCCTTCTCGGGAAGGGGCAGACTCGACCTACTGTTGGGAAATAGGGCAGGATTGGTGGAGGAGGTAAAGTGGGGAAGCATTTTGGGAAAAGTGACTAGAGTTGTTTTAGTTTTTAAATAGTTATGGGAGGGACAAATTTGTTCCACGGATTCAAGTTCTAAATTGGGGCAAGACGAATTTTGCTGTAATTCGACAGGGGATTGCAGGGGATGATTGGAGGAGTTTGGTTCGAGGGAAAAGGATCTCGGGCAAGTGGGAGGGCTTCAAAAGTGAGATAGCTCGAGTTCAAGGTTTCTATTTTCCTGTGAGGGTGAAGTTAAAGTGAAGCTGGAAGAGAGAACCCTGGATGACAAGAGATATTGAGGCTCTGACCAGAAAAAAACGGATCAACGAAATCGACGTTTCGGGCAAAAGCCCTTCATCAGCAATAAAGGCAGTGAGCCTGAAGCGTGGAGAGATAAGCTAGAGGAGGGTGGGGGTGGGGAGAGAGTAGCATAGAGTACATTGGGTGAGTGGGGGAGCTGATGAAGGTGATAGGTCGGGAGAGAAGGGTGGAGTGGATAGGTGGAAAAGGAGCTAGGCATGTCGGACAAGTCCGGACAAGTCAAGGGGACAGTGCTGAGCTGGAAGTTTGAAACTAGGATGAGGTGGGGCTAGGGGAAATGAGGAAGCTGTTGAAGTCCATATTGATGGTCTTGAAGTTGAAGTGGGTTGAACACTTCTGGGATTGAAGTGTTCTGAGGCGGAAGATGAGGTGTTCTTCCTCAAGGCATCTGGTGGTGAGGGAGCGGTGGTGAAGGAGGCCCAAGACCTCCATTTCCTCGGCAGAGTGGGAGGGGGAGTTGAAATGTTGGGCCACGGGGCGCATTGGTTGATTGGTGCGGGTGTCTCGGAGATGTTCCCTAAAGCACTCTGCTAGGAGGCGCCCAAGTCTCCTCAATGTAGAGGAGACCACATCGGGAGCAACGGATACAATAAATGATATTAGTGGATGTGCAGGTAAAACTTTGATGGGTGTGGAAGGCTCCTTTAGGGCCTTGGAATAGAGGTGAAGGAGGAGGTGTTGGCACAGGTTTTGCAGTTCATGCGGTGGCAGGGGAAAGTGCCAGAATGGGAGGGTTGGTCGTCTCCTATACATTGGGGAGAGTGAGCGCCTCCTAGCAGAGTGCTTTAGGGAACATCTCCGAGACACCCCCACCAATCAACCAAACCGCTCCGTGGCCAACATTTCAACTCCCCCTCCCACTCTGCTGAGGACATGGAGGTCCTGGGCCTCCTTCACCGCTGTTCGCTCACCAGCAGACGCCTGGAGGAAGAACGCCTCATCTTCCACCTCGGAACACTTCAACCCCAGGGCGTCAATGTGGACTTCAACAGCTCCCTCATTGCCCCTTCCCCCATCTCATCCTAGTTTCAAACTTCCAGCTCAGCACTGTCCCCTTGACTTGTCTGGACTTGTCCGATCTGCCTAGCTCCTTTTCCACCTATCCACTCCACCCTCCCCTCCCTGACCTATCACCTTCATCTCCTCCCCCACTTACCCATTGTCCTCAATGCTACTATCTCCCCACCCCCACCCTCCTCTAGCTTATCTCTCCACGCTTCAGGCTCACTGCCTTTATTCCTGATGAAGGGCTTTTGCCCGAAACGTCGATTTCGCTGCTCGTTGGATGCTGCCTGAACTGCTGTGCTCTTCCAGCACCACTAATCCAGAATTTGGTTTTCAGCATCTGCAGTTATTGTTTTTACCTCAGAAAAAAAAGGAGGCGTGCCTCAGTTTCATGCAGCTCGGATCAAGGGAATCCCTGGAGGTACATAGAGGATAGAGGAGGTTACTGAAGAAGGTAATCAGCAAGGTGGAAAGGGAGTATGAGATAACCTTGGCTGAGAAAATTAGGGTGAATCCAAATTCTGTATAGGAAAGAAAAAGAACGACGAGAGAGACAATAGGATGTCTTAAAATCCAAAATAGGCAAGCATGTGTAAAAATTCAAGAGATTGGTGAAGTCCTCAATTTCCCTTCTATGTTTGCCATGAAAAAATCATGAAGACTTGTGACCTTTGGGAGGTTAGATGTCATATCTTGCTAGTGTCCATATCACAGTAGAGGTGCTGTTGGACACATTAGAATGCACAAAGTCAGACAAATCTCTTCGTCCTGACCAGATATATATAAGAGCACTGCAAGAGGCGAGAGCAAAAGTTATGGGGCCAATATTCCAGAAGACTGGGCTGTAGCAAATCACTGTGCACTTATTCAAGAATGGCTGCATAGAAAAGCCTGGGAAATTGAGACCCGTAAACATCACACCTGTTTTCGCTAAACCACTTCAGAAGGTTCTGAGAGATAAGATGTACATGCATTTGGAAAGACCGAGTCTGACTTGAAGCAGTCAGCATGGCTTTGTGCGTGGCGGATCATGCCTTACAAATTTTGTTCGAGATTTTTGAGAAAGTTACGAGGAAGTTTGACGAGGGCAGGGTGGTGGACATAGTCTATATGGATTTCAGTAAGGCCATTGATAAGGTTCCACATAGTAGGCCGCTCGAGAAGGTTAGATCGCATGGAATCCAAGGTTAACTGACAAATTGGCGACACAACTGGCTTGACATAAGGAAACAAATGACTAGGGTGGAGGTATGCTTGTCGGACTGGAGGCCTGTGACTAGTGGAGTGCTTCAGGGGTCGGTGCTGGGCCCATTGCTGTTTGTTATATATATCAATGATTTGGATGAGAGTGCACAACGCAAGGTTAGTAAGTTTGCAGATGACACTAAAATAGGAGCCATCGTTTACAGTGAGGAACGTTAAAACTTTATCAGAAATTGCAGAAGTACGTTTATCAGCTGGGGAAGTGAGCTGAGAAATAGCAAATGGAGTTTAATATAGATAAGTGTGACATCTTGCGTTTTGGAATGTCAAATCCAGGTAGGAGTTTAATGATGAATGAGAGGGGCATAAGGCGTGTAGTGGAACAAAAGGACGTTGGAGATCAGGTGCACCGTTGTCTGAAATTTGAGTAACAGATACACAGGACAGTGAAGAAGGCTGTTGGCACACTGGCCTTCATCAGGGCATTGACTCTAGAAGTTTGGATGTTATGTTGCAGTTGTGCAGGATGTTGGTAAGGCTGTAGTTGGAGTATTGTGTTCAGTTTTGTTCAGCTTGCTCTGGGAAGGATGTTAATGAACGAGGAAGAATGTAGAAGAAATTTACAAAGATGTTTCCTGGGCTAAAGGGTCTGAGTTATAGGTAGACGTTGGACAGGTTAGAACTTATTTCTTTACAGCGTAAGAAACTGAGAGGGTTGTTATGGACGTGTACATCTTATCAAATCATGAGAGGCGTGCATGGGGTGAATACGTCAAAATCTTTTTGCAAGGTTCGGGAATCGAGTACTAGCGAACATCCGTTAATGTTTGGAAAGGAACAAAAAATAAAAATGAACCTGAGGGTCAACTTTTTACACAGAGCGTGGTACGCATTTGGACTGAGCTGCTAGTGGAAGTGTTTAAGGTGGGTACAATAACAACATTGTAAAGGCATTTGGACAAATACACCGATAGGAAAGGATGAGAGCAAGGGCATGGAAATGGCAGATTGGCCGATAAGGGGCAATTACACCATGGTGGATATAATGGATGGACTAGTACAGAGGGGGATCATTCTCTTCCCAGAGGGAGCCACATCACCCACCGAACATGGTCTGAGCTCACCACCCAACTCAGTGCAGTATCTGCTGTCTGAAGAAATGTCCACCAATACAGGACAAGCATCAATAACATGCCCCGCTCTGTCAGGATAAGTATCACTGTAGTCTCTCTGCTCCCTCACACTTACTGTATATCTGTTATGGCAGCGATCCCTGAACAAGGCTCATGATCCCCCACTCTCACTACCGCATGCAACACCTTCCCTCTCTCTCTCTCTATCTCTATCTTTCGCCTTTGCAAAACTCCGCAAGCAGTTATAGAATATTCTGGAGAATGCCAATTATGGAATGTTCCAGATAATGTTCCAAATAATTCCCAGTTTCTGGAAAATGGCAGTGTCCCAGTGTATAACACATAAGAGGAAGGTGTAAAGATGTACGTTTTTCAATTCACACACATTTGAAACTATGCTGAAGCATTTCAGCTCTTCAAACGTGCTCTGGCACTTAATAAGGTTCCCGCTGATCTGATGATTTTCTCAACGACATGTTACAGGAACTTTCACTCATTCAACACCCTGGGTTCCTGTCACTGACCAGATTGCACTCAGGCACATTTACGCCGGATTTTTTCAAGCGCCTGTTTGAGGGCATTTCCCATGGGGTCTGTCACTGCTAACAGTATATTCCATCGTCTTTGTATTTTCATGCAACGGTCAGCATGCATGACACAGACCAAACAAAAATCTACACTTATTTTATGGTTATAAATATCCAACTACACATGGTAATTCTGGTTATTTCACTTGACTCACCTTAATGATAACCAAAGACAGCTTCTAAACACATCTTGTTATCAAATAGAATTGCAAACAGAGAACGGTTTTACCCTTAGGTGTTATCTTGACTGTTATCTGCATTGTACCACTTTCCTTGTTATGAATGTTTCTCTTACCCTTTGTCTGTGACTATTTCTGTCTGTAACAGTTGTACTGCCGCCAAGTAAGTTGGCTGGACGGCAGGTTTGTGATGCAGAGGGAGGCCAATAGCGCAGGTTCAGTTCCTCACACTGACAGAGATTACCATGAAGGGGACACTCTCTCAACCTCACCCCATCACCCCAGGTGTGGTGGTCCTCAATATAAACCACCATGAGTGGTCTCCGTAATAAGAGTTTTTGGGACTCTATTCCATCAATGTTAGCATTTTCATTTAAAAATATACATTTTTAATGAAAAAGAGATTTTTAATATTATAATAAACCAATAACAAGATAACTCAAATAACTGAACAAAAATACATCAAATTGCATGTACATGCAAAACAAGTTAAAAACACTACACAGACAAAAGAAAAACAATAATAAACAATAAATAATGAATAAATAATACAGCTCAGCATAACAAAACGATAGCTTTTGTTCATCAACAAGCATTAACTGATACACATTTTTATGTTCATAGTTCTTCCTCTCTGAATGTTGAATCATTAGACAATATCGTTATGGCAATATAAAAGCCCTTCTTAGAGTGTCAGATAAGCCTGTATTGCGGTAATCTAAAAAGGGCTGCCATGTCTTATGTAAATCTCTGTTTATTGGTGTACCATACTGGTGCTGAAGAGCTTACAACGATCCAACAGACCCGGGGGTTTCAGACATCTAACAAAACAGAATATTTTTCCTAGAACAAAAAATAAGATTTTTTTTCCCATGTGCATCTGTGTAAAGTACCCTGGACAGGCCAAAGAAAAGAGAAACCAGGTCCACCTCCAGTTCAGTCCCCAAGACCCACTCTATCACACCTACCACACTGCTCCAATATATCTGAAGCCTGCAGCAGGACCACAAGCTATGAGTAAGAGTGCCTGTAGTCATTCTGAATTTAGTACATGCTGAAGATATTCCCACTTTGAATTTTGAGAGACAGTCTGGGGTCAGATAGACCCTATGAAGAATTTGCAACTGCATGGATTGGGTACTATTACAGATCAAAATCCTTCGAGCATTTTGACAAATATCCTCCCATGTCTCCGAAGTGTTCTGAACCCCCACCTCTCTCTCGCAGACATCAAAAAGCTGCACAGTCTCGTCTGGGGGGACACTCTCCAACTAATGATAAGGGGTACTGACAGAGAGTTTATTCTAAGCAATAGGCATCTTCTTCTCTCTATCGGAACTGTAAGAGTCTGTAAAAAGCGTTTTTAACAAATCAAATCTCTGATCTGGAAAATAACAGAAGATGTCTCTACTAGGTAGTCCATACATACGAATTATTTGATCAAATGATATCATTGTTTACCCTCAAATAACACGTGGTGGCTTAGTGCTTAGCACTTCTGCCTCACAGTACCAGGGTCGCGGCTTTGGTTCCGGCCTTGGGTGACTGGCTGTGTGGAGTTAACATATTCTCGCTGTGTCTGTGTGGGTTTCCTCCCACAGTCCAAAGATGTGCAGGTTAGATGAATTGACCATTGATAAATCACCGATAGTGTTCAGGGATGTGTAGGATTGGGCATTAGTCAGGTTAAATATAGGATGGTCAGGGAATGGGTCTGGATGGGTTACTCTTCAGAGGGTCGAAGTGGACTTGCAGGGCTCAAGGGCTTGTATCCACACTGTAGGGATTCTACTAATTCTAAATCATTCAAGCAAGGCACATCCCTGGCTGCCCACCGTTTAAACCTGGAATCCATTTACCCCCAAGGACAACCCAGTATACCAATTATAGGAGTAAGAAACATGGTTTTGGCTGTAATGCCCTCAATCTGACGCATTGTCATTCATGCTTTAACAGTATTGATAATTATTGGGTTATGTCAATACTCCATGATTGTTGTCAATCTGTCTGAGACCAACAGGCTAATAAGGGTTCACTTTGTCTGAGAGGGTTCAATATCTAGCCCTTTGGCGCCGACTCCTCAGCAGCCCAGACACTAACATAGGATAATAAAGAGCTTAATTGATAGATTTTATCTGGGAGATAAAATTTGGGGTAGTTGCAATTTGGTTAGCTTGATAAACAGTCGTTCATGGTGCCAAATAAAAGAGCTAAACCAGCCATAAAGTCTCCCAAATGTCTGTCTAGGAAACGTCAAAGGAAGCATTCACACGGGGAATAGTAAATGAGGAAGCACATTCATTTTAATACCGACTATAAGACCCAGCCAGGATATTGAAAGTGCCTCCCATCTTTGATGGTCTTGTTTAATTTTATCAAACAAATGGACATAGTTCATGTTAAGTAAATGGTCAAAGACAGATGTAATGAATATACAGAAATAGGAAACCCCTCCCCCACCACAGCGACGCCCCCCCCCCCTCCACCCCAGGACCATTTAAAAGGATTTGCACTCAACATCAGTTATTTCTCCAATCCCTCCCATAGGCATGGCCTCGAACTTTGTAAAGTGAATCTTAAAGCCCGAAAAGGCGACAAGCGAATTATTGCATTGCATCACGTGAGCTACCGAAATTGTGGGATTTGACAAAAACATAAAACCATCAGCATACAACATAATCTTACGTGAATTCTATCCCACCTCTGGGGCAGGTATGTTGGTGTAATATTCCCAATTGTGCAGGATGCCACCGAATCTAAGATTGTGGCAGAGATGGGGAAGATATCAACCCTCGTGTTCCATTTCTGCAGGTTAAAGCAGAAAATAAAACCCCTACTTGTGAGGCAGATTTGCCTCCAGAATTCCACCAACTCTAGTTCTGCACACAAATCCACTAATTGCTTACATTATAACGAGGGTATTGGGGGACATTTGGACATTCTGTCCACCGTGAGACCATAAGACAGTCGAAATCTCCTTCTATAATAAGGTGCCACGATATAAGATAACTTACTTTGGGAAATGCATCTAACAAGATTTTAAGAGGGTGCGCCGCATGGCAATAAACATTGAAAATACTGTATTATTTCCCATAGTTCAAGGCTTTGAGGATTATGATCCTTCCGTGGGTGTTTAATACAATCTAGTAATTTAAGTGGAAGATTCTTCCTGTGTATTATAACTTTTCTCCTACTCCTAGTATTAAAAGACGAGAAATAAACTCGATCAAATCCACCCTGCTGTAACATCAAATGTTCCTTGTCATCAAGGTGCATCTCCTGAAATAGGGCAACATCCACTCTCTCTTTTTTAAGATGAGAAAATAAATTTTTTCTCTTGACTGGCAGATGGCTCACCTTAATGTTTCAGGCACACCATTTAAGCACATCATTATCCATAACACACTGTAGCAACATTTGAACTCTCGCCAGTTTCATATCAAATTACACATCACAGAACATTAATGACAAAAGACTCATTGAGCCTAAAAAATGTACAAACTAAAACTACTACAACTAACAAACTCTAAAAACTTTCCAAAGCTAAACACATAAAAAAAAAGAACGAAACAAAATCCAAAGTGCCAATGACACTTGATAGGGGAATTTACCACATCCCCCGCCCATCAGGGACGCTTACATATCCCAAAACTTTATCTTCTGCCCGCTACCAATATGGCATCTAGGGCAATTAATAACAAAAATCGGGCTTCAACTGCCCTTAGGTCGGCACTTAGTCATCACAACCACATTTGAAACTCCCTCCAGCTTAAGCCACACCCCAGACACAAGCAAAGAAAGAGAAAACGAGTAGTAATACGAATGATGAAGTTAAAAGAACTCTACCCATCCCTGACTCTAATTTAACACTGGTTAATACCAGAAAAATTCAACAAAATTTCTTGAAGAGAGGAACATGACGATCTAAATATCCAGCTTACTTTAAAATGTCTACAACGTTTTTACTTTCTCTGGAGAGTCAGAAGAGTGTATGGATCCATATGGATCCATTGAAAGCAATATGGAGCATCGCTGGGTTCCATAAGGAATACTGAATCCCGAGTTCCCTTACTCTTCTCTTGATATCATCAAAAGATTTTCTTTTCTGAATCACTGCTCCTTAAACGTCCTGAAAGAATTTAATCCTGGAGCTCTCGTGAATTAAAGCCATTGGAAACCAGACTGAGCTTCCATTGGTCTTTGTTTATCCCCATAACTATGTAACTGCAAAAGGACTGGGCAAAGGCGTTGGTCTGAGTCTGACCTGTGCGCCATAACCCGATGAACTGTCTTAGTCTTCACTCGTCCCTCTTCAGCTTCGAACTGAAGGAATCACAGCAGTCAGATCTAGAAAAATCTCATTGGTGACCACCTGCTGTCTGGTCCAGCATACCCACGATGTGAACATTCTTCATCCTGTCCCAGTTCAGCTAAGGTATGGATCTGTATTTCAAGGATGAGGATCCTCTCCTGAGAGGAATCGACCGTGGTGTGTGTCAATGCAGTTCGGCGCTTGACATTGTCTCTTCTGTTTCCAAAGCTGTCAAGTTGCTGTTTTTGGAGCACGGCTGAGAGCGGCTCTAGCCATGGCTGAATCCTTCTTCAATCACGGCTTCAATCATTTCACATACTTGGTGAACTTAGTGACCAAGGCCTGGTGAGTAACTGCGTCTATCGAACGAGCAGATTGGGTTGCAGCTACGGTCTCAGGTATGTTCGATGCTTCTGACGGGTGCACCACTTGTTGCGACTTACTCGATCCTTTCCCGTGTTTTGCCATTTCCCTTTTACAAAACGGGATTAGTAAAGATTCTATCGCTCTTTCTAGTGTTGAATTTTAAGTAAATGGCTGGGATGGGGTGGGTTAGAGATCCACATGGCCTGTGCTGTGATGCAGAGCTCAGTAAAGCAGACCTACTGGATCGTCACCATCTTGGATTCCCCCTTAACATTTTATCGATATTATCATTTCGTTTCAAATTATATTCCTGGATATTCTGGAGCCGTGTCATTTGGTACCACTGTCTACATTTCCCCCACAACGCACATTCCTGCTAATCGCCGATAATCCTTAACTCCGTTGTTATGAGATTTTATGAACCTTCTGTCAGTGCCTCAAAAATATTCAATATCTCTGCCTCCAATGCTCTGTGGGGAAGAGAGTTACAAAGGCCCACAGCACTGAGAAATCAAAAGTAAAACTCAAGATCTGAGTGTGAGATTAATTTTTCTTTGTCTCCTTATCTGAGAAAGCATATTATTACATTGGAAGCAGTTCGGAGATGTTTCACTTCCCGTCTTCCAGGAAGGAGTACCTTACATTATGAAGGCTTTAACATGTCACTCTTGGAAAGAGAGTTGATCTTATTGAAACATACAAGGCCTAGACGAGAGTGGATCAGATATATACCCATTGGGTATAGTCCCAATTTATTGTCGTTTTCATAGAATCTCTACAGTGTGAAAGCCGCACATTCAGTCCATCAAGTCCACACTGACCCTCAGAACAGCATCCCCCCCGGACTTGCACCCCCGACCCTATCTATGTAATGCTGCATTCTCCATGACTACCCTACCTAATCTACACATCCCTGGGCACTATGGACAATTTAGCATGGCCAATCCACTCTCTGAGCTGCGGATCTTTGGACTGTGGGAGGAAATTGGACCATTGTGCGGAAACCCACATAGATACCTGCTTAGAGAATGCTCAAACTCCACACAGAGCGTCGCCCGAGGTTGGTATTGAGGCCAGCACCTTGGGGATGCGAAGTAGCAGTGCTAACCACAGATCCACCATGCACATCCATTAGTTGTAGTAGCTACTTGTGGCTGACTAAAGAAATCTGCCTGACTTGTTCCTGTCACTGAACCTGACCCGGTCTGAGACCTTTATGATCGGCCATATCACCAACCTGGTTACATTTAAAATTTGTTGCAAGCAGTGGAGGAGTGTGACTAGAAAAGGAAACGGTGGCACCCTGCAACCACAGTCAGAGCAGGAATTAGGAAAATTCACCAAGTGGGCATTTATTCCAGTGGGAGTTCTCTTTCCCAGAAGTTTGGGAGGACTGAATCTTTATATTATATCGAGGCTGGCTTCATCTTAATTTCCATAGACAGGTGAATCAGGGATAATGGTGCATGGAGAGCAAAGTGCAGCTGGGTACACAATGGAATGAGCCGTGACCTTATTTACTGGTGGGATAGTGTCAAAGGGCTGAATGGCCACCTCGTGTCCCTCAGCCCTGTGTTCTGATGTTCCATTTAGCCCTTCAGACCTGCTACACAGGGGCAGATCGAGGCCATCCGATGGTTAGGTGTAGTTTTGGAAATGTACTTGGAAAATCCAGCCTGGGTCAGGAATCGACCCCCACCCCCAATCTCTCTTTCCAGGCTTCCCCTCTCTGTAACCTCTTCACTAGATGTGAGTCATGTTACAGACCTAGATATGCTGGGAATACAGCCCCTATACCCCACCCACGGTTAACTCAAACAAATCACCTGCTGTCCCTGAATGCAACATTGTGCAACACGACTCCAGGAAAATAACCACTTAATTTCCAAAAGCATAACATGTGAAATTAATAAATAGTAACAGATGGAGATCATTCGGCTCCTCAGGCTCGCCCCTTCATTTATTAAGAACATCGCGGACCTACTCAAGGGCTCAACTCCAACTTTTTCCGACTCCTGTATCGCTCCACACTTCTCTGGGTTAGGGAATTCCAGATAGTCACTACATTCTGAGAGAATACATCACTTTGCATCTCAGATTGAAATCGATGTTCCTTATTACGTATCTATGTCCTCGAGTTCAACACTCTGCCCAGGAATGAAATCAACTTCTCAACATCTATCTTCTCAAGCCCGCTCTGTATCTTCTATATTTCAACAGTATCACTCTTCATTCATTTAAACCCCAATGAATAATCACCTCACCATTATAGAGATTCTGAATAACTCCACCATTTCATCTCTGGAAGCCGGCTAATGATCCAACCTGGTTACTTGCTGCATCAGCATGTTGACTGTATGTTTCATACACAGGAACACTCCAATCACTTTGTACTGCTCCTTTTTCTGGAAGTTCTCTCCATTAAATAGCAGCCTGTCTTTTGGTTCTCAGTGTCTTCCACAAACTCGGATGTATATTGCACTCAGTTCCCTCCTTCAGGCTATCAGCATAGATTGTATATAAATGATGCCATCGAACTGATATGTATGGCACTCCAGCAGATACACTTTTATCATAAGGATCCATTAATCCTGACTCTCCGATGTCTATGTGTAAACCAATCATCATCATATGTTAATACATTATCCATCAACCTACGATCTTCTGGCTTGTTTAAGATCTTTTATTCTGTTCTACCTTGTGGAAAATCACTGAAAAGCCTCTTGTCTTCCAGATCTGCTTTATCAAGTCCACTAGTTACATTCTCAGGCATCTCCAGAAAAACTTTGCATGATTTTACAGGACAAAATACAATTTCCCTTTCACAAAACCACACTGACTCTGCGTAAAGCTTTCCTCAATGCCCATGCTGGCCAGGTTTTCCAAACTAAACTAGGCCCATCTGTTTTCATTTGGCCTATATGCCTCTAAATGTTTCCCATTCATATGTTTGTCCAAATGAGTTTTAAATATTGCAGCTCTACATGGATCTATCACTCTTCCTCTAGCAGCTCATTCCATACCCACACCACCCTCTGTGTTAAAACATTGCCTCCTCGTCCATTTTAAATCTTCCCCCTTTCACCTTAAACCTTTGCCTTCTATGGTTGAACTCTCCCCTCCTGTGGAAAAACCCTTGGATATTCACCCGATCCATACCTCTCATGATTTCATAATCTTCGATAATGTCAGCCCACAACCTTCTACACTCCATCTGATACTAACTTCAAGAATAAACATTTAAAGATAAGTGCTGCAAATTTGAAACTATATTAAACATGGCAGTAAAACAATACTCAGCCCAACCTTCATACTGTTATTTGTCTTTCTCCATATTACAATATGGCCTTGTGTGCTTGTGTCTTCCTTATCTTGTACTCAATAGAGAGAACCCCTTTCCCCCTGTCACATCTTAATTTAAACCCGTTTTACATATTCTTCTTTTATCCTTTGTCACACCCTCTTTTCCCTGTCACCCATTCCCTATCTCTGGATAAGAATTAAAAGCACATTCTCCAATCATTTTCAGATCTGAAGAAGTGTCACACTAGACTTGAAACACTAATTCTGTTCCTCTGTCTCTGCAGATGCTGACAGACCTGCAGAGTTTATCCAGAAGTGAATTTGGGTACAGAACAAATTTTCAATTCAACAAATAACGATAAATACTGGAAATAAAAATACTAAAAATTGCTGGAGAAACAGAGAGCTTTGTAGAAGGTTCACTGGACCTGAAAGTTAAACTCTGCGTTCACTCCAGAAAATTCGGCAACATCTTTAGCAATTTCTTCAGCAATTTCTGTTTTTGAACAATTTCCACCGACATTTGTCAAATATGCTCAAACATCCTGTCCAACATGGAGCGCCGTACACTGGGAACTGAACAATAACGCATGGTGACAAGTCCCTTGACTCTGAAACTGCATTAGTCTGGCATCACTGACACTGCAGTGCTCTGAATCATGGTCACGGAGAAAAACTGAAGGAAACACATTCACTTCAAATACAGAAGATGGCATTACTGAAAGGAAAAGATTCAGATTAGTACCTAAAATTGATTGAGTTAAAGTAACAAATTGGAGGCGTGACACCAAGGAAAGAATTTCAGCAGAATGAGAATATGAAAATGGAAGGTTTGCCGCATCAGAAATCAGAGTAGATCAGTGAATACAGGGCAGTTGGGTGAATGGGTCTCGGTGTGAACTGGGGGACAGTCGGTAGAATTGTATCGTCGATATTGCAGCTTAAACTGGCTTATCATCTGATGCTAGAGATCATAGCAGCAGCAGAAGCAGAATTGTATTCAATGACAACCTGTATCCTTTCCCTCAGGATAATCTCTCAGCCCACCATTACCCTCAAGCCGATCTATAGTTCAGTGACGAGTGTGGGTGAAGATGCCAGGGTCAGTACCATGTGTATCTTTACCTGATGACAACCCATTAAAGCTACCGCAATTTACATTCGAAACAGCAGAACTAACATCTGGTTCAGAGGCAGAAATGATCCCACGACTAACAAATCTGATCTAAGCTCTGTCATCCTGCCAAATCCAAGCATAAATGTCGGTGAAACAATAAAAAACTTGCTGGAGGAGAGGACACCACAAATATCCCCATCTAAAATAATGGAACAGTCCTGTACATCAGTGTAAAAGTCAAGTATGTGGTGTCTGCACTATCCTCAGCCAGACATGTTGAGTCGATATTCCACCTCACCCTATCATGATGCCCACAGAATCACATATGAAAGTCTTCAACCAATACGATTCGCTGCAGGTGACATGAAGAAACAACTGAACACAGTAGATACGACAAAGGCAATGGACCCTGACACCATTCCTGCAGCAGGGCTGAAGTCTTGTGCTGCACATCAAGCCGTGTGCCTGGCGAAGCTGTTTCATTCCAGTTCCAACTCTCACATCTCTCTAGCAATGTGGAAAATTACTCAGCTATGTCCAGTTCCATAAGAGGGGAATAAATACAATCTGACCAATTACCACCCCATCAGTCCCATCACGACAGTAAATTGGTGGGAGTTCTTTTTTTTAACAGAGTTGTCAAGCAGCACAGAAATAACCAGCTCAATGTGGTTTCTGATAGGTCCCCATGTGGAGCTAGTGCTGTTGTGGAATTGTCATTGGATTACTAATATAGACCAGGCTAATGCTTGGGCAGCTGGTGGCAGCTGGTGGAATAATAAAAACAATTATTAGCATATCGAGATCTAAAATCTGGTGTCAGTAACAGTGATCTTGTGTCCAATGTTGATTGTAAACATCGATCCCCTTACCCAATGTACTTTCAGGAAGTGAATCTCCCGTGCTTTCCTGGTCTGGCCTAAAAGTGACTCCAGACACACAGAGAAGTGATCAACTCTTCAATGGTCTCTGAAACAGCCAAGCAAGACACTCAATTGTATCTAATTGTCCGAGGTCTTCAAGGATATACCCAGAGAGAACACCCGGCCCCAACCTTGGAGTCAGAAAAGGGAGCAGGAAATAGTGTCCTGTTGACCTTGCAGAGACCTCCCTCCGAACGTCTGACGGTTTGTGACAACATTCACAGAGCTTTCCCACAGACTGCATAGAAACATCGGGAAATGAGTACGTCACAGAATGCATTGCGCTTTCCCTGTGCGAGTTAATGGCAGAACATCTCCTTCATGTAGTTTTACCCATACAATATTCGTATGACTTAATATGTTTAAACATCGTGAAATATAAAATGAGAACTGCTGTAATCCCTTCAGCCCATCAATTTTGCTCCTCCATTCAATATACAGGCAGTTCTCAGATAACGCGTGTTGAAGATATACAATTTGGTTGCAATGTGATTCGTGAACCTTTTTCCATAAAGTGGACTCCCGTTCAGTGTGACGCAATTCCTTGCCGGGAACCAACTGAACGGCAAAACCCAGCCTCAGGATCCTCTGTCTGCAAAATGTACGATCAATGTGTTCAGCTAAAACAGGAATGTAATCCGATCTGGAAGCCTTGAAAATGAGCCTGAAACGGGGAGTTGTAGTATCCACTTGGAAAGAACTTTATTTCAAACTGTGGGAGACTCTTGAGGAGAACTGGAATGTCCCCATCAGCATCACGTGTTCAGTCAGCCCCACACACTTTCTGTTGAAGAGTGTGGTGAACGGTACACTGTTGTAGTCAGTGACTGTAATTTGAAAGTGTTACATTTACAGGACAGTTTCATCACAATATGTGATTTAAAGATGTATTTTAGACGGTGCTAGTGTGTGTATTAGACTAAAATTAACTTTTCGTTTTACTGATATTTGGGGGGTTTGTCCCTTACCCTCTTTTTCCCATAGACGCCATTATTAATATTGCACGATTTTCTACAACACGGTGTTGCACAGGAACACAGCTACTGCGTTATTGGAGAACAACCTGGACTGATAGCTGATCTATCTTCACACGATACTCCTGCTGTCTCCATATCCCTATAATTTCCAGAAATCCTTACTTATATTCAGCGCCTTGCTTTCCACAGCCTGATCTGGGAAAGAGTATCCCTGGTTCGCCACTCTCTGAGTGCAGACATTTATTCTCATCTCAATGCAAAGTGGCCTGTCTGTACCTAATACTGTGACCCCTTGTTTTAGACGTCCAAGCCAGGGAATTACCGTCCCTGCTTCCAATCTGTCTCGACCTGTCAGAGTTTTATATATTTCACTGTGATCAGCACTCATTTTCCTAAACGGCATGAAATACAAGCCCAGTCACCCCAAACTCTGCTCCCACAACAAGTCTGTCATCCCAGAGATCAGTCTGGTCATCCTTCACTGCTCTCCCTCAATGTCAGGTTTGTCCTTTGTTGAGTAAGGAGACCAAAGCTGCACATAATACTGCACGATGTTCGAGATGGGGTAACACTAAGGCCCTGTACAGCTGCAGTAAGATACTCTGACTCCTGTACTCAATTCCCCTGAAATGAAGGTGAGTACACCATTTATCTGCCTACCTGCTTTCTGCTCCTGCAATATTGCTTTTAGTGACTGATGTACAGGGAGATCCAAATTCATTGCAATGTTCCAGTTCGCCACTTGCAGGGTCTATATACAATGTGTGCCATGTGTACAATGTCTATATACAGTGTGCCAATGCCATTCTCAGTATTGACTTCTTGCTTCAGAACTCACTGCCCTACATGTACCTAGAAGGCTGCGCATAAATAAACAAAAATGCAGCTTTAGTTCCTTTAAGAACAACATTTTTCAACCACTTCCTTTTAAAATGAGAGGCTGCCTTTTTATTGTTCCCATCAAAGTGCACAACATCTCATCTCCCCCATTGGTCTCCATCTGCCACGTATTTTCCCAGTAATTTCACTTGTCTCAGTCACTTTGGAGCTTTTTTACATCCCCCTCACCCACTCACATGCTGACATCATTCCGTGCTGTCAGCAGAATTTGGTATGTTGCATTTGAGCCCCTCAACCAAATATATAATGTGTATTGGGAATAGCTTGGGGCCAAGCCACGATCCTTGCTATATCCTCCTAGACTTCCATTTTTTTTAAAAAAACATTGTTTTATTCCTACTCAGTGTTTCCTGCCAGCTCTCCCATTCTAAAACCATGACCATATATGAGCCTCAGTCCCACAGGATTCGAATTCGCACAATAGGCTTGGGCTTTATCAAAAATCTTTCTGAGATTCCACTCGTATTGCATTGATAGCTTCTCCATAATTTTGCTAATAGCCACTTTCTCAAATATGATTCACATTTCATAAATCTCTGTTGATTTTGACTATGCCCATTTTTGTCAGTCCGATACGTTCTTTAAACTGTTTAGTTGTTAATTTCATTCTATTCCCTTTTTCTCACCAGACTAAAGATCCCTATTACTGCTAGGAAGTTTAGTTTTTTGTTTTGTTTTCCTCTGTGGTGACATAACTGAAGTATTTGCTCCATAGTTCTGCTATTTCCCGTTCCTCAATTATCTGGTATCAAACTGTAAGAAAGCTGCACATTTATTTCTCTGAATTTTGCCACTGGCATATTTTCAGAAAATATTACAAGTTATGTCTTATAAACTTTGTTAAGATATTCTTCAGAAACCTATCAATTCATATTTTAAGGTACTCAGTGATTGGCCTTTTACAGCCACACAATCACAGAAGCAAAGATACTGTACCATCAGAAATACAGCACGGTCTAAATGAGGCCCATTTCCCGATACGATACCCGTAGCCGTGAATCTTAAGGCATTTCAAGAGCACAACCGTGTATTTTCTAACGGTTTTGAGTTTACCATGACAACTCCCCTCACAAGAATTGCATTTCAGACCCCAACACACTCTGGGTGAAAAGCAATCCTCAAATCCTCACTAAACCGCAAACCCTTGACTTCATAAGTGTGGCTCTGTTGTCCATCCACTCTGTCCATGCTCCTCGTAATCTTATGCTTCTGAATCACGTCCCCCTCAGCCTCCTCTCCTCCAGTCTAAACAACCAAAGGTTATCCTGCTTTTCTCCATAGCTGATATGCTCCATCCTGGTGAATCTCCTCTGCACACCCTCCTGTGCACTCACATCCTTCCTGTAATGTGGTTTCCAGAACTACACACAGTATTCCATGTTGGCCACACCAAAGTTCCGCATTGCTCTTATAATCTGTGCCTCAATGAATCAAGGTTATGTTTACACCTATGCTTTCCCAAATTGAGTATTAACTTGTCCATCACATTCAGGGATGTATGTAGAAGCACCCTCTGACCTTCCTAGTGTGCTGTTATTCATTGAATCCTCCCCTGTCTGGTTCCTTCTTCCAAAGTGTATCACCTCATATTTATTAGGGTTACATTCCATCTGCCATTGAACTTCCCAGCTGACCATTCCATCTGTATCTTCACGTAAGTTAAGGCCTTCCTCCTCACTTCCAACCAACCAGTTAATCGACGTATCAAACACAAACTTACTTATCACACTCCCCACACCTCATTCATATTCACACCGACATCATTTATGATTACCACAAATATTAAGGTTGAAAATCACACAACAAGAGGTTAGAGTCCAACAGGTTTGTTCGGAGGCACTAGCTTTCGAAGCGCTACTTCTTCATCAGGTGATTGTGAGCTTTGATGGAGGAGCAGCACTTTTAAAGTTAGTGCCGCCGAATAAACCTGTTGGACTATAATCTGGTATTATGCGATTTACAGCATTGTCCACCTTGTCCAACACCAGCACCTCCGAATCACAAATAATAAGGGACAGCACTGATCCCTGTGGTATACCATTGGACACTGGCCTCCAGTCACTCAAGCAGCCGTCTACCACCACCTTGTGTCTCCTACCACTAATCCTCATTTGGATGCAATTTGGCAAGTCATTAATGAGTCCTATCTGTACCATGGTTATTCTGATTCCGCTGGGCACACTTGCATATTATCTGGGAATTCTCCCTACTATTGCCTGGCAGCAGGTTTCCATGCCCCTGTGTTAGTTAGTCCCCTACCCGTGCAGAATTTCCTCCATATTGCAATCTTAAATGGTCGTCCTTTATCCTGCCATTATTTCCCTTGAATGTGGATTAGGCAGCCGGAGAAACATCCTGTTAATTTCCAACTTGTCATATGTTCTGTGACTTTTATATATTTCACAGTGACCAACCTCTCATTCTTTGAAACTCTAGAGAACACAGGCGGAGTTTCCTCATCACGCAATCTCACCAACTGAGGGATTAATCTGGAGAATGTCCATTGAACTTCCTCTGTAGTCAGTATAATTCTTTCTCAGATTTGTTGACCAAAACTGAACTCAATATTCCAGGTACAGTACTCACCAACACGCTGTTAAACTGCTTCAACATCTCTTTACATCTATATTCTGACTCCCTTAAAGCAAGGCAATCCAAACATTAACTTACCACTTGCATATATTCCTCCAAATACCCTTCACATTCATTGCATTTACGAACTCATTGTGTGAGTTCTTAAAGAAAGCCTTCTGATAATCTAAAATATGCCAGTTTTACTGGTTCCCCATTATCTATGCTGTAAAAATCAACTTCAAACAATTCCAAAGCTTGTCAAGTATGATTTCCCTTTCAGAAATGCATACTGATTCTCTCCAATGTTGCTGTTAATTTCTAAATAACGAATATCACATCCTATATAATAGACTCCAACAGTTTCCCCACAAAGGTCAAGTTACTTGGTCTGCAGTTCTCCACACTATCTCTTCTTCCCTTCGTAGATGCTTGGATCACTACCGTTCATCTATAGTGTTTGGATCACGTTTACTAATGTCCATTTTTCTACAGTGGCTTCCAGACTATGCAGAATGGACTGGGAAATGGAACACAGTCATCGACAGTGCATCGAATATTTCTATTAGTGGTTTATTTCTGAAGATTTTGGTATGAAGTACATCTGGTTTGTCAAGGTTAGCAATGCTCAATCCAGCTGCATGTTCAAGTAAAGCCTTGTTACTGATATAAGTTGACTTTATGTCTTTGGATCCACAAGTCCTGTATGATCACTTCGTATTTCTGGGAGATTTTCTGGATCTTCCTCCATGAAGACAGATGCAAAGTAACTGGTTATTTGTTTGGCCATTTCCCTGTTATCCATAATAAGCTCGTCTCTCCTGATTGCAGATTTCCACATTTGACTATGCTTTTCTCTTTCCTTTGAAATATAGACCATAGATTTATGCAGTCTTTGTGTTCCTGTTTGTCTGCATGCATGTTCCCTTTTTGATTTCCTGACCCGTTTCATGGCCCTCCTTTTCTGGATCGTAAATTTCTGAGAATTGTCAGGATTCCACAATGTCTGGAATTCTTCTCAAGTCACTTCCTGTGATTAATATGATCATTAATTTATTATGCTAATCATTGTTAACTCACTTTCCCACTCTTGGGTGTTTTACCTGAAATAAATAGACATATTTTTCAGACTTTGTAGTATTTATATAAATCTCCTGTTCCTGACCATATATATTCAGGAACACTGCAGGAGGACAGGAAAGAAATAGCGGGGGCCCTGGTTGGTACTTTTGCCCAGACTGAATCGTTACAATGAGACGGGAGGAGATCATTCTGCCCCTCCAAATAATTGCACAGGAATATAGGATGAAGTAATTCAGCTCGTTGAGTACATTACACAGCCCAGGATGATGCCATTCAACCCGCCTGAACTGCTGCACAGAAACAGGGATGCTGTCACTAACAGGATATAGTAGAGATATATGATTTTCAAAATAAAACTGTAACTAGTTTTGACTCAGTGATCACTGTAGGGTCATCAATGATCAATAATCTATGTAAAATATCTGGATGAAGGGACGGAATGGATCAAAACTGAACTACCTTGTACACCAAAATGATCATTCAATAGATCTTCAAATGGAGGTAGTGAATCTGCATTATGATGTAGACAGGGAAGGCTAGTGAGCGTACCCTCAGCAGTAATAATATAATGTGAGTTGTCTATTGCAGTCGGGAACAATTTAAATGGAGAGGGATTGCAGAACTCTGTGATGCAGCTGTTTTTTCATATTCTTGGTACATGAATCATATGAAGTCTGTCTGCAGATGCAGCAAGTGATTCAGAAGGTAAGTGGAATGATATTGTTTGTGTCAACGGGTATTGGGATTAATTAGGAATATTTCACTGTATCTGTACAGGGCATTGCTGAGACCACATCAGATAAACTGGGTGCAGTTTTGATCCTCTAAACTAAAAATACAACCGGATATAATTCCTTTCAAAGATGTTCAAAGATGCTTCCCTTTACTCATTCCTGAAATGAAGGCCTTTTGTTATCGGGGATTATCTGTTTAGATCTGAGATGAGAAATCTTATTAAACCGCGATTTTCAGAGAGGTTTTTCAGCTGGATAGATATTTTCTCTTATTAAGAAGACTAAATCTAGATAATAATTTTTTGAATGAGATGCATTGGTATTAACACAAATACTATAAAGATAACAACTCATTTTTAAAAATTACGCAGATGTATATTGATATCTCATCAAATCATCAAACGGGCACATTATTTTCTTTGTAGAGACGCTGATAGGGGAGGGGAGTGAAATATATCCCTGGTGGTGGGCTCTGTTTGGAGGTGGCGGAAATGACGGCGGATGATATGCTGTACATGGAGGTTGGTGGGGTGGTCGGTGAGGACATTATTTTATTTTGCTAATGAAAGGCACTGTGCACAACAACAGCAATGATGCTGCATACAACATACAGTCTATTATCATCCATTCCAGAGAATGTACATGGAGAGTTCACATGGTCCAGTTTGGTGTTCAGTTGACATTCTTGTATTTTTCCACACAGAGACGGAGAAAAACATTACTTGCTTCAGAAGCAGCAGCCAATTGGTCTCTCTCATACTTACTTCTGCCTGAAAACAAGACGCGAGTGCAGAAAAATCCTGAGTCATCTTTACTACTCGTGGAGGATTCCTGATGAGGATTCATAAGAATCTCTGTACAGCTCGAAGCAAAGGGAATTCAGCCAAATCCAACTGTTCCGGGAAGAAATCCGCATTCCCAGACATTTGTGTGAGCATAATAAGTTGAAAGTCAGAAAAAAAAACATTTGGGACACTCTATCATTTTACCATTTGTTCAGTTCTCAGATTTGTGAAGAAAAATTACCCAGTCCGATACCTATATCACTGGACACAGCACTCAACTGGTTACATTTAAAATTTGCATTCATCAATAGAGGAGTGGGAAAAGACATGAATGACCCTCCAACATTGGTCAGAACACGAATAAGAGATTCTCATAGGGTTGTCAAGGTGTGAATTCCCTTCCACAAAAGATTGTGATGCCTGGATATTTCCATTTGTTCAAAATTGTCTATGTAAGACATTTGAAGGACAAATGAATGTAGGAAAATGGTACACTGACAGAAAAGTGCTGAGACCTTAATCAGATCATAGTGCATGGTAGAGCCTCACTCAGAGATGACTCAAAAGTGCTTTGCTCTGTCTGATTGCAACATGCAATAACAGTCCATCCAGGAAAATTACAGCCATTTACTTTGAAATTACAGAAAATGAAAACATAAGGAACAGGACTAGGTAATTCGGACGGTCAAGCCATTGTATTCGATCATGGCTAATCCACTGTTATCATTAACTCCTCATTAATGACCAGCTCTTCACACTCCTCAGCTCTCTGACATGTCAGATTCATGTACCACCTCTTTAAATACTTTCAGTGATGTAGCTCCCCTAACTCTCTAGTCCAGATAATTCCTGACATTGATTCCCCTCTGTGAGAGGAAAACACTCTCTACACATACACCATCACCTATTGATATGAACAAGAGGTGAACACAGGGGCTCAGGGAAGAGTGAAAATGGCCTTGATATCAAGGTAGTCGTTGACTGAGGATGTCATCGGGACCACCTACTTATTTGAGCTTAATGAGAATCAGGTCTAACATCCTCACTGGTTGGGGTCTTACAGAGCACAAAGGAAGATGTTTGTAGTCGGTGGCCGACAATCCTCTCAGTCCCAGGACATCGCTTCAGGAGATCCTCAGATTAACTTCCTCAGCACAAACATCTTCAGCTCCTTCGTCAACGTCTATGTGCCCCCATTCCCGGCGCGCCCCATCTATCCCAAGATCAGAAGCGGAGTGATCACTGAAGATCACACAATATTCAGAACATTTTGTCCCCACTCAGCTCCTGAACCGGACTGTGTCCATATTCAGCAAGACCCAAACAACATTCACGTTTGTGCTGTTAAAGTGTCGGTAACATTCATGTAACAGAACGGCCAGGCACTGCACATTTCCACAGTTAAAAGAGGAGCTCATTCAGCATCTCAACCTGGTTACACCCGGATATGTGGAAACTATTCAGCCCATCGAAATGACTGATCAAGAAGAGGGACAGCCCATTCAATCCTCCTGCCTGTTCCACAGGAAGAGGATGCGTCTGGTCGGTACGTTGAGCTGTTAAACAGGAACAGGCAGAGTCCAGTAATATCCCTAAACCTGTTCTATGGAACCTGGAGGAGACCATTCACCCCTCGAGACACTTACACAGGAATAGGAGGGTGTCATTGATGCTCCAACGTGGAAAACGAATGGAGCAGAGACTGCACTCATAGACTGCTCACAATGTTCCTCATGGCTCCATTGCCTGTGGAACAAGTGATACTTTAACGTGTTTTGCCGGCAGTGAGGAAGGAAGCCAAATGTTTTGTGCCAAGCCTCAAGGAGGCATCTTCCATCTCCAAGAAGACAGACCCATGTTCTCCGTGGGGGTCAGAAGCTGGTGGGGATAGTTAACTGTTTTAGAATGAAGGTATTGTGGCTCCTGTCGCGATGGAGGATAACGTGAAGTTCTATGTATGATCACACACCAAATGCACCGCATTAATGTTGGAAGAGTTTAGTTAAAGACTCTCTCTCTCAATCGAAATGGGGAGTAGCGTGGAGTGAGAGGAACATTCTCAAAGTCTTTTAAGCCATCGAGAATTATGTAAACCAAGCTAAAAAAACATGAAATTTATCACCGTAGTAGTTCTGCTTGGAATATAATGAATGACTGTCCATCACCTTAAATTTCAATGCAATCACCTCTTATTCTTCAAAGCGCTACAGAATAATCCTCATGCACTCCCGATGGTACAATCATCCCAACAATTAGTCTGGTGAAAATCCTTTATACTCTTTCTGCCAAGAGGATTATTCCTTATAAAGGAGAGAAAATCTGTGCACAATATATCAAATACTATCACAACAACACTCCAGGGTTGAACACAATAATTCTCTTCCCTCACTTTGCTGTCTCAGCTTCTTTCCTGTGGTATAAACAAACATTCCTTCTCTCTGCACTGCGAATGATGTGGAATTTTGAAGTTTCTTGCATCTGTGCGTCAGTCATCACCAGAGGTGTCGGTGGAGATGTATATCACGTTCAGCGGGAGACTCAATCAGAAAGAATTCACTTGAAACAGGGAATGGTCACCTACCTGAATGGAAATGACTTGCAGGATCATGGAAATCAGGCAGAGAAAGGGATCTATCTTTCCTTTTGTTCTTCCCTCACGGGATGTGTGCAGCCCTGTTCAGGCCAGCATGTTATGCTGATCTTGAACTGAGTGGCTGATTCAGCTGTTGCACAGGATAATAAAGAGTAAACCACATTACTGTGAGTTTGCAGTCATACAGAGACCTGAATTTTGGAAGGATAACCCATTGCCTTCTCTAAAGCAAATAGATATGCTTCTGTTGAAAACTAGTGGTGATGATTTCATTTGCATTCCATCAACTTCCTTCATGAGACACCAAAAGATTATTATTCTGTGCCGTTTGATTATGAGTCAATGACTTGACCACCATGCAATGTCTGCCCATCTGACAGATTCTGTGGAGAGGACAAATTAACCAGCTCAAGTGCAAATATTTTGTGACGTAAGCATAGTTAGAAGGAACTTGAAACGGTTATATCTGGATTTACCAAAGGTACAAACGATGGATTATTCAGCAGTTGCATTGAGGCTGAGAAGGTGACTGAAATATCCTGATAGTGGTCTTGGGGAGGATTGGTGAGTGGGGAGAATATATAGAAATGTAAATATGAATGAAGAAAAAAGATAATGGAGATTCAGAACAGTTTGGTTTCTCCTCGTGTATTGTTGAGTAAGCTGTGAATAGTAATTTGCTAGTTATAATCAGTAAGGAATAAAATTTTTGACTGGATCTGAAAATGATGGCTTCCAAATTTTTAATTTGAATATGACCAGCAATTCAGTTCCAATCAGCTTAGTGGTCTGATGGAATGACTTACCAGGAACACCAACTATAGCGAGGATGGGATAGTAACCACCTTGTATAATCCAAAGGATATCTTCGATCCGTGATGCTAATGATATCCAAGGCTGAGAAACGTAGTAAAGTCCCTCGGATAAACTCCTCTCTGTTATTGTAATATTCCAGTCTAATGTTCTCAGATTCTGATCCATTAATGGAACATTCCAGTCTAATGTTCTCAGATTCTGATCTCTCCTCCCCCTGTCTCTCGAGCTACTGATCTTTGTTAGTCCAGTCATTGATGCTCCCCGCCCATACTGGGATAACACATTGAACCGAGTCCTTAATTAATAGAAGAGGCAAACCCTCCAGTGACACATCTCGGATCCAAAGAGACTGAAATCAATCACAGTCACTGAACAAATAGCTCCAGCCAACGCCTTTCAATTCAATATTGTTTTATTCAATTTCAAAACAATGATTCAAAGTGTCATTTTCTGAATGGGCTATGTGAGGGTGACTGATGGAAGAAATCTTGAGGCCGGTAGATCAATTGAGTGTAATCATTCAATCTGTCTTGGATGCAGGACTAATGCCATAAGTTTATCAGAACGTAAACATGCGTCTCTGATTACAAATAGAAACACACATCCTGAAACTATTGATCAGGCATCATAATTTCAATTAAACATTGAGACAATTTTTATAGTTCATGATCTGAGGCGAATGTGTGTCTGTGAAACGTGGGGTTGTAACAGACCAATGGCATGGATATGTTAACAGAGAATTGAACGTGACAAATGCAATTCAGATTGTTATTCCAGGTTCAGAGAGAGGCAGATGAGGCCTGTGCTATTGATGTTATCGATGTTAGTGAACTGTGATGAAATGTCATTTACTGGACTTCAATTACAGTGTGATTATGGCATTGTGCAGGAGACAGATAACAGAGTGAATTTTGGAACATGGCAGTTCAGACTGGAGGGAGAGACAATAATATTCCCCAGTCATCAGTATTGGAATGTTACTCTTTATAACTCATATGAAGAACAGATTCAAGCATACATCTATAGTGAAGAATGAGGAGTAAAATTTGTTTATTGAACACAAAATACCGGGACAAAATGATCTTCTGTCTACACTAAACTATGCGAATACAAATAAATAATATACACACACGATATTGAGCTACATAAATTGAAATGTGCATTACAAAACCACAGAAGTGGTGTGCAATCTTTATCAATCATTATTTGGCCCACAGCTGAGATGTTGATATCCCCTCTGTCAGTGATCCACCTCATTGAGATTCTCTGGCGCAGATTCTCAGTATCGAGGTGAGTTCTCAGTTCCTGCTGCTGTTCACCCAGTCTATTTAAATTAAATCACCTTCTCACTGTAGAGGAAAAAAATCACTTGGCCTTTTGGACTCTGTTCAACTGTCAGCAACTCAGCTCTGTGATATTATTAGCGATAAATGCTCTGGGACCACAGCCAGTGTCCGCACAGTGCTCAAACGGTATGGCAATAGATAAAGGCCTTACAGTCCACGAGAATTTTTAAATAAAACTTCCATTTTCTGTCCGTTCCTGTCTATCACCCGTCATGCTGTCTTCTGATGTATCCAACTCACCCTCGTTTAACATCCCTCCAATCACTCCCTGTTTCCATATTGTGCAGTTGTGCAGCTTGATGTTGTGGCCATTTTGGAGAAATGGATCGAGCAGAGACAGTACTGATTGTTGGAGGGTCCGCGGGTTAGATGCTTCATTAAGAATTCAGAAGGTACTAACAGTGGGGCGGGGGTGGGGTTTGGGGTGGGGGAGGGTGGGGAGGCAGTGAAAATCAAAGACAGCATTACGTTGGTAGAAAGGATGCTTGATAAGGACTCGCCTACTGAGGTCGTATGGGAAGAGGTTAGAAACAAAAACAGAGAGGTCACCCTGTTGAACGTTCTCTATTGCCGTCTGAAAAGTTCCAGAGATGTAGAGAATGAATTACAAAGATGATACTGGATAGGAGCGAAAGTAACAGAGTAGTTGTTATGGATGACTTCAACTTTCCAAATATTGACTGGAAACGCTACAGTTCAATTACTTTATATGGATCAGTTTATGTCCAGCATGCGCAGAATCGTTTTCTGACACAGTATGTAGATAGACCCACAAGGGCCGAGGCCACATTGGATTTGGTACTCAGTAATGAACCAGACCAGTTGTTAGATTTGGCGGTAGGTGAACACTTTGCTGATAGTGACCACAATTCAGTTATGTTTACCTTAGCGATGGAAAGGGACAGGTGTTTATTGCAGGGCAAGAGTTATAGCTGGGGGAAAGGCAATTTTGATGCGATTAGGAATTGTTTTAGGATGCATAGGATGGGGAAGGAAACTGCAGGGGATGGGCACAATTTAAGTGTGGAGCGTTTTCAAACAACAGCTACTGTGTGTCCTTGATAAGTTTACACCTGTCAGGAAAGGAGGAAGTGGTGGAGTGAGGCTGCTATGGTTTACTGAAGAAGTTAACTATCTTGTCAAGAGGAAGAAGGAAGCTTATGTAAAGATGAAACGTGAAGGCTCAGTTCGGATGCTTGAGAGTTACAAGTTAGCCTGGAAGGACTTAAAGAAAGAGATAAGAATAGCCAAGAGAGAGTATGAGAAATCTTTGGCAATAGGATCCAGGAAAACCCTCAAGCTTTCTAACAGTATGTCAGGAATAAAAGAATGACCAAATGAAGATTAATGGCAATCAAGGACAGTAGTGTTAAGTTGTGTGTGGAGTCTGAGGAGATAGGTCAGGCTGTAAATTAATATTTGAATCAGTATTCACAATGGAAAAAGAAAATGCTGTCGAGGCCAATACTGAGATACAGACGATTAGACAAACGGGATTGAAGTTTGTAACGTGGAGATGTTAGCAGTTCTGGGGAGTGTGAAAATAGATAAGTCCCCTGGCCAGATGGGATTTATCCTAGGAATCTCTGAGAAGCTAGGGAGGAGTTTAGAAAACCATCTATCCGGACTTTTACATCGCCATTGTCTACAGAGATAGTGCCAGAAGCCTGGAGGACAACAAAAGAAGAGACAACCCTGGTAATTGTATACTTGTCTTAATTTGGTTGTGGGTAAAGTGTTGGAAAAGATTATAAGAGATAGGATTTGCTATCATCTAAAAAGGAATCATTTGATTAGGAATAGTCAACAAGGTTTTGTGAAGGGTATGTCATGCCTCACAAATCTTACCGAGTTCATTGAGAAGGTGACCAAACAGGTGGATGAGGGTAAAGTGAGGTATGTGGATTTCAGTGAAGCGTTTGATAAGGTGCCCCATGGTAGGCTATTGAAGAAAATATGGAGAGTGTGGTGTTGGAAAAGCAGAACAGATGAGGCAGCGTCCAAGATGCATGCAAGTTGATGTTTCTCTTGTTAGCTTTTCATCAGGAATCAGTTTTCAGGTCTGCAGCATCTGCAGTCTTCATTTTCTCCTCGCTCCTCGGATGTTGCCTGACCTGCTGTGTGTTTCCAGCGCCACAATCTCGACTCTGATCTCAAATATCTGCAGTCCTTACTTTCTCCCACAAAATATAGAGACATGAAATTGTGGGCGATTTAGCGTTTGGATCACAATCGGTTAGCTGAAAGCAGACAGAAGGTGGTAGTTGATGGGGAATGTTCATCCTGGAGTTTAGTTGCTAGTGGTATACTGCAAGGATCTGCTTTAGAGTGACTGTTGTTTGTCCCTTTGAAAATGACCTGAATGAGGGTATAGAAGGATGAGTTAGTAAATTTACGGTTGACAGTAAGGTCGGTGGATCTGTCGGCAGTGCTGAAGGATGTTGTAGGTACTGAGCTGTAATGTTCTTTGTGCATGGACTTACAATGGGCTAAATAGCTTCCTTCTGTGATGTAACGATTCTGAGATACTCCGGCCCACAATAAAATCTTTAGGTGCCTGGAGAGACAAGCTGGTCCAGTAAAGGATACACACTGCACAGTCATCCATCATCTCTTCCTGTTCTCTGATATACAGCGGCCTCAAATATCAGAACGTTCACCCGAGGGGATTGCCGTCAGAGGATTCAATGAATAATAAGATTTCAGAATAACACAAAAAATAAAACAATATCACAGCAGCATAATAATTGGCAGCAGAGTAAAACTTACAGTTCCAAATATTTCCAAGTTCAGCATTGTGTTCAATTTTGGTCACCTTGCTATAGGAAGGATGGTATTAAACTGAAAGTTTACAAGGATGTTGCCAGGACTCAAGGGTCTGAGTCATAGGGAGAGGTTGGATAAGCTGGGACATATCTCTTTAAAGCGCAGGAGACTGAGAGGAGTGAAGTGCTTCGAGAAGTTCGTCATGGCCCACATCAGTTCCTGTCTCCCAGCCTGCCTCGATCCCCTCCAATTTTCCTACCAGTGGAATTGGTCCATAGCGGGTGCCATATCCTGGAACATCTGGACAACAAGAACACCCACGTCAGATTCCTGCTCATTGACCATAGGTTCACCTTCAACACCATTGTTCCCTTCAGACTGATCACCAAACTCCCTGACCTTAGTCTTGGTTCGGTCCTTCGAAATTGGATCCTCAGCTTTCTGAACCACAGTGCACAATCAGTGAAAATAGGTAAGTGTGTCTCTTGCATGTTAACATTCAACACTGAAATCCCAAAGGATGTGTCCTCCGCCCCCTACTATACCCCTGTACACCCACGACTGCATTTCCAAATTTTGAACGAATGCCATCTACATGTTCACTGATGACACCATCATAGTAGGGCAGGTACGTAATGATGGCAAGTCAAAATACAGAACGGAAATGGAGGACTTGGTGATGTGCTGCACTGAGACCATCCTCTTTTTCAACGTCGGCAGAACTAACCAACTGATCAATGACTTCAGAAAGAAATGAGGAGAACATGCCCCCATCTGCATCAATGCAACTGAAGTTGAAAGAGTGGGAAGCATTAAGTTGCTTGAAGTGACGATAACCGACTTTGCATTGAGATGTGACAGTCCAGATGGCACAAGAACGCCTCTTCTTTCTCTGGCTGCTCAGGACATTTAACATGTCCACAAGGACCCTCATCAATGTCTACAAATGCACCACTGAGAGCAAACTATCTGTGTTCATAATGACCTGGTGTGGCCACAGCCGTTCCCAGGACAGTAAGAGAAATCATAGAAGGTTGTGTGCCCAGCCCATGCCATCACGGAAACCAACGCCCTATCCATTGTCTCCATTTACACAGCTCACTGCCGCGGAAAGGCTGACAACATTATCAAAGACCCATCGCACCCTGGATCTCCTACAATCTCTTCCATCATGCAGACAATACAGAAACTTGAACACACAAACCAGCGGCTCATGAACAGCATCGTCCCAGCCCATTATTAAACTGAGGAATGGACTCTCTAAATTCAAATAATGCTGATCGTGCTAACATTGATGTTGCCTATTGCATGCCCTTTCTGGTGTAGCCTGTATGCCTCAGTCTAAGTTTTTCCTTTACTCTATGACCTGTATGTCCTTGCTTATTGGAGGAGCGAGATTTCCCAGCTAGGGTCAAAGAATCTGGAGGCAGACAGGACAGAGGCACGGAATGGACTTTAATTCAAGCAAAACCTGGTTAATGCTGGGAGAATACCAAAGGATCTTCCTCGAATCTGACTTTGACATGAGAAGTCAATTGTTTCCTTAATCTTTAGATCAGATCAGAGGCAAATCAATGACACACTTCGATTTTGCAGTAAAAAGACAGTATTTTTATACATTCTGTGTTGCAATGATCGTACACAACTTTGTCAGTGTACCCTCCACTCCCTTTCTGCAGAACCAAACTTGTAAAACAACTGATCAATGATGGAAAGTCGCATGGACAGCCCCGAGCTTCTTATTTGTTTCGGATGTTTAACGATTGTGGTTATCTCTAGTCGTTGGGATCTTTCTATAATGCATTCCAAAGTTTGGGGCTGTGCTCTTTTTAGTCATACCCCTCATTGTTTATTTTGAAGGATTGCATAAATTCTATTCTCTAATGGGCAGGATATTTCTTATCAAATTCCATTATCACATTTTACATTAAAAAGTTGATTCTGATACAAAATTCGTAATATTATTAGTATTTCTACTGTTAACCCTTTTCTTAGCGAATTAGACAAGACATGCCAGGCTCGTTAAGGTTTTATAATTACGTTTAAATCTGTGTCCATAATTATTTACCAAATATTTAACTGGAATTTATTACTATTGTAAACAGTTTCAAAGGCGCAGCTTGCTTCTGAACGATAACTTGAGTTGCTGTTTTTGTGGATGAAAAGAATCCTTTGAATCCTATCAAATCAAATGAAACCAAATCATTGGATCGAGAGAGAGAAATTGTCACAGTGTCAACACACCCAGATTAAACCTCTGCAGCCTGCCACATCCGGCCAAAAATCGTGATAGACGATTAAACAACGAACTGGTGGAGTGGGCTCCACAATTATTCCCATTCTATCAATGGATCAGCTCTGCACATCAGTGTAAAAAAGAAGGAAATAGTATCTGTACCATCCTAGCTAGGGTGTTGAGTCGATGATTCAATTCACCGTCATCATGATGCCCACAGAGGATCACAGATCAGTCTTCAACCAATTCGATTCGCTGCCCGTGACATGAAGAAACAGCTGAACACAGTAGACACGGCAAAGGCAGTGGGCCCTGACCCCATTCCTGCAATAGGACTGAAGACTTGTGCTGCACATCAAGCCATATCTCTGGGGAAGCTGCTCCATTCCAGCTCCAACTCTGACATCTCCCTGGCAATGTGGAAAATTGATCAGCTATGTCCAGTTCCTAAACGGGAATAATTACAATCTGACCAATTACACCCCCTCAGTCCCATCACGATAGCCAAATTGGGAGCTCTTTTTGATAGAGCTGCCAAGCAGCACAGACAAAATTTGCTCAGTGTGGTTTCTGATAGTCCCCATGTGGAGATGGTGCTGTTGTGGTAATGTCACTGGATTACTAATCCAGACCAGGTTAATGCTCTGACAGCTGGTGGAAATTAAAAACAATTAATAAAATATCGAGATCTCAAATCTGGTGTCAGTAACAGTGAGCCTGAAGCCAATGTCGATTGTAAACACCAATTTGCTTTTCCAATGTACTTTCAGGAAGTGAATCTCCCGTGCTTTCCTGGTCTGGCCGAAACGTGACTCCAGACACACAGACATGTGATAAACTCTTCAATGGTCTCTGAAAAAGCCAAGCAAGACACTCTATTGTATCAAACTGCTCCGAGGTCTTAAAGGATAAAACCTGAACGAACACCCATCCCCAGCCTCGGTATGGAAAAGGGAACTGGAAACACAGTCATGTTGACCCTGCAGAGACCTCCTTCCTAACATCTGTGAACTTGTGACTACATTTACAGAGCTTTCCCACAGACCGCACAGAAACATGGGGAATGTAATAGGCCATACAGCACATTGAGCCTGCCCCATTCTAGTTAATGTCTGAACATCTCCTCAATGCACTTTCCCCACACACTGTACACATCCCTTAATGTGATTAACCTTGTTAAACTACAAAATAGGAACTGCGGTAGTCCCGTTGGTCTGTCGAGTTTGCTATCCAATTCAATACAATGTTGGCTGATCCTTTATTTCTACACCATACTCCTGCTCTCTCCCCCATCCTTTCGGTGTCTAGACATCCTTATTAGTCTTTAGTGCTTTGTCATCCACAGCCTTATGTGAGAGCGAATTCCCAGGTTCACCAGTCTCTGAGTGCAGACATTTAGTCTTATCTAAATGCAATGTGACCGGTCTGTACCTAATACCGTGGCCCCTTGTTTTAGACGTCCCAACCAGGGGAATTAACATCACTGCTTCCAATCTATCTCACCCTGTCAGTGTTTTATATATCTTACTGAGATCTCCACTCATTTTCCTAAACCCCATGGAATACAGGCTCAGTCGCCCCAAACTCTGCTCCACAAAAAGTCTGTCATCCCAGAGATCAGTCTGATCATCCTTCGTTGCACTCCCTCAATGTCAGGTTTGTCCTTTATGAGGTACGGAGACCAAAACTGCACAATGTTCGAGTTGAGGTCTCACCAAGGGCCTGTACAGCTGCACTGAGACACCCTTACTGCTGGACTCAAGTCCACGTGAAATGACGGTCAACACCCCATTTATCTTCCTGACTGTTTTCTGCTCCTGCAATCTTGCTTTCAGTGACTGATGTACAGGGAGATCCGAGATCATTTTCAATGTTACAGCTCCCCACTTGGTGGGTCTGCGTAAATTGGTCTGTGTGCCAATGTATTCCCTGTATTGGGCTCTGTCTTCAGAACTCACTGCCCTGCATGGAACTCAGAGGTCTATCCAAACAATAACAGAAAAAAAGTACAGTTCCCTTCATAGATCGACATTTCTCAACTACCTCCTTTTCCAATGGTTGGCTGGCATTTTAGTTTTTCCCAACAAAGTGGACAAAATCACATCTATCCAAATGTTCTTCATCTGCCACAAACTTATTCATTCACTCCATTTGTTTCAATCACCTTAAAGTTTTTTTCACATCCTCCTCAATTTTTAAAATCTAATTCAATCAGCAGACTTGGAAACTTTGCATTTGATTCCCTCAAGGAGATATTTGCGATGTATTGTGAATATCTGTCGCCCCAGCACCAATCATTGCGATGCCTCATGAGCCTTCCAAACTGAAAACCATCCATTTATTCCTACTCATTGTTTCCTGTCAACACTCCCTTTTAACACGATTTTCATATATTACCCCCTAACCCATGTGTTTTTACTTTGCACACGAGGCTTGGGACTCTATTAAAATTCTTGCTGAAAATCCAAGTTCAGTGCCTCTATTGTTTTTTTTCTGTAATTAATCTACCAGTCAGTTTCTCAAATATGTTTCCAATTTCATCAATGTGTGTTGATTTTTTCTATGCCCATTATTTTCAGTTCCAATAATTTCTCCAAATTAGTTTGATTACTAATTTCATTCGACATCATTTTCACAGCAGACTCAGGTTTTCTCCTATTGCTGGGAAGGCTTTGTTTATGTATTTTTCTGTGAAGACAGAAGTGAAGTAGCTGTGTCATGTTTCTCTGTTCTCCATTCTACATTCCCTGGATTCAGACTGAAAGGAAGCTGAAAGTTTGACTAAAAAGAACAGCTGTTGTCTATTCACCTTGTCCTTGCCTCTTGTAATCTTAAACCTGAATTATTTACCCACTCAACTTCCTCTGCTCCAAAATAATAACTCGAGCTTACCCAGCCTCTCTCCACAGCCCATATGCTCCATCCCAAGGAACATCCTGGTGAATCTCCTCTGAACCTCATCCAGTACAATCATATCCTTTCTATAATGTGGCTCCCAGAACTGCACACAATATCTCATTTGGCCTAACCAAAGTGCCATATAAAACTCGTATGGCACTCGTATGGCATTGGGTCAATGAATAAAAGCTTTATCTACAGTCATGCTGAACTCATCAATTATCATATCCAGTCACATTCAGGGATGTGTGGAGAAGCACGCTCTGAGCTTCCTAGTGTGGTGCCATTCTTTGAGTACTCCCCTGTCTGGTTCCTTCTTCCAAAGTGTATCACCTCATATTTATCAGAGTTACATTCCATCTGCCATTGATCTGACCATCTGACCATTCCATCTGTATCTTCCCGTAACATAAGACTCCTCACTGCCAACCACCCGGCTAATCTTTGTGTCAAACAGAAACTTACTTATCACACTCCCCCTACCCACTTCACATTCACTTCTCCTCTGAATACCACAAATAATAAGGGACACAGCGCTGATCTCTGTGGTACACCAGGGGAAGTTGGGCTCCAGTCACACAAACAGCCTTCTACCATGAAGTTGAGATTGGATACAACTTGGCAAGTCACTAATAGGCCCTACATGTTCCCTGGTTGTTCTGTTCCACTTGATATACGTGAAGAATATCTGGTGATTCTCTTAATCTTGCCCTGCCCCTATGTTAGTCAGTCCCCTCCGAGGGAAGAATTTCCTCCTTATTACGGTATTAAATGGCATATCCCTTATCCTGTCATTATTTGCCTTAAATATAGAGTAGACAGGT
The DNA here is from genome assembly GCF_047496795.1 of Chiloscyllium punctatum. Taxonomy (NCBI): domain Eukaryota; kingdom Metazoa; phylum Chordata; class Chondrichthyes; order Orectolobiformes; family Hemiscylliidae; genus Chiloscyllium; species Chiloscyllium punctatum. The sequence goes on along the minus strand of NC_092745.1, from coordinate 1,703,179 downwards.
AGAGAAACATCCTGTTTATTTCCACCTCATCACATGTAGCATAGATTTTTGAAATTTCACTGCGATCACCTCTCATGCTTTGAAACTGGAGAGGTCGCAAGACAAATCTCTCCATCAACAAATCTTGTCATCTCAGGAAATAATCTGGAGAATGTCCATTGCACGTCCTCTGTGATCAGTGTAATCTTTCTTAGATTAGGTCACCGACACTGCACTCAATACCTCAGGTACACTCTCACCAACACTCGATTCAACTGCTTCATGATGTCTTTATCTCTCTATTCCGAGTCCCTTAAACAAACTCCAACCTAACTTTAACTTTCCAATTACATGTATTGCACCAAATACCATTCACACTAATTGCATTTACGAACTCACTCTGTGAGTTATAGAGTCATAGAGATGTACAGTATGGAAACAGACCCTTTAGTCCAATCCGTCCATGTTGAGCAGATATCCCAACCCAATCTAATCTCACCTGCCCGCACCTGGCCCATATCCCTCGAAACCTTCCTATTCATATAACCATCCAAATGCCTTTTAAATGCTGCAATTATACAAGCCTCCACCACATCCTCTGGCAGCTCATTCCATACATGTACCACCGTCTGTATGAAAAAGTTGCCCCTTAGGTCTCTTTTACGTTTAGATTTTTAAAAGAGTGCAAACATGTCCACACCGACCCACCAAAACCCCTACATTTACCCCTTAACCTAATACTACTGACAATTTAGCATAGCCAATTCACCTAGCCTGCCCATTTTTGGATTGTGGGAGGAAACCCACGAAGACATAGGGAGAATGTGCAAAGTGCACATAGAGAGTCCACACAGCCTGAAGCAGGAATTGAAGCGGAGTCTCTGGCGTTGTGAGGGAGCATTGCTCACCACTGTGCCACCGTGCCGCCCAACATCTTTCTCCTCTCACCCTAAACCTATGCCCTTTAGTTCTGGACTCCCTGACACCAGGGAAAAGACTTTATCCCTTTATCCTGTCCTTGCCCTTCACAATATTTTACATCTCGTGAAGGGCACCCTTCAGCGTCCAACCCTCAAGGGAAAACAGCCCCAGCCTGTACAGCCTCTCCTTATATCTCAAATCCTCCAACCCTGTCAACATCCTTGTAAATCTTTCCTGAACCCTTTCAATTTTCATAACATATTTCTGATAGGAAGGAAACCAGAATTCCACGCAATATTCCAACAGTGGCCTAACCAGTTTCCCGTACAGCTGCAACATGACCTCCCAACTCCAATACTCAATACTGTAACCAATAAAGGAAAGCATACCAAACGTCGCCTTAACTATCCTACCTACCTGCGACTCCACTTTCAAGGAGCCATGAACCTGCACTCCAAGGTCTCTTTGTTCAGCAACAATCCCCAGGGCCTTACCATTAAGTGCATAAGTCCTGCTAAAATTTGCTTTCCCAAAATGCAGCACCTCGCATTTATTTGAATTAAACTCCATCTGCCACTTCTCAGCCCATTGGCCCATCTGATCAAGATCCTATTGTTCTCTGAGGTAACCCTCTTCGCTGTCCACGACAACTCCACTTTTGTTGTCATCTCAACCTTACTAACGATACCTCTTACGCTCGCATCCAAAGTATTTATGTAAATAATAAAAAATAGAGGACCCAGCACTGATCCTTGTGGTACTCCACTGGTCACAGGCCTCCAGTCTGAAAAGCAACCCTCCACCTCCACTTTCTGACTTCAACCTTTGAGCCAATTCTGTATCCAAATAGCTAGTTGTCCCTGTATTCCGTGAGATCTAACCTTGCTAACAAGTCTCCCATGGAGAATCTTGTCGAACGCGTTACTGAAGTCCATATAGCTCACATCTACTGCTCTGCCCTCTTCGTTACTTCTTCAAAAAACTCAATCAAGATTGTGAGATATGATTTCCCATGCACAAAGCCATGTTGACTATCCCTAATCAGTCCTTGTCTTTCCCAATGCATGTACATCCTGTCCTTCAGGATTCCCTTCAACATCTTGCTCACCACCGACATCAGGCTCACTGGCCTATAGTTCCATGGATTGTCCGTACCACCCTGCTTAAACAGTGGCACCGCGTTTGCCAAACTCCAGTCTCCTGGCACCACTCCTGTGACTATCAACGGTACAAATGTCTCAGCAGGAAGCCCAGCAATCACTTCTCTAGCTTCCCACAGAGTTCTATGGTACACCTGTTCGGGTCCTGGGGATTTATCCACGTTTACACGTTTCAAGACATCCAGCACTTCCTCCTCTGTAATATATACATTTTTCAACGTGTAACCATCTATTTCCTGACATTCTGTATCTTCCATATCCGTTTCCACTGTAACTACTGATGCAAAATACTCGTTTAGTAACTCCCCCATTTCCTGCGGCTCCACACAAGGGCTGCCTTGCTGATCATTGAGGGGCTCTATTCTCTCCCTAGTTATGATTTTGTCCTTAATGCTTTTGTTAAAAACCCTTTGGAGTCTCCTTAATTCTACTTGCTAAAGCTATCTCATGTCCCCTTTTTGCCCTCCTGATTTCCCTCTTAAGTATACTCCTACTGCCTTTATACTCTAAGGATTTGTTCGATCTATCCTGACATATGCTTCCTTCTTTTTATTAATCAAACCCTTTAGTTAGCCAGCAATCCCTATACTACCAGCATTTCTTTTCATCCTAACAGGAATAAACTTTCTCTTGTTCTCACATTTCTGAAGGCTTCCCATTATTCAGCCGTCCATTTCCCTGTGAACATCTGCCCCCAATCAGGTTTTGAAAGTTCTTGCGAAATACTGTCAAAATTGGCCTTTCTCCAATTTAGAACTTCAACTTTAAGATCTGGTCTATCCTTTTCCATAATCATTTTTAATCTAATATAATTATGGTAGCTGGCGCCAAGGTGCACCTCCACTGACACCTCAGTCACCTGCCCTGCCTTATTTCCCCAGAGTGGGTCAAGTTTTGCACCTTCCCGAGTAGGTTCATCCACATACTGAATCAGAAAATTTTCTTGTACACACTTAATAAATTCCTCTCCATCTAGACTCTTAACGCTATTGCAGTCCCAGTCTATGTTTGGAAAGTTAAAATCTCCTCCCATAATCACCCTACTTTCTTACAGATAGCTGAGATCTCCTTACAAGTTTGTTTCAGTTTCCCTCTGACTATTAAATAGTCTTTCATACAATCCCAATAAGGTGATCATCCCGTTCTTATTCCTCAGTTCTATTCAAATAACTTCCCAGGATGTATTTCCACGAATATCCTCCCTCAGTACAGCTGTAATGCTATCCCTAATCAAAAACTCCACTCCCCCTCCTGTCCTGCCTCCCTTTCTATCTTTCCTGTAACATTTGTGTACTGGAACATTTAGCTGCCAGCCTTGCCCATCCCTGAGCCATGTTTCTGTAACTGCTATGATATCCCAGTCCCATGTTCCTAACCATGCCTGAGTTCATCTGCCTTCCCTGTTCGGCCCCTTTGCATTGAAATAAATGCGGTTTACTTTATTAGTCCTACCTTGTTCCTGCCTGCCCTGACTGTTTGACTCGTTAATGTTCTCAATTGTACCAATCTCAGATTGATCTATTTCCTCACTATCCCCCTGCCCCCAGCACCACCCCCACCCCCTTACTAGTTTAAATCCTCCCGAGCAGCTCTCGCAAATCTCCCTGCCAGTATATTCGTCCGCTTCCAATTTAGGTGCAATCCGTCCTTCTGGTACAGGTTCCTTCTCCCTCAAAAGAGATTCCAGTGATCCAAAAATGGGAATACTTCTCCCATACACCAGCTCCACAGCCATGCATTCATCTGCTCTATCCCTCTATTTCTGCCCTCACTAGCTCGGAGCGCCGGGAGTAATCCAGATATGACTACTCTCAAGGAACTCCTTTTTAAATTTCTGCCTATCACCCTGCAATCTCCGTCCATAATCTCAAACATTTCCCTTGCTATGTCGTTGGTTCCAATTTGGACAATGACTTCTTGCTGGACCCTCTCCCACGTGAGAACATTCTGCATCCTTTCTGATACATCCTGGATCCTGGGCACCAGGGAAGCAACACACCAATCTGCTTATTTCGCTGCAGTCCACAGAACCGTCTGTGAGTACCTCAGACTAGCGAGTCCCCTAACACAATTGACAACGTGGAATCCGACGTATCCCTTGTTGCATTAGAGCCAGTCTCCATACCACAAACTTGCCTGTGTGTGCTACGTTCCTGTGTGAATCCATCACCCGCTACATTTTCCAAAATAGCATATTTGTTTGAAATGGGGACAGCCCCAGAAGACTCCTGCACTAGCTACTTCATTAGCTTGCCTTTCTTGGAGTCAACCCATCTATGTAACTGCATCTGAGACTTCCCCCCTTCCTATAACTGCCATCTATCACATACTGTTGCTGGTACCAATTCTTCATTGTCTTAAACTGTCTCTCCAACCGGTCCATTCGATCTGATAGGATTCGCAACCAGAAGCATTTATTGCAGATATAATCCGCAGTAACCCTTAAATCCTCCTTAAACTCCCACATCTGACAAAACGCGCATATGATTCTACTAATGCCAAGTGTGCTCCTTCACAATCTACAGTCCCAGAAAAAGTAAACTGTCTTATTCTTCTACAAAACACTGTTTTGTAGAGGAATATTAATATTTATGGCTTATATTTTAAAATTAATCAAAAGACATTTCTCAAAAATATATAATTAAGGAATAACCCACTCTACTTACTTCTGCAGACTTTCGGTAGGACACATTTAAAACAATCCACTATCTGGCTAGGAACTTTGCTCAAACAGTTCCTTCAAACCAGTTGTAAATTTCACTGTTTGTTAATTTTCCTAGAGGCACTCCGATATCCAGTGATACATGAATTCAAACAGCAAAGGCAGTAACTCTGCAGGTACGCCGTCCTGTCAGTTTCTTCCTCTCACCATGTGCTTCCTTTGTCCGTTCATTTCCCTCTTAAAACTGCTGTTTCTTTGACTTTCTTTTTCCCAAAGTTTCAAAACAATGCAAGTGCATACAAAACAGTAATTGCTGCTTCTGGAATTCGAGGAAATCACCTCTAACACCTAAATTACCTCACAAAGAGGAGCAGCTGTTACAGCCAGAAATTTTTCCCGCCCGCCCAGACTTCTGAAAATCCAAATACACTATTTACACTGGTTGTCTGTGGTCGATGCTGCAAGAAATAACTTAAAATAATTCCGAAGTTTGTCAGGCATGACTTCTGTCAGAAATGGATTGTGATTCTCTGAGATTTTGCTGTTCATTTCGATGTCCCCAATATCACATCTTATATCATGGATTTCAACTCTTTCCATGTATATGTCAAATTAATTGGTCTGCAGTCCTCCACATTATCACTTCTTCCCTGTGTACATAGATGGAACATGTTTACTACCTTTCAGTTATCTACAATGGCTGGATTTGCAAGAAAATAAAACACAGTCACCGGCAGTTCAATAAATATGCTGTTTTATTTCTGGTATATTGATATGAAGTATATCTGGGCCATCAGACTTAGCAATGATCAATCTAGCTCCATATTCAAGTACTACCTTGTTGCTGATATGAATGGGCTTTATGTCTTTAGTTCCATAAGTCGAATGTGATCACCTGCTTTACACAGAGATTTCCTGGCGCTTTCTCCATGAGGACAGATGCAAAGTAGCTGGTTAGTTTCTCTGCCATTTCCTTGTTCCCCACAATAAATTCTCCTGTACCTTACAAATTTCCACGTTTAGCCTTACTTTTGTTTTCTTTGGTATATGGATCGGAGATTTAAGCAGTCTTTGTGTTTCCTGTTTGTTTGTATTCATGTTCTTTTTGATTTCCTGAACACTTTCTTAGTCCTTATTTTCAAAAAAGTAAATCTCTCTGTATGTTCAGGTTTGCACAATATCTGGAATTCTTCTCAAGCTGCTTCCTTAGATTTAATGCAATCGTTAATTTCTTACGTAAACCATTGATGAGTCACCTTCCCTTTCGTTGGTGTCTAACTTAGTGATATGTACGTATTTTTCAAACTTTACAGTATTTCTATGACTACCAGCCAATGTTTGTCTCACACTAAGTGTCATATTGTATTTTTCCAATTCACTTGACCCTCTAGCCTTCGGGTTTCCATGATATTTAAGTGTAATGTTCAAACATTTTATATTGCTTGCAGACGCCGTGTAAAATGCAACCTATTAATGTCAGGATTGCCCAATAGCTGCCTCAGAGCACGGGAAGTAATGAGTCCTTTTGACCACACAACAACACGCCCAAAATAACCTGCTCTCTACTTTAGTACACAACATAATCTTCAACCTACCTCATATACACATGAAATTGATTTTTCACAGCATTAGCAATCATCTAGTTAACGCAGTTAAGATGCAATTTTAGATCATCCAGTATTACTGTATCACCCACGATATTTGCATATCTAATTTTCAGAGAATCGGATGTACAACAGTTTTGGTATAGATATGAAAGGCACGAATGTTTGTTCCTCCTTGTTGTTTGCAAGATTCACGCATACATATTCTGGAGAAACAAAGGGATGTGCTCTGTGGTGTTATTAGTGATAGACGTGGACAAGACATTGGCGAACATAGAACATACAAAATAGAAAATAAAGTGCAGTACAGGCCCTTCGGCCCTCGATGTTGCGCCGACCAAAGCCTACCTAACCTACACTAGCCCAATAACCTCCATATGCTTGTCCAATGCACGCTTAAATGACCATAAAGACGGAGAGTCCACCACTGCTACTGGCAGGGCATTCCATGAACTCACAACCCGCTGAGTAAAAAATCTATCACTTACATCTGTCCTATACCTACCACCCCTTAATTTAAAGCTGTGTCCCCTCGTAACAGCTGACTCCATACGCGGAAAAAGATTCTCACTGTCAACCCTATCTAAACCCCTAATCATCTTGTACACCTCTATCAAATCTTCCCGAAACCTTCTTTTCTCCAATGAGAACAGTCCCAAGTGCCTCAGCCTTTCCTCATGCGATCTTCCTACCATACCAGGCAACATCCTGGTAAACCTCCTCTGCACTCGTTCTAATGCCTCCACATCCTTCCTATAGTATGGCAACCAAAACTGCGCACAATACTCCAGATGAGGCCGCACCAGAGTCTTATACAACAGCAACATGACCTCAGGACTCCGGAACTCAATTCCTCTACCAATAAAGCCCAGTACACCATATGCCTTCTTCACAGCACTATTTACCTGGGTGGCAACTTTCAAACATCTGTGTACATGGACACCAAGATCCCTCTGCTCATCCACACTACCAAGTAGTCTACCATTAGCCCAGTGATCCATCTTCTTGTTACTCCTAGCAAAGTGAATGACTTCACACTTAGCTACATTGAATTCCATTTCCCACCTTACTGCCCAGCTCTGCAACTTATCTATATCGCGCTGTAACCTGCCACATCCTTCTTCACTGTCGACAACTCCACCGACATTCGTGTTATCCGCAAACTTGCTCATCCAGCCTTCAAGCCCCTCCTCCAGGTCATTTATAAAAATGACAAACAGCAGTGGTCCCAAAACAGATCCTTACGGAACACCGCTAGTAACTGCGCTCCAAGATGAACCTATACCATCAACTACTACCCTCTGTCTCCTTCCAGCCAGCCAATTCCTAATCCAAACCACTAATGCACCTTCAATGCCATACCTCCGTAGTTTTTGAATTAGCCTGCCATGGGGTACCTTATCGAATGCCTTGCTAAAATCCATATGCACCACATCTACTGCTTTACCCTCGTCCACTTCCTTGGTCACCTTCTCAAAGAATTCAATAAGGTTTGTGAGGCACGACCTGCCCTTCACAAAACCATGCTGACCATCCTTGATCACATTATTCCTACCCAGATGTTCATAAATCCTATCCCTTACAATTCTCTCTCAGACTTTGCCCACAACAGAAGTGAGACTCACTGGCCTATAATTACTCAGGCTATCCCTGCTCCCCTTCTTGAACAAGGGGACCACATTCGCTATCCTCCAGTCTTCTGTCACTATTCCCGTGTACAACGACGACATAAAAATCAAGGCCAATGGCTCCTCTATGTCTTCCCTAGCTTCCCAGAGGATCCTAGGATAAATGCCATCAGGCCCAGGGGACTTATCTATTTTGATCCCTTCCAGTATTCCCCAGACCTCTTCCCGACGTACCTCAAGGCCATCCATTCTAATCACTTGTTACTCAATATTCACATCGGCAACAATGTCCTGTTCCTGAGTGAATACTAACGAAAAGTATTGATTTAGTGTCTCACCAATCTCCTCCGCCTCCACACACAACTTCCCACTACTATCCTTGACTGGACCAATACCTACCCTAGTCATCCTTTTATTCCTGACATACCTATTGAAAGCCTTTGGGTTTTCCCTAATCCTACCAACTAAGGACTTTTCATGTCCCATTCTCGCTGCTCTTCGCTCTCTCTTTAGATCCTTCCTGGCTAACTTATAACTCTCAATCGCCCCAACTGAACCTTTGCACCTCATCTTTACATAGGCCGCCCTCTTCCCTTTCACAAGGGATTCCAATTCCTTATTAAACCACGGCTCCCTCACAAGACCCTTTACTCCCTGCCTGACTGGTACATACTTATCAAGGACACCCATTCGCTGTTCCTTGAACAATCTCCACATATCATTTGTGTTCTTCACTTGAAGCCTATTTTTCCAATCCACGCATCCTAGGTCATGCCTCACCGCATCATTATTTCCCTGCCCCCAGCTATACCTGTTGCCCTGCAGTGCACACTTATCCCTCTCCATCACTAGATGAAAAGTCACCGAGTTGTGGTCACTGCCCCCGAAGTGCTCACCTACCTCCAAGTCTAACACCTGGCCTGGTTCATTACCTAGAACCAAATCCAGTATAGCCTCACCTCTTGTTGGCCTGTTTACATATTGTGTCAGGAAACCCTCCTGCACACATTGGACAAGCACCGACCCATCTAACGAACTCGAGCTATAGCTTTCCCAGTCAATATCTGGGAAGTTAAAGTCCCCCATAACAACCACCCTGCTACTTTCACTTTTCTCGTGAATCATCCTCGCAATACTTTCCTGTACTTCTCTCGGACTATTAGGAGGCCTGTAGAAAACTCCTAACAGGGTGACCTCACCTTTCCTATTTCTAACCTCTGCTCACACTACCTCAGATGGCAAGTCTTCCTCCATCACCCTTTCTACTGCTGTAATACTATCCTTGACAAGCAATGCCACACCTCCCCCTCTTTTACCCCCATCTCTGACCCTACTAAAACATTTAAACCCTGGAACCTGCAACAGCCATTCCTGTCCCTGTTCTACCCACGTCTCTGTAATGGTCACAACATCGAAGTCCCAGGTACCAACCCATGCTGTAAGCTCACCTACTTCTGGCATTCTTATACTTCTGGCATTGAAGTATACACACTTCAAGCCACCTTCCTGTTTACAGGCAGCCTCCTTCGAGATCGATGCCATGTTCCTAACCTCCCTACACTCAAGGTCCTGTACCCTAAAGCTACAATCTAGGTTCCCATGCCCCTGCAGAGTTAGCTTAAACCCTCCCAAAGAGCACTAGCAAACCTCCCCCCAAGGATACTGGTGCCCCTCCGGTTCAGGTGTAGACCATCCTGTTGATAGAGGGCCCACCTTCCCCAGAAAGAACCCCAGTTGTCCAGAAACCGGAATCCCTCCCTCCTGCGCCATCCCTGTAGCCACGCATTTAACTCTTCTCTCTCCCTTTTCCTCGACCCTCTATCACGTGGCACGGGTAACAAACCAGAGACAACGACTCTGTTCGTTCCAGCTCTGAGCTTCCAACCTAGCTCCCTAAAAGCCTGTCTAACATCCTCACCTCTCTTCCTACCTATGTCGTTGCTGCCAACGTGGACCACGATCTGGGGCTGCTCCCCCTCCCCGTTGAGGACCCGGAAAACACGATCAGAGACATCACGTACCCTTGCACCTGGGAGGCAACATACCAATCGTGAGTCTCCGTTGCCCCCGCAAAACCACCTATCTGTGCCCCTCACTATTGAGTCCCCAATAACTATCGCTCTACCTTTCTCCACCCTTCCCTTCTGAGCAACGGAGACAGGCTCCCTGCCAGAGGCCTGAACCTCATTGCTTACCCCTGGTAAGTCATCACCCCACAAGTATCCAAAACGGTATACTTGTTCTTGAGGGGAATGACCGCCGGGGGTCCCTGCACTGGCTGCTTCCTCCCACTCCCCCTCACTGTCATCCCTCTGTCTATAACTTTCGGAGTAACTACTTCCCTAAACTCTGATCTATGACCACCTCTGCCTCCCGAATGATCCGCAGTTCATCCAACTCCAGCTCCAGTTCCCTAACACGGTCTTGGAGGAGCTGGAGATGGGTGCACTTCTTGCAAGTGTAATCAGGAGGGACGCTAATGGCTTCCCTCACCTCATACATGTTGCAAGAGGAACATTGCACTGCCTTCGCTGCCATCCCTCTAAAAGAGAAACTTACAAAACTAGATATAAAGAAACAAACAAGCAAAATGCAGCACTTAACTGCTTGTCACAATGGGTATTATTATTAGGTTAGAGGAGGAGGGCGGGTGGGAGGCTCTACCCCTGTAGTGCCTCGGGTTCCTCGCCTGCGCACTTTTATAAGAAAAAACCTTCCCGAGTAACCAAGCGCTACACCAGCTTCCGGGTCCTCTCAGCGCTTAAAAAAACTTTAAATTTTAGCCGTTAAAAAAAACAATAACTGGACTATACCGTGACTTAAAAAAACACCCCCAAACAGCCGTTACCTGCTCCACCGAGAGAGGGAGGCTCACCCCTTTGGTGAGATGATCTGAAGAAATGCCCATCAATACAGGACCAGCATCAATAACCTTCCCCGCTCTGCCAGGACAAATGTCTCCCTATTCTCTCTACTCCCTCACACTCTCTGTATATCTGTTACAGCACATACCCCCGAACAGGGCTCTTGCTACACTACTCTCACCATTGCATGGAACACCCTCTTTCCTTCACTCTCTCTGTCAATGAAAGCAAATCGTTATTGAATTTATTGTTTTGCCAACATTGACCCAGTGAGACAATTTGATGCTGGGGACATAAAAATGCGAACATTTCGAAAATAAGGGAGAGAGCAGATGCCATCGAGACGGAAGAAGCCTGAGGATCAACTATCTTGCTCCGTAAGAAATTAGGAAATACTCACTAATCATATATATTTTTTCATCTGAAACCGATTCACAGTAAACAGAAATACGACGACCCAGGGAATTCAGCAGTCAGGAGAGTGACGTCACAGAGGACGCCAGTGGCTGAGTGGTTTTGAAATTAAGTTGGTGTTATCTTCATAAGTGTCTTATTGAAACAGCATATTGTTAGAGATTTGGGGGCAGTTGTGGGGGGTGGGTTGGCTAAAGTTGTAAATAGTTGTGGCGTAATGTTCACTTTTACCATTAAAAATAAATTGGCGTTATTTTCTTTAAATAGTGGAATTTGGGAGTTCTCTGTCACTCATATTCTAATAAATTTCGAGGTGAGGTGAGCTTTTCAGGGTGTTTGGTTTAATTAGCAGAGGCGTTCACTCCCATGTCGTAACACTTGCAAAGACCAACAGAGAGCAAAAAAAAAGAAATAAGTAGTGAGAAAGTTAAATATGAGGTAAGCAAGCCAGTCATGTAAATAAAGACTGCAAGAGCTTCTTTCGATACATAAAGGGCAAACGAGAGGCAAGAATGGGCATCTGATCGCTAGAAATTGATACAGGAGCGATAGTAATGTGGAATGAGGAATTGGCTGAGGAGCTGAAAATTACTTCGTGTCAGTCTTCACCGTTGAAAACACGAGTAATGTCCCAAACATTGAAAAGCCTTAGTGGACAGACCTGAGTAAGGTGGCCATCACCAAGGAGAAGATGCTGGGAAAACTGAATGGCCTGAAGGTCAGTTAATCACCTGGACCAGATGGACTCCACTCCAGATTTCTAAGGCAGATAGCTGATGAGACAGGGAAGGCGTTGGTGGTGATCTTTCAGGAATCTCTGGAATCATGGAGATTCCCAAAAGACTGGAAAATCGCTAACGTGATACCCCTGTTTAAAATTAAAGCTATAAACGGAAAATTACAGACTGACTCATCTAAACTTGGCTGTGGGTAAGATCCTGGAATACATTGTGAAGGCTCAGATTTCTGAATACTTGGATGTGGACGGTAAAGTAGGACAAAGTTACCATGGTTTCATCAAGGGGAGGTCATGCCTGGAATATCTGCTAGAAAACCTTGAGGGTGTAACGATCAGCTTAGAACAAGGAGAGCCAAAGGATGTCATCAACTGGACTTCCAGAAGGTCTTTGACAATGTGCCAACAGGAGGCTACTGAATAAGGCAGGGGTCCATGGTGTTACAGGCAAGGTGATAGCATGGATAAAAGTTTGTCTGTCTGTCAGGAAGCAAAGAATGTCGATAAATGTGTCCCTCTCAGGTTGACAGTCGGTGACAAGTGGTGTTCCATAGGGCTCAGTGTTGGAACCAGAACTTTTCACGTTATACATGAACGATTCAGATGAAGGATCTGAAGGCATTCTCTCTACATTTGAAAATGATACAAAGATAGGTATAGGGACAGGTAATGTCGAAGAGGCAGCGAGACTGATGAAAGATTTGGATAGGTGAGGATATTGAGCAAAGAAATGGCAGATGGAGTCAAAGTGGGAAATTGTGGGAACATGCACTTTGTTAGGAAGAATAAAAACATGGACGACAAAGAAAATTCAGTTGTCTGAAGTGCAAAGGGACTTGGGAGTTCTATACTCCAGGATTCTCTCAATGTAAACTTACCAGTTGAGTCAGTAGTTAGGAAGGCAAATGCAGTGATAGAATTTATTTGGAAAGGATTTGAATATAAAAGCAGGGACATACCTCTGAGGCCCTATAAGGCTCTTGTCAGACCATATTTGGAGTATTGTGCGCTGTTCTGAGCCCCATATCTCAGGAAGGATGTGCTGACCTTGGAATGGGTTCACAGGAGGTACACGGGAATGGTCCCAGGAATGAAAAGCTTAACATATGAGAACATTTGAGGACTCTGGGTCTGTTCTTGATGGAGTTCAGAGGGAGGTGGGGGGATCTAATTGAAACATACAGAATACTAAATGGCCTGGACAGTACGGATGGTGAGAAGACTTCCATTGGTAGGAGACTCTAGGAGCCAAGGATGCAACCTTAGAGTAAAGGGAAATCCGTTAAGAACGGAGATAAGGAGAAATGTCTTCAGCCAGAGAGTGGAGAATCTATGGAATTCATTTTCACAGAAGGCAGTGGAGGTCAGGTCATTGTGTATATTTAAGATAGAGGTAGTTAGCTTCTTGAGTATCCAAGGGATCAAAGCTTACAGGGAGAATGCAGGAGAATGGTTTGGAGAAACTTGTCAGCCATAATTAAATAGTGGAACAGACTCGATGGGCTGAATAGCCTAATTTCTGTTCGTATATCCGACGATCTTATGGTCGTAAGCCATAGTCTATTGCCCCCCCCCCCTCACTTTGTCCCTTCTGACAGCAAAATGTGGGAGTAAAAATCCCTGAGTCATCTTCACCAAACTTGGAGCATTCCTGTTGAGGATTGATGGGAATCGCTGCACTGATTGAAGAAAAGGAAATTCTGCCAAATCCAACTGTTCCAGGAAGAAGTCTCATACCAGCAGCTTGTTTGAGTAGAATAACTCGGAGACAGAACATCAGTTGGGACGCATTATCTCTTTTCTATTTGAAATGAGTTCAACTACTATGAATCTCTGGAAACCTTTTCCTATTCTTTTTCGTCTTCAGACATGTGCAATTGCGTATGTGTCTGTACGTGTGACTCTGTGTCTCACATTTTTCGAGAGACTGGGCTAGGTTGCACTTCAAACCTGTTATATTCAGTGGAGAAGTGGGGCTGGAAAAGGACACAGTGACCCTCCAACATTAGTCGGAGCAGAAATGAGAAATTCGCATGGTTTGTTCAAATGGGAATTCTCTTCCCCAGAGGTTTCAGTCCAGGGTGGCAGCTCAATACCACCACTTCCAGCGTAATAGTACATGGTCCATAAATGTTGGCCTATCAACAACACCCACATTCCATGAACAAATGTAAAATGATAAACTGCAGCAGAATTAATTGGATGGGAATAAGACTGATAGATAAATGCCTGTTGCCTTCCAGAATTGTGCTGCCTGTGTACTTTGGCTTTGTGCAGTTCCCGAGTATTGTGCCTGGATGTTTGCATTTATTAAAAATTGTGTTTTGCAACATTTGACAGACATGTGAATGAAGGAAAATTGTTGACAGACTGAAAAGTGCTGCGGAGACCATAATCAGATCAGCCATGATCTTATTGTCTGGTCGAGCAATGACAAAGTGTCTGATGACCCACTGCTGCTCCTCAGTTCTCTGTTCCTATGTTCCATTCAGTCCTTTATATCACGTATATAGGAGCAGATGGAGACGACTTGCTCCAAATACCTGGTCCGCAGTATTACAGGATATCATTCAGTCCCTCAACACTGTGTGGTTTGCTGTGGGTTGGAAAATGTGGAAAATGGAAATGGAAAAGTGATCTCCCACCTTCTTAAAGAGTGTCTCCTCTCTGCAAATGGTGTTTCATTTGTTGGTCATGTTGTAGACCCAGATGCACAGTGAATATCAGGCCCATATCTCTCCCAGAGATGGCTCACAAAATTATTTTCTCTCACTGTCCTCAACATTCAATAACAACACTGCCAGGAAAATTACAACCATTCACTTTCCAAAGACAGAATATGAGAACATAAAAATAGGAATATGTAATTTGGATGCTCACGCCATTGTATGCTATCATGGCCAACCTACTGTTGGCATTAACTCTTCTTTCATGCGCAATTCTTCATGCCCCTCAGCTCTCTGACAGGTCAAAAATCCACCTACATCCTCTTTAAATACTTGTAGTGATATCGCTACCCTCACTTTCTAGACCTGAGAATTCCTGACATTCACTACCCTCTTTGAGAATAAAACATTCTCCACACAGACACCATCACGTATTAACATTATAAAAAGTGCGTCACTGACCTACTCATGTATGAGGGACTGACCCTGATATCAAAGCAGGACTTGACTGAAGATTTTATCCTCAGAGGCACTAAAATACTCAGAATCATGCATCCCGAGTAAAAATAAAAATACAAGCCATGGAATTTATCATCTTCTTGGTGTCTGCGTAGAACATAACGAGTGATTGTCCAACACCATCAAGTTTCAATGCAATGACGTCTTATTCCCTGACAGTGCTACAGATTAACCCTGACTCACTCCTCTTTTACCATCAGCCAAGGGATTAGTCTTGTGAAATTCCTTTACATGGCCTCTACTGCAATGAGATAATTCCTTTGAAATGAGAAAAACTCTGTCTATAATACCCCAAATACTGCCTCAACTACACTCTCAGTGATGATCCCAATAATTCCTTTCCCTCACTTATTGGTCTCCGTATCTTTATTATGACATAAAAACCCATTCCTTCTCTATGCACTGCCACTGTTGCGGAATTCAAAAGTTCCTTACATCTACATGTCAGCATCAGTAAAGCCAGCACCAGAGGTGCCCTTGGAGATGAACATCACTCTTGGGGATAGACTCAGTCGAAAGATTGCACTTGAAATAGTGAATGGTCACCTACCTGAATGAAAATGAAGTGTAGGAATAAGGAAAACAGGCAGAGGAAGGGAGCTAACTTTACTTTTGTTCGTCTCTCACGGGATGTGTGCAGCCATGGTCAGGCCAGCATGTTATGCTGAGTTTGAAATGAGTGACTGGTTCAGCTGTTCCACAGGACAGTCAAGAGTAAAACACATTGCTGTGGGTTTGCCCAGACATGACTGGGGAAGGATAACACATTGTCGCAGAGGTGTCCTCACTTCCTCCTCGAAGATTTTAACTTACCGCGAATCCTCTTGCAAGGATGCCTTCCCTGAAGAAGCTCTCTTCCTCCCTCTACAAGCAGAGAACACCTCTGGGACACCGGGACCAACCAACCCAACCACCCCGTGGCTTAAAACTTAAACTTCCCCTCCCACTCCACCAAGGACATGCAGGTCCTTGGACTCCTCCATCGCCAGACCATAGCAACATGACGGCTGGAGGAAGAGCGCCTCATCTTCCGCCTAGGAACCCTCCAACCACAAGGGATGACCTCAGATTTCTCCAGTTTCCTCATTTCCCCTTACCCCACGTTGTCTCAGTCAAATCCCTCGAACTCAGCACCGTCTTCCAAATCTGCAATCTTCTTCCTGACCTCTCCGCCTCCACCCCCACTCCAGCCTATCACCTTCACCTTGACCTCCTTCCACCTATTGCATTTCCAACGTCCCTCCTCCCTACCTTTTATCTTAGCCTGCTGGACACACTTTCCTCATTCCTGAAGATGGGCTCATGCCCGAAACGTCCATTCTCCTGCTCCTTGGATGCTGCCTGACCTGCTGCGCTTTTCTAGCAACACATTTTCAGCTCTGATCTCCAGCATCTGCAGTCCTCACTTTCTCCTCGAAGCAATTCAGTCCAACCTGGCTTAATGATCAGATAGAATGAGTTACCAGGAATGCCATCTTAGCGAGGATTGGATAGTAACCAGCTTGAATAACCATCAGCACATCATATAGATCCGCAAATCTAATGAGATCCAAGGCCGAGAAAGCCAGTAAAGGCGCCCAGGATAAACCCCTGTCCATTGTTGGATCATTTCAGTCTAATATTCTCAGATTCTGATCCATTGTTGGAACATTCCAGTTTAACGTTCTCAGATTGTGATCACTCCTCCCCCTCTCTCTGGGTCTGCTGATGCCTGTTAGTGCTGTCGCTGATGTTAACGCTGATACTATGGGATCACACGTTGAACCGAATCACTAATTAATAGAAGAACAAAGCTCTCCAGTGACACATTTAGGATGCACGGAGACTGACATCAATCACAGTCGTTGAACAAATACCTCCCATAAACCCATTCCAATTCAATAATTTTTATTAATATTCAAAATTATGATTAAACTTTACACATTCTGGATGGGATATGTGGGGGTGACTGAGGGAACAAATGTTGGATCTGGTCGATCAATCATGTGTAACCATTCAATCTGTCTTGGATATGGGAGCAGGTATCAGAATATAAGCATGCTTCTCTGTTTATAAATTGAAACATACGTTCTGTATCTACTGATCATGCACTGCAATATCAGGAAGACATTGAGAGAACTGTTATCGTTCATAATTTGAGAAGAAAATATCCCTAAGACTACGTGCAGTTATAACAGATAACGACATGATTAAGTTAACCGGAAATTGTACCTAAGAGATAATGGGGGACTGCAGATATTGGGTAATTCAGTGTAGGTAAAGGATGTCGGTGGAAAACGCACAATAAGCCAGGCAACATCCGCGATGCAAGAGAGTCGACGTTTCAGACAAGACCTTTCTTCAGGACTGGGAGGGAGAAGAGAAAATGGGTGATGGGGTGAGGCTGGGGGAAAGATAAGTGATAGGTGAGTGAAGGTAGGAGGAAGAAGGTAGTGATAGATCGGTGTGGAGTGTGGAGCAGATGGTGGGGAGCAGTTGGTGGGAAGGAAGATGGACATTAGGTCTTCTCGAGAGGGGAGATTTAAGTCCAGGAGTTGGATCTGGCATCTTGGTTGGCCAGGGGAGATTTGTAGATCAGTGAATCCAATGTTCATGCAGTGTGTTTGTTAGCTTCCGAGGCAGAAGATGAGGTGTTACTGGTAACATCCTGGTACTCTCTTCTCAAACATTTCGAGCTTAGCAATCTCCTTCCGAGAACAGAACTGCACACAGTACTTCAGAAGTGGCTTTATCCATGACCAGCACAATCTCAGCATGACTTCCCAACTTCTAATCTTAAAGGTCTGAGCAATGAAGTAACCTTAAACACCCTGCGCTACAAACTTCAAAGAATTGTACCTGCGCCCCTGGGTCCCTTTTTTCTATATAACGACCAAAGCCCAGCATTTATTGTGTAAGCCATCCCCTTGTTTGTTTTACCAAAATGTAATACCTAATATGTCCCGATGTTAACCCCATCTGCCACACCTCAGCCCAGTGAATTATATTACTGCCCCGTCATACTTCCCCTTCGGATTAAAACGACACTCCCCTTTCCAGAAAGTCTACAGACACCACTCTTGAGTTTCTCTAAGAGCCAGAGCTTGGTTTGACTTCTGCAGGCAGAGGGAGGAGTCGGTAAGCAAAAGCTGGAAAGGAAACAGTTGCCTTGTATCAATGAATGATTTCAGGAAGAGGGAAGTCACGTGTTAGAGATTTGAAATAGTGACCGGTGTTTTGGGACCAGAATTGTTCTCCTTCCTCATCTCTGGTGTTCAGTATTGATATCTACTTGAGATCCATCATAGTGCAGAGTGTGTTGCAGGATGTCTTTCCCTCATATAGCAGACTATGAATAACAGCCATTTAAAACAGTGATGATAGCCAAGCAATTAAAGAGCTTCATAGTTTATCTGAATGGCACAGCAAAAAACACTCAACATCGTATAGTTAAGGCTAATAACTTGAACTTTTTTCAATGAGAAATGTCCCCTGTATAATTTGGTAAGTTTAACTAAAATTTAATAAATCCATACACTGAAAATACGACCCAAAATCTGAGCATGGTATAGGCCTTGTTTAATTGATGGTGCCCACGTTTCTGAGGCGGAACTCTGGATTTGATTCAAGCCCATGAATGTCTGGTAGTGCCCCTATCTCTGTAGAAGATGGTGTGTATTCATGTCCTGTGGAGGTGTGTCACAGGCTGACGAACAAAACACAGGAGCATCCTGTTGAAGCTTCAGCGGCTAATGCTGAATGATGGTAGTCTCCCTGTCACTGGGACGAAAATTCCAGTTTCAAAGCCCACAGGGCTGTTTCATAATATGTCTGAACAAGTTGATTAAACTCTTTTTGGAATCGTGTCTTGATGGAGAGGGAAGAGGTACGACAACTGAATTTGTGAATTGAGACGCAGGATGACTGAAAGCACAGCCATTCGTGTTGATTGTAGTCAAATTTGCATTTTCTCGAAGTTTATAATTTGATAAAGGTCATGGAGTGTTCAAGGGGCACCAGAGGTAGCGTCAGGAAAAACAGAGAAGAGATCATTACACATTCTGTGTTTGGAAAGCTGTGACTAGTGGAATTCTTCAGAGATCTGTGTGATGTCATCAACAAATTACAATCCATACCAATGAATTGGATGAAAGAGATGGAGCTCAGTTTGCTCATGCATCAGGATAGTCATTCAATAAGATGTCAAATGGAGACTGAGCATCTGCAATGGCATTTCGACAGGGGACGGCAGAGCATCTGCAATGAGACAGAGACAGGGGAATGCAGAGCGTCTGCAATGGGGTAGAAACAGGGGAAGGGCAGAGCATCTGCAATGGGATAGAGACAGGGGAGTGCAGAGCATCTGCAATAGGATACAGACAGTGGAGGGTAGGGCGGCTGAAATGGAATACAGACAGGGCGAGGGCATAGCATCTGCAATGGGATGCAAACGGGGGAGAGTAGGGCATCTGCAATGGGATACAGACAGAGGGAGAGCAGAAAGTCTGCAATGGGATACAAATGGGGGAGAGGAGAGCGTTTCTTTAGGATACAGAGTTTGGAGGGAATAGCGTCTGCAATGGGATACAGACAGAGGGAGGCAAAATGCCTGCAATGGGATACAGACTGGGGGAGGTCCGAGCATCAAGTGATGGCATACAGACTGATTTGGGGAAAAGACAAAACAGCAGAAAGTTATTTAAATGCACAGAGAATGCAGAACCCAGTGCTACCAAGTGATTTGAGTGTTCTGGCACATGACTCAAATTTCTCTGAAGATGCAGCAAATGATTTGGAAGGTAAACAGAATGATTCTGTTTCGTGCAAGGTGTGTTGGGTATGAACTTAGCGATGTTTTTCTGCATCAGTGCAGGGCATTGCTGAGATCACATCTGATGTATTATGTGTAGTTAAAGTTGCCTGAAAAGAAAACACAAAATTGCTTTCGAAACGTTTCGAAGTTTTTTTTTCTCTTTACTCATTCTTGTAATGAAGACATTACGTTATGAAGAATTAACAGTTCAGCCTGAGAATGAGGGATGTTTTATTGACCATATAAGATCTTGAGAAGAGTATAGTTGGTGAATACCGGATGGATGTATCTTCTTGTGTGGGAGAATAAAACTGGGGAAATACTTTAAGAATAAGGCAATTTGAAAGGAAAGGTCATTGGACTGAAAACTTGAACTCTGATTTCTCCTCATACATGCTACAAGACTGGCTGAGCTTTTCCAGTAATTTCTGAATTTGTTTAAGAATAAACATATTCATTTTAACACATATTGTGGAGACATGAAACGCTTATTTTTACATTATGCAGGCACATATTAACAGATCTTCAAAACAAGTAAGGCCATTTGTTGTTAATGTATTGATTCTGTGTACGACAACAGCAATAATGCACTGACCTGGAGTCGAGACTGTGATGGAGTCATATCGTTCGGACAATGTTCAAGGAGAGCTGACATGGTCCAGCTTGAGATCTGATAACATGATTGATTTAACTCAGAGATGGAAACATGTAGTCTATCTGTGAAGGAACTGTCTATTTCTCCCTTTCTGTTTCCCTGTCGCTCATCACAGCAACGTGTGGGAGTGAAAAATAAACAGTCGCCTTTCACTCTCATGCAGGATTCCTGATGATGATTCATTGGAATCTCCCCACTGCCTGAAGCAAAGCAATTCAGCCAAATCCAACTGTTTCAGGAAGAAATCCCATTTTCAGTAGGTTGTTCGGGCAGAATAACTTCAAAAGTAATTATTCCGACTCGATAGTGAGGGTGACAGACAAGAGATGCTGTGGCTGCAAATGGGAATCGGGGATGGTGTTTAGCCTCCTATGTGCCAGGTTCCAGGATGTCACAGAGCGGCTGTAGAACATTCTCACCGGGGTGGGGGAGCAGGCAGAAGTCATTGTGTACATTAGTACAAATGACACAGGTAGAAATAGTAATGAGATCCTGTAGAGCTAAAAGAAAGGGAAAAAGACAGGTCCACGACAGTGGTAATATCCAGTTTACTTCCAGTGCTATGTGCTAGTGAGGATGAGAACAGGAGGATATGGCAGATGAATGTGTGGTTAAATAATTGGTGCAGGGGGCAGAGATTTAGATTTTTGGATCACCAGGATCTTTTGTGGGACAGAGGTGATCTGTTCGGGAAGGACGGGTTGTACCTGAACTGGAAGGGGACCAATATCCTGGCAGGCAGGTTTGCTAGTGCTGCAAGGGAGGGTTTCAACGAGTTTGGCTGGGTTTGGGGAGGGTTGGAATCCTCAACAGCAGGAAGGCAAGTGTGAGGCTAGAAAGAGATACAGTAATCAGAAACAGTAAAGTGAAGAGACAGGTTAGACTGGAACACGAAAGGCCGCAAGGAATGTCTGTCGGATTAAATTGCAACTGTTCAAGTGCAAGATGGCTGACAGATAAGGCGAGGAACTCAGGGTGTGAATAGCTACACGGGACTGGGATAACATAGCCATTACAGAAACATGGCTAATGGAGGGACAGAACTGGCAACTAAATGTACCAGGGTACAGGTGCTTTATGCGGGACAGAGATGGTGGAAGGAGGGGACGGGGAGTTACATTTTTGATTAAGGCGAGTATCACAGCAGTAATCAGAGATAAAATAATTGATGGATCATCCAATAAGGATTTGTGGGTGTAGATAAGAAAGAAGAAGGGAATCGTGATATTATTTTGGTTGTTCTATCGGAACCCAAATAGTAAACTGAGAATTAGAGGAACAAAAATATGCAAAGAGATGAGGAGGCTTGCAGGCTCAATAGGATTGCCATAGTAGGAGATTTTAGTTTTCCTAACATAGACTGGGAATGACATAGAATTAAAGACTGAGATAGGCTGTATCAATTAAGTGTGTTCAGTAAAGTATCCTCAAGCAGTAGGTAGAGGGTGCAACTCGGGAAGGGACGAGACTTGACCCACTCTAAAAACTAGGGCAGGACAGGTGACTGAGATGACAGTGGGGTAGCACTCTGGGACCAGTGACCATAGTTGTATTAATTTTAATATAGTAATGGAGAAGGACAAAACTGGTCCACGTGTTTAAGTTCTAAATTGGGGCAAGGCGAATTGTGACGGAATTAGACAGGAGCTTGGAGGGGTTGGTTGGAGAAGTTTGTTTGCAGGCGAAAGGTCGTCTTGCAAGTGGGAGGCCTTTAAAAGTGAAATGTCTACAGTTCAAAGTCTATATGTTACTGTGAGGGTAAAAGGCAAGATTGGTAGGAAGAGGGAACCCTGGATGTTAGGTGATATTGAGGCTTTGACCAGCCAAAAGGAAGCATGGCTCAGGTCCATGCAGCTGGGATCAAGGGAATCTGTGACGGTGTGCAGGGGATACAGGAGTTTAGCGAAGATGGAAATCAGGAGGGCGAAAAGGGGGCACAAGGTAGCATTGGCTGAGAAGATTAGGGTGAATCCAAAGAGGTTCTTTAAGTATATGAATGTAAAAGGAATAACTAAATGAGAATATGACCCCTCAATGTCCAAAGTGGACATGCATGTCTAGAATCGTAGGAGATTTGCGAGATTCTCAATGAATATACCTCCTCTGTGTATATCGTGGAGAAATACAAGAAGACTTAGGAGCTTAACAAAGGTCGTGATGTTATCTTGGAGTGAGTCAATATCACAGGAGAGGACGTGTTGGATGTATTAGAATGTATGAAGTTGGATAAATCTCCTCATCCTAAACAGATGCTTCCAAGAACACTACAAGAGGCTACAGAAGAAACTACAGGGACCCTGGTTAATAGTTTTGCATCATCGTTAGCCACAGGATAGGTTCCAGAATATTGGAGGATAGCAAATGTTGTGCCATTTTTCAAGAAGGGAAGCAAAGAAAAATCTGGGAACTATAGGCCAGGAAATCTAACATATGTGGTACGTAGTTTACTTGAGAAGACTCTGAGGTATAAGATATATATGCATTTCGAAAGAGAGCGTTTGATGAGAGACAGTTTTATTTTCCAGATTCTCTACAGTATGGAAACAGGCCATTTGGCCCAACAAGGCCACACCTTCAAACAGTAACCCATCCAGTCCCATTTCATTAGCCTATATTTACCCCTGACGAATGCACATATCCCTATGGGTAACTGAGCAGACCAATTCACCTAACCTGTGCATCTTTGGATTGTGGGAGGAAAATGGAGCACCCGGAGGAAACCCACACAAACACAGGGACAATGTGCACACGCCACACAGAGAGCCTCCCGAAGCTGGATTCAAGCCCGGATCCATTGCACTATGAGGCAGTAGTAATAACCACTGAGCCACCATGCCACACTTGCTTGTTGTCAACATAGTTCAATGACACAGGTGCAAAATCTATTCTGCCCTTCACCCATGATGCAAGATCCAATACAACATACCATGGATAGTTTATTCTCCACTGAAAATGTCATCTTATTATTATTTGTTACTGTTTGTTGGTATTAATTTTAATAATTATTATTAATAGTTGTTTTTAGACTGAACAGATTGCATGGCTTTGTGAGTGGGAGATCGTACCTCACAAATTTGTTTCAGTTCATTGATGAAGTGACCAGGAATGTTGATGAGGGCAGGGCGGTAGATGCAGTCTGGATGGTTTTCAGTAAGGCCTTTGACAAGGTTACCATTGATAGGTTGTTCTGGAAGGTTAGAATCGCATGGAATCCAGAGGGAGTTGGCTAATTGGATACACAATTGGCTTGATGATAGTAAGCAGAGCGTAATAGTGGAAGGATGCTCTCGGACTGGAGGCCTGAGACACTTGACGTTCCTCTTGGGTCAGTGCTGGGTCCATTGCTGTTTATTATCTATGTCAATGATATTCTTGAGAATGTACAAGGTATCATTAGTAAATTTGAAGATGACACTAAAATAGGTGGTATCATGGACAGTGAGGAAGTATATCAAAAATTGCAGCAGAACCTTGATCAACTGGAGAAGTGAGCCAAGGAATACTTTTGCAAACTTAAATCATGGCAGGAGTTACATGGTGAATGGTAGTGCCTTAAGGAGTGCAGTTGAGCAGAGGGACCATGAAGATCTCTGAAAGTGGAGTCACAGGTGGACATGGCAGTGAAGAAGGCTGTTGGCACACTGGCATTCATTGGTCAGGGCATGGAGGAGAAAATTGGGAAGTTATGTTGCAGTTATACAAGATGTCAGTGAGGCTGCACTTGTAGTGTTGTGTTCAGTTTTGGTCACATTGCGATCAGAAGGATATATTTAAATTGGAATGTGTGCAGATGGAATTTACAAAGATGTTACCAGGACTCAACAGTGTGACTTATAGGGAGAGGTAGGACAAGCGAGAACTTTTTTTTTTCTTTAGAGTGTAGGAGGCTGAGAGGGATCCAATAGAAGTGCACAAGATTATGACAGGCATGGATAGGGTGAATGGACTCAAACTACTTTCCCAGAGTTGGGGAATTGAGGACGAGAAGACAACAGTTTAAGGTGAGATGGGAAAGAATAAAAGAAAACTGATGGAAACTGCTTTACACAGTGAGTGGTACGCAAAGGGAATGAGCTGTCAGTGGAAGTGGTTGAAGCATTTATATTAACAATATTTAAATTGCATTTGGACAAGTACATGGGCAGGAAAGGAAGAGAAGTCTATGGGCCAAGTGCTGGGAAATAGGGTTAGTGTGGATGGACATTGGGGTCAGCATGGACGGGTTTTGGCCAAAGGGCCTCTCTCCATGTTGTAGGACTTGATTACTTTATAAATAGAACAGCAGTTGGGTCAAACTGCTGTTTTTCCTTTGGTCACGAGTTCGAATAATATTTGGACAAAGTTCTGTCAATTTACCTTCATGGATATTTAGCTTTTCATTTTTTTATCAAACGTGTGTGTGTGTGTGTGTGTGTGTGTGTGTGTGTGTTGTTCCACAGTATTTTTCAAAGGGAAATATCAATGTACATATTTGCAAATCCTCTCGTCATTCTTGTTTCCATCATAGTTTGAGTAATTTTGCTTTTGTCATAAACATGTTGTTTTAGGAGACTAAAGAAATCCATCTGACTTGTTCCTAACACTGACCCTGACACACTCTGAGAACTATATCCTTGGCCTCATCACCATGCCAGTTATATTTTTTTCGTGGCCAGTGGAGGAGTGGGATTAGAAAAGGGTACAGCAATCCAAAAGCACATGAAATTATAGACTCCGTGAGCCTAACGTCAGTGTAGATGAGTTTGTTGGAGAGGGTTCTGAGGGATAGGACTTCCATCCATTTAGAAAGACAAGGACTGATTAGGAATAGTCAACATGGCTTTGTGTGATGAAAATCATGTCTCATTGATGTGTTTGAGTATTTTGAAGAGGTGACAAAGAAGACTGAAGAAAGGACTGTCGTATATATTGTTTACACAGACTTCAGCAAGGTGTTTAATAAGGTTCCTCATCGGACACAGGTTACTTCGGTTAGGTCACAAGGAATCCAAGGAAAGCTAACCAATTGGATAAAAATATGTCCTGAAGGTAACGGATTGTTTTCCAGAATGGAGCCCTGTCGCCAGCGGTGTGCTGAAACAATCAGTGCTGAGCTCACTGCTTTTCATCATGAATATAAATTATTTGGATGGGAATATCGGTGGCATGATTAGTAAGTTTACAGATAACATCAAAATCGTGGTGCAGCGGACTGTGAAGAAGATTATCTCAGAGTACAACGGTACCGTTGACCATCAAAGGGCCAAGGACTGACAGATAAGGTTTAATATAGATATTTGTGAGGTTTTGCATCTTGGTAAGTTAAAGCAGGGTCATGCCCTGGGGAATGATGCTGAACAAAGTGACCTACGGGTGCAGGTTCATAGTTCCTTGAAATTGTAGTTGCATTTAGACAGGGAGGTGAACAATGCAGTTGGCATGCTTGCCTGAATTGGTCACAACATTGTGTATAGAACTTGGGGTGGCATGTTGTGTTTACACAGGGACGCTTGTGAGGCTACATTAAGAATACTGCGAACAATTTGCTTGGCTCTGCTAAAGAATTGATGTGGTTAAGCTTGAGAGGGTGCAGAAAAGATTTATAATAGTTTTCTGGAACCTTAAGGTTTCATCGACCGGGAGAGGATGAACAGGTTGAGGCTTTTTACCCGGACTGTCAGATGCTGAGGGGTGGCATGAAATTGGTTTATAAAATCATAAGGAGTATGGATAGCCTGAATGGCCAAGGTCTTTTCCCCATGTTCGGGGAGTCCACAAGTGGAGTCAGAGGTTGAAGGTGATGGGGGAAAGATTTAGACTTAGGGGCAACTTTTTTTCATGCAGAGGATGGTGCATGTGCGGAAAGTGCTGTCAGAAAAAGTGAGGGAAGCGGGTACAGTTACATGTTTGAATGTATCTGGACAGGTACATCAATAGGAATGGTTCAGAGCGATATGAGCGAAATGCTGGCAAATGGGACTAGATCAGATTGTAATATCTGGTCAGCATGGGCAAGTTGGAATAAAGGATCTGTTTCCACGCTGTATGACTCTCTGATTGAATAAGAGGGATGAGGAAAAATTTTAAAATGGGCCTTTCAAATGAAAATTCTCTTCCCCAGAAGTTTGATGTGCCTCTCTGATTACAAGAATTCAAAGCTGAGTTAATTAAAGATTTGACAGAGAAGCGAGTCACGGATTATGGGACGCAGACAGTAAAGTGGGGCTGACAACACAACCTGATAATCACAATCATTGTGCCTGGTGGAAAAAGCTCCAAGTATCTCATCACCCACTCCTGCTTATCAGTCCCATGTTTCTGTGTTCCATTCAGCCCCTCAAACCTGCTGGATAGGAGCAGTTGGAGACCATTTACTGCCATAAACTGGTGCACAGAAACAGAGGCTGCCATTCAGTCCCTCAATCCTGCCACATACAGCTTGGGGAGATTTGGAAAATATAATTGGAAATCCCAGGATGATTATGAAAGGGAACCCTTAGCTCTTATTACAGAGCTGCCCCTTTCTGCAATTTGTGTGTCATTTATTGGTTATGTTGTAGACCCAGATTCATTATTAATACAGCCCCCATTCCTCATCCAGAGATGGCTCACAAAATTCTCTGGTCCCCTCTACCACGACATTCCATAACAGATCTTCCAGGAAAATAACACCCACTAATTTTCTAATAACAGAAACAGGAGCATGTTGTTCACCCCCCAAGCCTGCCTTGCCCTTCACTAAGATCGTGGCCGATCTGCTCTTATTCTCACATCCTCTTTGAATTCCAAATAGTCATAGTTCTTAACTCTCTGATAGGTCAAAATCCATCTCTAGCCTCCCTAAACACTTCCATCGAACCCAGAACATTGAACAGGACAGGCCCTCGACTCTTGATATTGTGCCACCCGTTTATTCTACTCTAAGCTCAGACTCACCAACATTCTTACGTGCACTTTCTTTCATGTGCCTATCCAAGAAACTCCCAAGTTTCCCTCACGTATTTGACTCTACTACTACAACTGGCAGTGCATTCCACACACCCACCACTCTCTGTGTGAAAAGAAACTACCGCTGATATCTCCCCAAACCTTCCTTTTATTACCTTAAAATTATGAACTCTCGTGATAGACAATTCTGCCCTTGGGAAAAGGTCTCTGGCTACTCGCTCACTCTTTGCCTCTCATCATCTTTTACACAACTATAAAGTCACCTCTCATTCTTCTTCACGCGATGAGAAAAGCCCTAGTTCCTTCAAACCTTCTTCATAAGACTTGGTCTCCAGTCCAGGCATCATTCTGGTAAATTTACTCTGCAACCTTTCTAAAGCTTCCACATCATTCCTATAATGGGGTGACCAGAACTGAACACAATACACCAGGTGTGGTGGAACAAGGCCTCGATAGATCTGTAGCATTACCTCACGGCTCTTAAATTCAATTTCCGTTCTAATGAACGCTAACACACCATTCCACTTTGTAACAACCCTATTAATTTAGGTAGCAATTTCGAAGGATCTATGGACATGGACGCCAAAATTCCACTGTTTTTCCACACTGCCAAGAACCCTGCCTCTCACCCTATATTCTCCATTCAAAATTGAGCATGCAAAAGGAATTACTTCACAATTTTCCAGTTTGAATTCCATTCTGCCACTTCTTAGCCAAGCTCTGCATTATGTTCATGTCTCGCTGCAACCTACAAAATCCCTCCAAACACCCATGTACCACTTCACAAATCTTTGTGTCTGTGCCAAACTTACTAACACAACCTTCCAATTTCTCAATCGAGTCTGTTATAAAAATCACAAAGTGCAGAGGTCGCAGAACTGTTCCATGCGGGACACCACAGGTCCCTTACAATGATTTAGCTCTCCTAACTCTCTGTGTAAGAGAATTCCTGACATTCACTACACTGTGGTTGAAGAAAACATTCTCTGCTTCTGCACCATGACCTATTGATATGAACAAAAGAGGAAACACTGGAGATTAGACAGATAGACTGGCCATGAACTCAAGGCAGTATTAGACCTACCAGGATAAAGTGAGAATTGCAGATGCTGGAGACCCAATTTGAAAAATATGGTGCTGGAAAGTCACAGCAGGCCAGGCAGCATCCGAGGAGCAGGAGAATCGACGTTTCGGGCATAATCCCTTCTTCAGGAATGAGCCTCATTCCAGAAGAAGGGCTTATGCCCGCAACTTCGATTCTCCTGCTCCTCGGATGCTGCCTGGCCTGCTGTGTCTTTCCAGCACCACATTTTTCAACAACAGTATTAGACGGAGGATGACATCAAGGAGTCTGAGGAAATTCGTACTTAATGAGAATTGATAACGACCTCTCTTCTGATGGAATCATTCACAGCACAAGGGAAGATGTTGAGAATCGGTGGACATCAATCATCTCAGCCGTGAGTCATCACTGCAGATGAATTGCTCAACCTCCTCGCGAGAGCAAGAGGTGGCGCCAATGCAATCATCAATGTAGCGGAGGAAGAGGTGGGGAGTGGTGCCGGTGTAATTACGGAAGATGAACTGTTCTACGTAGCCAACAAAGAGACAGGCATAGCTGGGGCCAATATGGTTGCTCATGGTTACCCCTTTGGTCTGGAGGAAGTGGGAGGATTCGAACGAGAAATTGTGAAGGGTGAGGACCAGTTCGGCCAAACGAATGAGTCTTTCGGTGGAAGGGTACTGTTGGGGACGTCTGGAGAGGATGAAACGTAGGTCTTGGAGGCCCTGGTCATGGCGGATGGATGTGTAGAGGGATTGGATATCCATGGTGAAGATGAGGCCTTGGGGGCCGGGGAAACGGAAGTCTTGGAGGAGGTGGAGGGCTTGGGTGGTGTCTCGAATATATGTGGGGAGTTCATGGACTAGGGGAGATAGGACAGTGTCGAAGTAGGTAGAGATGAGTTCAGTAGGGCAGGAGCATGCTGAGACAATGGGTCGGCCAGGGTGGTCAGGCTTGTGGGTCTTGGGAAGTAGGTAGAACCAGGCAGCGTGGGGTTCCCAGACTATGAGGTTGGAAGCTGTGGGTGGGAGATCTCATGAGGTGATGAGGTTCTGTATGATGACGGTTTGGTGATGGGGGTGGGGTCATGGTTCAGGGGGCGGTAGGAAGAGGTGTCCTTGAGTTGTCGTTTGGCTTCAGCGGTGTAGAGGTCAGTGCGCCAGACTACCACTGCAGCCCCTTTATCTGTTGGCTTGATGGTGATGTCGGGATTGGAGCAGAGGGATTGGAAGACTGCGTGTTGTGAGGCTGAGACGTTGGAGTGGGGAGGGGGCAGACAGGGGGAGGCGGTTGATGTCCTGGCGGCAGTTGGAAATGAAGAGGTCGAGGGCAGGTAATAGACCAACACGGGGTGTCCAGGTGGATGCAGTGTGTTGGAGGTAGGCGATAGGGTCCTCGGAAGGTGGGCGGGAGTCCTGATTGTGAAAGTAAGCTCGGAGATTGAGCCGGTGGAAGACGGGTCCGACGTCATGGCGTGTATTAAATTCATTGATGCGTGGATGGAGGGGGATGAAGACTGAGGACTGATCGTTCTTCCTCACTGAGGGGAAGGTCTGGAGGGATGGTGAAAACTCGGCAGGGCTGGGAGCTGGGAGTGGGGCCAGAGTTGGTAACTGGAGTGGTGGTGGGAATGGGGGTGGAATCAAGAACAGGAGTAGTGTTCCCCTCAGGGTTTTGAGGGGTGGGGTTGGTGACAATGTGTTCTGTGGAGGGTGTGTCAGCAGAATGCAGGTGAGTGGCGTTGGTGGGGGCAGAAGTGGTGGCAAGCACAGCAGTGGGGTGGCAGAAGTCACTAAGGGTGTGACATCAGCGATGATGTGAGGGGTGGAAGTGATGTCACATGTGGTGCATGAGGAATTGTGAAGGGCAGAAGTGGCTGTGGGAGCCGCCATGATGGGGGCAGAAGTGACATCATCAATCAGCGTGGGGGTGGCAGCTGCACCAGCGGTATGGCTAATGACGCCCGAGCAGTTGCAGAGGCCGAGTGAATCTACTGGAATGTTTGAGGAGCGCTGGTTATGGAGGTAGGTAGATAAAAGGTTGTTGTACTTACAGTGTTTGATGTTTGAGATGGAGTTTCAAGACTGTTTTTTGAGAGTATGACTTCTCCTGAGGATGTAGTGCGGAGTGGGTCCTTTGCAACTCTGAGAGAGTGTGGCCCTCAGCTGAGGCAGGGCAGACTGGAGAGAGGTTAGGTGCCGGCGCATTGTTGCAAGTGTGGAGCGGAGGATCTTGAAGGAGAACTGTTGCTGGTGTTTTTGAATCTGTAGTCCGTACTGTTTGTCCTGTTCGAGTCCGAACTCTGCTGGCTTAAAGGTGGTCCGGAGTCTGTCTGGGATAAGTTGGTTACGTGCACTTCAACAGTTTCCTCATTTCCCCTTCCCCCAGCACAGCACTGTCCTGAAGACTTGTTCTGACATGTCCTACCTGCCTATCTTCTTTTCCACCTATCCACTCCACCCTCCCCCACGACCTATCACCTTCATCCCCTCTGCCACTCACCTATTGTACTCTCTGCTACTTTCTCCCCATCCCCACCATCCTCTCACTTATCTATCCACGCTTCAGGCTCTCTGCCTGTATTCCAGATGATGGACTTTTGCCCGAAACGTCGATTTTACTGCTCTTCGGATGCTGCCTGAACTGCTGTGCTCTTCCAACACCACTAACCCAGAATCTGGTTTCCAGCATCTGCAGTCATTGTTTTTACCTCGGATTTAATGAGTGTCCGTCCATAACCATCAAGTTTCAACTTCTTATTCTCTTAGTCCTACAGATTAAGCAGAGTTATGCTCTCTCTCCTCATGGTGCCAGCATGCCAGGGTTTAGTCCAGTGAAACTCCTTTGCATTGTCTTGGTGACAAAGAGATCATTATTTATAAAGCTGACCAAGTCTGTACACAATGCACCAAGTAATCTGCCAACAAAATAGTCCCATTGGGAAAGATATACTAACGCTGGTACTTCAATCATTTTGTATGAAGAGCCACGTATTATTTACTTCCTGCCCTGTCTGAATCATATTAGTGACTTATGACCAAGGATATTCAGGTCCTTTTCAGCACAAGCCCTTCTCAAACTCTCACCGTTTAATAAACATAAAAGGCATGATGGTATTTGTTGTTCACATCTGAATCATTTTTATACCATGTGAACAGCTATTGCCCAAACACTGATCATTCTGATACGTAACAAAGCTTCAGTCCAGAAAAATGCTACTACTCTTCTCATAACTACATCACCCATTTTTAATCCATATGGTCTATTTTCCACCTCTACCTACCCATGGACTCTAACCTTCCTCACTCACCCATATTCAACTATGTCAAACATCTGCTGATAATTCAAACAATCGACTCCCATTGGTTCTTAATTGTCGATGTCACAATGGACAGACTCCACAAATTCCAGCAGGTTTTTTAAAGATCATTTCCCTTTCCTGAAACTAGACCGAATCTACCAAATACGATCATTATTCTCCAAGTGCCGAGGTGTCACCATCCTTATAAAAGGTTACAATGTTTTTCTCACAGCTGACATCAAGCTATTTAGTTTTCTGTTTTCCCTCTCCGTCCTGTTTTACATATTTAGGTTGACAATAGCTGCTTTCCAGTCTGCAGAATCCTTACCAGAATCTAACCAGCTTTGAAGAATAATCAGTAATTCTTTCACTAGCTTGTTGCCACCTCCTCAATACTCTGGGATGTAGGTCATCAGATGCAGCAACCTATGAAACTTCAATTCAATTCGATTTTCAAAAGCATATTCTTCATTACTTCTAATTTCCTGCCATTTCTCATTTTTACCAGTCCTCTGTTGTCTAATAATTCTGGAAGTTAGTTTTTGTGCGTTCCCCTGTGGAGATGGAACCAACGTAGGCAGGCAGCTTCTGTCAGCCAGTGATACATCGGAGGACTGCACTTCAGAGATGGTGGATATATTACCCACTTCTCCTTGGAAAGTTCCAGAATCGAAGCAGTTCACTTCATGGTGAAAGTCAGCACAGTCCTGTTCCTGGTTTGAGACTATAGGTTATGCTGAAGGAAGGGACACAGCTCAGTTATGACCTTATTTTTGAAACAAACTGGTTTCACACTTTACACCTGAATGGGTCCAGTTTAGACAAATGTTCCTAGAAATCCCAGGGAGGATAGTGCAGTGTCTTGCTCCTCCCCATGTACAGAGTGCCCCTTCTGTGTAGTCTCAGCTCCATTTCTTTACCATGGACCCAGACACTGTGAATGCAGTGTCTAGGGTGGCGTCACCAGACCCCCGGGTGTCCCTGAATGAACCCAGCAGTTGACAATACAAACCTGAGAACATCATCCACAGAATCTCCACTAACTTTCTAATGACAGCAGCAAGTCAAATCCCCACACACATGGTGCACCCATTCTGTGTTGAAAATGCCTCCCTCTCCTCAGTTTCTCTTCCTGGCTGAGAGAGTCGTTAAGTCTCCACACAGTCCCACATTAGCAGTTCTTCAGTTGAAAGAAGCAGTTGACAATGTAACATTACGTTTCTCTGTATCTGAGCAAATATTGCTCAGTATTTCTGATGGAGTTGAGTACCCCACTCAGAGAAGGGAGGCAGAGGGAATATAACTCACTTTAAACAGGGACAACCCGCAATGATGTGTTATTCAGGAATATCAGAAAAGAGGAAATGTTAGAATAACTTCCCATTCTATTTTCCTTCCAGTCCATCATCAGCAATCCTTCTGCTTGCGTTGCCTCTCTCCTGCTCCATCCGTTTAACACAAACCTCCCACTCACCCTTCTAACCATCCTTGACATCAATAATATTATTTTTCAGTTGCATTAAGTTTTGATAGGGTCACTAAACTCGAAACATTATCTGTATTTCTCCCGACAGACACTGCCATGCCTGCTGAAATTCTCCAACATTTCCAGGCGCTGACGAATTTTGTGTCAGATCTCCAGCATCATTCGTTTATTTCACTTTTAATGTTGTTGTTTCCCAGGATGCCAGCATTACTGGTAAGGGCAGCATTTGTTGTCCATCGCGAATTACTCTTGAATGTGAGGCCATTTGTCAAGAAAATATGGAGCCAACCTCATTGTTGTGAGTCTGAATTCACACTTAGGCCAGACTGGACAAGAATGCTAAGATTCTTTACCAAAGGTTATCAGTAAAATAAGGAAACAGAAATCTGGTGGTTTATGGTTGCCATGAGTGAATTTAGGTTGCATTCCAAATTTTGTCATTCGAATCTAAGTCCTGTCATCAGATGTGGTAGGATTTGAAACAATGGTTTTAGTGTCTCTGAATTACACAGTCAGTGATATTATTACTCTGATACTGAGACCCTGGTGTGAAGTAACTGTAGAGACAAGAACAAGTTTGTGATCAAATATTTGTAATGGGGAAGAGAGCTCAGAAGACAAGTGAAGCCACAAAGTCTGAAGTTAACAAAGGGGTAGATGACAAGCTCATTCATCAACAGTGTTGTGGCAGAAGTGGAGACTGGGGATATTATAGAGGCGGATTTTGACCGTTTTAATGACAGAGAGAATCCCAAGAGATAAAACAGTTTAGGATAAAAAGGGGACTCAAAGTTCTGAACAGTCTAGTTCCTTCTTAGGTGATTAGATTAGATTACCTACAGTGTGGAAACAGGCCCTTCGGCCCAACAAGTCCACACCGCCCCGCCGAAGCGCAACCCACCCATACGTCTACCCCTTACCTACACTACGGACAATTTAGGATGGCGAATTCACCTGACCTGCACGTTTTTGGACTGTGGGAGGAAACCGGAGCACCCGGAGGAAACCCACACAGACACGGGGAGAATGTGCAAACTCCACACAGTCAGTCGCCTGAGGCGGGAATTGAACCCGGGTCTCTAGCGCTGTGAGGCAGCAGTGCTAACCACTGTGCCACCGTGCCGCTCACAAATAGGTGCTCATATAGATTTCGAAATGCATGAAAAGGGAGTGGAGTTTATGACTGGAAGTTTATGCATTTGCTGAATATAAATAACCGAAGTAGCAATAACCTTCACCATCATTTATAGAATTGACAGAGATAGGCTTAACAGGAACACCAATGTTAGCGAGGATGGGGTAGCAACCTGCCTGAATAATCATCAGTATGGCTTATATCTGCAACTCTAACCATAGCCAATCCCACGAAAGATAGTGAAGTCCCAAGGATAAACTCATGTCTCATGTCTATTGTTGGAACATTCCAATCAAATGTTCTCACATTCTGATCCATCGTTGGATCATTCCAGTCAAATGTTCTCATTCTGATCTCTCCCTCTCACTTTAGGTGTTGATCCAAATCGTGTTGAAGATGAATCTGCCCTGAAACATGACATAACAAGTTGATAGAAGCCCCTAATTATGGAAGAGAGAAACCCTCCAGTGACATAGTTAGGTTCAGGGAGACTGATATTAATGGCAGTCACTGAACAAACAATAACCTTTCCCGTTCTGTCATGATAAGGGTCGCCATACTTTCTTTGCTCCCACACTCACTGTATATTTGTTATAGCACCTACCCCCGAATAAGGCTCATGCTCCATCACTCTCACTACAGCATGGAGCAATTTTTCTCTTGCTCTCGCATACGCAATACCCCCACACGGTGAGAAAATGTTCTGGAGAATGCTGTTTCTCGAATTCTCTCGATGATATCTTATGTCGAATATTCCAAATTATTCCCAGTTTCTGTAAATGTTCATCCCCAGGGTGTAATACATCAGGAGAAGAAGACTTTTATTTTTTAAAATCACTCACGATGAAATTGCATCATTGAGCCTTTGAGCCCTTCAAATATGCTCTACTATTCAGACAAAGGTAGCAGCTAAACATTTGAAGACTTAATCTCTTCTTGAAGACAAGTACCACATTGGTTGTTCCAGTTTTGCTGGAACACTCCTGCCATCCAGAGAGTTATGGAATATTTTACACAGTGCCACCAGTCAAACTGTAATCACTTCTGTTAAAACCAGCTATGAATTGCTGGTCACCTGTTTACCCTTGGTCTTATCTGTTTGAGAAAAGACTTGTTTGTTTTGTTAGAGACAGCGCAATAACTTTAATCCGACTACAATTTTGGTTATATTATTGAAACGCTTTGTGACTTTCTCTGTGATGAACGATGTAAAATACTGTTTTAAATATTCTGCCTGCTCTCTCAAACCCACTACCCAGTCACGTCCTCCAGGTATCCCACATATACGTTACTGCCTTTATTCTAAGGGTCTCACACACACATCAATAAACCGTTTTTTAATCACAATGGAAAAACTTCCACAGCCAGTTTTTAAAAATATTTCTTTACAGCTTTGGAATATTTTTCTTTTTATTTTGCTTTATTCAATCTGCTTCTGGTTCCAAAGATAAATATCCCAAATCTGGCCATTGCTAATGCTCGCCAATTTGAATTCTTTAGTTTGTGATTGATTACCTTCCTTCACCCCTTTGTACATCATGGGTGGTTCATCTTTACATCTTCATATCATCTTTTTGACCAGAGCCGATCATTGATGTGCGCTATGAAGTATCTGCTTAAATATCTCCCTCACTCATCGACTGACCTTCGCCTGGTTTTATTTTCCCATTCTGTTTTAGACCAGCTATAAGACATAAATCTGCCATTGAAATGCCGGGCTCTTTTCAGTCATTCAGGGTGAACCTCCGTATATGGCTGATCACACGACCGGCTGGGAGTGACTCGATTCTCCCAGTTTCTCTGGCTCTGTCATTTCTGCTCGAAGATGCCACATTCCAGTGGGAACCTTCCTACACGACCACCTTTCCTCTCAAACTAGAAATCCCTAACTTTGGTGAACAGGGCCTTCAGGTGTCACTGTTCCATCTCGCTTGCTACTGCTCTCTGTCCCCTCCTTTCCAGAACAATGGGAGAGATCCCCTTGTCCTCACTTCCTACTGCACTAGATTCCACATTCACAGAGCCATCCTCCGCCACTTCAATCACCTCCAGCAAGACAGCACCATCACCCACATCTTCCCCTCCCGTCCACTGTCAGCATTTCACAGGGACCGACCCCTCTGTGACACTCTCCATCACCTTGACGACATCCATACTGCCCCATGGCACCTTCCCATGTGATTACAGAAGCTGCAACACTGGCCCATTCACCTCTTCCCTCCTCACAGAATAAGGCTCCAATCATACCTTCCAGGTGAAGCAGGATTTCATTTGTACTCTTTCAATCCAGTCTCCTGTCATTGCTGCTCACAATGTGTTCTCCTTTCCATTCGTGAGCCAGAGAGAAACTGCCTTGAGTAACATCTCCACTCTGCCTGTAGGCATGACACTGACCTTCTGATTGCTCCCCATTTCAATAAACTACCTTGCTATCAAGCTACTAAGAATTCTTTGAAGAGGTAACAGGCCGATTAGATCAAGGAGAGCCAAGGGGAGTTATCTATGCGGACGTCCAGAAGGCCTCTGTAAGGTTCTGCAGAGGAGGGTCCAGAGTAAGATAAGGACCATGGTGTTAGAGGCCAGGAAGTAACATGGATAATTGTTTGGCTGCCTGGAAGGAGGCAGAGTGGGAATAAAATGACCCTTCTCAGGATGGCAGCGGTGACTAGTACTCTTCCACAAGGATCAATGTTGGGACCACAACATTTCACTTTATAGGTTAGTGATCTGGGTGGCAGAACTGAGGGCCGTTTGGCTACATTTGCAGATGATGCATGTAGTATTTAGGAGGCAGGGAGCCTGGAGAAAGATTTCGACAGTTTAGGACAGTGGGAAAATGTGTAGCAGACGAATACCATGTGGGAGAGTGTGATTTTATGCACTTTAGTATGAAATGTATAGGCGTGGACTATTTACTAAATGGGAACAAAATTCAGAAATCTGAAGTTCAAAGGTACTTGGAATTCCAAGTCTAGGATTCGCGTAAGATAGACTTGCAGGTTGAGTCAGTATTAAAGAAGGCAGATACAATGTTGTCATTCATCTCGAGAGGCGTTGGATATAATGGTTGGGATTCTGAGGCTTTCTAAGGCTCTGGTCAGACCATATTTCCAGTATTTTGTGCCTCATACCTCAGGAAGGATGTATTAGCCTTGGTGCATGTTGAGAGAAGGTTCACCAGAAATGAAAAGCTTAGCTCATTCGGAACGTTGGAGGACTCTGGGTTAATACTCGATGGAGATTAGAAGGGTGAGGGGGATCCAATTGAAACTTACAGAATACTGAATGACCTGGATATGGACAAAATTGGGAGGATATTTGCACTGGCAGGAGGACACAGGCTTAGAGCAAAGAGAAAACCTTTTAGAACGGAGATAAGATGAACCATCTTTAGCCAGACAGTGGTGAAATTGTGGAATTCCTTATTTACACATTAATTTACACCAATTTTACATCTGTGTCTCTTTAACCACAATATAAAGCCCATTTCTCTTTCACACTGGGCCTCCAAACACTCTTTACCACCCCTGCAAAGATACTAAAACACTCACTTTCCAATCCTTTACATTTCTGAAGAAGATTTACACTGGACTTGAATCTTTATCATTGTTTCTCTGTCTCTGCAGATGTTACCAGACCCACTGAGGTCCTTCAAAAATGAAAAGTCACAGAACACATTTTCAATATAGCAAAGATAATTGGACATAGGAAATCTGAAACAAAACAAAAATTGTTGCAGATACCAGGTGCGTTGAGGAACTGTCACAGGACCCAAAAGATTAACTCTGTTTTCACTCCACAGATGCTGCCAGATTTGTTAGTGTATTCAGCAATTTCTGTTTTTGAACAAGTTTCAAACATGTGCGTCAAAGCTTCTCAAACGCCCTGTATAACATGGAGCGCCATACACTGGGAAATGTATGATAACACAAGTTATACCAATTCATTTGTTCTGAAACTACATAAGGTTGGCGTCACTGACACTCCAGAGCTCTTAGGTCAGGGAGAAAAACAAAGGGTAACACATTCGCTTCTAACAGAATATGACATTACTGGAGGGGGAAAGATTCAGATGAAAACATTAAATGCTTTTGAAGAATGTGACAAATTGGAGGCATGGTATCATGGAGAGACCCTAACAGGATGAGAATTTTTTAAGAAGTGGTCTCACAACCGAAACCAGGGTAGGTCACTACGTACAGAAGAGAAGGGTGAACAGGTTCCGTTGTAAATTGAGGACAGGCTCCAGTATTGTATTGTAGATATTGCAGCTCAAACTGGGCATTTGTGTGATGCTTCAAATCATAGCAGCAGCAGCAGAATTATAATCAACCACAATCTGTAACTGTTCCTCAGTCTACCATTACCATGAAGCCGATCTATGGTTCAGTGATAAGAATGGGTGAACATGCCACGGTCATAACCATGTGTACCTAAACCTGATGACAACCCATTAAAGCGACTTTAATTACTGCTTACATTACCAAACAGCAGAACTAACATCTGATAGAGAGGGCGCAATGATACCAAGACTGTGAACACTTCTTTTAATAGCAATTTAGAATTTCTGCTGACCTGTCATCAATACTCTTATCTGATTGTTAGAAAAAAGTGTCTCTTTTGTTAGAGACGGTTCAGGAACTTCCCTTCTATTACCATTTTCTTTATATCATTGCCTTCCAGTGCCTTCCTCTGTGAGGAATAATGTAAAACATGGGAGTAAATTTTCTGTCTGTTCCCTCAGCCAATTCTTCAGTCACACCCTCCAACTGTCCTCAATGTACTTTACGGACTTAATTTCTACCGAAGGTCACACACTCACCTCGAACATTTTTTATGTACTCGGAAAACCTCGTGTTGCTTGTTTTTATATTCCTTGCCAATTTGATTACATCATATCTTTTATTCCCTTTCCCTCACTTTCTAGATTGATACAGTCATATCATGCACAAACAGACCCTTTGATCCAACTTGTCCATTCTGCCCAGGTTTTCCAAAGTAAACTAGTCCCATCTGCTTGCATTTGGCCCATATGCCTCTAAAAGTTTCCCTTTCCTATGTTTGTGCAAATGACCTTTGAATGTTGTAGCTGTACATGCATCTACCACTCTTCCTCTGGCAGCTCATTCCATACATACATCACCCTCTGTGTGAAAACGTTGCCCCTTCGTCCCATTCAAATCTTCCCCCTTTCACCTTAAAGCTATGTCCTCTACGTTTGAACTCGCCTGTCCTGTGGAAAAGCCCTTGGCTATTCAACTTACCCATGCCTACAAGATTTAATAAACTTCGATAATGTCACCGCTTAACCACCCACCCGCTATCTGATACTAACTTTAAGAACAAACATTTAAAGGTAAGCACTGCAAATTTGAAACAATATTAAAAATGACAGGTAAACAACACTCAGCCCACATTTTATACTGTGATTTGTTTTTCTCCATATTACAATACTAAGGTAGCATGAAACTCTAACGAGTACCAATAAGAAGTCAAACACCTGAATTCCTTTGTCTGAAGGGGGTGATGATCTCGACAGTGAAAATGTATCTCTGGCCTGATCAATGAAAGAAGGTAAATGGTCAGCGTGCAGTTGCCTTTAGCAAAGTGAGATGAAGGCTGAGTATACTTTTTGAAATTTGGATCAAAGTGTGAATTCAGTGCAAAGGGGCAGAGATATTTTCAATAAGGTTTACTCCAAGAAGGATAGTTTCCGGAAAGAGATGTGCGTGGGAGGTGTAAAACAGCATGATTGGAGAGGCCGAGCCACACTGAGACCAGAGGCAAAGTGGCAGCACAAAACGTAGCTTGATGCTACTGCAGGGAGGGTAGACTTGGTCAAAGAGCTTCAAGTGAAGCGGGTAGGGACCATAATGTAAGAGAATGCGCTCTGTAATTGGAGAGGGCGAACCTGGAATTAGAAAGGGGAGAGGATAAGGGAAGAAGATGGAGCAGTAATGGCAGGGGTTTCTGGGGTTAATTCAAGAAGCACAGCGGAAATTCATGCCCAGCATCTGCTTATGCTCCCATGGGATAAACATTATAAATCTGCCCCACACTAATGCTTATCAATTTGCTATTCAATAGTTTCTGTGAAAGCTTTTGTTACACTTCTTGTCGAGTCCTTCTTCTTGAACAGAAACAATAATTACTGAGCGTTATGGGATATCTGCTTGAATGTCTGCTCAGACTAGGCGCCTCCTAGCAGAGCGCTTTAGGGAACATCTCCGAGACACCCACACCAATCAACCAAACCGCCCCGTGGCCCAACATTTCATCTCCCCCTCCCAATCTGCCGAGGACATGGA
Source organism: Chiloscyllium punctatum (assembly GCF_047496795.1). Lineage (NCBI taxonomy): Eukaryota > Metazoa > Chordata > Chondrichthyes > Orectolobiformes > Hemiscylliidae > Chiloscyllium > Chiloscyllium punctatum. Next base: position 1,662,359 of record NC_092745.1, on the reverse strand, counting down.
GGTCCTGGGCCTCCTTCACCGCCGCTACCTCACCACCAGATGCCTGGTGGAAGAACGCCTCATCTTCCGCCTCGGAACACCTCAACCCCAGGGCATCAATGTGGACTTCAACAGTTTCCTCATTTCCCCACCTCATCCTAGTTTCAAACTTCCAGCTCAGCATTGTCTCCTTGACTTGTCCGACCTGCCTATCTCCTTTTCCACCTATCCACTCCACCCTCTCCTCCTTGACCTATCACCTTCATCTCCTCCCCCACTCAGCCATTGTACTGTATGCTACTCTCTCCTCACCCCACCCTACCCTCCTCTAGCTTATCTCTCCACGCTTCAGGCTCACTGCCTTTTTTCCTGATGAAGGGCTTTTGCCCGAAACGTCGATTTCGCTGCCCGTTGGATGCTGCCTGAACCGATGTGCTCTTGCACTAATGTACTAATCCAGTATTTGCCGATGTACTAATCCAGTATTTGCTCACCTATACTCACTGACCTTCCTGTGGGTTTATTTTCACATCCCACTACAGACCAGATGTGATACAGAAATCCTCAATTTTGATGTCTGGTTCTTTTCGGGGAGGGGGGTAACTGCATGAGCTGCGGAGGCTGACGCCATTCTCCCAGTTTCTCCGTCTCTGTTGTTTCTGGTTGATGATGCCACATTCCAGTGTGCAGCCTCTGACGTGACCTCCTTTACCTTAAAGGCAGAATCCTCCAAACTCTGGTGGATAGGGCCTTCAGCTGTGACTGTCCCATCTCCCTCACTCCTTCCCCTCCTTCCCAGAACAATGATAGATCTCCCCTTGTCCTCACTTCCTACTGCACGAGAATCCGCATGCACAGAATCATCCTCCATCACTTCCACCACCTCAAGTAGGACATCACCATCAAACACATCCTCCCGCCCACTGTCCGTATCTCACAGGGACCATTTCCTCTGTGACACCGTCCATCAGCCCGAACACTTCCCCACGGCACCATCCATGCAATTGCAGAAGCTGCAACACTTGCCCATTCACCTCTTCCCTCCTCACTGTCCAAGGCTCCAATCACCATTATTTAAAACATTCTTTACATTATATTACATTTCAGTGTGGAAATACGCCCTTCGGCCCATCAAGTCCACACCGACCCACAACCCACCCATACCTCCACGTTTACCCCTTACCTTACACTACGGGCAATTGAGCATGGCCAATTCACCTGACCTGCACATCTTTGTACTGTGGAAACCGACGCAGACAGGGGGAGAACGTGCAAACTCCACACAGTCAGTCGCCTACGGCGGGAATTGAACTCGGGTCTCCAGTGTTGTGTGGCAGCAGTGCTGACCACTGTGCCACCGTGCCGCCCACAACTTCTGTGTGAAGCTGCATATCGCTTGTACTCTTTCAATCCGGTCTACAATCATTTCTGCTCATAATGTTTTACCCTGGGAAGACCAAAGAGAAACTGCTTTGAAGAACACCGCCATTCTGCTTGTCGGAATAATCCTGACACACTCATTGCTTCCATTCACAATAACATACCTAACTCTCCTGCAAACGTTTCAGCCCTGGGCTTCTGAAATGTTCCAATTAAGCTCAACCCAAGCTCGACGAACGCCTCACTTTACACTTTGGTACGTTACAGTCTGTAGGAGTTAATATTCAATACCATCACTTCACAGCCTGACCCCATTATGGCTGTTCTCCATTTCTCCTCTATTCTCCCTCCTGACCTCCCTATGACCTTTTGTGGTTGTGTCCTCTTTATCTTGCACTCAATAGAGAGAACCCATTTCCTCCGTTCACATCTTAATTTAAAGCCATTTAATTTAATTTAAAGGCTTCATCTTCTCGTTCACCACTGCTAAAAGACAGTTTATCTTTTGCCATATCCTCTTTTCCCTGTCACGCAACCCCCACCTCTATCAAGTTATTAAAAGCTTATTTTACAATCGTTTTCAGTTCTGAAGAAGTGTTTCGTGCACACACAATCTCTCTTACACATACACACACACCCTCTCACACACACCCTCTCTCTCTCACATACACATACACAGAGAGAGAGAGAAAGAGAGCGAGACCAAATTATTTTGTAAAAGAATATGAATAACCTTACAGGTAATTCGAATGATAATTGGAACGAAAGATTGATTTCGAGGCAGGATGACAGAAATTAGGCTTGCCCTTCATTGAGCAGGACCGACAAAGATGTGAATTTATTCTAAGTCGCAAAATTATGAAAACAATACTTACAGGGTCAAATAAGAATATCCAGTTTCTGTTAGTTAGCGTTTCAGCATCTGACAGTTACAGTTTCAAGATTGCCAGCAAAAGTGCTTGGAGTGAGATTAGGAAAAACTTATTTTTTTTCTGAGAGTTTTTAGGATTTAGAATGTCCTGCCTGAGAGAGTTGTGGATGAAGATTCAAAAAGAATGGGATATATATTGAGAAGTTGCAAATTTAAAGGACTATAGAGATAGGACTGGTAATTAGGAGGAGCGTAGTAGAGATTTCAGGAGCTGATGCATCAGCAGTGGCCCAAAAGCCTCCTTCTGTACTCTATCATGTACAGATGCAAGTCCAAGTCAGTATTCGATTATTCCTGTTGTAACGCTGCAGCATATCTATTTAAAATGCAAGTATTGCACGGTCAGCTTGATGATGAAGTCTCATGAGTACTCAGAACATGAATGTTTCATATATTGTATTCCAATGACTAAATCAAATATTTCATTGCTTTGGCACAAAGCTTTTTGAAAAGGTTAGACTTTTCACTCCACGTATATATGCTCATCGCTTTTTTCACTCATCACTTATCAAATTAAACACCATTCATTCTAAAAATTGCAAGGTTTCAACTTATTGTTAGCTACAATACAATAAAAGAAATCATTTATTTAGGTTCATATTAACAGTCCATATTGAAGTATTAACATTTCTAAATTGTGGGCAAATAGCTTAAACTCATACATTTCAGTGACAGATTAAACTGATTGATTATATTTCCATGTACAAAAATGCTAATTCTCTTTGATTGTTCGTGCCATTCCTGGCTGACTTATGTGGTGGAATTATTAGTTTAAAACCTTACAGAACACAGATTTGTTAATATTTGGGAGTGGGAAGGATGCGAAAGGAAAAAGGAGCAAGCAAACAGCAGCAGGGAGGACACTCCCCTGCAGCACCTAAAACACCAGAGACTGCAGCAGCAGCAGCAGCCTGGCCTGATCCCCCCGGGGACCTGACAGACTCACAGGAATTGGCTGCGATGATGGAGAGACTTACCTTGAAAGTTGGGCCTGCGATTGCGGAAATCCGGAGGGAGATTCGTGCCAAGGTCCAACCTATCGCATCCATGCTGCAGAAGCACGAGCAACAGATCAAGGGCATTGGGGTGAGGTTGGAGGAGGTGGACGGTCGAACAAAGGCCTTGGAAGCTGTGATTTAGTCCCCATCCATTCGGATACAGGTGCTGGAGCAAGACGTGTGGGCCTTACGAAACGATATCGACGACCTCTAAAATCGAGGTCAGAGAATAAATCTCTGAATTGTTGGGCTCCCTGATGGTGAGGAAGGTAAGCAGCCAGTCAACTTCTTTAAAAGCTGGCTGACAAAGTTTTGGGGCCTTCACATCAAGTGTAGCAGGTTGCAGATTGAAAGGGCGTATCGGGTTACAGTGCACAGGTCAGGGCCGGTGCAGTGCCCCCACTCGGACCTAGTGCACTTCCACTCATAAGGACAAGCAAAAAGTCATAGAAGCTTCCAGATCCCTGGGAAAAGATCCGCAAACACTGTCGTACAAGGGGACAAACGTCATGTTTTTTCAGGATTTCTCTGCAGCTGTAGTTCAAAAGAGGAAATCCTTCGATGAAGTTAAAAAGAGGCTGAGGTACCTGGTCATCCAGTACTCCATAAGATACCCTGCAGTGATTCCTTTCAGCCACGAGGACTCAGTTTATACATTTGACACAGGAGATAACGCTAAAACCTTCGTGCACACTTTAAAATAGACGGATTGGCCAGAGGAATACGGTTATTGTTTGTTCTCTTTTCTTTCTTTACCATGTTTTCCTTTCTCTTTTTTTTCCTTTCATTCTCCCTAACAATTTCCTTTTTCGAAAGGGGGTGGGGTGGGAGAGAGACTTTGGAATAGGTTGTTCCTTTTTTTTAATAACTGCATTTTCTAATGGGAAATTTTGTGGATGTTCTTATTGGTCTCTCCCCCCTTTTTTGTTTGTTCTGTTTCTCTTGTAGTCACAAGTAGGGGTGACAGAAAGCCAAGGATTGGTGGAGTGCTCATCCAGACTTTGTCTTTTTTTCTTTGGATTTTAAAATAACCTCCTTTTTTTTTCTTGCCTAAGGCTGGGGAACAGTCCGGCTTTGAAGGATCTGTTAAGGATGGGATGGCAAGGGTGAGTACCCCCTATGGGCATGGGCAAGACTCCTACATTCTAGGTTCTATAGTTGGTTTACTTTGTAGTTTTTTGGTAGTTATAGTTGTTTACAGTTACGATAGAGTAGTTGTTGTATATATAGTTTTTTGATTCAATGAGTCTTTATATACTTGTGTTCAGCACTTTGTAAGCAGATTTCTCCCTCCTTGGCGTTCAAGGGTGTCTGAAAGGGGATATAACTAAGTGTCTTATTGAATGGTGTACCTGGAACATTAAGGGAAGTCATTCGCATGTTAAAAGGAAGAAAGTGCTTTCTAGCCTTAAGAAGGAAAGGGTTGATATCACTTTGTTGCAGGAAACCCATCTTGATGATGGGAACACCTGAAATTACAACGGGGGGTGGGGGGGGGGGGGGGGTTATGGCCGCGTGTTCTTTTCATCCTTTACTACTAAAAGTAGGGCAGTAATTGTACTTATCCAGAAAGATCTTCCGTTAACATCATTAGAGCAGGTAAAAGATGAGCAGGGATACATGGTGGGGGTGGGGGGGGGGATAGTGTGTGAGTATGGCATTTTTAACGTCTACTGTCGTCCGGTGCATTCCCTCAAATTTTTGATTAGCGCTTTCTCTAAGTTGATTGCTTTTGGATTACGGTACATTATTATAGTGGGGGGGGGGGAATTTTAATTGTCTTTTAGATCTGACAGTGGATAGGATGCCTTGTGGTCCCCCAATTATTTATTCACAAGTCAAGCAGGCGGTTTACCTATGCGAGGAGTTGGGGCTGGTGGATATTTGGAGACGTCCTCACCCTACCGGCAGGAACTTCACCTTTTTTGTCAAACCCACATAAATGTCACACGGGGATTGACCTCTTTCTGGCTCCCTTGGCCCTTCTGGATTCTATTGTGTGATGTAAAATTGGGATATAGCTATCTCTGATCATGCAGCCATATATGTGGAGTTAAAGGCCACGAATGAAGGGCTCGGTTTGCAGCACTGGCGTTTGGACCCTTTTCTCCTTCAGGATTCCAAATTAGTGGAATACGTTTTGAAGGAGTTTCAACAATTTTTGAGTATCAACTCAGACACGGCTAGTAGTCCATCCATGCTATGGGAGACTGCTAAGGCCTTTGCTGGAGAATTAGCTATTTCCTAGTCAACTAGCTGGGAATGACAGAAGGAGGAACAGCAGCATCTACTTGAGACGTGCTTGAAAGCCGCGGAGGCAGCACATTTTGCACGGTCTTCGCTGACTAAGCTACAGCGGATCATGACCTCCTTGAATTCAATACTGACACAAAACGCAAATCAAAACTAATTTTGCGAGATAAATGCTGTTCGAATATTGGAATAGGCCAGGGAAGTATTTAGCGTTCCTGACTAGGAAAAGGTGTGATCCCCAATCCATTACTGCAATCAGAGACAGCACCATGTTTCTTGCATACGATGCTAAAAAGTTTAATGAGGGTTTTGAAGCTTTTTCTCTGAATTGCATTGGTCTAAAGGATGTGAAGACAGGAGGGCTAAAATAGGTACCTTTTTTAAGAACATGGAACTCCCAGGGTTTGCCTGGAAACAGGCCTCACTCCTTAATGCCCCCTTGACAGTTCAGGAAATACAGGAGGCCACTAGGCAGCTTCAGAGTGGGAAAGCGCCTGGTTGTGATGGTGTTCCGTGTGAGTTTTATAAGGAGTTTATCGGGATTCTGTCAGGGCCGATGTTGGAGATGTACAATCACTCCTATATGCAAGAATGCCTATCACCATCTTTGAGAGAAGCTAATATTTCTTTAATTCTTAAAAAGGGGAAGGTTCCTGAGGATTGTACATCATACAGGCACATCTCACTATTAAATTCAGATTTCAAGATTCTTTCCAAGATCCTGGCGCTGAGATTGGAAAAGGTGTTCTCCCATATTATTAAAGAGGATCAGACGGGCTTTATGAGGGGCCATAGGTCCTCTAATATTATTATAAGGCTGCAGAATATGATCCAAGTTTGAGAGAAACGATCGATTCAGTGGTTGGTGATTTCCTTAGATGCAGAGAAAGTATTTGACTGTGTGGAATGGCCGTATATTTTTATGTCTGAGAACAGTTCCGGTTGGGTGGAGTCTTTGCTAGGCAGGTGGAGGTTTTATATCGCCACCTTCTGACCGCGGTCATCACCAATGGGGTAAAGTCTGGGATTTTTACGATTGGTCGGGGTAGTTGGCAAGGCTGCCCCCTCTCACCGTTGTTGTTTACTTTTGTGATAGAGCCGCCAGCAGAGGCCATTCATCAGAACGTCCATATTCCCGCTCCGGAAGTGGAATTGAGGGCACACAAGATTACACTGTACGCGGATGATGTCCTTCTGTTTTTATCAAACCCGGTTACCTCTGCACCTCATTTCTTACAATGAATCAATTCATTTGGAGCTATTTCATGATATAAGAGTAACTTTGCAAAATCGAAGGCAATGCCTTTGGGGAAGCTTAAGTATGTGCCAGAAGTTGAAGGTGGCCCTATGTTCCCTTTTACGTGGTCACGAGCAGGGTTCTGATACCTAGGCATTTTTATTACCCCCAAGTTTGATCTGTTATTTCAGGCTAACTTTACTCACATGTTCGACAATATTAGGTGAGATCTCCAGAGATGGGAAGTTCTTCAATTTCATGGCTGGTCCGAATAACTCTAATTACAAAGAATTTTCTTCCTCGTTTGCGTTATCTTATGCGTATGCTCCCCCTAATGTTTCCCAGGACAACACTGTGAAAGCTTATGGAATGGTTTGAATACTTTGACTGCCATCGTGGGCGGCCCCTCATCAAACTTACTAAATTGCAGTTGCTTCTAGGAGGGGGAGGAGTTAATTTCTCAGGTATCAGAAGGTATCAATTGGGTTTCCTGCTGTCCTTTGTCTGTGAGTTGGTGTGAAACGATCCAGCCTCAATATGACGGGATACTGAGGCCTCTCAAGCAAAGTGCCCTCTTATTAACCAGTATTCATGGATAAGATGAGGATAGTTTTGGACCACTGTCGGAAACCCATTGTAATTTGTACAGTCACGGTTTGGAGGGCGATGCGTCAGAGTGACGGTCGTTTATCCAAGACTTTGCTACTTACACCTACAGTTGGCATGTCAGAGTTCTGACCAGGGGTGATGGACTCAGTGTTCAAACAATGGGCACCCACAGGAGTTTATAGTTTGTGAGACTTGTTTGGGGGAGGGTGGTGGGGTGTTATGATGTCTTTTGAGCAACTGAGCTGCAAATGCGGTTACCCAGCAAAGGCCTTTTCCTTTTTTTCAGGTTCGGGATTTCATCCAGAAGAAGACTACGCTTCTCACTAAGTCCTATACGCCCGATGCAGAGAGTTTGTTGCTACATTCCATAGGCACCCTTTCAGTTAGTGCCCTCTATCGCCTGCTGGACGCAGAGCCTGACAGGATAATTACAGGTTCCGTGAGATTTGGGAGGAAGAGCTTGTCGAGGAGATCTCTTCTGAAGCATGGGAGAACATATGGGAGAATACTCGAAAGATCTCTATCTGTAATAGAATATGTGCTACAGTTAAAAGATCTGCACAGGGTTCATATGGCAACAGACTCTCTGGCAAAGTTTAAAAAAGGGGCATCATCAGTGTGTCCCAACTGTAAAATATGTTCAGGTACTCTTATCCATTGCTTCTGGACATGCCACAGGCTCTGTGTTTACTGGAGCGCTCTGGCGGGAGAGATAGGGAGGATATTGAGGACTGAATTCAAAGTAGACATGATATCTCTCCTCTTAGGTCAACTGAATTTACCATCTTTTAGACAGGCATGGGAAGAAAATATTTAATATTCTTGCAAACTGTGCGCGGAAGAATATTCAGAGAAATTGGTTGTCTGAGAACCCGCCAGGATTACCGACATAGCAGAAATTAGTTATGGAGCACATTTCCTTCGACCTTTACACAAACATGGTACACCACGCAACAGACTACTTTTATAACACATGGCAGCTCTACTTGAGTTATTTGTAAACAGATTTGTCACTTGTCGTAACTAGGATATTTGTTTAACCAGGATGATTAGATATGACAAACCCTGGGTCCTGGAGGGGGTCTCCGGAGTTAATACGGGTATATATACAATTCTCCCATTCTTTTGTTTGGGAGCTTTGCGGCGACCATAGCTGTTCTATATTTTGTGGGGTTTTCTTTTGTTTTATTTTTGCTTTTCTTTCTTTTCTTTTAGCTGTTGCTATGCACATTGTTAGGATTTGTTTTGTATTAGAGGGTAGGTTTATAGTTAGGAGACAATAGTTGTATTGTAATTTGTGTTTTTTTTTTCTTTTTATTATGTTAATATTTATTATTGGTTGTATTTTTAAGTAATTTTATATATTTGTAAAGTTAAAAAATTGACAATAAATATATTTACCAAACAAATTGAGGGGTGATAGCTATTGGACAGATGACAGAGGTAGTTTCTTAATTCAGCGAGTCGTGGGGGCGTGGAAAGCCCTATCTGCAAAATAAGTAGACTCGCCAACCTTAAGGGCATTTAAATGGTCATTGCATAAATATATAAATGAAAATGGACTAATGTAGGTTAGGTAGGCTTCAGATTGGTTCCACAAGTCGGCGCAACTTCGAGAGCTGAAGTACCTGTACTATGTTCAATTAATCTGTGGTACAGGAAATAAAGGCAGGTCAGGAGAGGGTGTAAAAGAGGACGTGGTGTTGATGTATTAATTATGAAGATAGTTACTGCAGAAAGGAAGGATAATATCTTGGAAGGGTATTCAAATGAGGCTTCGTGGGTAGAGGTGAGCATCAAAATGATGACAGACACGGTGCTGGGATGGATTATACTACCCCAGATAAAAACAAACACCGTAGTAGATAGATAACCATTTCACTGAGTTATGTAAAAACAATAATAGGATAATTATATTAAGGCATTCAAATTCCCAACATTTTATAGCACAGTGTTAACTTTTGAAGAGTGGACAAATGCCTTCAAAATTATTCCCTGCAATACATTAACGTGTGGAAGATACAACAAGGGATGGTGAAATTCTGGGGCCACATTTAAGACCATAACACCATAAGATATAGGAGTGGAAGTAAGGCCATTCGGCCCATCGAGTCCACTCCGCCATTCAATCATGGCTGCTGGGCACTTGAACTCCACTTACCCGCATTCTCCCCGTAGCCCTTAATTCCCCGAGACAACAAGAATCTATCAATCTCGGCCTTGAAGACATTTAGCGTCCCGGCCTCCACTGCCCTCTGCAGCAATGAATTCCACAGGCCCACCACTCTCTGGCTGAAGAAATGTCTCCGCATTTCTGTTCTGAATTTACCCCCTCTAATTCTAAGATTGTGTCCACGGGTCCTCGTCTCCTCACCTAACGGAAACAATTTCCTAGCATCCACCCTTTCCAAGCCATGTATTATCTTGTACGTCTCTATTAAGTCTCCCCTTAATCTTCGAAACTCCAATGAATACAATCCCAAGATCCTCAGCCGTTCCTCATATGTTAGACCTACCATTCCAGGGAACATCCGTGTGAATCTCCGCTGGACACGTTCCAGTGCCAGTATGTCCTTCCTGAGCAGTGGGGACCAAAACTGGACACAGTACTCCAAATGGGGCCTAACCAGAGATTTATAAAGTCTCAGTAGCACAATGGTGTTTTTATATTCCAACCCTCTTGAGATAAGTGACAACATCGCATTCGCTTTCTTAATCACAGACTCAACCTGCATGGTTACCTTTAGAGAATCCTCGACTAGCACTCCCAGATCCCTTTGTACTTTGGCTTTACGAATTTTCTCACCGTTTAGAAAGTAGTCTGTGCTTTTATTCTTTTTGCCAAAGTGCAAGACCTCGCATTTGTTCACGTTGAATTCCATCAGCCATTTCCTGGACCACTCTCCCAAACTGTCTAGTTCCTTCTGCAGCCTCCTCACTTCCTCAGTACTCCCTGCCTGTCTACCTATCTTCGTATCATCGGCAAACTTCGCTAGAATGCCCCCAGTCCCTTCATCCAGATAATTAATATATAATACGAATAGCTGTGGCCCCAACACTGAACCCTGCGGGACACCACTCGTCACTGGCTGCCATTCTGAAAAAGAACTTTTTATCCCAACTCTCTGCCTTCTGTCAAACAGCCAATCTTCAATCCATCCCAGTAGCTCACCTCGAACACCATGGGCCCTCACCTTGCTCAGCAGCCTCCTGTGTGGCACCTTATCAAAGGCCTTTTGGAAGTCTAGATAGACCACATCCACTGGATTTCCCTGGTCTAACCTGCTTGTCACCTCTTCAAAGAATACCAACAGGTTTGTCAGGCATGACCTCCCCTTAGTAAATCCATGTTGACTTGTTCTAATCAGACTCTGCTCTTCTAAGAATTTAGAAACCTCATCCTTAATGATGGATTCTAGAATTTTACCAACAACCGAGTTTAGGCTAATTGGCCTATAATTTTCCATCCTTTGTCTTGATCCTTTCTTGAACAATGGGGTTACAACCGCGATCTTCCAATCATCTGGGACTTTCCGTGACTCCAGTGACTCTTGAAAGATCTCAACCAATGCCTCCGCTATTTCCTCAGCCACCTGTCTCAGAACTCTACCATGTATCCCATCGGGGCCAGGAGATTTATCAATTTTAAGACTTTTTAGCTTTTCTAGCACTACCTCCTTTGTAATGACAACCATACTCAACTCAGCCTCCTGACTCCCTTTAATTGTTGAGATATTACTCCTGTCTTCCACTGTGAAAACTGACGCAAAGTACTTGTTAAGTTCACCTGCTATTTCCTTATCTCCCATCACTGGGCTTCCAGCATCACTTAGAAGTGGCCCAATGTCTACTTTTGTCTGTCGTTTGTTTCTTATGTATTTAAAGAAACTTTTACTATCGTTTCTAATATTACTGGCTAGCCTACCTTCATATTTGATCCTCTCCTTTCTTATTACTCTCTTTGTTATCTTCTGTTTGTTTTTGTAGCCTTCCCAATCTTCTGATTTCCCACTGCTCTTGGCCACTTTATACGATCTCTCTTTTTCTTTAATACATTTGCTGACGTCCTTTGTCAGCCATGGCTGTCTAATCCCTCCCCGGATAATCTTTCTTTTCTTGGGGATGAACCTCTGTACAGTGTCCTTAATTATACCCACAAACCCTGTCATTTTTGGTCTACTGTCTTCCCCGCAAGCCTCTGCTTCCAGTCTATTTTTGTCAGTTCCTCTCTCATGCCCTCATAATTACCTTTATTTAACTGTAACACCATTACGTCCGATTTTGCCTTCTCTCTTTCAAACTCCAGACTGAACTCTACCATATTATGATCACTGCTTCCTAAGGGTTCCCTTACTTTAAGATCTTTTATAAAATTTGGTTCATTGCAAAGTACTAGGTCCAGAATATCCTGCTCCCTTGTGGGCTCCATGACAAGCTGTTCCAAAAAGCCATCCTGTAAGCATTCCATGAATTCCGTTTCTTTGGATCCTCTGGCAACATTATTTACCCAGTCCACCTGCATATTGAAGTCTCCCATGATCACCGTGACCTTGCCTTTCTAACATGCCTTCTCTATTTCCTGATACATGTTGCGTGCCTGGTCCTGACCACTGTTAGGAGGTCTGTACACAACTCCAATTATGGTTTTTTTGCCTTTGTGGCTCCTCAATTCCACCCACACAGACTCCACATCATCTGACGCTATGTCATTTAGTGCCATAGATTTAATATTGCTCTTAACTAACAAGGCAATCCCACCCCCTCTGCCGACCTCCCTGTCTTTTCGATAAGTTGAAAATCCTTGGAGGTTTAACTGCCAGTCCTGACCCCTCTGTAACCATGTCTCTGTGATGCCTACCACATCATAATCATTCACTATAATCTGTGCTCAAAGTTCATCTGCTTTGTTATGAATGCTACGCGCATTCAGGTAAAGCGCCTTAATGCTAACTTTCTTATCATTAGAGATATTGGTAGTCATATGATGTCCTAATTTATCCTTGCTTTTTTCTGCATTCCCAGTCTGACTCAATTTTGAATCCGCCTGGACACATGCTATCCTGCTGCTTGTCTTTCCATTTAACGCCATACTCCCTGTTGCTTTCACTTTCCCTTCACCCCAACTCAGAAGTTTAAAGTCCTACTGACCACCCTATTTATCCTCTTCGCTAGAAGATTGGTACCTGATCGGTTCAGGTGGAGACCGTCCCAACGGTACAGATCCCCCCTGTTCCAAAACGAATGCCAATGCCCCATGAAGTGGAATCCCTCTTTCCCACACCAATCCCTTAGCCACGTGTTTACTTGCCTAATGTTCTTGTCCCTATGCCAAGTGGCACGCGGCTCGGGCAATAATCCAGAGATTATGACCCTTGAGGACCTGTGCTTCAATTTCCTGCCTAGTGCCTTGTAATCCACAAACAGTTCCTCCACCCTAGTGTTGCCGATGTTGTTAGTACCAACGTGAACCACAACAACTGGATCCTCCCCTTCCCGCTCCAATATACTTTCAATCCGGTCGGAGATGTCCTGCACCCTGGCACCGGGCAGGCAACACACCATGCGACACTCCCGATCCGGCTTGCAAAGGATACTATCTGTCCCCCTAATTATAGAATCCCCTATAACCACTACTTGTCTATTAACTCCCCCCCTCTTGAATGGCCTTCTGCACCATGGTGCCTTGGTCAGTTGGCTCATCCTGTCCAGAGCCCTTTTCCTCATCCGAACAGGGAGCAAGAATCTCGTACCTGTTGGACAAGGTCAAGGGCTGAGGCTCCTCCACTCATGAATTCAGATTCCCCCTACCTGCCTCACTTACAGTCACACTCTGATGAGCCTGATTACGAGCTGAATGTGAATTATTAATCACCCAGGTGTGACTGCCTCATGAAACAAAGCGTCCAGGTAACTCTCCCACTCAAGTGGCAGTTGGTGTCGAAGGGTGAGTATTTATACTCACTGCTTTCCTTCCCGGCTGCCCCTCTGGTAGACGTCACTTCCCCTGCTGCTCCCGCTCTTTCTGTGAAGAGAGAGGAACAAAAAAACACCGCTGCCCGCTACAGGTAAGTAATTTTAAAACAAACTGTCTTACCTTAGCTGTAGTCTTCCGGGTTCGTTTTTTCTCAGCTGCTGCTCCCACTCAAAATCTATATGTGACCCTCAAAGCATTAGTATAATTTCCCATTCTGCCTATTTCTGTGTCTTCTACAGGTACTCATGGACTTCCTGACTCAATAGACTGGCCAACTGCTGGTTGGGACAATGGTTGCTCAGCCAGAAAGACAAAGTCAGGGAGGTCGGGAATCTTCAATAAATCCTGTTGCCAGGTAAGATCATTCCAGTGCACAGAGCAGAAAGTAATAAGGGAGATCCAAACATCAGCTAAGAATATGTGACATCGAGAAAGTGCTGGAGGGGGAGCACAGTACAGACACACCCCAGGCTCAATCACCACGCCTGCTGCAAGTTTTGTTGTAATGAGACAGCATCGGGAGTCTATTTACAAAATTGTCACAATGCCTTTGTTTAAAGAACGTTGTTCTAGGCAGTGACACCCACATCCCATAAATGAATATATAAAAATACCTATGTCCCTCCCTACCTCTGCAAACCCTTCCAGCTGCAGCAATCCGTCCTGGCTTTGTAACACCCTGACCACTCTCTGTAACACTCTCACCACCTCCAGCACCTTCACCTCTCCCTGTTCCTATTGTGTCAATGAACCCTGACCGTGGCTCCCCTTCCCACAGCCCTCCTCCTACGAGCAGACCCATTGTAATCCGTTGACATTTACTCCTGAAACATTCTCTCACTTCAGGGTTTTAAGTACTTTTTGATGATCTTCTCAGCCTCATAATCTAGGATGATCCCTTTTGTCCTGAGTGAGGGATCAGTGGGAATTTCTTGCTGAGGTTTTTACTGTTTCATTCGAATGTCGTTTTGTTGAATATTTTGCATTGTCCCTTCAAATGTTTTCCACTGTTCATTTACAGGCACATATTTCGGTCTGTGTAGCCTGTTTACCTTGGTCAGTTCTCCTCTCAAACTCATGTAATTGGCTATTTTTGTTTCTAGTTGTAGCTTGTCCTTTCTGTGATTCACTTTAAAGCTTTACATTTCTTTAAACTGTATGTTATCACAATTTTGCAGAGGATCTCTCCAGGTGACATGACTCATTCACTAAGTTTCATTACACGGTCGCTCTGCGATAGTTATGTCCCTTAACAGTTGCACAATGTGTTTTTCAAAGAAACAGTGAAAAAAAAACCGAACTCCTCTTCTAATATCAATGTTGACCGTGTGTTTGTCCCAGATTGTACAAATATTGAAGTTTTACAAAATTGTCACAATGCCTTTGTTTAAAAAATTCCAATGAGTTCCTGGTAAATGCAGTGATGAGCAATGAAATGCTGTTCGGTGGCTAAAACTGTTCTGCTGATTGTGTCTTTGGATCGTCGGAGCCAGAATTTGCATTCAGACTGACTCTACTTCCTGATCTGAGGCCAAACGCTTTCTCTGTAATGCCTTTGGTATCCATTGTTGTTAGCGTTACTCATTTTGCCTGAGTTTGCACAAGATTACGAACCATTTAATATTTTTGTTCACCCTGTATCCATGTCTCCCTGGTGTCTAAATTTCTTTTATCTCTGTGTCACAAATCCATCGAGCTTATTGCTGCAACGTTGTCCATTAAAAAAAGCATAATATACTCTCTCCCACAATTTTCTGTCACAAATCTATTTGCTGTTGTACAATTTTAGTTAAACTCAGTCCCATCCTGTTCCTTTCTGCTTGTCTTCAGCCACATTTCCATGCTGTTCCATTGCTTCACCTTTTCCCTTTGGATTTGGAAAGCTCCTTTCACCTGCATCTTCTCTGTCAGTTTAAAGCCCTGTCCATAAACCTACCGACATGATTGACCAGGACACTGCTCCCAGCACAGTTCCAGGGGGACCGTCCTAATAGATTTTTTTTAAAATCAGGTATGGGATGTGAGAGTCTCTGGCTGACCAGCCTTTCTTGCCCAGCCCGAGAAGCCCTTGAACTGAGTAACGTGCTCTCTCATTTCAGAGGGTAATTGAGAGGCAAACACTTTGCTGTGGGGATGTCATGCAGACCACGTGAGGGTGGGCAGATGTCCTTCTCTAAAGGACAAGTGTTGGGATTTGTTGTACATCAGTAATGGTTTCATACTTATTTATGGATTGTTAATTATTATTTTTAAAATTATTGATTTCAAATGTCTCCTTTTCAGATGGAGGGATTCAATCCTTGTGTTGTAGCTTGGCAAATATTGCCGTTACACTGCAGGAAATTCCATTTTCCAACGAGAGGGCAGTCAGCATTTAACAAAGAATATATTGTGGAACCTTTCACATAAACTGTTGCATTCCATCTTAGTGTCTTACTTTGTTTCCGTCCCACGTGACCTGTCATTGTGCCTGCATTGAAGGTGTTTTGCTTCTTCTGCGTGGCTTTTACAGTCTGAGTGACATGATGAAGCTGTACTGCCCCAACATCTGAAGCAATTTTCCACTTCAATTCAGCTCACCGTAACTTCGTTATCTGATACCATGCCCCTTGCTTCGGGTTTAAACGGTCGTCTTAGACAGAACCTGTCCTCCTCGAAAATAAATACGAAACTCAGCCACACCGTCATCACTGCAAACCAGCGACACCTTCATTCTGAGGTCAATCATTACTGCAGTCTCATTTCATATTATCAGCTACCGTGCTCTCTGGTGGCTTCTAGAAATCACTATTCTTATAAATTGCTGTAACATCCGCCAATATGAAATAAAAACAGAAAGATTCAGGAAATTTTATCATCCACAAACAAACGACAATAAGGAATGTAACTGTTGGGACAAACGTTAATTCAACCAGATTGCAAACTCTTTGTCTGAAAATCTTGCTGCAATTGTTTTGCTTTTAATGAGCACACACATTGAGTTCATTGCAGAACCGATCCCCAACTCGGAGAAGGGAATCCTTGGCTTTGAAGATGCGTTGAGAATGTTCACTGGATTCATCCCAATAATGGGACGACTGTCCTCCGGGAGCATATGAGTAAAATCATTCAATGTCGAATGGGGTTTCCAAACCTGAGTGGTGAAGGTAATGTCTACATTCACAAATTAAACGTTGGGTAGGGTTTAATATAGGGACACACGAACAAATCAGACAAGAACACAGAAAGATTATAAACAATAGATATGATAATTGTTTATTGGAAAGTTTTGATTTTAGATTCACGGTAGTCTTTGGTGACGGGTATTTCATGTCCACAACAAGTCTGCACAGAAAAAGGCTGCAGCCCCACTGTTACCTTTAGAAAAAGCTGAGATTCACTCAGGTCTAGGGGATTTAGGGATGCAGCCTTACAACCCTTTTCCCAAATTCCCTGGAAGTACAAAGGAAGTTTTCATGGGGAGGTTGTTCATGATCTGGTTAGATAATCATGAACGTTGTTTGAGGTTATGAATAAGAAAATTGTATTACAAAGCAAAGAGTTCATAGTGTAACTGTAAAATCTAAAGGTCAAATTCAGTGCATACATTGTTTGTAATCCTTGTCCTCACTCTCCAACAAAAAAAGGAAAGACATTAGAAAGGGCCCAGCCGCAATTTCTTGTGTAGAAAAGCATGAGGAATCTCATGGCTGAGGTTTACTGAGGGATAAAAAAAACACTAGAAATGATACCAACTGGTTTTATGAGGATGATAGTCACAATGAAGGATTTTATTCATATGATTTTGAAAATGCTGTATCGGAAACATGCAAGTTTGGGAAGGAAACGAAAGATATCTTTCACTTAACACAAGGTTTGAAGTGACTAAATCAGCGGTATTCCCTCTGTCGAGTAAATCAATAAATAGAGTCTCAGATCCAAAACCATTGGTCAATGATTCAGAAAAACTTGGGTCAGAGATTCTTCTGCTCAAGAGATATTTAAATCCTAAACGAATTTCCAGAAAGAATGACAGAAGCTGAGTCCAGAGTGTTTCATAAGACGCATCAACAAGAACACAAGTAGGGAATTTACTACTGGAAGAAAGTCAAAGTGTGTGTAAAAATTTCGAATTTTGTTGACTTATCAAAAAAGACTTTTCATGAACGCGTCCAGCTAGATAAGATGGAATATAAAACATTCATGAATTTGAAAGGTATGGCATATTATTCAACGTAAAACATTGTAAATGGAATTGATCTTCGAGAAGATTGCAAACAAAAGTCCCTTCCTCATGAGAAGGAATTGAATTGTCACTCGGAGACATAATGCCTGCTTTAAATATTTGACCACATTTACATCATGTGACGTATATTTCATGCTTTCTGATCTCCATCCATTAAATTCTCAAAGTTGTCTCTGCCTTTTTTGTCTTTTTGTAGCCCTCTGTTCTTTCCTACAGAACGCAATTTTAAGCTGAAAGAAGCTCTGACCAAAACAGAATGCAATATTCGAACGGTCCCATGTGATCAATATAATTCCTTTTTGATTATTACAATGACTTTTGCGAGTTTACAGCAAATTGACTAACACGAAAAAACGGGACCAACATATTTTGTTTTCGCTGAATGTAACGCAGTGCGCATGGGAAACGCCATTCATTTGTTGGAAAATTATTTTCGGTTCTCCGTCCACACATGTTGTCACGTTTTAAAAATTTGCAGCATGTCTTTTGGTCATGAGTCATTTTCCAGAAAAGGTCGTTTCTCAATTCAAAAAACTGGTACTTTCCAATCAGCTTGGCTTTGCTCAACGCCTTCCGTCCTGAAACTTCAACACAATGTCAAATTGAAGCAGCTCCATGTGAGGGTCAAATTTAAAACATCCACTCAACACAGCCTACTACATTGGCACAGAGATACCATCCACTGTTTACCTGCTGCACTGTATCCACGCATTAATGCTTACAGCCACATTCCTGGCTGTATCAAAACGGATTGGAAAACGAGTACCTCTGATTCCACGGCTGGTACCTGGAATTATATGATCGCCTTTACCAGTGGTTCCAACGTTCTATGAGGAAATGGATCAGCTGCTCATTGCTAAGATTAGTTAATTATTTGATAATATACTTGCAATATTTACGTCCACTAACCCCTTCACTTTTCTATTTTGATTTTAATTCGTAGAAATCTTTTAATTTTAATTTTGAACAGACTCAATGATTGATCTCCACAGTGTCTGCAGAATCAGTTATAAAATTTCATAACACTCTGAGTTCTTCCATCTGAGTCCCTTGTTTAGGAAGTGTTCCCGTTGTGGCAAATTCACTTCCCTGTGTATCTGCTGCTGCTCCCAGCATGCCCTGTGGTACTACACACATTTTCCCTCTGCCATTTGCTCACTATGTTGCTGTGATCGTACAGTGACTTGGTGTCACACAGACCAGGAAAAGAACACAGGCCATGGTTGAGCAAAATGAACTTTATTGGTAAAGAGTCTCTCCTGTCGTTTTTTTGCGTTGTTCAATTCAATTTTCAGTTAGTCTTATTTAAGATTTTGAAATTGTTTGCTCTGTGAATAAGTGCGATTGGTCAGAAACATCTGTCCAGAAGAGAGGGAGTACTAGTTCTGCCACTGAGCACTGTGGACTGTCCTCGAGTTGGGAAAACAATTCTTCAGAGACAGTGTTACCTCGCCCCGTCACGAGGCTTTTCATTCCATCAGCTCCAATTCTTGATAGAATTCAATTCAACAGAACTTGTTACTGAGTCATTTCTTTATTTCTGTCCAGATCACGTGAGCAGAATGCCACATTGGGAATGCGCTTGCCCCATCGAGCAGAGGTGAGGCCATTCTTTATGAACTGGACTATGCTATTTATCATTTCACCAACAGCAGGGAAAAGAATCCGCTTCTATGCACAATTTACTCAACTCAGTTAAACACATGGTCAGATGTGCAGAGCATGTGTGACGAGGTGTCTGAGAAGTTAAAGTGATTGATTCTCTGCAGGCGTGGGATTGAATCGCATTCTCGTCGCTTATGGAGTGCAGTCGTTCATGACACTGCTTTTGTTTAGGTCTCGGCTAAATCGGAGGTCAAAACTGCATTCGTGGTGCTGGAAGAGCACAGCAGTTCAGACAGCATCCAACGAGCAGCAAAATCGACGTTTCGGGCAAATGCCTTATTCCTGTTGAAAGGCTTTTGCCCGAAACGTCGATTTCGCTGCTCGTTGGATGCTGCCTAAACTGCTGTGTTCTTCCAGCACCACTAATCCAGTAAATTGGATTAGTGGTGCTAATTAGTCAGTTTATTGCCATCGACGCTGCCGTAAATTCGACCATTAATTAGTCGAATCTGTCGCTTAAATGGTATTGAAATGCAGACTGACTTCGGATAATGAAAAGGAACATTGGGTTTACTTTCGAAGACAAGTTATTGTGAGCTTTTATCCAATGAATGAGATCCAGGAAAAGCAAATAACGAGAGATGGCAAGCGCATGTTTATCCAATGGATTGTTAATGAGTATTTTGTCAGATGAAACCTGTAGCAGAGTGGGTAGAAGTGATTCATCTCAGTGACAAAAGCACAGACAGACAGCAAAAAATAATAAAGATATTTCAAAAGCGGCAGAGGAAGGATTCAGTGTCACCGAGTACTGGCTGAAAATGCACAGCAGAGAACTTGGCAATGTCGGTACTGTGCATGGGCATGGACACAGTTACACATTGGTCTCTCCCCTTCTCATTGCTCTTGCCAGTGATGAATGCTGGACATGAGATGCAGACAAAGACAAGAAATGGGAAGCCAGCTCCCTCTCTTTATGAACAATTGTAGCAGACATCAAGTTAACTGCAGGACTGACTAAAACTGTGGATCAATAACCGCTGACTAATGTAGAACAAACATGTGAAATTATTTAAATTTCGTTTACTCTCTTGTCATTAATAGGTAGTTAGTTCTAACAATGGTGTTGCCAATAGAAGACAACGCCTCATTTCATGTTGGATAACAACATTATCAAACATCTTTCAAATTGAGATCTATTGTGATCATTTTACACATTTAACAAGTTCAATTTAATGAATACAAACCTCATTCCCTCACAGGAAATAAAACTGCTGATTTCCTCAATTACGTTATCCTTGCTAAATAGCAGTTACTCCGCATGAAACATACGATGTAATATTTATTGAAAATTCGCTATTTAGCACTATTACATCATGTCGCGTTGAGTGCAACAGGCACATGCTAAACAAGGCATTGGAAAGAAAGTTTTTCACAAAGTATACTTGGGTGGCTATTAAAAATAAGATAAGGTTCCCATGTTGCAGAAAATACACCTGTGTCTGGATACAACGTTAATAGTGCAACGTTAATAGTGCAAATACTCTGTGCAACCCCCCCCGCGGGATGCAACCAGTGAGCGCACGGTACATATATGATCGTATAGAGGTGCATGAGATGCCGGGTCTTCAGCTTAAATGGCAACTTGAAAGGCTTCTATTGCCATGTCGCAGCAGGGAGAATTGGGGCACCAGGCTTGGAGCTCCACCCTCTCATGGAGCAATTTCTATTGACATGGCGCAGAAGGGAGCATTGGGGCACAGGACGGTAAGCTCCAACCGGACCTGGAGAAGCTTGTGTTGACATGGAGCAGGGAACATTGGGACATGAGGTTGGGAGCTCCAAATTCACCTGGAGCAACTTCTATTGACACTGAGCGGAAGGGAGAATTGGGACATCAACCTCGGATCACCAAACTCACCTGGAGCAGCTTCGATTGACATGGAGCAGGGAGCATTGGAACATCAGGCTGAGAGCCCAAAACTCACCTGGAATAGCTTTGATTGACATGGATCTGGGAACATTGGGACATCAGGCTGGGATCGCCAACTTTACTGAGTGCACCTCGAACTCATGCAGCTCATGGTTATTTTACGAAATCAAAACCGAACATACATTCTTACACACATACATGGACATTTGCAGCTGAAAAGCGGTTCAGAAGATAGATTCAGATAACCATTGATTTATGTCTAGATTAATGGAACTCTCCTTATCTGCTGCGAAATTGATATTTTAGCCAGAAATTCCCAGCAGCTGTGCAAGCAGGAGAGGGATGACGTAAGCCTTTCCCTGTGAAGGTGCTTCTGTTACTTTGCAGGTATATATGTGAAAATGTATGAAAGCATTCAGCAAGGTCACATGGCACAGTGGGCTAAACAGGTGCGTCGAGGTTTTTGACTCTCGGTTATGTAAATTCGAATGCCTGTGCTGCCATTACAGTGGATCAACTGGAATGTTACAGCATGTTGAAATGTGGGTCAAAGTTAAAAAGTTGGGGTTTGCTTCTCAAAGATTTGACAGTGGTGGGTGCCAACATAGACTCAGGCAAAGGAGTCAGTGCCTGTGCTGACATAACAGTGTTCGCCTCCCGTACGAAAAATCGCGGGCTCAAGCAGCTCGACCGCAGCTGTTTCATTTCAGAAAAGTTGAGTTTTCACTGGAGTCGAAAGCAGAATCTTATACCATCGTTGTTGTGAAACAAAGTCCTGCGGTGACTCAACTCGTCGTTATTTGGTGTTTTTGCGAATGGGAAAATGTTTGCGATGTCGTTTGTTCCATCATATCCGTCCAAGCGACAGAAGGGAAAGATGATCTAATCGATTGATGAAATTCACTTTTTAGGGCCCATTCTCATTGTATTCTTTCTCTCTTTCCAGCACTTTCTCGGAAGTGGTAGTGCACTAAAGCTGAGGTAGGGCAGAATGCACAGTTTGGATTTGCCCTGCTGTTAAGTTGCTGGATTCAGATTCTAGTCTCAACAGGAGCGAGGCTTCGA
Organism: Chiloscyllium punctatum; assembly: GCF_047496795.1. Lineage (NCBI taxonomy): Eukaryota > Metazoa > Chordata > Chondrichthyes > Orectolobiformes > Hemiscylliidae > Chiloscyllium > Chiloscyllium punctatum. The sequence goes on along the minus strand of NC_092745.1, from coordinate 1,640,170 downwards.
GTCCCCCCACTGCCATTCCTGCCAATCACCTCTAAATCTGCAGCTTGTTAAAATGCTGTGTCGATCTCTGCTGTATTGATGTTCAAAACAAACGAAAAGTGGGTTTGCTTCCCGGGAAATTCACTGTGGTGTCCAATAGTGCTGAATATTTCGAAGTGTCTCTGCTGTAATGATCGTGTTCGCCTCCCGCGTGGAAAATCGCAAGCAGCTGTACTGTTGCTTTACGTTCCAGGCAAGTTGAGTTTTTACTTGAACCGAATGGAGACTGTTAATTCATCGCTGTTGTGAAACAAAGTCCCGCGGCGACTCAACTCGTCGTTATTTGGTTTTCTGGCCAATGGGATATTCGTTCCAATGAATTTTGATGTCATATGTTATTGAATTTCTCCCATTTCCTTCATTTCCGTCCTGGAGAAATCGGAAGTGAAAGGGAATCTAATCAAGACTGTGATTGGCGAAATTCACTTTTTATGGCCCATTCTTATTATGTTCTTTCTTTCTCTCTTTTCAGCATTGTCTGGGAAGTGGTGGTGCAGTAAGGCTCCAGTATGATTGAAAGAGTAGTTTGGAATTGACCTGTTGTTAGTTGTGAGATTAGTTCATGGCTCATGCCCTCAGAATGTCTCACATTTAGCATTCATACTCGATGTGTCTGAAAATGCATTTGGTTTGCCAGTTTTGTTTGTGTTCCATGTGAAATGCTTTCTGTTTTGTGATTCGTTCAAGACATTACGAATTAACAGGGTTTCTGAGGTAACGTCCAGCTGCAAAAATCCTCAACTCAGAATCTGGGGAAATTTCCCGGAGTATGGTCAGTCGGAGCAAAAGTAAGGAAGTCATGTCGTTTCTGCAGTTTTTCACAATACTACCTCTCCCGTGAGCAGTCGAACAGACTAAATGATTGTGCCACAGGCTGCGACGGCAAGCTCCGCTAAAATGTGATCCTTTAAAGCCAGTGTAGGCAACGCAACGTTATTGGGGTACACGGCGTGGAAGCAGATACTTCGGTGTATCTCGTCCATGCTCACCACACAGCCAAAATTAAACAAGTCTCATTAAATAACGAGCTGTTGGAAACAGGATGGCTTCAACTCTCAGCCGCAGCGCAGTTGCCGGTGGCTTGTTTCTGTAATGTCGTGGTCATCACGTTCGCCTTACGCGCGAAAGATGCCCAGTTCGAAACTGGGCAGAAACGGCTTTGTTCTTCAACTGCAGCCTTTTACATAGACAAGAACGGAGCTTTCTTGCTTGCTTTCCCATTTGCAAACCTGCCTTCGAATTTGCTTGAACAAATCTGCTCCCGTAGTGAAATGCAATGCAAATCCATTTACTTACAGTGCAAAACATTGTAAAGTTTTTCTCCAACCTGGTTCTGATGATATGCCATTCTGTTTGAGAGTGTAGTTACCGCCTTCTGATCCTTGCATTTGCATTCCTTGCGCAGGCGGCCCGGTTCAAAGGCAGGGAAGAAGCTGAGGCGCTGGTGTCAGAGTGCACCACGGATTCCTGAACTAGTCTGTCTGTCAAATGTACTCCAAAGTCATCTCTGAAAGACCTTATTTGGAAGATGTCTGTCGTTATTCAACGTGCGAGAACTGGCACGAGAGGTCCTGAATCATGTTTTGGAGCAGTTCCCACGTTAGTGGCTCATTCCATCAGCAACAGCAATGAAAGAAATTACACTCTCAGAGGAACCTTTGGACCTGTGCTTTCATCGAGTCGCTAGTATTAAGGTGCGCCCCGAGATCTAAGCCAAGTTGAAACTGAAACGGAGGAATCGACAGAGAGGCTACAGAATGACATCGCATCCATTTGGTTTTCTTTAAATCACTGACGAGCAGGAAAATGTAAACGGGGAAGTCGAGTGGGGAGGTGAGGCAGTTGCAACTCTGGAGAAAGTCCTTCTTTGTGATTCACTCAGCAACCAGAGACGTGAAGGTGACTCAAGGAGTGAGAACTCTTCACGTCGAGAACAAAAAGCACTGAAGTGCAGTTAGCACCTCTTCCGGAGTGGGGGTGGGGTGAGGTAATTACCTTTTTAGTTCTGTTACTATGTTCAGAAACTGCCTTTTAGATTGAGGTGATCAGAAACTCCATTTCTAATAAGCACCATGGAATTTATTAAAATTTGTTGAGTCGCTTCTCGTCGATTCCCACACAGGTTTCCACCTCAGTGGGTATCCATGTGGCTCATATCCAGGTGTGAACATCTCTGCAGCAAATTGCACGGTTAAGGTAAAAGGCAACGAAAGTGACATCTCGAACTGGCTCCGAGGTCAGAGCACCCTCACAATGTGATCTGTCGTTCTCGGATTGGAATGTGACCTCCGGTTTTAGGGTGGAGAACAGTCTTTGGGACTCTTATTCTGCAAAACAAACACAGTGACTGAAACTATGCTGCACGGTATGATGTAGAACACGGCCTGCTCAGGTTTGTGCATTTTCCCTGTAGTCCGGTGTGTTACATGTTCCGTGTAAACGTGAAAGTTGTCCTGTTTCGAGCAATGGGTGAAATCATTTAGCAATGCAAGAATCGAAATTGCAGTAATGTCAAGTAGCTCATGGTAATTTGACCCAATCATAACCGATCATATATTCTCAGGCACTCACAAATACATTTGTAGCTGAAAAGAGTCTGAGAAGATAGACTCAGCTTACCATTGATTTTTGGCTGGATTGATGGGCTATCATTATCTGCTGCGAAGTTGATATTGTAGACGGGCACATCCCAGCAACTGTGCGAATCAGAGAGGGATCATGGAACCCTTTTCACGTGAGTTTGCATCTGTTGTTATACAGCACCACAATTGGAAGTTCAAGAAAATGAGTGCCTGGTCACCTGGTTGTGTGGCCGAGCGGTCTGAGACGCCGGATTAAGGCTCCAGTCTCGACAGAGGCGTGGGTTACAATCCCACCGCTGCCATTTCTGCTGATCAACACCAATGACGCCGCTTGTTAAAGTGCTGTTGCGATCGCTGCTGCATTTCTGTTAAAAAGAAAAGTGGTTTTGCTTCCCGGGGAATTAACTGTGGTGTGGGAAAGCGAAGAATTTTCCAAAGTGTCCGTGCTATCGTGATCGTGTTCGCCTCCCGCGTGGAAAATCGCAAGCAGCTCAACTGTTTCTTTCTGTTCCAGGCAAGTTGAGTTTGTACTGAAACCGAATGGAGACTGTTATTTCATCGCTGTTGTGAAACAAAGTCCTGCGGTGACTCGACTCGTCGTTATTTGGTTTTCTGGTCAATGGGAAAATCGTTCCAATGTATTTCGATGTGACATGTAATTGAATTTCTCCCATTTCTTTCATTTCCGTCCTGGAGACATCAGAAGGGAAAGGTCATCTAATCGAGACTGTGATTGGTGAAATTCACTTTTTATGGTCCATTCTTATTAGGTTCTTTCTTTCTCTCTTTTCAACATTGTCTGGGAAGCGGTGATGCACTCAGGCTCCAGTATATTTGAAAGAGCAGTTTGGAATTGCCCTGTTGTTAATTGTGAGATTACTTTATAACCCATGCCCTCGGACTGTCTCACATTTTGCATTCATGCTTCGCTGTGTCTGAAAATGCATTTGGTTTGCCAGTTTTGTTTGTATTCCGTGTTAAATGCTTTCTGTTTTGCGATTCGCTCAATACATTACGAGTTAACAGGGTTTCTGAGGTAACTTCCACCTGCAAAAATCCTTAACTGAGGATCTGGGAAAATTGCACGGAGTATGGTCAGTCGGAGCAAAAGTAAGGAAGTCGTTCGTTTCTGCAGTGTTTCACAATACTAGCTTTCCCGTGAGCAGTCAAACAGACTAAATGATTGTGCCACAGACTGCGACGGCATGCTCCGCTAAAAAGTAATCCTTTAAAGCCAGTGTAAGGAACACAACGTTATTGGGGTACACGTCGTGGAAACAGATACTTCGGTGTATCTCGTCCATGAAGGTAAAACGTAAAATGGCTTCAACCTTCAGTGCTGGATGCAACTGTGCCGCAGCACGCGTGGCTGAGGCTTGTTTCTGTAGTGTAGTGGTCATTTGGCGTTTGTATCAATACGAGATATTTATTTCAGATACCATTGAATAACAGAACGCAGAAGGCTCATCAATATGTAATGCCAAGAACAGAGCACTGTTATAAAGGAACACTGGCTGGGTCAGTACACACACTGAAAGCCGAAATTGTCAGTCAGCAGAGGATGCGTTTTATCCATTAATTTCTGGTTTATGGGCCTACCACACTTCTGCTGGGCCGCCCTGTTAGCGCTGACCACAGCAGTTTCCCGCAGTCTTCAGCTTTTTGTAGCATGTACCTTGGAGGATGACGTCAAAAGATCATCACTGTTATTGTGGCACAGATGTGTCCCAGCTGTGTCAATATAACCACTTTATAATTTCCCAGATTCTGTTGATTTAACTGCCATTTCACTCAGAATGACAAATTATGCCACACTGCAGATTGAGACCATGCAGCCCACCTTCGCTGTGCTGGTTCCACACAATGACGAAATGACTGTGTTTTTATTGATTGATTGTCACATGGATGTAACTACAGTGGAAAGCTTTGTTTGTTACTGGTAAAGGCAGATTATAGTAAGTATGAACATGCAGATCACAGAGAAAATCAAAATTTGGACAGACTCAGGAATTCAGTTTACTCCGCACAGGTCACACTCTCAGCAAGATCCACAATGGAAGGATCGGCATTAATTCCAGGTAGACAATTCATTTCTCAGAGCAGTAACTGGCTAGAAGAAGCTGCTCTTGAACTTGCTGGTGTGTGTTTTAAAGCTTCGGAATCTTGCACTGACCTTGATCGATAAAAATCATACCTTCTCAGTCAAAAAAGAGGCAGTGAGCAAAATTCCAGGGCTCATCCGGGATGTGAACCCAAGAACTCTCATATGTAAGTCAGCCGCCTGAAGCGATATCTCACCTGAGACAAAGGAGCCACAACAGCGCCAGATGTGGCAACTATAAATCTGGTGATATGGCTTGTCAGCTAAGGCTACTTCTGCTGTTTCGGAGTGAAAGCAGCACAGAGTTTTAATAACAGCTCCTTTCCATTTTGACTCACTTCTCCCAGGAGGCTGTGCTCTCTGCTTCCCCCGGAACCATGCGCTCTCCATTGATGACTGGAAGAACTGATCTTCTGGTGGCAATCAGTGTCGTGGGAGAGCAATGTGAGTCCGCTCTTCAGCTCCCTATCAGACACGGGATTGTGGAGCGGGGAAGGAGCTCGTGGGGGTGGGAGTTATAGAAATTCAGGAAAGCCATACAAAAGGGAGATCGCGCATGCACAGGACCTCACCTTCTTTGGCAACCTTGTACAAATAACGCCAGCTGAAACAGATAGAAATGTACAGAAATGCTGGGAAAAAGAGAATCTCACCCAGTCAACGGGAACAGTGTCTGTGCCCTTCTCGAAGTCACGGGAGGCCTCTGCTGTCTGACTCAGCATGGGATGTTACTGCAGCGACTCCTGTCACTCACACACACTCCATGTGAAGTGTATACATTTTACCACGTTTCATCCAGTTCAGAGTAGATTTGACAGCTCACGTCATCCCAGGCTGACAGGGAACAGAAGCAAGCGATTCAGACCATCATCTTAACACCTCCTGGAGAAAAAAAATGAATGTGTAAGAGCGGACAGTCTCGACTGTTTCCAGCATTTACAACCTTGGTCCGTGTGACAACAAAAGCGGGAACCTGGATATGTTTATCTTGCTTCTTAAAACAGGCAAGTAAATTTTGAAGAGCATCGATATTTCTTCCTGGTGGTCATGAACTGATCAAGAGCAGAGAACGGTTCCCTGAGTATGGTCTGACTTCTGGGTTATTGGCCCAGGGCACTCCCACTGTGAAATTCTGCTCATATGATCTGAACACGTACAAAGAAATGACTCAGTGACAAAATCTGCTGAATCGGATTCAGTGAAGAACAGAAGCCGATGGAATGATAAAAGGCATGAGAGTGGGGATGCAACATTATCAGTGAGGAAACTGCTTTCCAGACTCGAGGAGAGTGCACAGTGCTGTTTCCAGGGTTCAATATCTGGTAAATAGACGGAATGAGCGTTGGGTGGTATTGTACTGCATCTATTGTACAATGGTGACAAAGCACGGACCTTTTGTAGAGAGGGGACAATTTCAAGATCCTCAATGAGGCAAAACGCACAAATGAGGTAAACAACAATGCAACCACACAAACTGGTGTTACATCATGGGGTAAAAACCCCCTGCTCAAATTTGACTCAAAATCGCTTTCTGTCAAATTCTTGAGTCTGACATTCGAACAGTGTGAATGGTATATGTTCATAAAAACTGTTCTGATCTCACAACTTCAGCATATCATAGCTCATGTATATATGGCTGGCAATAGTAATTTATCCCTCACTGTGTTACTTCAGTACACGTAGAGAAGAAATAAATATAATAACAACAGCCACTTAATTGACTGGGATTTGACCCGATGCTGATGCAGCCAATTGTTTCAGCTGTAGTTGAAATTGCTTTCAACTTTCCTTACTAGGAGATAAAACCACGAGAAAAGAAAAGGGGCAGTTTCATGGAATGGTGGGATAGATAAAGAATCATGGGGGAGAAATCAGGAAAGGCTTAATTCTGTCCGAAAGGAAGTTATCCAGCTGATGTGAAGTTGGTAAGAGTAAATATGATGGAAATTCCCTCGTTTCGGTGAGTGGATACAAAAGGTTAGAACTTCACATCCAGTCGGGAACGATAAAGATGTTTGGAGCAATCATTTTCTATTCTGAGAGTTATTGAAATTGGAGATGAATTTTCAGAAATAAAAGCATTTAGAAATTGATTCCAGAGTATTTGAAAAGCGTGAGCAGAGACATAGTGAGTGAATTTGACAGCGAAAGGGATTCTGGGCTGCCTGGATGGCGAGGTAAAAGGGACATATTCTCGATTTGGTTAACATTGATCGGAAAGAAATTTCATAACACCTGCAACTGAAAATGTTAAGTATAAGAAGAGCTGCTGGCATTGAAAGGTGCAGCAGCTCATTCGACATGAGACATAATAGATTGTAAATGTTTGAATTAGCTCTACATTGAATAAAACTCGGTTAGGTCAGTCCGCTGTCTAACTGGTTTATGAGAAAATTGAGACCAACAGCATGGGATTATATCTCTCATTATCTCAGGTAGCCATAAGGAGCATTATCTCCCCCACTCTCCTGGTCTGTAGTACTACGGTGCCTCTGGTGAGTAAGATTGGGTCCGTCGATGTAAAACATCATTATCATTGCCATCTGTTGCCTTGAACATTTAGTCGCAATCACCAAAAAGGGGAGTGAGTCCATTTAATACTGACTGGTCTCCGCTTGGAATATCCTGCGACAAGACTCGATCTTATTTCAGTTTCAACCCTCTGTTCCTCCCAACACCAAAACTACTTTTCCAGATGTACTGACAACAATCAAACTTCCCAAAGAGATAGATCTAATACTTCCGATTGGTTTAATGAGCTGTGCGAGTTTGCAGGAAATGGAATGATATGAAATGAGATAAACAGATTTTCCCAGAATGTAATCCAGTGCAGGGTCAGCGGTTTGAGAAAGGTCATCAAGCTAAAATTTCACCTCTGTATCTCTATCCACAGACGGATATTCACCTGGGGAATATTTGTAGCTTTTCAGTTCATAATTGGCACGTTTCGCAAAGACAGAACATTTCCCCAAATCAGAAACTAAAGTTGTCAAATAACTGCTACTTTACTCAACATTGTTTTCAACTGCATTTCAGTCTGATGCTCCAATATCTCCTGGTCCATGGCAGTAATGGTATCTTCAGATAAGCATTGGCCTTACAACCTTGGCAGTTTACGCACCTTTAAGTACCAGTCACTGACAAATCGCGCTCTTCGAGCCGCAGACAGCAAAGCTGTCACGTGGCCTGCTCCAACCTTCGGAATTTTAACTCAACTGCTTTACTGTTGTTGTGATGGTCAGATTCCCTACCGTGTGGAAACATGCACTTCGGGCCAATAAGTCCGAAGAGTAACCCACCCAGAACCATTTCCCCCTGACTAATTTGGACCCACTCAGACGGGGTTGGGGGTGGCGGGGGGGTGGAAATGTGCAAATTCCACACTGCTACCCGAGGCTGGAATCGAACCCCGGATGTAGCTGCTGTGAAGCAGCAGTGATAACCACTGAGCCACCATGACACCCCTCAAGCATGTGGTTCTGAAATTAAAGCTGACACAGACGAGGTGAAACAGACATCAACCTGCGATGATTGAAGCGTCAGGTTCAGGAAAGGACAGAGAAAATGGGCAACATTGAATTCATTGAAAAATGGGTTTCTGTTGGTTCCTGCGTTGTTCACAGACAATGTTACATTGCCGATGTCGCAGGGCTTTTCCTTTCATCGGTTTCAGTTCGGCACAGAATTCGAATCAATGAAAGTTCACCAACCTCCTTCTGAAAATTCATACTGGCAACATGAAACATATTGCATTCATGAATACTCTTCACCATTCCTACATCCAAGAACACGTTGCACGAGTTCCATGAATACAAAAGATGTAAGAATGTGATACAAGGATAAATTCAATTCCAGTTTAAATTGTAAAGTAGGAAGAATGCAGAGTAAGACTCAAAATGCCAGAAATTCATGTACGTCACCATGTCCAGAACTGCAGCCCAACAGAGGGGAAATCTGTCCCTGAGTCCCTAATATTCCCACGTTTGCTTGCTCCATGTGCCCAGTTGGAAATCATTGTGAAGGAGCATGCAGTCTGACAGAGCGCCTGGGAGAAACCTTCACTGTCTGATCTAGGAGCTGTCTATTCCAGCTGTGAGACCGGAGGTGTAAAGGGGAGCACCTTGGTATTCCGTGGTGAAGATTCAGCTTGTCCTCATCATATTATTGTTAAAAACCTTCTGTCAGAAACAGCACAGAAAGAAAGGAACAGGAGGCGGCTATTCCACACACCGGTCCTTTCCGACCATTTGATATCGTCATGGCTGATCAAGCGCTTCAATGTTTTACCCCAACTCATCCACAACAACATGTCACACAAAGGGAAAAAAGACATTCCAGCAATCGCAAATGTTTATGCCACTATAGGACGGAAAAGATTTTCGAGACAGTGGGTTTCTGCACGAACTTTGCAGGTTTTGCGGCTGAGCAGCTGATTCTGGTTGATCATGTTTCAAACGATATGATTGCTTCAAACCCCCCAACCAAGAAGGTAAAGAATGTTCTCTGATCATCAGCAGAGTCGTGAACTCCTGACGACGGGAATTGATGATGATTCAGCAGAACAATCATTGATTGAGCTGGCATCTAAACTCCGATTCTTTTGGAAATCAAACCCAGAAACTTTGAATAGCAATGATATCAATGCTGTAGAAATCTAATGTGCTTTTCATTGCGCCACAGAGCCGTGCTAGCCACAATTGTATTGCACCCAAAGTTGCGGTTGTCGTGGAGAAAATGTAGACAAACAGTAGGAAATGCAGAGAGACCTTCAAGGAGTAGATATTTTATTTGTAAACAAAAAAACCGTGACATTCAGAAAGCAAATTCTTGAATGCCCTCGAACCTCAGGGTCCATGGCACTACTTTATACCTTTTCTTTACTCAGGTTTCTTAGCTTATCAGCACGGCCAACTGTGTTATTCCGAATTACTTCACTCCAGCTACACAATAAACCAATGATGTTAGTTCCTATTATCACTCCATTTCTGCCACTATGGGTTTTCCAACATTCAACGTAATATTATTCTATTGTCATGATTTGGTATTTTACTGCCACCTCTGCTACAATTATCTTCCATCCAAGACTAACCTGTCATGATTAGATATTTAGCTCCCCAATCTACCACAATGTCCCAAACTGACTCTACTAACTACCGATTTTATATTTAATGTCTTATCCTGCTACGAGGGTCTCAAACAGGTTGACCCTACGAACTATCAATTGAATATTAAAAGCCATGTCCAAAATATCTATTGTCATGACTTGTCCCACCCTGCAATGATGATATTTAACAGGCAAGGCTGACTTGACTAATTGTTATTATCTCAGCCTGCCATAGTAACCTTTCAGCACATTCTGACTCTAACTGGTGTAGGAGCATTGCACTATTCTTTTCCCCTCCTGCCACAGCGGCCCCATCCTGCCAGAGTGATCGTCTGACTAGTGTAGCATTCCACACACCCCTTGTAACAGATTTCCAATAGTATCCATGCGTATAACCTTCCCATGCTTTTATGGTCTCTATTTTCGGTACGGTGTTTGGATCTTTCATCAGACATCTGCTTATCTTCACCCCACTTTCCAGTACCTGGTCCTTATCCATGTGTACTCTAGCTTCTCAAGTATTCAGCTAAATATTCCTGAAATATTTTGATGTCTCGTAGATTTACCACACGTTCAAACAGTGAATTCCAAATAAGCAACAATCTCAGAGAGAAAACTTTCTTCCTGTATCTGCTCTGAAAATCCTCTCCCTTGCGTTTACCGTACATCCCTGGTTGTTAACACTTCCATTGAGAAGTTTATTCCTATCACACATACCGATCCCCTTAATCTGCACCTTCATCACTTCCTCACTCAGCCTTCTCCGCTCTCAGATAAAGAGCCTGAGCTGAGCTCGTCTATCTTCGCCATGGCGAGAGTGTCGTGCTAGAAAACTGCAGCAGGTCAGTCAGCATCCGAGGAGCGAGAGAATCGACGTTTCAGGCATAAATCTTTAATCAGGAATGAGTCTTGTGGGTGGGGACTGAGAGATAAAAGGGAGGGGGTTGGGGTTGTGTGAAAGGTTGTTGGTCAAGTGATAGGTGGATGGAGTGGGGAAGAAAGTGCAAGTTAGAAGGGGAAGAGATGAATGGGTCCGGAGGGTAGTGCCGAGTTGAATGCTTTGGAATGTGATAATGTGTGTGGGGTGGGGGGAGGGGAAATGAGGAAGCCATTGAAATCCATATTTATCCCGTGTGGATGCAGATTCCCAAGAAAGAATATGAGGCATTCTTCTTCCAGGCGTCAGGTGGTAATGGTTTGGCTGTGTCTTATGCCTGAACCGAAGGTTGTCCTGTTCTGTAATTCACATTACAGGAGAGATGTGAAGAACGACAGACTTGGAAAATGGACAAAAACTTCTAGATTCAGAGTTAGAATTAGACGCAGTGAAGACAGATATCATTTGGCCAGTTGAGTCTGCATTGTGCCATCGACGCGATTCACACTCCCCCACCCTATCTTTCTCAACCCGCATTATGGATGCACCTACAAAAAATACTCCAAATGCATCACTAGAGAGAAATCAGAGTAAACATAGTGAATCAAAAACAGTTCCGATGAAGTGTCTGTTGAACCGAAGTCGTCATTCTTTTTGCCCCGAGCTGCAATTCCTATTTTTGTCTTTTATTCATAGATCTTACAGACCATTCAGGTTTTGTTTGCCATCTATCTGAATTGGTCTATGCCTTGGCATCACAAATTCACATCTGAATACTTCTGAAACTTAGGAGGATTTCTGCCCTAAAACATTTGCTTGCGCTGAGTTCCAGAATTCAACTACCCACTGTTTCAAAACATTTGTCTGCGCATTCACTCAAATCTTTTCACCTCTGTCCATAAATCCATGCCACACTCCCCCGCCCCCCCACCCCCACCCCGACCCCCCCATGATTGATCTCACCATCTAAGAGAAACGTTTTATCAGTCTACGCCATCCATATCCCTGATTATTTTGCACATCTCAATGTTGTCTCCTCTCAATCTCTTCTGCTCTAAGATAAACAACTCCAATCTATCCAATCTCTCTTCATAACTGAAACTATTCTTCTCAGACAAGATCCTGGGAAATCTCTTCAACATCATTTCCAGTGATATCACATCTCTGCTATAATGTGAATTGCAGAACTGCACACAATAGCTTAGATAGAGCCGAATGAGCAAGAGAAGTAAATGATGTCGAAATCCACAGAAATATGTCTTTTAGAATAAAGTTTCTTTTCCTCAGTGCTGCCCTGTTTCCTTTTCTTGAGCCTGATATTCCAATAATCTCTAGTCCATATCAGTAAAAGCTGCTACATGAGAATTAATCTCACGACTGTGGTATTGAAATGGATTGACTGGTTTGAAGGTGAGCACGTGGTTATTCTATGACGGCACAGAGGCGCATGAAATGCCAAAGCTGGGAGTGGTCCTGGTCAAAGGCGGGAAGAGTGGCATATTTGTCTCCGTTTATTAGATTATTAAGATACAACAGCAGCATTAACCCGCACTGCAGATTGACTCAGCGGAAGCATACTGTGGGTCACGAGAGGTCGATGAATTGGAAGCGTTCTCTGACACTTTCCTTAACAATGCGCCATTTTGTTACTTTTACTCGAAGAGCTGTTTTTGATCACAACGTCTCCACATTGGCGTCTTGCTCCCAGTAAACACTCCAATCCCGCGTACATAACTTAAATTCCGACACGACCACATGTCATATTCTCATTCCCTCTGTGATAATCGGAATTGACAATGTCATTTTCTGCGATGGAGCAATGTAGCATGGAGTTGGTAGTGTAGTGAACAAAGAAGAACAATGAACACAGAAAATTTGCAGCCCAGGAACTGCCCTTTGGACCTCCAAGCCTGAGCCAATCCAAATCAACTGGTTAAACCTGTCGCCCAATTTCTAAGCAGTTGTATCACTCTGCTCCTCACTGACTCATACATCTGTCCAGGCGCACATTAAATGAAACTACCACGTCAGCCTCTACTACTTCTGCTGGCAACGCATTCCAGCACCTACCACCCGTTGTGTAAAATACATTCCATGTATATCCTTCCTAAACGTTTCACCACTCTCCCTGAACGCGTGACCTCTCATTATTGAATGCCTCACCTTGGGAAAAAGCTTATCTCAATCCGTCCTGTCTGTTCCCTTCATGATTTCGTAGACCTCAATCAGGACCCCTCAATCACGTTTTTTCTAATGAAAAAAATAGTAACCTACTAAACTTCTCTACAGACCTAGCATCTTCTATACCAGGCAACATCCTCGTAAACCTTCTCTGCATTCTATTCGAAACATCCACATCCTTTTGGTAATGTGGCGACCAGAACTGTACAGAATATTCTAAACGCGGCTGAACCAAAATCTTATACAATTGTAACATGACCTGCCAGCTCTTATACTCAATGTCCAGTCCGGTGAAGGCAAACATGCCATATGTCTTCTTGACCACAAGATCCACCTGTGCGGCCACCTTCAGGGGACAAAGGACCTGAGCTCCCAAATCTCACTGCTCATCAACTTTACCCACAGCTCTTCCGGTTACAGTATAGTTGGCTCTAGAATTAGACTTCCCAAAATGCATCACCTCACATTTGTTTGGATTGAACTCCATCTGACACCTATCCGCTCAACTCTTCTGTCTATCTATATTCCCCTTCATTCTTTGACAGTTCCCTTTACTTTCTGACTACTCCACCAATCTTCGTGTTATCTGCAATTATAATGGCGCTATTTGGGCAAGCAACCCTTGGAGACTGGAACATGGCAGTGTTCATTCCATCCAGCCATGAACCATGTTTGGATGCCTGTTTCCAGTGAAGTGCCACTGTTTCCTGATGTAAATCACTAATTCAAACTTCGTTGTAGGAGTCATGATTTAGAAGTTTACAGAAGATACAACAATTGGTCGTGTAGTTACCTATGATGAATAATGTCAGGGACCGCAGGGATGTATGAATCAGGTGTAAAGGAAAAATGGCGAATGGAATTGAATCCAAATGAATGAGTGGTAATGAATTTGGGGAGTTATAACAATAACAGTGAGGATTCTGATTGGTGCACAGTAACAAAGAGATGTTGGATTGGACATTCACAGATCTCTGAAGATTGTTGTACAGGGAGATCAGTTGTTCATGAGGGTTTTTGGATATTTTCTGTTGTTGCCACAGACTGTAGAAGATATTCGATCTTTAGCAACCGCCAGTTTAAGAAACAACTAAGGGAATGAGTTTGGTCAATGCAATAATCAACATTTTTAAAAATTGGAAGACAAAAGAGGGAGGCCTGAAGTATAAATCGTAGGCCATCAAGACCGCTTCACCACTCAATGAATTTTCCACTGATTCCTCTCCTAGTCATGCTGGTATGTGCCTTGGAGGGTAATTTGCAAATGGTGAAGATTCATTACATCTTCAACCTTGTCCTTATAGTCAGTACAGTTTTTGAGCTTTGAAGGTTCTGTCAACAAAGCCTGGATGACTTACTCCAGTGAATCTTCTAGGTGATGCAGGCTGCTGCAATTGTGCCTTAGCAGTTAAGGGAATAAAAATTCAGGTGTTGAAAAATGTACAGTTAAGTGAATGCATTTTCGTGGAGGGTGGTCCTGTTCCTTCAGTGGTATTGAAGCTGAACCCACCTAGGCAACTGGAGAGAGTTCTGTTAAACATCTAATTTGTGCGTAGCGGACGATGTAGGCTTCACGGAGACAAGAGTTGAGTTAATAATCAAACAAAAACGACCGACGGACATGTTTTTGAAGTTAACTTCTTGATATGGGCGGTTCAGGTCCTATTTCTCCGAAATAATAGCCCCCCAGGACGATTACACGGAGGAATTCAGTTACAATGAAGTCATTGAATGTCAAACGAATATGATTAGATTCTCATTTGTCAGAGTTACCATTGCTGTATTTGGTCATTCTGTGGATCAATCCGATTCCAAAAGCTTTCTGATTTCAAGTTCCAATTCCATCTGCGCCTGAGATTTCTCTACCTGTCTTAATAGTATGTAAGGACGCTGAAAAGGACAGCAGAGATTTACAAACGTGTTGCTAACTCTGTATAACATGGAGATTCATGGAATGATTGTTTAGGCTAGGATTGAAACAAAGGATATGGAGGGGAGATATAATCACACAATAACAATTATAAACGTTCAATATTCGTAGGATCTTGACAGGGTAGCGACACGCAGGTGGTTTCCCTATGCTCTAAGGAGAGCACCAGACGACATGAACTCAAATTTAGATATTGCCCATTTAATTCAGAAATGAGGAGTAATTTCTTTGCTCGGGACCAAGGAATCAACCGCTGTTGAGACTGTGTCGTTGGTTATTTTCAAACTGTTCCAGATTGTTAATCAGAAAGATGATGAATCTTTGTCGAGGTAAGTGAGCAGAAAGGAGTTGAAGATTATCAGATCAACCATGAGTTCGTTGAATGATGGGGCAGACTCCATGGGCTGAATGGCATACTTCCACATTTGATCGAATGCCTTATTTTATTCATAAGTTCAGCATTGTGAGGGGATGGGATGAAGTGATAGAGAAAGTGTTATTAAACAGATCAGACAGATCAGGAACAAGGCTCGTAAACGCAGGAAGAAGAAATGTACTCTGACCTGTGGGCAACAAATGACATTGGCCACAGCGCAGGTGGCTGTGTACAGAAGCTGTGATTGCTGAAGAACGTTGGTAGACCTTATACAGTTGGCAAGTCAGTGATCACACTGGATGATGGATCATTGTATTATTCATCCACAACAGGCATTTGTGAAAGAATGAAAGGTTCGCTTCATTGGAGAAGTTTTTTTTGCGGTTCCAATTACAAGTGACTGTTTGAAATACTGATCAGATCATTGTGTGAAGTGTGAGGTTAAAAATCTCATTTGCAACACCAATGGATAAACTTGCGCTCCCGATCTCTTGTTATTTGTTTCTCTTTTTTGATGTAAATTCATAGGAGGACAAAATGAAATGTGGGGGTGGAGGTGGGGGGTGTCGCGGAAGAAAAATGTGTTCCTTCTCATTACACCAACTTAATCTACAATTGAATAGAATGACTGCTCTAACTCTTCCTTTCGACTTTAGTGTGGTACCGATTATTCGTGAATCTCCCATGCGGTGAAGGACAAGAAAAATACTCTCGATCCAGTGTATACCAGAATGTGAGGTGCAAAGAAAAACTGCAGTAGCGGTTTGTGAAGTTAGCAACGAGAGTGTGACTCGAACCCGTGAACGTGGAGCACATTGGTATAATAACCCACCAGCATAATCTCTCGGTCTCCTCTGTACATTTTGTAGTGGGGTGACATGTGACTTCATCACGGTTACATGCGGTGAAAGTCATGGATGAGAAAGTTCCAGGGCGGAATCGAATCCACACCATTGTGTTTCTGCTTTCACTGGAATTATAATAACAGCAAATTCCAATTAATAGCCAAGCTGGTCAGAATGAATAGCTGTCATTGATACATTCTGATTCAGAACTGTGTCCGAATGAAACAGAGGACAAGAATTTTCCGTCATATTCACGCCTACATTTGACTCATAATTTCTTCAGTTACTTTCTCTCTCTCGTGAAGAAGCAGCCATGGAGATGGAAGCAAAGACGATGTTGTGGATCAATGGCCTTTCTCATGTGGCTGAACCTGATCTGGATTAAATCGCAAGAAACACTGTTTGTTCGTTTCATATTAATTTTGCTGCAACCTCACAATGTTCATTGCAATAATCAGAAGTGAATTAGATTTATCTAATTGGAACAATTAATGTTCTATTCAAATTTGCTCCGACTTTATTTCAGCTTAAGGTAAATATTGCTAAGAAAATAAGAGGGTTAAAGTGCAAAGGAAAACCCAACAGTTTTGTTGCTCGTTGCTTTGGCAGGTTTCACTGAATGGACCAAATATCTTGGTGTTTGTCGCGTGTGATTAAAGCAGGAAGTCGCTCTGCAAGCAACTGGTCACTTCCTATTCATTATGTAATATCATCCCTCCACAATAAGAAAAATCCACTCAGTTCCATTTACAATGCTTCAGGTACATGATTATGCCAAATCTTTCAAAATCCAGAATTTTTGGAATCGAATCATATTCATCTGCACAGGTTCACGAATTTCTTTACATTTTAAGTCAACCAACTTAGGCATTGTTTCCCCGCAATATCCGACCGACTACACCCCAGCCCTACACCTTTACCGAGCCACACGCTGTCTCTCTCTCTTTGTGAAATTGATTTCTTGTATGCCACCAAATGTGCCTTCCAAATATTTTGTAAAACAGATTCTCGGAGTGACAGCGATTCACTTCTAAGTTATTCAAAGGTTTTATCAAAGGTTTTGAATGCCTGTCCTCTAGATGTTTACTTAATTGAAAGAGAGCATTTTCCACCTATTTACTCTGTCCAAACATTTCATAACATGAAAACCCCCAATTAAGTCTTTCTTGGTTCAGGGATAACTGTTCTAAATTTTCGAAGATAACAAGTAAATAAAATCTCGTCCTCAGTAAACCCCGTCAGCGTCGTCTCTAATGGCTTTACACCCCAGTAAACACCGTCATTATCAATTCTGATAGAATCACGGAATCCAACAGGGCAGAAAGAGCATTTCAGTCAATCGAGACAGTGTCGACTCTCTGAAGAGCATCTCACCCAAACCTAGCAAGGGGCAACCCTCCCCATTAGAATGTCAAATAAACCTGTTGGAATATAACCTGGCGTCCTGTGACTTCTGACCTTGTCCCTGCGTTACCCGTGGCTAATTCATTAAAATTACTAAATTCACTCCCTGGACACGAGAGGGCAATTTAACTTGGCCAATCAACATAACCCTCAGACCGAACAGCAGTGCAAATTTCTGAGCCAATGTTCCATCATCGTGAGCAAAATCTGTATCATTATTAATGGCTTTATACCCTAGTAACTCAGCCTCATCAAAGCAAATCAACCCAAACTCAATATCTCGAAACGCTACTCTGTGCTTTACGTTCTGATTCGTGCTGCGCCAAATGTTTCTGCACTCAGATTTGAATGCTTTTACGCTGTTTCTTCCTCACCTTCCTGCTTTCAATAAACACTTCAATCCGGAACAAGTCTGTCAAATGTTTTTCATTACAACACAGTAACAAGGTGTAGTTTGCAGAAGTCACGTGTTTGCACTTACACTCTCACTCTTTCTATCTGAGAGTTGCAGTTCTTCCCCACCTTGATTCAGGCAGCACTGTCCTTCCTGTGACATACCCCATCGAGAATGAAAGGAGAAGTATCAATACCCGCACTTGGGAACGGGGCGACAGTTTTAAAATATTTACGCTGTCCCCAGTGGAGAATTGAGCCCTGTGATAGGCGGGGACACAAGCCACTATACTACCGAGGACAAGAGTGTCAAAGGAGGCCCTTCAATCAATTGTGGCCACACTTGTCAAAAACAATGCCTAATGAACGGAATCCCATTTCACAATGCTTATCCCACAGCCTAATATGTTTTGGCATCACAAGTTCACATCTGAATATTTATTCAGGTTATAAGGGTTTCTGCCCCTCTGAACAATGCAGACAGCCTACTTCAAATTCCAACCACCCGCTGGCTGATAAACGTTTTCCACTCATCTTCTCAAATCGTTCTGCCCTTTTCCTTAAATCTCTGGCCCCTGCTGATCGATCCCTCCATCAATGGCAAACTCGTTCAGCCAACCCTGTCCATCCCCTAACTCATTCATGTCTTGTCTCCATCTCCGTTGAACTGCGACAAACACTCTACACTGTCCTGTCTTTCTTCCTAACTGAAACTCTTCAGCCCAAACAATATCCCGGTAAGTATCTCCTGCAATTTTCTCAGTGTGATCACATCCCTGCTATAATGTGACTTGCAAAACTGCACAACAACACTCTCACTTGAGCCTAATGAGCATTTGTTTTAAAATTTCTGGATTAGTATGAGGGCGATTCTGGCGAGGCCGAATTTATTACCCATTCCTAATTACACAGAGGGCAGTTGAGACACAATCATATTGCTATGAGTCTGAAGTCACCTGCAGCCCATCCCGAAATGACATCAGTGAAGCTGATTTATTTTTTAACAATTGTCAATGGTTATACAGCAGTCATTAGATTCTTCATTGCAGATATTTATTGAATCCAAATTTGACGATCATGACATGGTGGGCTTCAAGCCCGAGTGCCCAGACTATTACCTCGGTCTCTGGATTATCAGTCCTACGAAATTACCACAAGACCAACGCAGAATGCCACAAAAGCTGATCTTTTCCAATAAAATGTCTTATCACCAACATGCCCTGGGTATTTTCCATGGGCCTGATGCTCCAATTGTCTCTGGCCTATGTCAGTAAAAGCTGCTCCATGGGGATTGATTTCACAACCGTGGTATCCAAATGGATCGAATTGTTTAAAGGTCGCGATGGTGGGATTGGAGCACGTTCACCCAACAACAGTGACCGCAGCAGCAGCACAGACAGAACAGTATGAACATGAAAGAGAGTGATAGATTGTGCATTGCCTCAGAGAAATGGGGGGAGGGACGGAAAGGAGGTTGAATAATCGTGGGAAGGAGAGAAATCTCCGACAACGGTTGTGTTTGAATCCTGATATATGAAACGCAGAGATGTGACAGAGCGGAATTGAAGGTAAAAGAATTAATTTCTGAGCATGTGTCACAAGAAGGACAATGGAGAGAACACTTAGTGCCGTGATTTGGTTTCAAATCGAGGTTGCTGTGGTCACAATGCAAAATACCGACAACCGCGATCACAGTAACCACAGAACAGGATGCTTGCAAGCAGCAATAAGTATACTAGCAGAGGAAATGTTCGGAAGAATAGCAAATGTACAATATAAGTACTCAGCGAACAATGACAGACATGTGGGAACTGACAGTGAGCTGAATCTTTAAGTTCGGTGTCCTCAGAGGCTGTGGAGACCCCTTGAAAGAAAATGTTGAAAACTGATGTTGATAGATTTCAACAAACATCAAAGACTCGGGGGACAGTACAGGATATTGCTGAAATGTATGCTTCAATACCATTTTAGCTTAACATCGGCACAGCCGCCCAGATCCAACCGGAAATGGGTTTGAAATGAGTGCGCGGAGTTATTCTCTGTCTCCATTGATGCAATAGGTGAGCGTGCGTCCTAAAATGATGATATATAGGCGCAAGACATTCCTCAGTTGAGTGTGCTCCTCATCAAGGGAATGGTTGTCCCCGTTTATACTCTCATAGCGATCTACATTACATCTTTCTAAGACAGCTGAGTGGCACAACTGGAGCGTGTTGAGCCGTGAACTTTGCAGTGGTGGGTTTAAAAGATGATTTTGCTATTTGGATCTGTGTTTCCGATACTAGCGGTGGCAGCAACATTTGCTTGCATCAGCTCTGTAGCAGTTTCTTCCACACAGTCAAGACTTCAACGTGGAGAAAGTGGTGTTGGGGTGATATTTTAAACTATCCGTCCTTGGCGACTGGAACACAGAAAGGGTGATGTTTAAGTTCGACGAATAAAACCTGGAATGCAAGCTTGACCCCAGGAACAGAGATCATGACTTTAATTTCCTGCAATCCCATTCATTCATGTCCTTTATGCAGGGGATTCAACCATCTTCATCCAGTCCAGCCTACGAGTAACTCCAGGAGCAGGAAAAACATTAAGGACCCTTAATTCAGGAATCCCCGTCATGTGGGGAAGCAGTCTAATCGGCCCTTCCAGTCCACACGGTCCATTCGAAGCGCATCCCACCAGACCCCACGGTATTCCCTGTCCCATAAGCCTGCATTTCCCATTGTTGATCCCTGTAACTGGCACATCTTTGGTCAGAGGGAGAAATAAAAACGCAAACATACAGAGAATGTGCAGACTGCCCACAGACAGACACCCGAGGCTGGGATCACACCCGGGTTTGTGGTGTAGCCAGACAGTAACGAACGAGGGGCGAACAATAAATGTTGTCCTCACCAGTGATTTTCACACCCTGTGGTGAATGAGAAAGAATGAAAACACTTTCACAACATGGACAACACGATTCGTATCTGTGTGGACACAATTTGAAAGGATCGTTCACCCTGGGTAGAAAAAAGGAGGCCAATACCACAGAGAAAGCAGGGCAATGTGGGAATTGCTGGAAGGGAGTCAATTAACTACAGAAATGGAAACTCATTTAATCAGTAACAATGGGGAGAGACCGTTCACCAGTCCCGTGTGTGGGAAGGGATCACTGAGCAAAACAACCTCCGAGACTCCAGCAGGATTACATATCCCATCAGGTGTTCGGTTATGCTGTCAATGCTGCTGTTAATCCCAACCAGGTATTTGTTCCATAGCGTCAATCATAGATTCATACAGCATGAAGACATACAGGTCAGTCAGTCCAACCAATCCATGCTGAACACATTGCCAAACTAATCTATTCCCATCTGCCTCCTGCTGTACCCTCTGAGTGGTTATAATGCCCTTTTAGTTTTATTACTGTGGTGTTTATCCAATAACCCAGGTAATATTTTGGGTATAAAGCGTTCAGGTCCTGGCATGACAGATGGCGGAGTTTGAATTCAATAAGCACCTGGAATTGAAGAGTCTCCTGATGATCTGAATCAGTTGTGTGGAAATTCCCATTTGATTCACTCATACCAGTTCGGAAAGCAACCATGCCATAGTCATCTGCTCCTTCTCACATGAGACTCCAGATGGATAATATCGTGGTTGACTCTTAAATGCCCTCTGGGAAATAACTGACGTATTAGGCATGAATAAATTTATTTTAAAAATCCCACTTTCCAATTCATGTTTGGCATCAATTGTCCATTAATTGTTGCAAACGTACCCTCATCCATCACTTCCTCAGCAAGTTAATTGCACACGTAAAACACCTTCCCTAAAAAAAAGCCTCATATGCCTTTTTAAAAAAAAATCTCTCTTTTCATCTTAAACATATGCCCTCTCGTCTTGAAATTCCCCTCCTGGGAAAAGGCCGCTATCGTTAACTCTAACTTGCCTCTCAAGAATTCATAAACGCCTGTCAGGTCGCTGCTCAAACCCCTAACCTAGAGTGAAAACAGTCTCCACTCAGAGAAAGTGAGAACCGCAGATGGTAGATCAGAGTCGAGAGTGTTGTGCTGGGAAAGCACAGCAAGTCAAGCAGCATCTGAGGAGCAGGAGAATCAACGTTTCAGGAAGAGCCTGGTGAACGACACTTGCCCGAAAAAAAAATTATTCTCCTGCTCCTCGGATGCTGCCTTACCTGATGTGGTTTTCCAGCACCCCAATCTCGAATCTGAAAATAGTCTCAGCCTATCCAGCCTTTCATTATAACTCAAACCTTCCACAGGCAACATGCGTGTATACCTTTTCTGAACCTACTCCAGCTGAATAATATCATTCCAACAACTGGGCGACCAGAACTGGACAGAATATTCCAGAAGAGGCCTCATAAATGTCCTGCAACGCTTCAACATACCGTCCCAACTCCGAAACACAAAGGACTGAGCAATGAAGGGAAGTATGTTAAATGCCTTTGAACCATCTTGTCTGTAGGTAGTGCAAATTACAAGGAATTATGTACCTTCATCCCGAGCTTCCGTGTTCTCCAACATACGCAAAGCCATACTCGATATGTTGTACCGAAATGCAATACCTTCCATTTATCCAGATTGAACTCCATGTTACATTTTTTAGTCCAACGACTCATTGGATTAAGATCCTTTTGAAACTTAGATAATCTTCCTCACTGTCTACAACTCTGGTGTCACCCGCAAAACTATGAAGCATGTCTGCTGTTAATTCCACTGTTTTCTCATATAGATCAATGATTCCTATTTACTTGTAGTTGCCGTGATTTAGCAGTGTGCAAATCATACAACAGTTAATCATGCAATTAACCATGAGGAAGAAAGCCGCAGACTGCAGGGAGATATCAAACTATTGGAAATAAAAATGGTGAAAGCAATTCCTTCCAGGGAAGTGGGTGATATTGAAGCAAAATTAAACTTCAAACCAGCTGCCCACGCTCCAGTTATGGCACTCAGGTGTCTCAGCAAGATACACTGTAGATTGCTGTTATTATAAACGGGAACAAATTTTCCCTTCTGCCCCGCATTTGACCAGAAGCTCTCCCAACCTCGGAATTGCTTGCGCCTCTAATCCATCATAGAAACCGTGCATTCTCCGGTTGCGTCACTTGAGCCATCGAGTATCTCTGCGACCTCATTCCCATCCCGATTTCAAGTTGCTTCTTCGCGACTGCGCCACTCAGTTCCTCTGATTCTGGGGCTGGGAACTGGGACTATGTGGAAGCAGTGGTTACCACCTTGTGGGGGGAAACTCGTGAAGTAGCCGATGTTCAACTGCATTGATATTGAAGTACACATTTCAACAAAAGCTTGGTAAAAACAATGACTGCAGATGCTGGAAACCAGATTCTGGATTAGTGGTGCTGGAAGAGCACAGCAGTTCAGGCAGCATCCGAGGAGCAGGAAAATCGACGTTTCCGGCAAAAGCTCTTCATCAGGAATACAGGCAGAGAGCCTGAAGGGTGGAGAGATAAGTGAGAGGAGGGTGGGGGTGGGGAGAAAGTAGCATAGAGTACAATAGTTGAGTGGGGGAGGGGATGAAGGTGATAGGTCGGGGGGAGGGTGGAGTGGATAGGTGGAAAAGAAGATAGGCAGGTAGGACAAGTCAGGACAAGTCATGGGGACAGTGCTGAGCTGGGAGTTTGAAACTGGGGTGAGGTGCGGGAAGGGGAAATGAGGAAACAGTTGAAGTCCACATTGATGGCCTGGGGTTGAAGTGTTCCGCGGTGGAAGATGAGGCGTTCTTCCTCCAGGCGTCTGGTGGTGATGGAGCAGCAATGAAGGAGGCCCAGGACCTCCATGTCTTCGGCAGAGTGGGAGGGAGAGTTGAAATTTTGGGGCACAGGGCGGTGTGGTTGATTGGTGCGGTAGTCCCAGAGATGTTCCCTAAAGCGCTCTGCTAGGAGGCGCCCAGTCTCCCCAATGTACAGGAGACCGCGCCGGGAGCAACGGATGCCATAAATGATATTGGTGGATGTGCAGGTAACAAAAGCTGCACTGTCCCCAGAGTCTTTGATGTTTTGGAGAAATCTATTTATCTCAGCCTTCAGCATATTAATGGTGAAATCACCACAGCCTCTGTGGGCACCGATGTAAAACGGTCAGCCCATTCTGAGTTCCCACATATCTGCCACTGTTCACTAAGCACTGATATTGTGCATTTGGTGTTCTGCCTAACATTTCTTATGACACTGTACTTATTGCATATGCTAAATGTGTTCGTCTGTGTGGTGCGGTGATCGTATTGTGGTTAGTGCTCTGCACTGTGGCCACAGCAACCTCACTAAGAGCGTTGTATCCCAATCTTTCGTGAAACACAAAGGAATCAGTTGTTTTAACGTTTTGATTTTCTCCAACGTGATTTTTTTCCTTCAAGCTCTGCTCACTCACATCTCTGTGTTTCATATGTCAGAATTCAAATCCACCCGTTTTCAGAGATTTCTTCCCTCCTATGATGACTAACCGAACTTTCCATCCCATACCCCCATTTCATTAATTTGGAGATGCCGATGTTGGACTATGGAATACAAAGTTAAAAATCACCCAACACCAGGTTATGATCTTACAGGTTTAATTGAAGCACTAGCTTTCGGAGCGCTGCTCATTCATCATGTGTTTGTGGAATCATTTCCTGTTTCACTAAGGTATTGCAGAATCTAATACAGACGCTCCCATTGATACTGATCAGTCTGTGTGGGTGGGGTCACTGTTGCTGGGTGAACGTGCCCCAACCCCACAATCGGGACTTGCAGACCATTTGATCCATTTGGTTAACATTGTTGTGAGATCAATACTCATGTACCAGCTTTTACCGACATGGACCAGATATTATTGAGGGGGTCAAGCTCAGGAAAATGGCACAGAACTGTATCGGGGAAAAGGGACATCATTGGAGAAGATCAGTTTCACTGCTTTTCTGCAATGGCTGAGCCCTATTACCACTGAACACTGAACTGTTAATTCAGACACCAGCGACCTGGGTTTGACTCCGACCATGCTAGGTGGTAGAATTGGGATTCAATAAATATCTGGAATTACGAATCTAAAAACTCCTATATATCCATGTTCAATTGTTGAAAAAACAAAACCATCTGACCTCATTTAAGGAGTGAGACTGCCATTCTTACCTGCTCGGGCATCCATGTGACTCCAGACTCACTACAATATGGTTGAGTCTCAACAACCCGCAGTGCAAGTCGGGATCGTAATAAATACTGCCAAGCCAACGACGCCCTCATACTGTAACGGAATAGAAAAAAAAGTTCATTCGGCTCTAGCTGGATTACTTTGCACAGTTCTGTAAATCAGAGTACTACATGGATGTGATCGCACTGGGAACGTTGCAGTCGAGATTCACTGGGATATTGTCTGGGCTGAAGAAACTCAGTTGTGAGGAGAGATTGGACAGACTGGGGTTGTTTGTCACCGAGCAGAGCAGATTGAAGAAGACATGATTGAAATGTACAAAATAATGAGGGATATGGATAGGATAGACTGAAAGAATCGTTTCTTATTGAAGGAGAGATCGAACACTTGGCCAAGAGACTTCAGAAAAAGGCAGAAAGTTTTGAGTAGATTTGCGGAAAGGGTCAGAGAGGCGGAAATCGTTCTAACATTTAAAAAAATTGAGATGTGAATTTGTGATGCCAAAATATATAAGACTATGGGCTAAACGGTGGAAATCTTGATTCAGGTCGTTAAGCAGTTGTGTTGGACAAGTGCGGCCACAACAGGATGAAGGGCCTCCTTCGATGTTGTTGTCCTCCACAGTATCGTGGTTAGTGTCCCCGCCTGTCACAGGGATCAATTCCCCGCTGGGGGCTTCGTAAAGATTTTAAACCTGTCGCTCTTTTCACCACTGAAGGTTATTAATGCTTGGCCTTCCATTCTCGATTGGATATGTCACAGGAAGGACAATGCTGTCTGAATCAGCGTGAAGACGGACTGCAGCTCCTGGGGAGAGAGGGTGTCAGTGACAGTGCAAACACGCAACTTCTGTAAACTGCACATTGTGTTTGTGTTGTAATGAAAACCATTATATAGAGTTGTTCCTAATTGATATGTTTATTTAAAGCAGGAATCTGAGGAAGAAAACAGAGTAAACCCATTCAGATCTGAGTGCAGAAACATTTCCAGCAGCACTAATGAGTTGTACAGCGTAGAACCTCGTTTGGATGCATTGAATTCGGGTTGGTGGGCGCAGCTTGCCTTCACTGGGTGGAGTTGCCAGTGTGTAAAGCCATTACACATGATACAGATAGTGTTCAATGTGATGGTACACTACAGTGGTTCGCAATGCTCTTAAGTCTGCAGGTTAGGTGGATGAACCATGTTAAATTGCGTTGATGTGTCCAGGGAGTGAATTTAGTAAATTAAGTGCATTAGCCATGGGTACCGCAGTGATAAGGTCAGCAGTCACACGATGCCAGGTTTTATTCCAGCAGGTGTATTTGTAATCACAAGCCAGAGGCCTGGAGGGATAGAGACGGGAGCTACGTCTGGTTGAGATACTATGCAGAGTCTCCCTACAGACTCTATTGGCTGAATTGTACTTTCAGCATTTTCGGGAATCTGTGATTCTATCAGAAAGGACGCTGCCAGCATTTACTGGGCTGCTAAGACATTAGAGACGATGCTGACAGCGTTTAGTGGGGATGGGATTTTATTTATTTGTGATTTGGAAAATTTTAAAGTAAACCAAGGAAAACCGAATGGAAGTTTTCCAGAGTATTTGAGGTTTGGAGAGAGTAAATATGTGGTAAATTCAGTCTTTCAAGTTCATAAATTTCTGAAAATCAAATTTCAAAACCATCGATGTCGGACAAAGAAATAATGGGAGCAGAATTTCTGTCACTCTGAGAATCCGTTTTCAAAATATTTGGAAAGGCACATTTAGAGACACACAAGCAGTGAGTTTCACCAGGAGAGAGACAGCCTGTTGCCAGGTAAAAGTGGGGTGCCGGGGGTAGAAGGTGTGAGGAAACAATGTCTAATTTGGACGACTTCAGATGAAAAGAAATATCGGAAACGTCTGCAGCTGAGTAAGATTCAGCAAGAATACTCAGAGTTTTGAAAGATTTATATTAATATTCCACGTGAAGCATTATAAATGGAACTGAGCAGATTTTGTATATTGTCAAGGAAAGCTATTCCATAATGATTAGGAAGTCACCCTTCTCTTGGAGATCGACTTCCTGCTTTAATTCCATGCCTTAACGATAAGAGGATGATCGCAATGATGTTGGGTTCATTTGATACCCACTGAAATCTGCCAAAGTAACTGAACATCAAAACTGGCATCTTGTTTTGTAGTTTAAACTTCTGTTTTTCTCATCAGTATTTTCTTTAAGCTGAAATAAATTCGGAGCAAAATTGAATACAACATTAAGCGTTCCAATCATATAAATCCAATTCACTTATTGGAATGAACAGAGTGAAGTTGCAGCAAAATTAATAAAATGAAAGGAACAGAACTGCATTTCCAGGAATTTTACCCAGTTCTGGTTCAGCCATATGAGAAAGCCCATCGAGCTAAAACATCACCTTCACGTCTCTCTCCATATATACTTCTTCATGTGAGAGAGAAACTGTCTGAAGAAATTATGCGTCAAGACTAAATGTGCGTGTGAATATGACGGGAATGTCATGTTTGCTGGTTCATTCTGAGACAGTTCCGACTCGGAATAAATCAAGGACAAGGTATTCCTTCCAAGGACGAGGTCAATTCCTTGGATTTTGCTGGTATTATTATTCCGCTGGAAGCAGAAACATAATGTTGTGGATTCGATTCCGCTCAGGGAATTTCTTATCCCCTAGGTGCACCATATGTGATCTTGATGTGGTCACATGTGAGCCCCTTTGCCATGGGCTGAAGTGTCCCAGAGGTGAAGGCGCCGGGTTGTTGTTTCATTGTGCATGTGTGGATTTGAATCCGACTCGGGCTGTTACTTCTCTCAAACGCAGCTGTGGTTTCTCTTTGTGCCGCGCATCTTTAGGATACATTGGATGGAGAATCTTGGTCTTGCCCTTCATTGCACTGGAGATTTGTGATAAATCGATACCTCATCAAAGTCGAAGTAAAGCAATTTGTTTCTGTTGTAAGTTACCTTGGGATAATGAAAAGGAGTGCAAACATTTCTTTCCTCCTTTCATTCCATCTTGACTTTCCATGAATTTACATCGAATGAAAGTGAAACAAATAAGGAGAGATCGGGTGCAATAGTTTATCCAGTGGGATTTTGAATTTTAATGTAATTCTCCACACAATGTTCTGATCAGTATTTGAAACAGTCAATTGAATTGGAACCACAGAAATCTTTTTCCAATGAAACGAATCTTTCATTCTTTCACAAACGTTTGCTGTGTGAATCATACCCCGATCCATCATCCAGCGTGATCACCAAGTTGGCAACAATATTAGATCCAACAATTTTCTTTAGCAAACACAAGTTCTGCACATACCCATCTGCGGTGTGCCCAGTGCCATTTGTTGTCTCCAGGCCACAGCACATTTCTTGTTCATGAACTTATGAGCCTAGTTCCTTATCTATCTGATCAGATTGGAAACATTTTCTATCACTTCATCCCATCCCCTCAGAATTCTAAAGGTATCAATACAATAAGGCGTTAGACCAAATGATGTAGGATTGGAAGTCGGCCATTCAGCCCATCGAGTCTGCTCCACCATTCAACGAACTCATGGCTGATCTGATAATCCTCAACTCCATTCTCCAGCATTGCCTCGACAAAGCTTCATCGTCTTTCTGGTAAAATATCTGTCTGGCACAGTTTGAAAATACACAACAACTCAGCCTCAACAACAGTTTTGGTAAGGAGTTACACCGATTCACTGGACCCTGAGAAAAGACATTCCTCCTCATTTCTGAATTAAATAGGCAATATCTAATTCTGAGTTCATGTCCTCTGGTGCTCTCTTCATTCCAGAGGGTGAACCACCTGCCCGTAACTACCCTGTCAAGATCCCATGAATATTGAAAGTTTATAAATATTATTATGTGATTATAGAGCTCCCCTCCGCCTCCTTTGTTTCAAGGAGAATACTCCCAGCCTAACCAATCATTCCACGAAACTCCATTTTCTCCAGTGTTGACAACATGTTCATTAATCTCTGCTGTCCCCGGCAGCGTCCTTACATATTATTAAGGCAGGTGGAGAAATTCATGCGAAGAAACGGTTGAAATTTCAAGCACAGATGGGAATTGGATCTTGAAATCAGTCAGCGACTGGAATCAGATTGGTCCACACAAGGGCGAAATAGAGTAATGATCACTCTGACAAATGAGAATCTAATCATATCTCACTGACATTCAATAACTTTACTGTAAACAAATTACCCCGTGTAATCGTCCACAGAGCTATTATTTCGGGGAAAAACGGATAGAAACTGGCTACATAAACACTTTGACAACAACAACATGTTCTTGAGACATTTTTTGATGATCAACTCAACTCATTGCTCCGTGAATCCGACATCATTTGCAAGGCACAAATGAGACGAGGAATATAACTGTCCATTTGCCTCGATGGGTGGAACTTCAATAACACTTAAGGAACTGGACACCGGCCAGGACAATGCAGTCATTTGAGTGTACCCTCTTCAACATCTGCAATATTCATTCCCTTCACTGCTAAGGCACAATTGCAGCAGAGTGCACCAACTATAAGATGCACTGGAGTAAGTCATTCGGGCATTTTTGACAAAACCTTCAAAGCTCAACAGCCGTACTGACTATAAGGACAAGGTTGGAAGATTCATCGAAACGCCAACATTTTCAAGTTCCCCTCCAAGGCCCATAGCACGCTGACGTGGAAAGGAATCAGTGATAAACTCATTGGTGAAACGGCCTTGATGGGCAAAGTTGCATACTTCAGCCTTCCATCTTTTATCTTACAATTTTAAGAAAAATGTTGATTGATGTGATGTGATGACCAGACTTGTGCTCAGTCCTTTAGCTGTTCCCGAAACCGGTGGTTGCTAAAGTTCTGCTATCATTCACAGCCTGTGGTCAACAATAGAAAATATCCGAAAACCCTCTCAATCAACTGACTCCCCTCAAGATGAGAGTGGTGTTGGAGAAGCACAGCAGGTCCGGCAGCATCTGAGGAGCAGGAAAAATGGACGTTTCAGGCAAAATCCCTTCATGAGGAATGAGACTGGGCGCATATGGGATGGAGAGATAAATGGGAAGGGTGTGGGGCTGGCGAGAAGGTAGCTGAGAGTGCTGTCAGTGAATGCAGGCAGGGGGTGAACATGATATGTCAGAGAAGTAGGTGGAATGGATAGGTAGGAATGAAGATACACAGGTGGGACAAGTCAGACAGATGGTGTTGAGCTGCAAGGTGGGAACTGGGGTAAGGTAGGGGGAGGGGAAATGAGGCAACGTGTGAAGTCCAAATTGATGCCATGGGGTTGAAGGGTCCCGAGGCGGATGATGAGGCTTTCTTCCTCCAGGCATCGGGTCGTGAGGCAGTGGAGATACAGGAAGCGCAGGACCTGCATGTCTTCGGGAGAGTGGGAGGGGGAGTTGAAATGTTTGGCCATGGGGCACTGGGGTTGATTCTTGTGGGTATTCTGGAGATATTCTCTGAAGTGCCCTGTGAGAACACATCTCCTCTCTCCAACTAAGAGGAGACCGCACGGGGAGTAACGTATACAAGAAGTGACATGTGTGAAAGTGCAGGAGAAACTTTGATGGATGTGGAAGCCTCCATTAGAGTGTTGGACAGAGGTGGGGAGGTAGATGTGGGTGCAGGCTTTTCAATTCCTGCAGTGACAGAGGAAGGTGCCAAGCGGGAAGGGTGAGTCATTGGACGGCGTGGACTTGACTGTGTAGTCACAGAGTTAATGGTCTTGGCGGAAAATGGATAGGGGTGGGTACGGGAACATATCCCTGGTGGTGGGATCCGTTTAGAGGTGGCCAAACTTTCAGAGAATTATGTGATTTATGCGGAGGTTGGTGGGCTAGAAGATGAGGACCCGGGGGTTCTGTCCTTATTCTGGTTGGAGGTGTGGGGTTCATGGGCGGAAGTACGGGACATGGATGAGATGCGTTGGAGGGCATCTTCAACCACATAGGAGGGGAAATTCTGGTCTTTAAAGAAGGAGGCCAACTGGTGTGTTCTGTGGTGGAGCTGGACCTTTGGGAGCACATGCGATTGAGGTGGAGGAATTGGGAATACAGGGTAACATTGCGCAAGAGGTTGGGTGGGAGGAGGTATAATTCAGATAGCTGTGGGAATCAGTGGGTTTGTAAAAAGTGTCAGCAACACTGACCTCAAGGGATATATTTCCCGCCCCACCCCTATCCACTTTTCACAAAGACTCTTTGCTCCACGACTGCCGAGTCAAGTCCATATCCTCCAATGACCCACCCTCCCCTCATGGCACCTTCCCCTGCCAACACAGGAAGTGCAAAACTTGCACCCACATCTTCTCTCTCACATCCTTCCAAGGCTCCAATGAGCCTTCCACATCCATCAAATGTGCATGTGCACGTCCACACGTGTCATTTATTGCATCTGTTGCTCGCGATGCGGTCTCTTCTACATTGTGGCCAACAGACACCTTCTCGCAGAGCGCTTCAGAGAACATTTCCAGGGCACCCGCAACATTCAACCCCAATGCCCCATGACCAAAAACATCAACTACTCCCCACCCCCCCTACTCTCCCGAGGTCATGCAGTTCCTCCACCGCCATTCCCTCACCACTAGACGCCAGATCTTCCACCTCGGGACCCTTCAACCCCAGGGCATCAAGATGGTCTTCACCAGTTTCCTCATCTCCCCACGACCACCTTATCCGAGTTCCTACTTTCGAGCTTGGCACCATCCCACTGACCTGTCACACCTGTCTATCTTCCTTCCCACCTATCCACTCCAGCCTCTTCTCCTACCTATCACCTTTAACCCCATCTCCATCCACCTCTTGCACTCTCAGCTAATTTCTTCCTAGACCCAGTCCTCCCGTTTATCTTTCCACCCTCGAGGCTCCCGCTTTGTTCCTGATGAAGGGCTTTTGTCCGAAACGTCATTTATTTTCTGCAACTCGGATGCTGCCTGACCTGCTGTGCTTCTTCAGCACCACTGTAATCTTGATTCTGATTTCCAGCACCTGCAGTACGCACTTCCGTCCAACTGATTACCCTGTCCATTGATCTTGAATAGGCCATTGAATAGGCCGTTGCTAAAGTTCCAGCATCATTTCCCTGCTCTTTTATTCCCACCTATGGTCAAGAACAGAAAGTATCTCCAACCCCTCGAGACCACTTGATCCCTTGTCCAATCACCTTCAAAAATTCGTGTATGTCTACTCCACTTTTTCTTTTATTACTTTAAACCACCCAGTATTCACACATTTATCATTGTTCCTCCCCAAATTCATTATCACCCACTTCGCTGGATTGAATTCCTTTCAGCACATTTTCTTGCCAATTGTTTACAATCTCCCTGCAGGCTATGGCTTTCTTCCTCATGGTGAACTACATGACTATTTGTTACCTGATTTGACAACTGCTAAATGATGGCCACGACAAATAAGTATAAATCATTGACCTATATGAGAAAACAATGGAACTCATAGAAGCCATGGTTCATAAGCTTGTAGAGGACAGCAGAATTGGAGACTGCAAAGAAGGTGATCTAAGTTTCGCGAAGGATCTTAATCCAATGCGTCTTTGGGCTGAAATATTTCACATGGAGTTCAATCCGGATAAATGGAAGGTATTGCATTTTTCTACATAAAACAAGAGTAGGGCTTATACAATTAATCATCGGGCGTTGTATAGTGTTGTGGAAAACGAAGGCCAGGGATGCAATTAAATATTTCTTTTTAGTTTGCTTCACATATAGACAGAATGGTAAATAAAAAAATTGTCATCCTGCCTTCGTTGTTCAGTCCTTTGAGTGCAGGAGTTGGTCCGTTATGTTGGAGTTGGATAGGATATTGGGTGAGGCCTCTTCTGGAATACTGGGTCCAGTTCTTGTCGGCCAGTAATAGCAAGGAAATTATTCAGCTGGAGTAGGTTTAGAACAGGTATACCAGCGTATGGCTAGTGGGGAAGGTTTGTGTTATAACGAAACACTGGATAGACTGAGAACATTCTCACTCGAGCATTGGAGGTTTCAAGGCGACCTGATAGAAATTTATAAATTATTGAGAGTTCAGCTAGAGTTAACTGTAACTGTCTTTTCTCCAAGGAGGGGGACTTCAAGTCAAGAGGGTAAATGTTTTAGGTGAAAAGAGAGATTTAAAATAAGACATGAGAGGCTTTGTTTTAACAGAGGATGGTTGATGTGTGCAATTCACTTCCTGAGACAGTGATGAATGAAAGCACATTTACAATATTTACAGGATAATTGGATCGATAAATGAATTGGAAAGATTCCATGAGATTAGAAAAAAGCTATTAATTTATGCCTAGTCCATTATTTATTGTCCAGAGGGCAGTTCAGAATCAACCACGATATTATGGATCTGGAGTCATATGTCAGCCAGACCAGATAAGTATGGCAGTTTCCTTCCCTATCAGGCATTAGTGAATCAGATCTACAACAACTGATTCAACATCATCATTAGACTCTTCAACTCTTGGTATTTATTGAAATAAAATTCCAGCATCTGCCATGTCAGTATTTGAACCGGTGTCCATAGAATTATATCTGGACATTCATATTAACAATGCAGTAATATTATTACAAGGGCATTATTAACCCTCAGTAATTACAGGAGCCGTCAAATGCGACTCGTGTAGTTTGGCATTATGTACAGTATGAGCTGGTAGGAGTGAAAGGCCTGTTTTCATGCTGCGTGAGTCTATGACTTTGACACTATGAAACTGGCAGCTGGTTGGGATTAACAGCAGCATTGACAGTTTAATTGATCTCTTTCTGGGATATGTAATCTTGCTGGTTACTCTGGAGTTTTTATTACTTATTGAGCCCTTCCCACACACGGGACTGTTGAACAGTCTATCCCCAGCTTGACTGAGTAAATGAGTTTCTACTGCAGCAGGTAATTGAATCCCGCATTGCCCTGGTTTCTCTGTGATTTCGGTGTCCTTGTATCTACCCAAAGTGAACGATTGGTTCAAATCATGCCCACGCAGACCTAAGTCCCGTTGTCCATGTTGTGAATGTGTTTTTATTCTTCCTGATATACCCACAGGGTGTGGATGTCGCTGGTCAGGGCAGCATTTGTTGTTCATCCTGATTCGCTGCTGCCTCGCTGCACGAGAGACATGGATTCGATCCCAGTCTTGTGTGACTGTGTGCAGTTTGCACATTCACTCTTTACTTGTGTGAGTTTCCTCCCACAGTCTGAAGGCGTGCAGGTTACTGGGATCAGTCATGGGAAATGAAGTGGAACGGAATAGGTATGGAGTGTGGGTCTGATAGGATGTGCTTCGGAGGGATGGTGTCGACTGGAATGGGCCGAATGGCCAGCCTACCCACTTTGTCGGCATTCTCGGCTTAAGAGTTAACTATGTTGTTCTGCACCTAGAGTCACAAGTAGGCTGGATTGGTAAAGATGGCAGCATCCCCTACATAAGGGTCATACATGAATGGGATTGCATGAAATTAAAATCATGTTCTCTGTTCCTGAGGTCAGATTTTCATTCCAGGTTTTATTCGTCGAACTTTAACATTACCAGATCGGTGTCTGAGTCCCCAAGAATGACTCGTTTATCATATAACCACAACACCACCTTCTCCAGGTTGCAGTATTTACTGGGAACAAAAAGCTGATCCTTAGCTGTTGCAAACATAAGCAGCCGCGACTGCCAATGTCAAGAACACTAATCCAAATCGGAAAATGAAATTTCGAACATTGATACCCCAAAGTTAAAGATTCAACACGCTTTAGATCCGCCAGCTGCCTGAATCAGCAACATGTACTGCTTATGGCTGTATTATTATAAATGGGGGCAAGTATTCCCTTCCGCCCCGTTTTTGACCAGGAGCAGTCCCAACCTCGGAAATACACACGCCGCTCTCCCGTCATTCCATCCCATCGCAACCGGCAATTGGATCTTCGTGGCTGCTTCACGCAATTTCCCTGATTCCGGGTCTGGAACTGGAATTAACTGTGATTGCCTGCAGCAGTTAGTACTGCCTTGTGTGGGCAAAGTGATGAAGTGGCCGATGTTAAACTATAATGCGACTGAAGCATTCATTTGAGCAATATCCTGCACTGTCCCATGAGTTTGGAGAGTTTCATTAATCCCATTCATTAATCCCATTCTTATTCATGGAATCTCCACAGACTCTGGGGACGTTAAAGTTAAAGATTCAGCCCATTCTGAGTTCCCATATGCCTGTCGCTAAGTCCTGATATTGTGTATTCTTCCTGACATTTCCTCTGCTACCATACTGGCTGCAGTTGGCAAGCGTGGTCTGTGGAGTGCTGCAACCATTTAGTATTTCGTTTTCTGCGTTGTGATTGCCACGACTTAGTATCGAATCCACATCATAGCGGTCAGTTCTCTCAAAGTTTTACTTTAGATGAAACACGGTAAGAAATAACTCGTTTTTCCATGATAATGTTCTCCGAGGTGATGATTTGTTTTCCATCGAATTTCGTTCTCTGATATTTCAGCGTTTCATGTATCAGGATTTAAACCCAAAAGTTCTGGAAGATGTCCATCCCTCACACTCGCCCTCACTCTTTTTTCCGTCCCTCATCCCATTTGACTGAGGCATTGCATGATCTAACATACACTTTCACGTTGATACCGTCCAGTCTTTGCCACTGCACTCACTGTTGCTGGGCGCCTTCAAATCATTCGATCCATTTGGGTATCGTGGCGGTGAGCTCAATTCTCTTTTAGCAGCTTTTACTGACATGGACCAGAGATTATTGGAGCGTGAGGCTCAATAAATTAACACAGAGAATAGTTGGGGAAAAGATACTCTATTGGAAAAGGTCAACCATAACGGCTTTCTGCGAGAGCCTACTGGTATTATAGCTGGATTGTTAATACAAAAGGCCAGGTCACATTCTGGTGAGACGGGTTCGATTCTCACCACACCACGATGATGGCAGAATGTAAATGCAAGAAATACCTCCAATTAAGAATACGCTAAATCCGTTGTCTGAAAAACCCATCTGTTTCACTGAAGGCCTTGAGAGAAGGAATCTGCCATCCTGAACTGGCCTGGCCTCCATATGACTCCAGACCGCTAGGCAACATATGCTGCAGAGCCACACCGCATGCTGGTGCAGACTGTAAAAAAAGGTTCATTGACTCTACCTAGGCAATTGTCTGCTGTTCACATAAGTCCAGAGATGTGATCACACTGGGAAAGGTGCAGGAGAGATTCACTCGGTTAGTGTCTATGCTGAAGAGATTTGGTCATGAAGAGAGACAGGATAGACTGGGGTTGTTTGTCACGGTGCAGAGGCATTTGTGAGAAGGCATGGTTCAGATGTACGAAATAATGAGGGGTGTGGATAAGGTAGACTGAAAGTAACGTTTCCCATCGACGGAGAAATCGATCACAGTGGGGCAGAAATTTAATGAGAAAGACAGAAATGTTTAAGCAGATGTGTGGAAAAGCATTTTATGCCGGCGAGTGTTGGAATTTGCAACACTGTGTCTGTAAGGGTCAGGGAGGCAGGAACCCTTAGAATCTGAAGAAATATTCAGATGTGAATATGTTCTGCCAATACTACAAAGCTATGGGCTAAACGATTCGAGTCATTAAGCAGTTGTTTTTGACAAATGGAGTCACAATGTGCTGAAGTGTCTCCTTTGACACAGTTGTCCTCGGAAGTATAATGGTTAGTGTCGCCGCATGTTATGCGGGAGATAGGAGCTCAATTCCTCTCTGGGGCAGTGCAAATGTTTTAAAACTGTCGCTAATTTCTAAAGTGTGGGTTATTAATGCCTGTCCTTCCAGTTTCCATGGGGCATGTCACAGGAAGGATAGTGCTGTCTGAATCAGCATGGGGAAGGGCTGCAGCTCCCGGCGAGACAGTGTCAGTGAAAGTACAAACACGTGACTTCTGCAACCTGCACCGTGTGTCTGTATTTGGAATCTAAACCATTTAATAGAAAGAAGAAGGAAGCTGAAGAAGAAACAGGGTAACCAATTCCGATGTGAGTACAGAAAGATTTTCCACAGCATCTTGAGGAAAACTGACAATTGCTCTGAGAAAGAGTTTCACTCTCAGAACTGTTCGTTCACAGAGGTGTTTTTGTTACACTTAAGCACTTAAGAAATTGAATAACAATTTAACTGAAGACTTGAAATGTTAGAACACACCAGGCGATGAGTCACGTGCTGGAAACTGTGTTTACAAGCCAGATGTTTGATGACTGATAATGATGCAATAAGCTGAAGCGCCTCTCGCCATGCTTTTAAAAACTCAATGACTGTCATTTTTCAACTGAACCAATAATGCAAAAACAAAGTCACCAAGAAAATTTGCAACCTTGCATATGTCTTCCTTGGTGTGAAAGTGTTCAAATTCAGCTCTCTCACTGCTATTTCCCAACGTTGATTTCCAGTCAGGGGAAAATATTTGTTGTTCCTTTTGAAAGTCGTAAATTGAACATGAATTCCTGATATTTCAAAATAGAAAACATATCAGTGCCGTCAGAGCCAGTGAGAATTTCATATCGGAGATGAATTCAAATGGAAATAAACGTTGAAAGCAGTTGCCTTTGCCTGCTCAGACTCAGTACGACAAAAATAATGCTTACTGAAACATTCAGGTTTTCTCAAGGATTTAATAAGTTGAATGAACAAAGGTTGGTTCTGTGACCAGAATGCCTTGGATCGAATGACTTGGAGATGCAGGTTTTGGACTAGGGTATGCAAATTTGAAAACCACAGAACACGAGGTTATAGTCCAGCAGCTTAAATTGGAAATACTAGCTTCGGACTGCTGCTCATTCATCCTGCTGTGTTGTGGAGTACACAGTTGTAAGACACAGAATTTAAAGCGCAAGTTTACAGTGTGCTAGAACTGAAAGTGTACGTTGAACAATACCATCATTTTTGCTAAGTTCCCATCTGTTAGAATAACCATGTTAGCTTCACTTCTTTCATTTGTAAAGCGCAAAACTTTTGATTTTAAAGTTACATTCTCAGGTCAGCTTGAAGAATTGGTGTCAGTCCCCGTGTGCTGCTGTCTGTTCTATAATGTTCAGATTGATTCTAATTTTATAACATGAGTTAACAGAGACTGACATGGATTCATGCTGTTTTTGAGCAAAGTATAATGTAACTCTGCAAGTACAAATTCACCCCACATACGTATATATGCGTGCGTGTGTGTGTTTGTAGGAGGGCTGCTGTGTGTAGATAGGGCAATGGGATCACCTGGACTGTGACATGAACCCAAGGTCGCAGTTGAAGCCATCCCCATTGGTACCGAAATTTGCTCACAGCCTCTGCTCGGGCACATTTAGCTGCTGCCTGTGTCGAAGTCCGCCTTGGAGGATTGTCACCTGAAGGTCCGAGGTCGAATGTCCTGGACCACGGAAGTGCTCTCCAGCTGGGAAGGGGCACAACTGTCTGTGATTGATGTGCAGTTCCATTCACCTGTCGCTGTACCCTTTGCTCGGTTTCACCAATGTACCATGCCTCAAAACATCCTTGCCTGCAGCGTGGTTCTTTTTAGATTAGATTACTTACAGTTTGGAAACAGTCCCTTCGGTTCAACAGGTGCACACCAACCCGCCAAAGCACAACCCACGCAGATCCATTTCCCTACACCGAACACTACGGGCAATTTAATATGGCCACTTCACCTCACCTGCACATTTTTGGACTGCGGGGGCAAACCAGAGCACACCTACACAGACACTGGGAGAATGCGCAAACTCCACACAGTCAGTCGCCTTAGGTGGGAATTAAACCTGGGTCTCTGGCGCTGTGAGGCAGCAGTGCTAACCACTGTGCGGGGATTAGGGTCAGCGTAAACATTATGGCACGGACACAGCACACAGGGACTAACACCTTGAAAATATTATCGGGGCTGACACTAACTGTTAAAGTTCACCTGACAACGTGAATTTCAAAGAAAGTTTTGCAAATTACATAAGAAAGAAGTGAAGCGAACATGGTCATTCTAACAGATAGAAGACGTAACTATCAATAAAGATATTTTTCAATGCATAATTTCAATTACATCACACTGTCAACCTTTTCTATAAGTTCTGTATCTTATAACTGTGTACTCCACGAACGCCTGATAGTGGAGCAGCGCTCAATAAGCGAATGCTTCCAATTAAACCTATCAGACTATGACCTGGTGTTGTATGATTTATAACTTCGTATTAGAATGCGGAACTCACAATTAAAACAGAGGTGAGGAAGCTTTTTATCTCTCAGACAGTTCTGGATCAGTGGACTTTTTTTGTCGCAGAAGGCTATTGAGGAAGGATCATTAGGTGTAATGAGGCTGAGATCGGCAGATCATCAAACAGCAAAGACATCAAGCGTTCTGGGGAAAGGAAAGAAAGTGCAGCTCAAGCTTATCGGATCAGACATGAAACCATTCAATAGCGGAGCAGACTTGATTGTCTGAATGGTGTCTTTCTATTCCTAAAATTGTTGGCCTTAATATGAAGCTGTAAAACAGACCTGAGTAAAATGTGCCAAATTTAAAAATGTGTGTTCCCCCCGGAACACTGAACTTAGGTGAAATGAACATAGAACATCACAAATGGCAGATAATATGGATAATTGATCCGGAGTGATCAGTATACCAAGGTAAACAGGAAAACCGATATTCAGTATCGACATTGAACCTGGCTCCACGAGGTATGTAGTTAACTCTCACAAACCACCATTCCCCTTCCATTTTAGTGACGCCCCATCCGTTCTTGATTTAAACTGATTGAACGTCAGGCAATTGCAGCTGACGCTGCTGATGCAGAACTGTAACATACAGGGAAGCGGTTCTGACTGCTGCACAACATCATTCGAAAGATCAGGCAGTATTTCATATCGATTACTGTAAATGTTAACATTTAACAAGCCATGACAGTGAAAGCATTGAATCCTCATCACTATACTACCAGGGAAGATTTCTGTTAACACCACCCTGGACACCATGAGATTCATCATTCTATTCTCTCATCTTTCTGTGCATGATGCCCTCGGCTCCATTCCAGTCTTGTTATTTGGCTTATAACACTGAGGCTAAACAAAAATCTGTTGCATTGAAGTTTCTAATGTATGAGACCTTACCTCTGAGCTGGCAATGTGCTGGCTCAGTGGTGATAACACTGGCCTTGTAAACGAGAAAAGTGTTTGAAATAACCCATTCCTGTTTTTCAGTCCAAGAACTTGAGGAAAACCGTTCGGCAGGACAGGGAATAGCGGGCGTGAGCAACGATCTAGTTTTGCTGCAAGAACGAGGTGAAGCAGTATCAACTGCAGAGTAATGGGGAAACAGTGGGCAAGGAACACTGGGACGGGAGAAGCTGAATGGTTCATTTCTTGGCTGTAACCAGACACTGGTGTTGAAGTCTGAAATTGGACAATATCAGCCAAGTGGGCAAAATCTTACTTTCTGTTTGTTTTCTCCCGAGGCCTGTTTCACTCTTGGGGAAATGTGTCTGCGTGCCTCATTCTGTGCGTAAAAACGGGCTTCAGTTCACCGACTGGGTGTGAACATATTTTCCCCATCTCAAACTTCAATCCCATGTCTTGCATCTTACAAGATTAAAACGTTCCAGGGTAATTAGCATTGAGATGAACACGTGAAACATCGGAGTTTACAAGGTTACAGACCAGGTGTTGGGAAGGGAGATGATGGGACCCATTTCTGTGCTGTAAACATTTGATAATTCATTCATTTTTGAGGGGAAACATATCTGCAGTGACATAATTTAAAAGAAAACTGTGTTATGAAGAAACGGTGCAACAGTTTCTCCCCTCATCCCTGGTGATCTAGTGGTTAGTATTCGGCGCCTTAACTGAGTGGCCTGAGTTTCATTGCCGTTCAGGAAATCAGGACTTCTTGTTCTTGATGCAGAGAGAGCAGGTCTACCAGGAATCTGTTTAATGCCTTAGATCAGTCAATACCCTAGCCCTTGAAAGAATGGAAAAGTGCCTTCCTCCTCTCTGTGCAGTCGGACAGTTCATCCTTCATTCTCCTCTGATTCCACTTCCCAAAGAGTTTCAAAATATTGTCAAAACTGAGTCTCAGCTATTTCCTTTCTGTGCTTTTCATACACAGAAGCTGCAGTGATTGAATGGGTTGGTATCTGAAAATGAAACGTACCTATGAAAAATGTGCGTTGCTATTTCAGGATTGTTTTCTCTGACAGCGCTGGGACATGCCTGATGATATGGAAGTACCAGTGTTTGAGTTGGGTAGACAAAGTAAAAAATTACACAACATCAAAGCATAGTCCAGCAGATTTATTTGGAAGCACGAGCTTTCAGAGAGCCGCTCCTTCATCAGGTGGGGGTCTTTCTGCCGAAACTTGATGTATCTGTCAACATGCGCAATCTTGGAAGATCATCTGGACTTTAACCGATCGTTCGTGGTGTCGAGGGTACCCCTGACTTGGAGGTGTTGGTGTTGAAAATCATGCAAAGCCAGATTAGAGTCCAAAAGCTGTCAACCATCTGACGAAGAAGCTGTTGCTTCCAAATACGCCTGTTCGATGAATCTTGGTGCTGTGGGATTTTTAACTCTGATTGTCCTTGGTAATGTTTATCTTATCGAAGACAGTGAAATAATTTTCGTTCGTAGAGATGAAAATTCCAAATATTATCCACTTCAGTGTAACAAAAAAAAATTAGCTTGGATGTGCTGTGAATCTCCACAACGCTCTTGCGTCAAGTAAATTTTGAACCTATAACCATCTGATCCGTAGCCAGGTATACGAATGGTTGTAACACTGGCCAGATGCACAGCTGAGATTTTACACTCTGCATAGCTGTGGTGTTAACAAGGACATGAGCAATAACAGTAACAGTCCCAAGGTGAACAAAAATCAAAGATAATCACCATCAATTATTCACTTCAAGTTGTCCTCAGATAAAACTACCATTCATAATCTGATCAGCCAATCAACGAGGTCACTGCTGATCGAGGAAATTTCAACTTATTTTGCTGCGTTTCCACTATAATTCGAGGTAAACTCCAGTCTAATGACAATATCGCATTTCCCACAATTTTCAGATTTTGATTGCGTCAATGACCTGTTCGTATTTGCAGGAAATAAGTAACATGAAATGAGTGAAGAAGTCCTTTTGGTGATGTAATCCAGTGTAGAGTCGATCAGAAAAGAAAAGTCAAACACCTGAAACATCACTCGCATTTCTCTCTGTATTAATGCGTGTTCCTGTGTTGAATATTTGCAGGATTTGTTTTCAATATCTAAAGAACTTTTTTTCCCGCGACAGATTCTTCATAAATCAATTAACATCTGAGGTGTTGAAACTTATTTTACTTCAGATTAAATTGATTGAATATCCTTTCCCCCAGCCTAATATCCCAAGACACCCTCCTCTTCCATGTATATACAAGCTGCTCCAGGTGAGGCTGCAGCTCCCAACCTGACGTTGCATTGCTCCTTGCTGCTCCATATCAATAGAAGCTGCTGCAAGTAAGATTGGAGCTTCCACTCTGATGTCCCAATGCTCCCTGCTGCTCCATGTTATTAAATGCTGCTCCAGGTGAGAGTGTAGCTCCCAGACTGATCTCGCAAAGCTCCCTCGTCCATGTCAAAAGATGCTGCTCCAAATGAGGTGGGATCTCGCTGTCTGATGTCCCAATGCTCCCTGCCGGTCCATGTTAATAAAAGCAGCTCCAGGTGTGGTTGGACCTCGCAGTCTGATGTCACAATGATCCCTGGTACATGTCGACAGATGCTGCTCCAGATGAGGTGGGAGCTCTCATCCCTGGCAGCTCCCTCACCTCTATACCATCAAAGAAATATTGCCCACTGACCATTTCCACCACTGGAGCCATTGGTGGAATATCCACACCAAGAAAACCTAATCTTATTTTTCATCACCACCAAATCATACTAAAATACTTCCTTTCTTAAACCTTATTTGTCATGTGCATATTGCAGTCAATCCGAACTAAGATAATGGTGTTGATTGACGTATGTTCAATAAAAATTACATCTTATTTTTCATGTTGAGTAACTGCTACTTAAAAATGTTTGTAATGAAATCACAGTTTTAATCCGTGTGAGCGAACGTGATTTGTATTATTTAAATTGAACTTGTTCGCTGTGTAAAATGATGAAATAGATCTCAATTTCAAAACAACATTTGTATTGTTGTCATCCACCTTGAAATGTGGTCATAGAGATTTACAGCATTGAAACAGACCCTTCAGTCCAACCTCTCCACGCCGACCAGATATCCAAACCCAATCTAGTCCCACCCGCCAGCACCCGGCCCATATCCCTCCATACCATTCCTCTTCATATTCCCATCCAAAAGCCTCTTAAATGTTGCAATTGTACCAGCCATCACATCCTCTGGTAGCTCATTCCATACACCTACCACCGTCTGTGTGAAAACGTTGTCCCTTAGGTCTCTTTTATATCTTTCCCCTCTCACACTAAACCTATGCCCTCTAAGTCTGGACTCCCCGATTCCAGGGAAAAGACTTTGTCCATTTATCGTATCATAATTTCGTAACCATCTATAAGGTCAGCCCTCAGCCTCCAATGCTCCAGAGGAAACAGCTCCAGCTTGTTCAGCCTCTCCCTGTGGCTCAAATCCTCCAACCCTGGCAACATCCTTGGAAATCCTTTCTGAACCCTTTCAAGTTTCACAATATCTTTCCAATAGACAGGAGACCAGAATTGCACGCAATATGCCAACAGTGGCCTAAGCAATGCCCTGTACAGCCGCAGCATGGCCTCCCAACTCCTGTACTCAATACTTTGAACAATAAAGGAAAGCATATCAAACGCCACCTTCACTATCCTAAATACCTGCGACTCCACTTTCAAGGAGCTATGAACCTGCAATCCAAGGTCTCTTTCTTCAGCAACATTCTCAAGCACTTATCCTTATTTGTATAAGTCCTG
The DNA here is from genome assembly GCF_047496795.1 of Chiloscyllium punctatum. Lineage (NCBI taxonomy): Eukaryota > Metazoa > Chordata > Chondrichthyes > Orectolobiformes > Hemiscylliidae > Chiloscyllium > Chiloscyllium punctatum. The sequence goes on along the minus strand of NC_092745.1, from coordinate 1,596,293 downwards.
CTAAAATTTGCTTTCCCAAAATGCAGCAACTTACATTTATCCGAATTAAACTTCATCCGCCATTTCTTAGCCCATTGGCCCATCTGGCCAGATCCTGTTGTAATCTGAGGTAACCCTCTTCGTTGTGCGCGACACCTACAATTTTGGTGTCATCTCTAAACTTACTAACTGTACCTCTTATGCTGATATCCAAATCATTTCTGTAAATTATAAGAAGTCGAGGATCCAGCACCGATCCTTGTGGCACTCCACTGGTCACAGGCCTCCAGTCTGAAATACAACGCTCCACTGGCACCCTCAGCCATCTACCTTTGAGCTAGTTCTGTATCTAAATGTCTGGTTCTTTCTTTATTCCATGAGATCTAACCTTCACTAATCAGTCCTCCACGAAGTCCATATAGATCGCATCTTCTACTCTGCCCTCACTAATCTTCTTTGTTACATCTTCAAAAAACTCAATCAAGTTTGTGAGACTTGGTTTCACACGAAAGCCATGTTAGGTATTAGAACGAAACGTCTGTTAATGACATTCGTTTAAAGACACTTTAGATGTTTATGCTGCATTAATCTGTGGTTATTGATCCACAGTTTACGTTCACTTCCTGCAGTAAACATGCTGATTTCTCCAGTTGTTCATAGTTCAGTGTGATGCATCCAGTGTGTGCATAACGAGAGGGAGCTTGCTTCCCACATCTTGTGTTTATCTGTGTCTTATGTCCAGCCTTCATAAATGGCGAGAGCAAGGGGGAAAGGGGAGGATCAATGTATCAGTCTGTCCAGGCCAATCACGGCACCCACATCGGCAATTCTCTACTGTGCATTCACAGCCAGTTTTCTGTGCCGCTACACCCACCCCCTGCACCTTTTGAAATATCTCTATTATTTTGTGGTGTCTCTCTGTGCTCTTAGCACCAAGCTGAATCACTTCTACCCAACCTGCTCCAGATTTCATGTGACAAAACACTCACTAAGAATCCCATAGAATTAAACATGCACATCGCATCTCTCGTTATTTGGTTTCCCTGGATCTCTTTCATAAGATTAACGTTCACAGCAACTTGACTTGGAAAAGAAAATTGCGTTCCTTTTCATTATCCCATTTCAGTCTACATTTCGTTAAGTTCAGGCATCAGTCTCAAATTATTCTTTGAGGTTTTATAATATCATCGATGCAGATAAACTAATCATTGGAGTTCCAATTTCAATAAGACTGTGTGATAATCCAAAAATAGCAACGAGAGTGGGATTCGAACCCACGCGTGCAGAACGCAAAAGGTGAACAGTCTATCGACTTAACCTCTCGGCCACCTCGTCGCATACAGGTAAAAGGATATAACATAGTCTCCAAGATCATCACAATCTCATCACCTTTTGGGAATCTCCCATTCACAGCCGCCAACCTCATTGTCCATGAACCACGCACTGCCCGATTCTACCTCCTTCCTAAGACCTGCTGTCTCTGCCTGCGCCTGTTTGACCCGACTCATCTCTTCCTACCTCAACACCTTCCTGTCTCCCCAGTCCAGGAAATTCTCACCGACGTTTGTGACACCACCTATGAACTTCATCTCACTAAAGACTTTTATTTCCCTGGTCCACAACGCGTCATTTTCACCTTAGAGATCCAGTCCCTCTGCACATCCATCTGCCATGACGAAAGTCTCCAAACCCTCTGTTTCTTCATCTCGCCCAATCCCAACCAGTACCCTTCCACCGACACCCTCATCCAGCTGGCTGAACTGGTCCTCACCCTCAACAACTTTTCTGTTCAATCCTCCCACTTCCTCCAAACCAAAGGGGTAGCCATGGGCACACACATGTGACATAGCTATGCCTGCCTGCCTGTTTGTCAGATATATGGAATTGTCCGTCTTTCACAGTTACTCTGGCACCTCTCTCCACTTGTTCGCCTGCTACATTGATGAATTCTTGGCCCCACTTCATGCTCCCACGAGGAGGTTGAACAGTTCCCCAACCAACACCTTTTATCCCGACCTCAAATTCACCTGGATCTTCTTGGCAACTCTCTTCCACTTCTTGGACCTGTCCATCAACGTCTCCAGCGAATGACCAACAACAGACATATATGACAAGCCCACAGACTCCCACAGCTAACAATATGACATCTCCTCCAACCCCACCTCGTGTAAAAACACCATCCCTTATTCCTAATTCCTCTGCCTCGAGTGCATTTTTTCCCAGGATGACCAATTCCACCTCAGAAAGTCCCAGTTGGTCTCCATCCCACGTGTTTGACGATGCTCCCCAGTGCATCACCTCCACTTCACTCACCACCGCCCTTAAACCCCACCCCTCCCGCAACAAGGACAGAATCCCATGGTCCTCAACTTTCACCCCACCAAACTCAGTATAAATCACATCAGACTCCACCACTTCTGCAATCTCCAAACAGACCCCACTATCAAGTGTATATTTCCCTCCACATCCCTATCAGCATTCTGAAAAGACCATTCCCTCCACGAACCCATCGCCAGGTCTACAACCCCCAATAAACACACATCCCACTACTGGCATCTTTCCCTACCACTGCAGGAAGGGTAAAAGCAGCTCCCACACTACTCCACTCATCTCCATCTAAGGCCCCAAGGGATTCTTCCACATCCGTTAGAAATTCACCTGTACAACTTACAATGTCATCTTCTACATCTGTTGAACCCAGTGTGGTCTCCTCTACATCAGGGAGACAGGACACCATCTTGCAGATCATGTCAGAGAACATCTCGAGCGGTTGAGTGACTCCCTCCTGTTCCTGTGTCCCAGTCTCGAGCAGTTGAATGACACGCTTCTGTTCCTGTGTTCCAGTCTCGAACAGTTGAGTGACTCCATCCTGTTCCTGTGTTCCAGTCTCGAGCAGTTGAGTGACTCCCTCCTGTTCCTGTGTTCCAGTCTCGAGCAGTTGAGTGACTCCCTCCTGTTCCTGTGTCCCAGTCTCGAGCAGTTGAGTGACTGCCTCCTAATCGAAGTTTTGTGAATGTAGATGTCCTCCTCCTGCTTCTGAGTAACAGGCTCCAATAGCTCTGTGCTCACCTGCTGCTCCTGTGGAATGAAGTTGAGGGACTGAATGGCCTCTTCACATTGTTTACAGCTTTTCTTGACTAAAAGCCTTTCTCCTGTTTCTGTAAAACACCAACAAAATCTGAATGATTTATTTTTGTATTTTACTGTCAGTAATTGAGCAAACAAGCTGACTGATAGACTTCAGAAGCTGCATAGCCTCCTCCTGCTCCCATGTTAAACACTCAAGAGTCATCAGACTCTCAGAGATGTACAGCATGGAAAAAGATCCTTCGGTCTGGTCATCTATACCAACCAAATATCCTAAATTAATCTCGTCCCCCTAGCCAGCAGTTGTCCCATCTCCCTCTAAACCCTTCCCATGCACATACCCATCCAAATGCCTTTTAAATGGTGTAACTGTATCTGCCTCCGCCACCTGTTTCGGCTGTTCAATCCATACACGCAGCAGACTCTGTGTGAAAATGTTGTCCCTCACATCTTTCCGACAGCAGGTTGACCAGAATTAAAGGCAATATTAAAAAGGTGCCCAAACCAATGTGCTGTACAGATGCAAGGCATCATGCAAATGCTTAGACTCAAAGCACGCACCAATAAAGGGAAGAACACCGAGTGCCTTCTTCACTACACTGCCTACCTGTGACGGCAATTTCAAGGAACGGAGAACCTGCACCACCAGCTGCCTCACAGGGCAGTGATCTGGGTTGAATTCCATCCTCGAATGACTGGCTGTGTGAAGTTTGCACAATCTACCCGTGACTGTGTGAGCTTCCTCGGGTGCTATGTTTCCCTCCGACAGTATAACGATATACAGGTAAGGGTAGGTTGGCCATCCTAATTTGCTCATAGTATCCTTGGATGTGAGGACAAGGTGCATTAGCCATGGGAAATGCAGGCTGAGAGGGATAGGGTAGGTGTTTGTCCAGTGGGCTACTGTTTAGAGGGACGGTGTGGCGTCGATGGGCCGAAAATCCTGTTTCCTAACTGTAGGGATTCTATAATTTCTATGGAGTTCTCCTTCATTGGCAACTTTCGACAGGATCCTACCTATATGCCTGGCCCTGATTTTTCTTGCCAAAATGCAACACCTCACATTTATCTAAAATAAACTCCATCTGCCACACCTCAGCTCACCTAATTAAGTTCCATTATATTCTGAGAGATCATTCTTCACTGTCGACTACACCACCAAATTTGGAATTATCTACAAACTTACTGACAGTACTTCATATACTGAAGTGCAAATCATTTGTATAAGTAAGAAAAGGCCCACAATTGATCTTTGTGAGCAGCGCCACTGGTCACATGTCTCCAAGTTTAATGAACAAATGCCAACTGTTACACCCTGTCTCCGATATTCAAGAAAAGTTTGGACCTAAATGGCAAGTTCTCCCTGGATCCCAGGTAGCTTGCTAACCAGTCTACCATGTGGAACATTTTGGTTTTCTTACTGAATTCCATGAAGACAGCATCCACTGTCCTGCCTTCTCAAACGCCATCTTCACTTCCTCAAAAATTCCACCGAATCAGTGTGACGTGATCTCCAATGTACAAAGCCCTCTTCAGTCCTTGTCTTTCCAAATGCATATACATCGTTTCCCTCAAAATCCCCTCTAACAATTTAGTCACCATTGACATCAGGCTCACCAATCTATAGTTATCTCGGTTTTCTTGAGTTTCTGAAACAATGACACTCTGTTGGCAACCCTCCAGTCTTTTGCCACCTCACCTGTGGAAATCAATGTTACAGATATATCAGCAAAAGGCTGAGCAATTTCTTTCCTAGCTTCCCACAATATTCTGGGATACAACTGATCAGGTCCCAGGGATTTGTTCACCTTTATGTGTTTTAAAATGTCAAACATCTCCTTGGAATATCGATACTTTTCAAAATATCACTGTGTATTTCTTCATTCTCTCGCTCTTGTAACCTCTTCTACATTAAATATTAGGAAAAATACTTGCTTAGTATCCCTTCCACCTCCTATGGTTCCACACATACGGAGCCTTACTGATCTTTAATTGTGCCCTATTCTCTCCCTAGTTAATATTTTGCAATTAAAGGATGTGTAGAGTTGCTTCAATGCCTCGTTAACCCTATTTGTAAAGCCATCTCATGTCCACATATTTCTGGCCCATTTTCCCCATATACACTTGTTGTCCTTATACATCTCTCGAGATTCACTTAATCTCAGCTCTGTTTACCTGACATATGCCTCCTTGCTAACCTTGACCAGAGCATCAATATATCTAGCCATTCAGCACTCCCTGCACCCACCAGCCTTGCCCCTCTCACTAATAGGAACACGTTGGCTCTGGACTCTCTGAAACCAAGTTTTGATGGCCTTGCATTTACCAATCATCCCATTACCTGTGAATAGGGTATTCCAATCAGCCTTTCACAGGGCTCACCTAACACTTTCAAAATTGGTCTTGTTCAAAGTTAGAACTTTAACGTTTACATCAAGTCTTTCCTATTCCACAACTAGTTTAAAACTAATATTTATGTGTAACAGACTTGAATGTTAAATAAACATTTCTTGCCCCTCTGTAGGCTCGAGAGGCTGAATAAGCTCCCCCTGTCCCTCTGTAATAGACTGGAAAGGATGAATGACCATCTCTTGTCCCTCTGAAATAGACTCAAGAGGCTTCATGGCCTCCTCCTGTCCCTGTGTAACAGATCCGAGACATTAAATGAGACAACAACCCCTGGATTATGAGCAGCTGGTAATCTGGATCTAATGGAGGTCTATTCCTTCTCAGTTACAGAAACACAAACAACACTATTTACTCCAGGTGCCCTCTCAGTAACACTTCATACAGCTGCAGCGATGCATCTCTTCGTTTTGAATTATTCTTTCGGCAAAATGTGCCAATATTCCAGTTTTCCACCTTTTCAAGTAGCAACAGGCTAATATGGACTGAATGGCCTTCTCTTATCCCTCTGTAAGAGGCCCATAGGGACAGAATTGCTTCGGCCTATTCCTGAGCAGCTGTCTCAATGCTCTGTCTCAAGGTTATGGAAGGATTTGACAACAGGGCATTAAAACCAGGAGTGGCCGCACACTGGTAAATAAGTACCGTACTTTGGGTTCAGGTATCGGGAAACTTGACCACCCGATTTTCTTTTATGCAGCCGATCTGTTATTTTATAACTGCCTCCTTTCATCAACAGAGTGGAACATATATAGATGCCTGCAGTGTCCTGTTAATACTCTCATATACAAGTTAATAAAAAGATTTATATGATTTAAAGATTTATGATCCATCCCTCAGCAACCATCATCCATTCCATCCAAAACCAGTAAATGAAAAGTGATGTTTTGAACAGGTTAACTGAGCCTATTTGTTCAGTAAGTGCGATTAATGCCAGTCTCCATGGATTGTAATTATCCCAGTGGAGGGTTTCCATCTTTTAATGATAAATGGGCGCCGTTCAATGTGTTATCCCATAACATGAGCGGGAGCATCACCGACAGCACTGACAGGGAACAGTAGATCCAGAGAGAGGGGGAGGAGAGATCAGAATCTGAGAACATTAGACTGGAATGTGCCAACAATGGATCAAAATTTGAGAACATTAGATTGGAATATACCAACAATGGATCATAATGTGAGAACATCAGACTGGAATATACCAACAATGGATCAGAATGTGAGAACATTAGACTGGAATATTCCAACAATATACAGGAGCTTATCCAATTATGTTTGGCGTCTTTCTGCATATTATTGGTTGTCATTATCAGAGCGGATCTATTACGTTCTTCTCATTATTAAATTTTTTTATTATCCCTTCCTGGCTATCGTTGGTGTTCCTGGTGAGTGTCACTGTCCAGATTTTGTTTTCTATAAGCCAATTATGAATTTATTATTGTTATTTCATATAGTCTACACATCTTGCCACTATTATTGTTCCTGTTGAATCTCTCAATCCAGACATTCACTCTACAGGCCACTACTAACTACATTAATGAACGTGTTCAATTACTGTCTCACTCTCTGCGCTGGCAGTGTTACTCACGGGTCTCTATGTTGATCTATTCAGTTTCAGGGGATAACCACAATGCATTGTATCATTGCCTTTGCTGTTAAGAGCATGGAGGTCACCGTCTACTGCTCTGGTTGCAAACTCCACTTCCTTCCACTGTTTCCATCCCATCCCTGGCCAATATCTGCAGCTGAAGCAGGCAAGTCACAACTGTGGGATATCTCTTTGACTATGAGCTGATTCTTGACACCATGCCTTAAACATTTCTAACTTGAAATACTCCCCACTCCAGAATGTATCTCACTGGTTTATTCCATCTGCGGTTTGAACCTTGAGCTATGAAGTACAGGCTTAATGAAGCCAATAATCTGCTGCTGATGGTCCCGGCTTCAGACCTGCCGAAACAAATCTGATTCGACCTCACACCAAACTCCCATCCATCTGTTCTTCATGTGCACGCCGATGTATATTGCTGTTGTGTCTGGCAATGACTTTATTTTAACATTCTCAAACACTTTATATCATCTGTACGTGAAACTTCCCTCGTTCTCTCTGTTGATTTACAAAAAGCCTGCCAGTTGTTCGTATTTAAAATAGTTTCCTCCATGAGCGTTCCTTCTCAAACAATGGTTTTCGCATTCAAACACACACACACACACACACACACACACACACACACACACACACACACACACACACACACACACACACACACACACACACACACACACACACACACACACACACACACACACACACACGCACACACCCTCCCATTGTAGGCAGAAATCTGATGCGAGGATAGTTAGCATATGATAGTAAAGTTTGCAGTACTCTCTATTCTGGGCAGATAGTGCAGTTTACTGAGCAACACACTAGCATGGTCTGCACAGCTCTCCATGCTGGGCTGTCATCTTGTCCTAGTTTATGTTGTTTGTGGTGTTCTGTCAAGCAGATTCAGAATTTGATGTTACAAACCATTCCAGCTGATCTGACAATGCCTTTATTCAATGTTCTCATTCTTGTCATTTTACTCACGAGGATCTCACTTCTCCAGTTAGTCACACTGTCCTATCTTTTTCCACATATTTACACAACATCTTTTCAGTTAATTAACTGACTGTTTCTGTCTTTAATGTGAATCTCTCTGTCTCTCTGTATCTTTCCCTGGCCTTGGGTTTTGGCTCCCTAGTGTATCGAGTGCTGGCATTGTGTAGCTCAGAAATACTGAAATGGTGTGTATCAAGCTGTTGTTCACTTCCTGGTATGTCCCATGTGATGGTCCATGGACAGGGGTGTTTCAGAAGTTATGAGATACATCCTTGTAACTTGGTCTGTACCTGTGGCTGTCCCTCTCAGGTGACCTTGCGATAAGTAACACGAGGAAGCCCAATGAGTGAGGGGCCAGGCATCTAAATTGCATGACAATGCTGTCACTTTTTTAAATAAAACGTTAGTTTCTCATTTTTTTTCGTAAGCGGTCTTAAAGGACAAACTGCTGACTGAAAACAGCTCAAGTAAATAACTTACGGGGCGTTTAGGGTTTTTAATAAATAGTAGTAACAATGGCCAGCTCGCACAGACCAGGATTTCTAGTTTGTTTTTTCTTGTAGCTGTAACAATCACCGGGTGCTTGGGGTCCCAAAGGGGTTGGAAGTTTTAGTAAATTATCCCTAGCTGCTACTCTCTCCAAAGCCTCACTTGATGGTGTTTCCTCCTGGATTGGAGAACTGTATGCAAGAATGCATGTCTGAATGTTCCTTTTTGCCAAGGGGTGTGTTTAGGTGATGTTAACAGATTGAACAGTTCATTTGTAGAACGTACTGTATCCATTATTCGGTTAAGGTTTCCAATAGTTCAGTTATTCTAAATTCCTCTTCATTTTGTATGGATTTTCATTCGAGGATAGTGAGGTAGAACAACCCTATGGTAGCCAAAGGCCTGATCAGGATCTGTTTAAATACATCCAGGCATTATCTAAATTTGATGACAATGATGGGGGAGCCTTTTTAATTTCATTTCAGAAAGTGGCTAAACAAGTGCAGCCGCCAGAGAACATGTGGATTTAGTTTATCCAAACAAAACTGATAGGTATTTGCATCCCTATTGGAGGAGGTGAAGAAAGCCATCTGAAATGCATGTGAGCTTGTGCCAGAAGCCGACAGTGTTTCAGGAATCTAAAATAGTGTCCCTGGTTAAACACACGTTGTGTTTGAAAGAATCGAACAAAGTAATTTTGAAAGGTGGGGAAGGGTAATAAAAACAGAGCAAACCTATGGCACTCTGAGAGAGAAGTAACGCCCCTGGTGCTCACCTTCCACCCTACCAACCTTCGCATAAACCAAATCATCCGCCGACATTTCCGCCACCTCCAAACAGACCCCACCACCAGGGATATATTTCCTTCCCACCACTTTCCGCCTTCTGCAAAGACCGTTCCCTCCGCGACTACCTGGTCAGGTCCATGCCCCCAAACAACTCACCCTCCAATCCTCGCACTTTCCCCTGCCACCGCAGGAACTGTAAAACCTGCGCCCACACCTCCTCCCTCACCTCTATCCAAGACCCTAAAGGAGCCTTCCACATCCATCAAAGTTTTACTTCCACATCCACTAATATCATTTATTGTATCCGTTGCTCACGATGTGGTCTCCTCTTCATTGGGGAGACTGGGCGCCTCCTAGCAGGGCGCTTTAGGGAACATCTCCGGGACACCCGCACCAATCAACCACACCGCCCCGTGGCCCAACATTTCAACTCCCCCTCCCAATCTGCCGAGGACATGGAGGTCGTGGGCGTCCTTCACCGCCGCTCCCTCACCACCAGACGCCTGGAGGAAGAACGCCTCATCTTCCGCCTCGGAACACTTCAACCTCAGGGCATCAATGTGGACTTCAACAGTTTCCTCATTTCCCCTTCCCCCACCTCACCCTAGTTCTAAACTTCCAGCTCAGTAACTGTCCCCTTGACTTGCCCGGACTTGTCCTACCTGCCTATCTTCTTTTCCACCTATCCACTCCACCCTCTCCTCCTTGACCTATCACCTTCATCCCCTCCCCCATTCACCCATTGTACTCTATGCTACTTTCTCCCCACCCCCACCCTCCTCCATCTTATCTCTTCACGCTTCAGGCTCACTGCCTTTATTCCTGACGAAGGGCTTTTGCCCGAAACGTCGATTTCGAAGCCAGTTGGTTGCTGCCGGAACTGCTGTGCTCTTCCAGCACCACTCATCCAGAATGAGGAGCTATGTCATTCAGAGGGACTATTGGAGAGATGAGAAGTTCTCCATTATGTAACATGTGGTCAGAGTGTCCAGTGGAAACATCAACAGATTTATTCCACAATGAAGAAGGAGGCTTGAGCTTGGTGTTGGCGTTACAATATTTCAGCATTTAAATTGCGAATAACATACCTGAGACAAATCTTTATCACTGATTGTGACCTCTTAAAGTTTTTGGAGAAATTTAGGGAGAAAAATACCAGTCTGTTTCGACTGAGCTTATTCTTGCTGCCATTCAATTTGAAATTATAAAGTTGACAGGGCGAGAAAAAGTAAGTTTTGACACAGTGTGGAGACTTGGATGAAGAAAAACAAAAGGCATTCTGTGGCAGGAGTAAAATGACTGACATCGAATCGAGTTGTGAGCATTTGTATGCACAGAGTCAATGTAATATATATTCATTCCAGTCTACTAACAGAGGAAGTTTAGGATGCCTGAAATGAATCCACGGTTGTATATTGATGGATTATTTTATTACCGATGGAGTCGGGAGGATACTATCACTGTAAAAAGTTTATTTTCTCTTCGATTTTTTTTTGAAGAGCCGTTTTAAAGGCAGAGGTGCGGAACTGTGTCTGAAAACAGTTTAAGTAAATAACTGAGAAAGCCTTTAGGTTTTATGAAAACGGTGGTAACAATGGAAGGGCAGTGGCCAGCTCTCCCAGACTAGGTTTCTGCGTTTTGTTTTTAGCTGCAGCATCCAGAAGCTGTTCGGGGTCCCAGAATGGTTGGAAGTCTCAATACATGATTCCTCGCTGCCTTTCTCTCTGAGATCTCTGTTGATGTTCATTTCTCCTGGATAAGAAAATTGCATGTAAGAATCTGTATTTGAATATATTTTTGTGCCAAGCAGTGTATACCAAGAAGGTACGGTATCTATTGTTTGTGTTAGTGTTCCACATATAAGCCATCCCGAAATGTTCTTTTCTTTGATTGTATTTTAACTAAAACATTTAAATAGATTATATTTTGCTTAATGTCGAGTGGTTTGACCAGTCACAACATATCTAGAAAGCACACTTCACATCAAAGTTCAAAATAAGGAAAGGTTTTGGTCTAAGCGGCATTCTTAAAATATTTTGCGAGAATCTGGTCTGGTTCATAACACGAATAGACGAGGGGTTTCTGACTGACTCCTGTTATTGAAAAGTTAGTGCAGCAGCTGGGGATGGTTTGCTGGAGGTTGTGCTGTGAGCTGCCTCAGACATTCAGGGAGACCTTGGGATTTGGTGACCCAACTTTGGATGGAGCCTGGGGACTGTAGTTACAACATCTGGGTCTGCAACATGAACAACAAATGGAGCAGAGGTTGCCGAGAGGTGAAGCTTTGAAACAACGCAGTGAGTGTGTGTGGGGAAAGGGATCTGATGTGTCCACCCCTGATTTTCCAGGAACAGCTTCCCAAGCTCCACTTAACCCAGGAGCAGAGTGTGAGGGGACCCTGTCTGAACAAGGAGCTGGTCACAGAGCGGTGTCACCTTCTTTAACACGTCCTGCAGCTTCACACCAGGGGGAGGATGGTGCTGCCAGTGGCTGTTAGGGTCACAGTTTCATTCAGCTTCTGTGTTCTAGAACTTTTCAAACAGAACTGGGTGACATATTCATCATCCCCCAGTATGTTGCCATCAATGTAACCATTCAGTGATGGAGGATATATATGGTGGATGAGGTAAATACATTGTTTCACCCTCAGCAGGGAAATGCCGGGTGTATCCAGTATAATTGGATTCCTGATGGTGTACATGGAGTAGCCGTGTCAATGGGGAGTGGTAGAGGAACTAAAGGAGCACTCTCTGTATTAATCTTGCAGCGTGCCCATCACAGTACATCATGTTGGTGAATATCCCTGTCCTCACTGCAGCCACGGCCTCTTCATTCACAAGCAGGCAGCCATTCCCATCGTCTTCAGATCTCCATGTAGAAAGGAATGAATGTATCTTGGATAAATGCCATCCCCTTGATACACGTTTGAAAATAGCATCCCCCATCACCAACCAAACACTTCAAAACGTTCCATGTGTACGGAGAACAATTGGGTCACTTGGGGCATCAAGGAGCAGACGATCAGGGATGGAGCAAAACCTCCCATGTCTGAACAGGTCTGAGTGAACCCCCCCAGTTCACAGTATCATTAATCCCAGTAATCCCTCTCCATTTCAGTAACATACTGCCTTCCATTATTACTGTAAATGAAATGACAGATTATATCATGTTATATTGCAGCTGCCAAATTATTCTCCATTGCCTTTACCTCTCTGTATCTATCTCTAGACCCTCCACTCTCTCTTGATAATTTAATCTCTTGCTTATCACAGCGACATCACCAAACTCAGTATCTCTATATCTGTTCCATCCTCCTGATCATTGATATAGATTGTAAATTGTTGAGGACCCAGCACTGGTCACTGTGTGACTCCACTGGTGACGTGCTGTCAAACTGATTTGGAGTGATTTATCCGGAGTTCCTGCTTCCTGTTTGATACATAATCCTCCCCCATTACTGTGTAACACAGTCGTAAAGCTGAATATGAACGAGGAGAATCAGTCAGGAATCCAACCCTTCGAACCGGCTCCGCCATGGAATACATTCATGGCTGATGTCATCGCGGCCTCTGTTCCACTTTCCTGCCCTCTCTCGATCCTCAAACTCTAGTCTCTTATTGTAGATTGCGCCACATGAAAAAATATCCACTCCACAGCTACCCTTTCAATTACCTTTAGTATTTTACAAACCTCAATGAGCTCTCCGTTTATTCTTATAAACTGGACAGCAGAGACCTAAACTGCTTAATTTCTCTTTATAAGACAAACACTTCAAATATGGAATCATTCTAATGAAGCTCTTCTGAATTGCCTCCAATGGAAATACCTCATTCTGCAGGACACCCAAACTGTAGTCCAGTTGCAGACTCACTAATGCCTTGCATAGTTACAGCAACCTTTCTACTCTATCCTTTTACAAATAAATGCTGAAGTTATACTTGCATTCCTCATTACTTCAAGTACCCGCAAGCAAGTTTTCTGTGATATGCAAGCAGGCACCCAGATCCCTCTGCACTTAAGCACTTTGAAGTTTCTATCCATTTAGAAAATAATTTGCCTTTTTATTAGGCTGGCCAACTTGAATAACCCCATATTTATCCACTTTAATTTTCATTGCCAAATGTTTGCCCATTCACCCAATCGATACACATAGTTTTTAAATCTCTTGCATCATCATTCCGAAGTAACTTCCCACCAATGTTAGTGTCATCTGAAAATGTAGCTGTAGCATTTTCTATCCCGTCAACCGAGTAATAATGTCGATCACAAATGGTTGAAGAATGAGAACTGAAATCTATGGCACCCAACAAGTTGCATTTTCCAATAGAAAATGACACAGTTTATTCACCTGACTGCATTTTGTTGGTTAACCAATCCTCCATCCAAGCCAATAAATTACTGCTAAACTGATGCTGTCTGATCTTACAACTCACTCTTTGGAGAAGCGACGTATCTGAATCCTTCACGAAGACCAGCTGTCTTCCATTTCCAGGATTCCTACAATCCACCTTGTTTGTCATATCTTTAAATAACTCAAGAAAACACTTCAATCATGATTTATCCTTTGTAAAACCATGTTGACTCCGATGAATTGTGGTTTACGTTTGCAAATGTCCACAACAATGGATTCGAATAATTTGCCTTAAATTACAATACTTTATTGTTACATTTTACTCCCTAAATTATTCAGTTATTATGAGTTCTTCCCTTTCTAAAACCTTTACGTTTTCTTTGAATTCTTGTTTGATGGGAAAAATGTTTTAAGAGATGCACTCCAATTGCTGCATAAGCGGTATGTGTGGCTGACTGGACTCATCATCCTGCTGGTGTACAAAATCGATGGGATGAAGTCTTTCTGGTGTTCCCATGTTGTCATCTCCAAAGCCAAAATGACCACGTCCTGTTGATGCATTAGAGGGGTGGGGGATTATGGAATCTTCCTGTTGCTGTGTAACATTTTGAGGGTCTGATGTGTCTTCTCATATTTCTCCATAATCGGTGGAGATACTGAACGGTCTCCTCATGTATCCCAGAGATGGGACGAAGGGAGCGATTGGTCTTCTCTTGTTCCCATACAACAAACACGTGTCTGAATTACCTCCTCCTTTCTCACGAAAAAAGTATCAGATAGTTTTTATCCAAACACATTTCCCTTTCAACAGACTCAGTGGGTCTGAATGGCCTCCTGTTATCCCAGTGTAACAATCTCCAGTCACTGTGTGACCACTTCCAGTTCCTATGTTACGGACTTCAGGAGGCTGAATGGACTGATCCTGTTGCTGTGTAACAGGATACTGGTGCAGCATGGCCTACTCTGGGTCCAGTGTTATAGATTCGAGGGGCTGATTGGCCTCGAATATATATCAGGCTCGAGGGGCTGAACAGTGTCGTCCTATTCTGGTGTAACAGGCTCGAAGGCCTGAATATCCTCCTGTTGTTCCTGTGTCACAGGCTGGAGAACAGTCAGGCAGCGTACAAGGAGCAGGAGAATTCACGTTTTGGGCATAAGCCCTTCATCAGGAATGAGGATTATGATGAAGGGGGCTGAATGATAAATGAGAAGGCGGTGTGGCAGGAGGGAGGTAGCTAGGAATGCGATAGGTAGATGAAGGTGGGGTTGAAAGTGAAAGGTGATGAAGGGAGACAGTTCGCCTCATCTACTACATACATTAAAGCCAGTGTGGTCTTCTCTACATTGGTAAGGCAGGTGGATCATTTCAGAGAACATATCTGGGATAGCCACATTGACCAACTCCACCGCCTTGTGGCTGAACACTTTAGCTCTCCTTTCCACTCTGCCAAGGACGTGAGAGTCTTGGGCCTCCTCCATCGCCACACCCTAACCACCCGAAGCATGAATGAAGAAAGGTTCCTCTTCTACCTTGGGACCCTCCAACCACAGGGGATTAATGTAGTTTTCACCCGTTTCCCCATTTACCCTAACTCCACCTTATCCCAGTCCAATCTTCCAACTCAGCATCCCCCCCCCCCCCCAACACTTTTGAACGTTCCTATGTGTTCATCTTCCTTCCGATCAATCTGGTCCACCCGCCTCTCTGACCTAACCCTTTCAGCCTCACCTTCAACTATCTATTAGATCACAGGAAAATTCCAAGTACCGGAGTAAGCCAGTGGATTCGGAGAAATATAGGACCCAGCAACGGATGACCAAGAAAAGAAAATCAAAAAGCGAAAAAGCATACAAACAAAAGAAAAACATAAAGACTGCAAAAAAAAGTACATCAGTGTATGAAACAAAAATAAAAACAAGGTCAAATATGGAACAGTGGATGTGCGGACAGAATAATTTATTGAAGACAACAGAGAAATCACAGGGAAAAGAAACAGTTTCTTTGTGTCTATCTTCAAGGCAGAATATCCAGAAATTCTCCCAGAAATACCAAGTGACCATGGGACTTGTGTAAGTAAAGTCTAAGATCATTCTTATAAGTGTTGAGGTCATGTTTTAAAAGAAAGCTGGATTGAGTATTTATAAATCTGACAGATCAGATGTACTCCATACAAGAGTTTCAGAGGAAGCAGCAATAGGCATATTAATTGCATCGCAGATTATCACGTTGTTTTCCAATACATTCCCGAAAGATATTTAGCCAATCTGGATAAGGCAAAGGTTACAAATATTATCCAACAGTTTAAGAAAGGATGAAGATGGAGAGTGGTGAACTACAGATCAGTAACTTGTCATCCGCGATCGGGTGTCTGTTGGGCTCGATTATAAAGAACGTGTTACTGGATATATAGAAGGTAATGGGAAAACTGGGGAGGATGATAATGCATCGATGAAATGAAAACCATAAGTGGCAAACATTTTTTGGAATGGTTTGAAGATGATTCTTGTGGACGTAGGCAATGAGGAGCTAATGGATAACGTATCGTTGGATATTCAAGAGGATCTTTTTTAAGAACTCTCCCACTAATATCTTAAGAAAAGTTAAAGTGAAAGGAATTGGGAAGAATTGGGCGGTACAGTGGCACAGTGGTTAGCACTGCTACCTCACAGCGCCAGAGACACGGATTCAACTCCCGCCTCAGGAGAGTGACTGTGTGGAGTTTGCACATTCTCCCCGTGTCTGTGTGGGTTTCGTCCGTGTGTTCCGGTTTCCTCCCACAGTCCAAAATGTGCAGGTCAGGTGAATTGGCCACGCTAAATTGCCCGTAGTGTTAGGTAAGGGGTAAATGTAGGGGTATGGGTGCGTTGCGCTTCGGCGGGTCGGTGTGGACTTGTTGGGCCGAAGGGCCTGTTTCCACACTGTAACGCAACGTAATCTAAACACAAGCAAATAGGAAACGAAAAATTAGGTTTACATTCATGTGAATGTAATTGAAATATAGAAGATGCCATGCACCAGCTGCACAGAGTGTTGCTGAGACTAAACTGAGAGTATTGTGTACCGTTTGGAGCCCCAATCTAAGATAGAATATACTGCAGATGAACAGCAAAAGGTATTCTCCAGATTAATCCCTAAAATGGCAAGATTGTCTGATTTAGAAACTCAGCCTGTGATCTCGTTTCAAAAGATGAGAGGTGATTGTCGTGAAACTTAGAAACATAGAGGGGAGAGAACAACCGAGGGACATGGCGAAGTGCAAGCAGGAGAGATGAGAGAGAATCCCATGATATTCTTCAAGGACAAGTAGAACAGAATAATCAGCAACAGTTAGTGTACATTAGATACCAAAGGGGCAATCAGTGTGTCAACCCGGAGAACATTGATAGATTGTTACATGTAAACATCACAGCTGTTTTACTTGGGAGAAGGAGGATGCAGGTACAAAATTCTAGAAGATGGACTGGAAAGCTCTTGAAGAGATTGATGTAAAATACGAGCAGGAGTTTGAGGCTTTTTTCTGGTATAAAATTGGACCAATCTGCAGGTCTGGATAATGTTGGAGTCAAGGGAGGAAAGACGCTGATTGGAAATTTTAATTAGAATCTGACAATAGGGGAGGTGCCAGAGAACTGGAGAACAGCTATTATGATTGCATTTCACAGTAAGGGTGGTAGAGATAGACCAGGAAACTATAGACGAGCGAGTATTAAATCACTGTTCGGGAAACTACTGGAGAAAATAGAGAAGGAGAAAATTGAACTCCAATCAGAATGGCAAGGCTTGATCAGGGATAATCATCATGACTTTATCAGAGTGAAGTCACACTAATGGAGTTGATTCAATTAGTTTGAGGAGGTCGCTTATTTAGTTTTGATGCAATGCCTTTGACAAAGTTCCGCATGGGAAACTGAAAAAAAATAAAGTAAAATCTCACAGTATCAAGGATAACTTGAAAAGTTACAGCGAAACTTGTCGTAGTGTCAGGAGGCAGAGGGTGGTGGGAGAAGGCTGTTTGTGTGATTGGAGACCAGTGTCCCATGGTGTACCACAGGGATCAGTGCTGAGTCCCTTATTGTTTGTAGCATTCATAAATGGTCTAGATGTGAAACTGGAGGGGGAGTGGGTGGAGGAGGGGGAGCTGTGATAAGCAAGTTTGTGTTTGACACAAAGATTGGCCGGGTGGTTGGTAGTGAGGAGGAAGTTCTGATTTTAAAGGAAAATACAAGTGGAATGATCAGATAGGCAGATCAATGGCAGATGGAATGTGATCCTGATAAATATGAGGTGATGTAGTTTGGAAGGAGGAACCAGACATGGGGTGTACACAATGATTGGCAGCACACTAGGGAGCTCAGAGGGTGTTTATCCACACATCCCTGAATGTGACTGAACAGGGTAATGGACTCGTTAAGAATTGAACCTTGGGTGTTGCGTTTATTAATCAGGGAGTAGATTATAAGTGTTATACAGGGCTTGGTTTAGTCCATGATGGAGTACTGTATGTCGTTCTGGGAGCCTCATTACAAGGAAGGATGTGATTGTACTGGAGAGGTTTGCAAAGGAGATTCACCAGGATGTTCCCTGGGATGGAACATATCAGCTATGGAGAGAGGCTGGATAAGCTCGGGTTGTTTACTTTTGACAAAGAGGCTGAGGGGGATGTGATTCAGAAGGATAAGTTAACAAGGGGCATCGACAGGGTGGACAGACAGCATCTGTTCCTTTTAGACAGAGGGTCAAGAACAAGGGAGCACACTTTTAAAGTGAAGGGTTTGAGGTTCAGAGAGGATTTAAAGATGACTTTTTCTTCACCCAGAGGGTGTTGGGGTCTGGAAAGGACTTTCTGAGAGGGGAGTTATCAAGGTTAACCTCTCAACTGTTAAAAGTACTTGGACATGCACTTGGAAGTGCCATAACATTCCAGGCTATGAACCTTTTGTCGGAAAGTGGGACAAATATAGATCGTGCTGTATTTCTGTTGGCACAGAGACTATGTTCCTGTGAGTGTATGATGTGGAAGGTCAATGATTGAGCAGCTTAACACAAGAATTGATGGGTTTCTGAAGATAATGTTCACAAAGGTTATAAGAGTGAACTGTTATAGCTTGTCAAATTATGTCAATGTGAGAAATATGAAAAAAGTGCAGGTTATTTCCAGTTTGAATCCAGAGAATGGAGAATGGGAAACAGGGAAATGGCAAAACTATGAATCCACTACTTCAGTTCTGTCTTCACAGAACTTTCTGACAATACCAGGAAAACCAAGTCTGGCGTGGAAAACGAAATAGTACATGGAACATAGAACATAGTAAGTAAATCGTTTGGGAGAAATGATTGGGACTGAAAATAATGGTCATAGACAACATTAACATAGATTTATGAAATGGGAATTATGTTTGAGAAACAGACTGGGAGACAAATGAAAGAGAAGCAATGGATGTAAAACATGTAGATTTTCAGAAAGATTTTGGTAAAGCTCCAAGCCTCGTTTGCAAAATCAAATCTTCGTGGATTGGGGTGAATATATGGCCATGCTTCTAGAATGGGACAGCTGGCAGGAGAAATAAACAGACACGTGAAGCAACAGCCTGACATTGTATTTAAGGTCTGATTCTGTGAGTATGACTATATCCCTGACAGCCCATCACCTTCACCGGATATCTCCTCTCTCACCAGCAGGACAGACAAAGCAGAAGTGGTGGCACCGTGGGATACAGTTTGAAGGGAATTGTTCTGGGAGTCCTCAACAGTGACTCTGTATCCCATGAACTCTCATGGCGTTAGTTTACACATGGGAAAGGAAACCTCCTGCTGATTACCATGTACACGCCTCTTCCAACTGATGAGTCAGTACTCCTCCAAGCTGAACTACATTTGGAGGGAGCACAGAGGGTGGCAAAGGCACAAAATGTACTCTGGGTTAGGGACGTCAATGTCCACAAAAAGCGTGGTTGAGCAGCAGCATTACTGATTGAGCTGGTTGGGTCCGAAAGGATATAACTTCTCGACTCGGTCTGCGGCAGGTGGTGAAGGAACCCACAAGAGGGAAAAGCCATATTTGACCACAGCCTTACTAATCTGTCAGCTGCAGAAGTATCTGTCCATGACAGTATCGGGTAAGAGTGACCACCGCATAGTCATTGTGGAGATAAAGTCACACTTGCATATTGAGAATAACCTCCACCATTTTAGGTGGCACTGTCACCATGCTAAATAGGACAGACTTTGAACAGATCTAGCAGCTCAAGTCTGGGTTTCGATAATATGTTGTGGGTCATCAATAGCAGCAGAATTGTACTCCCGCACAACCTCATGGCCTGGCATATCCTCCTCACAACAATTACCATCAAGCCAGAGGATCAACCTTAATTCAATGGAGTGTGCAGGAGGGCAGGAGCAGCACTGGGAATACCTGAAAATGAGGTGTCTGCCTGATGAAGTCACCAACCATGACTACCTGTGTGCCAAACAGCATAAGCAGTTAGTCATGGACAGATCTAAGTGATCCCACAAGCAACGGTGCAGATCTAAGCTCTGCAGTCCTTCTACTTCTAGTAGAGAATAGTTATGGACAATTAAACAAGTCATCGGAGGAGGACATTCCACAAGTATCCCCATCCTTAATGATGGAAGAGCCGAGCACTTCAGTGCAAAAGATAACGTTCATGCATTCGCAACAATCTTCAGTCAGAAGTGCTGAGTGGATGATCCATCTCGGCCTCCTCCAGTGGCCCTCAACAATTCAGTTACCAGTCATCAGCCAATTTGATTCACTCCACACGATATCCAGATTCAGTTGGAGACACTGGATACCTCAGAGGGGACATACCCTGACAACATTCTGGCAATAGTACTGAAATGTTGTTCTCCAGACCTTGTCACTGCCATCACCAAGCTGTTGCAATACCGTTACAACAACATTTCCCCGATTACATGGAAAATTATCCCAAGTATCTCCTGTATATAAAAAGCAGACCAAATCCAATCCAGCCAATACCACCGCATCAGTCTACTCTCGATCATCAGTAAAGTGGTGGAAGGTTTCAGTGCTTTTAAGCAGCACCTGCTCAGCAATACCCTGGTCAATGACGCCCAGTTTGGGCTCCACCAGGGCCACTCAGCTCCTGACCTCATTACCGTGGTTCGAACATGGACAAAAGAGCTGAATTCCAGAGGTGGGGTGAAAGTGATTGCCCTTTAAGTCAAGGCTGCCTTCGCCCAAGTGTGTTATCAAGGGGCCTTAGCAAAACTGGAATCAATGGGCATCAGGGGCAAACTCCCCGCTGGTTAGAATCATACCTGACACGGAGGAAGATGGTCATGGTTGATAAAGGTCAGTCAACTCAGCACCAGGATAAATCTGTAGGTGTCCCTCGGGCAGTGGCCTAGGCCCATACATCTTCAGCGCTGCTTCATCAATGACCTTCCCTCCAGTTTAAGGTCAGAAGTGGAGATGTTTGCCAATGATTGCACAATCTTCTGCAACATTTGTGGCTCCACAGATACTGAAGCAGTCCATGTTCAAATACAACAACTCCTGGACAGTATCCAGGCTAACAAGTGGCAAGTATTAGTCACGTCACACAAATGCCAGACCGTGAACATCACCAATAAAATACAATCTAACCTGCCCCTTGGCATTCAATGGTGTTACTGTCACTGAATCCACAGTGGACTGCAGCTGTTCAACAAGGCAGCTCACCACCACCTTCTCAAGGGGCAACCAGGGACAGGCAATAAACGCTGGCCCAGCCAGTCACACCCAGATTTACGAAATAAATATCATTTAAATAAAATAACAGAGGAAGGTTTCTGGGATATCGCAGAGATCGGTGCTCAGGCCCCAGCTGTTCACAATACCCATTAAACATTTGGTTGCAGGAATCAAATACAATATATCCCAACCTGCTGATAGAACTGAAGGATGTTGGATTGCGAGTGGGTGAGGAGGTTGTAAAAAAGCTTCAAGGTGACTAAGACAAGTGGAGTGAATGGGCAAATACGTGGCAGATGGAGAGCAAGTTGGGTTGAGGTGACAGTGTGCCCTTTGGTTGGAACAAGAGATTGCCAGCTTTTCGTTTGAAAAAGGATTGTTTGAAACATGATGATCTGAAAAGCGACGTATGGGCCTTTTTGTTGTTTCCTTCTGCGCGGCCCTCCGAGGTCCCTGCAGCACAGTGAGGTCTGAACCCACAAGGCAATACTGGGAATGGCATTCACACGCTCCCCAGTGTATGTAGACCTACCAAGTGGGGAGCTGTAACATTGCAAAGGATCTGCATCTCCCTGTAGACCAGTCACTGAAAGCAATATTGTAGGAGCAAGAACCAGTTAGGAAGATCAATGATGTGCTGACCTTCATTTCAGGGGGATTTGAGTCCAGGAGTAAACTTTTCTTACTGCAGCTGTAGAGAGCTTTGGTGTGACCCGATCTCAAACACTGTGCAGTATTCTGCAGATTTGGTCTCAGTACATAATAAAGGACAAACCTGACATTGAGGGAGAGCAGTGAAGGATGACCAGACCGATCTCTTGGATGACAGGCTTGTTGTGGGAGCAGAGTTTGGGGCGACTGGGCCTGTATTCCTTGGGGTTTAGGAAAATGGGTGGAGATCTCAGTGAGATATAAAGAGCTCTGACAGGGTGAGACGGATTGGAAGCAGGGATAATAATTCCCCAGGCTCTGGTGTCTAAAACAAGGGTCCACAGTATGAGGTACAGACAGACCATTCTGCAATGAGATGACAATAAATGTCTGCACTCAGCAACTGGTGAACCTGGGGAATGCACTCGAAGCTGGAAGCCAAGACACTGAATAGAAATCAGGATTTAGAGACAGTAAAGGAATGGTGGGAGAGAAGGAGAACGATATGGAAATAAAGGGCAAAGTATCATTATATTGAATTGGGTAGCAAACTCGACAGACCAAATGGACTCCTGCACATCCTACTTTATAGCTTCCCATAGTTAATCACATTAAGGGATGTGTACAGTGTGTGGAAAAAGTGCATTGTGTACATATTTGAACATGAACTGGAATGGGGAAGGCTCAATGTGTTGTATGACCGACTCCATTCCCGATGTTTCTATGTAGTCTGTAAATGTTGTCACAAGCTCTCAGATGTTAGGAAGGAGGTTTCTGCAGGGTCAACAGGACTGTGTTTCTCATTCCCTTTTTCCGATACTGAGGCTGGGGCTGGGTGTTCTGTCCGGTTTTATCCTTTAGACCTCGGAACAGTTTGATACAATAGAATGTCTTGTTTGGCGGATTCAGAGACCATTGAAGAGTTTATCACATGTCTGTGTGTCTGCAGTCACGTTTAGGCCAGACCAGGAAAACACGGGAGATTCACTTTCTGAAAGGACATTTGTGAAGCAAATTGGTGTGTACAATCGACATTGGCATGAAGGTCACTATTTACGGACACCATATTTTGCATCTTAATATTTTGTCAATTGTGTTTAACTTCCACCAGCTGCCAGAGCATTAGCCTGGTCTGGATTATTAATCCAGTGACCTTTCCACAGCAGCACCATCTCTACATGGGGACTTTTCTGGAATTGTACTGAGCAGGTTATTTCTGTGCTGCTTGATAACTCTGTCAAAAAGAACTCCCACCAATTTGACAGTCGAGGTGGGACTGAGACGGAGGTAATTGGCCAGATTGTAATTATAATCCTCTTAGGAACTGGACATAGTTGAGTAATTTTCCACATTACCAGGGAGATGTCAGAGTTAGAGCTGGAATGAAAGAGCTTTCCCAGGGACACGGCTTGTTGTGCAGCACAAGTCTTCGGTCCTATTACAGGAAAGGGGTCAGGGACCATTGCCTTTTTCGTACGTACTGTGTTCAGCTGTTTTTTCATGTCACGTACAGCAAAATGAATTGGTTGAAGACTGGCATCTGTGATTCTGTGGGTATCATGGCGAGGGTGAGGTGGATCATCAACTCAACACTTCTGGCTGAGGTTGGTGCAGCTACCACATCCTGGTCTTTTACACTGATGTGCAGAGCTGTTCGATTACTGAGGATAGGGATATTTGTGGAGTCCTCTGCTCCAGTCATTTGTTTAATCATCCATCACCAGTTATGTCAGAATATGACAGGATTGCGGACCTTCGATCAGATCTGTTGGTCAAATGTGGTAGCTTTAATGGGTTCACATCAGGTTTAGGTTCACGTGGTTCTGACCCAGTCATGTTCACCCACAGTCATTACTGAAACATAGATCATATTGATGGTAATGGCAGACTGAGGAAATTATTCTAGGCTAAAAAGTTACAGGTTGTGGTTGAATGCTGTTTTGCTTCTGCTGCTGTAGTCTACAGCACTACATAAATACGCAGTTTTGAGCTGCAAGATCTGCAATGCAATTCTGCTGTCTGTCCCTTAGTTCACATCGAGACCCATTCACCCATCAGTCATGTACTCAGTGACCTACTCTGGTTTCTGATGTGGTCATATTTCCATTTTCATACTGTCATTCTGCTGAGGGTCTCTTCCCGGATCATGCTTTCAATCTGACACATTCTGCAAAACCAATTAACTGATTTTAATTCAATTGTTTAATTCATCTGAATCTTTTTCATTGAATAATACCATTTTCTGTGTTTAAAGTGAATGTGTTTCCTCTGTTTCTCTCCCTGACCATGATTAAGAGCTCTGCAGTGACAGTGATGCCAGCCTTATGTAGCTTCCGAGCCAATGAATTCTCTGGATTCCCAATCATCTTCACCACATTGTATGTTTCCTCTTTTGGTTTGATGCCTTATTACTCATGGCTGCCTTGTCCTGTTATGAGTATGTTTCATCACCTTTGGGAGAATTTCTGATATCCTTCGAAATATCCCCAGAAATCCCTACTTTTGCTGTTTAATGGTCTGCCCAGCTCGGCTCCCCTTCCAATTAACTCTAGCCAGCTACTCCCACATGTCATTGTAGTTACATTGTTCAATTATAATCACATTACATCAAGAAGAGACCAATAGATATAAACCGAAAGAAGGAGCTTTGAGAGAGGAGACGCAAAGAATAATTGGTAAATTTCTTAACTAGATACAAAGAGAGAAAAAGCGAGACAACATAGATGAGGAAATGTGAAAAATGAGAAACCTAGATCATCGAAAGAAGTAGATGCACATCCCTCAATGTGTTGGCAATTCCTGTGTACTGTGGTCCTTTGTATAGGGCATGGACAACAGAGTAACGTGTTCAATTGATGGCTCTGATGCCAGAATTTTTATCTCCAATAATATGACATACACTATCTTTGGAAAGTATCCAACAAGCCAATATATTGAATTCTGGTCGAAAGGGGATTAACTGAAATAAGTTGGGACACCAGAAGCAAGAATTTATAACACATCTTGATAAGAATGAGAGATTGGAGTGGACAATTCCAGAAAAACAGCGAACGTTGAGGTAAGGGGAACATATCATTTTAGATGAGAATCAAATGATGATTTAATGTTTTATAAACTTTATGCATCATATGCATCACTTTTTGTTAACTGTGTCTCCGTTGTTCATTTAGAATGTGTTGTGCAAACATGAAAAATTTTACTTATCTGCACACACACATTATTTAAACAGTGTATATAAAATCATTTTTCCGCCATTGAATTGGTCCTGTTGTTGTGTTACCACGATACATGAACACCAGCTGGCCACCGAAAGACATGACCCATTATCACTATGTTCCATACATACCGAAAAAGAAGGGCACCACTTTGTTTGGGACAATGCGCACACATACTAAGACACGAAAGGACGTTCTTAGAGGAATGGCATTCTGACCAGAAGTCCATCAATAAACGCATCGATTTAGATCCTATCTACCTTCTCTTGTAAAGCAAAAGAACTGGAAATGACATCACCCATCTTAAGAACCCAAGACCTATAGATAGAGAGGCGCGACATACCACCAGCACTTCAGCAGAGACTCTCACTGATGATGTTACCTAGTCATAGTGTCGAATCGTCAGAAAACAAACCTTCAAGCACAGCGAGCTAACTTGCATACATACAAACGGTTATTTTTCTTTTATTAGTGGAATTTGTGAGGTCTTTGTCACTCATGTATTAACAGATTACGAAGTGAGGTGAGCTTTTTAGGTTTGTGGTTTTAATTAACAGAAGTGCTCGACATAGATGTCTCCACACTTTCGGGCCCTGCCGTATGGGACTTGGACAGATTTGAACAGATTTCGGGTACAAAATATCCCAGCAAATTCCAACACGTTGCAATTAGTGACCTAGATCTCCAAATAAAAGCGGTCGGAAAATCTGTTTAATTTTGTTTACTGGTGGTGGTTTAAATTAAAAGTGAGGGAAAAGACTTTTAACATTACTAAAGAGGTTCCCAAATTTGCCAAGAAAGTTTAGAAAGTCAAAAGGAGGACATTTTTTAGAATTAGCAAATAGGTTGGAATTGGGTTTAACCAGGGAAAAAAGGAAAGCTGAAATTGTAATGGAGTTGGTAAAGCACTTTGATGTATCAGAGAAACAGACGAGTGCAGTCGAGTAAGATAAAACTTAAATTGCAAATATGGCAACTGAAGTTAGAAGATAAAGAAAGAGACGGAAACAGAGAGAGAAAAGAAGTGAAGGAGAGGAAAAAGAAAGAGAGAGAGAATTTGAGATTCAGAAGTTGGGAATTAGACAAGAAAGTTAAATTAACAGGATGGAGATGAAGGGAGAACATCGGGATGTATACAACTATGTTAGCGCCTTGCCATATTTCGGTGAGAAAAATGTCAAAACCTTTTTTATTTCATTTGAAAAAAATGACTCAGCAGATGACGTGTCCAGTGAACTTGTGGGTAATGCTAATTCAGACTAAGCTGGTGGGACACAGCTGGTGAGGTATGTGCATCGCTATCAGATGAGGGATCAAGAGATTATGCAGATGTCAAATTGGCTATTTTGATTGGTAATGAATTGGTACCAGAAGCATATAGACAGAGGTTCATAAAAACAGAGACGGAACCAGGTCAGACTTATGTTAAGTTTGAAAGAATTAACTGCAGTCATTATGATAGATGGGTGCTGGACTTAATAATAGATCAGACCTCTGAGGCCCGAAGGGAGATTAATCTGCTGGAGAAGTTGCAAGACTCACTTCCAGAGATCGTAAAAATACATGTGCACGAACAGAAAGTTCAAGAAGCGAGAAGCGCGGCAGAAATAGCAGGTAAATATGTATTGGTGCATGAGATGAAATTTAGCTTCCAGGAGAATTTTCATGCTATAAGGGATAGAAATTGGGAGAAGGGAAGTTCACACATTACAAAGCGAACAGTAGCGCACAATAGTTTACCACAGGTGAAAAAAGAAGCCCAAAGGGGTTGAAAGGAGGTGAAAGGCCTCAGGTGTTCTCAGTATAAGGGAGTGGAACACATAAAATGACAGTGCTGATGGTTTAAGAAGGGCACTGGGAAAAGGTGTTTTCATTGAAGTAAGCTGGGACACACAGTGATGGTCGTTGAAGGAAGGCACTTTGGGGAAAGATGAGGTAGAAGAGGCTAAGCCAGTGGCATTAGTGAAACTGCTGAAAGAGACCCCAAGTAGAGCCGAGGAGTTGCAGGAGAGTGCACAGCCGAGGCAAGGTCTGGGTATGGAGTCGGTACCTGATCTCTGAAAGAATTCGCCTCAGTAGAAAAAGTTTACGTAGAAAGATCAGGGGGAGAAGGACAAGAAGTTATAATTTTGTGAGATATGGGATCTGCTCAATCTCTAATAGTTGAGAAGTGAGACGCTGGAAAAGCAAAACAGATCAGGCAGCATCCGAAAAGCAGAACAATCGAATATCAGGCAGAAACCGATTGTCAGGAATGTGGTGGGGGGACAATGGGGCTGAAAGATAAATACGAGGGTAGTAGCTGGGCTGGTGGGAGGGTCACTGGGAAGGCGATAAGAAGATGTAGGTGGGAGTAATAGTGATATGTCGGTTTGGAGGGTGGAGTCAGTAGGTGGGAAGAAGCTGGCCAGTTAGGGCGGTTCAAGAGGGCAGTGCTAGGTTGAATGGTTCAATCTGGCAGAGGTTGGGGGAGGGGAGATTTGGAATTTGGTGAAGTCAACGTTGATGATGGTTCTAGTTTGAGGGTTCTAGTTGTCCTACCACCGATCCACAACACCCTCCTCTATGACCTATCACCATCACACCCCACCTGCGTATACCTATCGCCTTCCAAGCTATCTTACACCCAGCTCCACTCCCACTCTCCTATTTATTTCTCGGTCCCCTCCCCCCTCCCTTACCCCACCTCCCACTTTCCTGATGAAGAATTTATGCCTGAAACGTCAACTCTTCTGCCCCTCAGATGCTGCCTGGTTGGCTATGCTTTTCCAGCCCCACACTTTTCAACTCTCACCTCCAGCATCTGCAGCCCTCACTTTCTCTCGGCGTCTAATAGTGAGAGATGAAAGTATTTTCATTCTTTCTGACATATTAATCAAGACCGTAACAATTTGTGGAATGGGGTTAGAAATTAAGTATTCCCTTGTGTAACATCAGGATGGAATGCCAAATCAAGGTTGGGGCAGTAACAGTGACAGTGAGTAACAGAGTGTCATTTCCAGGAATACAGTTTATTCTTGTGAACGATTTAACAGGATCCAAGGTGGGAGTGGGACCCCTTGTCTTGGAGAAGGCAAAAGGAAAACTAGGGAATTGGGGAGTTAAAAGAAAAATACCCAGGATTTTTCCAGACTGAAGAGTAACAAGATTGCACTGTCATAAGTTAGAGCAGGAAGGAAAACCGGAATAAAAAGCCAAAGGAGTTGATGTGCAGTGAACTGAAAACCCTGTTTGATGAAACGGTCCAGGAAAAACCTGAACAGGCAGAGGATCAGGCAGACGTGTTTCGTCCAGAAAGGCTCATGGACTTACAACAGATATATACACACACAAACACATGCACACACACAGAACAGGAATCAAAATATATTGTCGAACGTTATTAACTTAAAGATAGAATCATAAAATTAAAATGGAGACCCCGATCGGTTACTGCAGAAGGGAAATGGTCCGAAGTGCACCAGATTGTTTTTGAGGTAGCGTACAGTGTTACGGGTAGCACATAAACTAACTGCAGGGGGTCACTTAGGTGTACAGAAGACTCAGGCTAAGGTACAGAGGCATTTCTAGTGGCCTGTAATGCATACGGACGTGGTTATTTTTTGACGTACATGTCAAACATTCGAATTGGTAGGTAAGTCACAGGCAGTAATAAAGCCAGAACCTTTGTTACCAATTCCTGCATTCGATGAACATTTCATGTAGTTTATGATGAGTTGTGTAGTTCCCCTATCTAAAATAAAAGTGGAAACTAATATTTGCTCACCATAACGGATGTGTCTACCAGATTTCCAGAGGCAATTCTATTATGGAGTGTTAAGGTAAAAAAGGGAGGTGGAGGGGTTGGTAGCTTTTTTTTACTCACTGTGGGTTCCACAGAGAGATTCAATCAGACCAAGGTCTCATTTTACCAATCAGCTGTTTAAGGAAGTCATGGATAGCTTAGGCATACAACAGTTTAAATCAAGGGCGTCCCATCCTGAATCCCAGGGAGCCTTGGAAAGTTAGCATCAGACGCTGAAGACCATATTAACAGTGTACTGTCAGGATTACCGGAATGATTGGAGTGATGGTGTCTCATTAAATTGTTTGCCATTGGACAAAAATTACTTGCCCGAAATAAATCTACTCAGTTTACTTCCTTTGAGTTAATATTTGAAGTGAGAAGTCCTTTGGAATTAATTGAATATAAATTGACAGGACCGAAGTCAGAGATCTCACACTCGGATTATGTATGTGAGGTGAGGAAGAGATTAGATGGAGTAGGTGAGTTATCTAAACAGCACCTGAAGGGCACAGCACAGAATGAAGCACGTTTCAGATAAAAACTCTGAAATTTTGACGATTTCATGTGGGGATGACGTATTAGTATTGCCACCAGTGATAGGAATCCCCTTCTAAGCCAGGTTTAGTGACTCAGGAACAGAGGTATGGTCAGATGAACAAATTGCGTCGTTTATCTGTATGATGTAGTGACCTTTAGCAAGTGATGGAAAGCTCACATGTTACAGTTGGCAGAGCATGTTGAACGATTACAAGAAGCAAACTTGGTAATAAACTTAAAGAAAACAGAATTCGCGAAGGCAGAGGTGACGTTCTTGGGACATTACATTGGACATGGAAGATTGAACCCATGGGACACAAAGACGAAGGACTTTGTGGAATTTCCACGACCGTCCTCGAAGAAAGAGGTGCTTCGATTTTTGGAACTGAATGGATTCTATCGGAGGTTTGTTCCAAACTTCACCAGCGTATTTGCACCACTGATGGATTTATTAAAGAAGGAAACAGAATTGTGGTGGACAGAAAAATGCCAGGAGGTATTTGAGAATTTTAGAGCAGGATTAATCACCGCACCAGTTTTAGCTATACCAAATATTCTGAAACCCTTTGAAAATTCTATTTGCTTCTAGGGATTTAGGGGTTGGAGATGTATTGATACAGAAAGGTTATGATGGATTTGAGTGGCTAATTGGCTACTTGTCAAAAAACGCAATATCCACCAGAAAGAAAAATACAACATTCTCCATTATTGAAAAAGAATGATCAAGTTTTGCACTGACCCGACAATATTTTAATGTTTATGTGACAAATAAATTGTCGGAGATGGCTGTGGACAACGACAAACCTCTCACGTATTTTGGAATATTTAAAGACCAGAATATGAGAGTATTTCATTGGAGTCTTATCACACCAACTTTAAACTTACAAACTGTACATGCTGTGGGTCCTAAAATGTGATAGCAGATGTGTTATCGCGGATTTAAAGGAAAAAGTTTAGATAAGATTTGACTTATTCCGGTTTAAATAGGTGTACAAAATTAATATTAATGACATAATTGAGATTAATACTTTTGTATTTCATAATAATGGCATTAAGAATTAGAGGAAAAGAAACGAAGCCATCTTTTCATTCTGATGGTTCTTTTGTTTTCTGAAGGAGGGAGGTCTTATGAAGCCGAAAGCATGTCAGGTCACTTTAAGACAGAACGGGTTTTGTTGAATAGAAAGTAAAGCACAGTAGCCAGCTAAATGTCAGATTGTTCCATATGTCACAATTAGCTAGGAAATGGAGACCTCAGTTTTGGTTGCTGTTTTGACAACAATTCAAATACAACAAAAGATTTTAAATAACGTTCAGGATACCAGAAGCCAACGGAACTTGAATATTATTGTTTGGACATTTGGAAAGCAATCCAATTATGAGAATTGTTGTATCATTGGGAGTATATAAACCCAGCATTTGAACACTAGAGGGACAGCCACTGCCATCCAGCAGCAGAGTAACTGCTGTAGAGCAGGAGTGCGAACTGACCATCTCAAACACTCTCTATCAAAGATACATGTTCGTGTCAAACCTATGCAATAAAAAAAATGACCCAGGGAGATCAGCAGCTGGAAGAGTGAACACAGCGGGGAAGATAGAGACTGTGTGGTCTTGAGATTGTAATGTTTAATATGTGGGCTTTTGGAACAGAGTATTTTTCCAGAGTCGGATTCAGATAGAAAGTAGCTAAGAAAAGAGGGGCTTGTTTTTGTGAGTAGCTGTTGTTTAGTGTTCACTATTAAAGTTAAGAAACTAACTTGCTAATTTTTGTTTAAATAGTGGAATGTAGGAGATCTGTGTCACTCATATTTTAACAGACTACGAGGTGAGGCCAGCTTTTCTGGGTGTTTGGTTTTAATTCGCAGAGGGGTTTCACTCTACGTTGTAAATGTCCATCCACGCTAACCCCAATCCCCTGCAGTTGGCCCATATCCTTCCAGTCCTTTCCTATCCACATATTTATCCAAATGCTTTTGAAATGTTGTTAATGCAACCCCCTCAACCACATCTGCTGGCAGCTCATCCACGTACCAGCCTCTGTGTAAAGAAGTGCCCCCTCAGCTTCCCTTTTATTCCTTCCCCTTTAACCTTAAACTCATCCTCTCTCGTCCTCGATTCTCTAAACCTTGGAAAAAGACTGAGAGCATTAACCCTACAATCATGATCTTATTCAGCTCTATAAGGACTTCCTCCGTCTTCTACATGCTAAAGAAAAGGTCCTAGCTTGTCCAAACTCTCCCTATAACTCAGACCATTGGGTCCTGGCAACGTCCTTGAAAATTTCTTCTGCACTCTTTCTAATTTAATAACATCCTCCCTGTAACAAGGTGACAAAACTGAATACAATACTCTCAGTGCAGCCTTACCAAAGTCCTGTGTAACTGCAACATAAATTCCCAACTTCTATACTCAATGTCCTACCTGATGAAGACTAGTGTGCGAAAAGCCTTCTTCACTGCCCTGCCTACCTGTGACTCCACTCTCAGAGAACCGTGCACCTGAACACCAAGGTCTCTGCCCACTACACACTTGAAGATCCTCCCATTCACCATGAGACTCCTATCTTGATTTGAGTTCCCAAAATGTAAGACATCACGCATCTATATTAAATTACATTTGCCATTTCTCTGCCCATTTCTCCACCTGATTAATGTCCTGCTGCAATTTCTGATAAACTTCCTCACTGATCATGCTCCCACTTATTTTAGTGTCATCTGCAAACTTACTAATCATGCCTTGTACATTCTCAACTAATTCATAGATAACAAACAGCTATGGACCCAGCCTCCAGTCTGACAAGCATCCTTCCACTAAACCCTCTCTGCCTTCTACCATCAAACCAACTGTGTATCCAATTTGCCAGTTCACCCAGCATTCCACGTGGTGTCCCCTTCCAGAGCAGCCTGCCGTTTGGGACCTTATCAAAGGCCTTACTGAAATCCATATAGACTATGTCTACCGCTCTGTCCTCATCAACCTTCCTGGTCACTTCATCAAAGAACGCAAACAAATTTGGGAAGCATGATCTCCCACTCACAAGTCGATGCTGACTGCTCCGAATCAAACCCTGTGTAAGTAATGGGTGCAGTCAATGGGATGCTGTCCTTCATTGTAAGATGATTCGAATACATAAGTAAAGCCATCTTCCTGCTGTTGTAGAGCCTTGCTGAGAGAGCATTTGGGGCACTCTCTACAGATTTGATGTCCTTTGTAAGGAATGATCTTCTTACCACAGACACCAGTGATGGTAACATGAGGATAGAGTAAAGAAGCTAAGTGTTTAATCTGTAGAGCTGTGAGAGACGAAGAAATGGTGAAGCTGAAACACGAGGAGTAGCAGTGATGACTTATTTCCAAAAGACACATTGGCAGTGTGAGAAATTCCATACTTTACCCAGGATTGATTGGTTTGATTTATTGTCACGTGTACCTCAGTACAGGGAAACACTTTGTTTATGAGCAGTGGGGGCAGGTCATAGTAAGCATGGCCAGACAGATCATAGGGTGGAAATAGACTTGGACCGAGTAAGGCTTACAGGTTACACTGAACAGGATGTGCACTAGACAAGATCAACACGAGTAAGATCACCATTATTTGAACTTAGAGAGTCGACTCATCAATCTAACATGGCTTTCCGAATAGTTTATATGCCTTTACGAATTCTCCCCACGTTATTGTGCCGTCGGCGTGTGAACCCTGTCCTGAACGCCAGGTTGTTCACAATCCCCAACAGCAGCCACAATACCTTCCATCTGAAACAGGTAGCCATTCCCACCAGCTTCCGCCTTACATAGAGAACACCAGGCTGGCTTCTCGGAGATGGAAGGTGCCTTCTTGAGACTTCACACAAGACATATGGCTTCCCTCCTCACCATGTTAAAGTCCTACATGTGTATCATGAGCAACGGAGCCAGGAGGAACAACGTGGAGCATTCTGTCTGTGCAGCCTCTGCTCCAATTGTTCATCATGTTAGAGCATCAATCTGGAGACACTTAAGACTGCCGATGCTAGAGATCAGAGTAGAGCGTTGATTGCTGGAAAAACACAGCAGGTCAGGCAGCATCCGAGAAGCAGGAGAATCGACGTTTCGGAATAAGACATTCATCAGGAACCAGCATCAATTACCACATTCTGCCCCGTGTAAGTGCATTGAGGTGGGAATGGCCTCCTGCTGTTCCTGTATAAGTGACTCAAGGGGCTGATTGGCATCTTCCTCGTCCGATTGGACAAGGCCAAGGGCCTGACTGGGTTACCCCGGTTCCTGTTTGACAGGTCGATGTACTGACAAGTCTGATGATGCTGTAGCTTTAAGAGGTTATTTTGTCCTATATTCTTTTAAGAGAGAGATTGAACAATCATTACCAAGCTGGATAGTTAAGACCATTTGAGTAACAGCTCGGGGAGGCCTTAGGTTAATTTTAATGCAGCCTGAATGAGTGTGGCCATCTCTCATAGGTTAGGATCTCTGGGTTTTGGTTTCTCAGTAACATCAGAAACTATTGGGGTCTCCACAGAGTTGGAAGCTTTAGGGAATGTCTCCTGACTGCTACTCTCTCTGAATTTAGTCTTGATGCTGTCACATTGCATCTGGAACAGACACTTCACATTCCCTTTAAAATAAGAAAACATTAGAGTCTACGCTACTGCCTTCAAATATTTCGAGGGGCTCTGGTGGTCCATCACACTAGACTCCTTCTCTTCCTGAGTAATAGGCCGGAGGTACTGAGTGGGCTGTCCCTGTTCTACTCCAATAATATCAATGGGCTGAATGGCTTCCTCATATTCCTGTGAAACGATCGTGAGGTGCTGAATGAACTCTTGTTTTACTGTGACAATGTGCCGTGTCAGGCAGTGCTGTTACATGAATGTTACCGACACTTTAACAGCACAAGCCTGAGTGTGTCTGGGACCTGCTAAACACGGACACAGACCAACTCAGGAGCTGAGGGGGGACAATATGTTCTGAACATTGTGGAATCTTCTGTGACCATCCCCACTTCTGATCTTATGGTGGGGAGGGTGGGGGTGGGGAGACATTGATGAAGCAGTTGAAGATGTTTGTGGAGACGAAGCTACCCTGAGGATCTCCCACAGAGCTGACCCAGGACTGAGATGATGACCATCTTCCTTTGTGCCATGTTTGACACCAAACACTGGAGAGTTTACTCTGATTCCCAAAAAGTCAAGTTTTGTTAAGCTCCTTTACGTCAACAGAAGTTAACCACTGCCTTGATATCAGGGCCAGTCATTTTTACCTGAACCCTTGTGTCAACCTCTTTTGTTCTCATCAATAAACCATGATATAGGAGAAGCAAGTGCTTTCCTCAAACAGGTCGGATTGAATGTCAGGATTTCTCTTCTCAAGAGTGTTGGGGAGCTAGATGACTGAAAGTATTTGAAGAGGAGCAAGATGGATATTGACCTGTCAGAGAGTTGAGGGCTATGAAGAATTGGGTATGAAAAAGGATTTGAGACCAAGAGCAGATCAGTCATGATCTTCGTGAAGGGCAAGGCTGGCTTGGGGATTGAACGACCTGCCCCTGTTTCTGACGTTCTCACATTCTGTTATTGGAGTGTTAGTGGGTGTTATTTTCATGAATGCTCTGTTGTTGCATATTGCAGTCAGGGAGACCAGAGGATTCTGTGAGCCATCTCTGGGTGAGGTATGGGGGCTGTATTCTCAGTGAACTTGGGTCTAAACATGACCAACAAATGAAGCACAAGTTGCAGAGAGGGGAAGCTCTGCAAAGAGAGATGAGGGGCCTCTTTCATAACCGTGCCTGGATTTTCCAATTACACTTCCCAAATCACCTCAAAGCGTGTGGGACAGTTTTGAAGGGCTGAATTGTCTGTGTTTCTGTGCACCAGTTTATAGCAGTTAGTAGCATCTAAGTGCTCCTGTCTAGCAGGTTTGATGGGCTGAATGGAACACAGAAACATGGGACTGAGGAGCAGGAGTGGGTCAATAGATACTTTGAGCCTTCTCCACCAGGCACTAAGATTTGGCTGATCAGGTTGGGGTCTCAGCCCCACTTCCCTGTCTATATCCCTTTATGCATGACTCACACTTCTGTCAAATATTTAACTAATGCAGCTTTCAATCAATGTGAGCATGGAGGCACAATACACTTCCAGTGAAGAGGATTCCGACTTGAAAGGGCCTTTCAGAATTATTTGTCATCCTTCTTATCGAATCAGAGAGTCATGCAGAACGGAAACAGACCCGTTAGTCCAACCTGTTCACTCCGATCCGATATCAAATCTGATCCAGTCCCATTTGCCAGCATTTGACCAATATCCCACTTCTTTCAGATACTTTCTAAATGTGCGATTGTAACCGCTTTCACCACTTCCTCTGACAGCACTTTCTGTACACACACCACTCTCTGTGTGAAACATTTATCTTCAGGTCCCTTCGAAATCATTCGCCCTTTCTCCTCCAACCTATGCCCTCTTGTTCTGGATTCCCCGACACTGGGGAGAAGAACGTGGCTGTTTAGGATATCCATGCCACTGCTGGTTTTGTGAACCTCTATAATGTCACCCGTCAGCCTCTGACACTCCAGGAGAAAGCACCTCAACCTAATCAACCTCTCCACGAAGCTCAAACTTCCAGTCCTGGAACATCGATGTCTAAATTATTTCTGCAGACAATGAGTTGTACGTAGTATTCTTAAAGTGGCCTCACCAACATCCTGTACAGATACAACATACCACCACAACCCCTATACTCAATGCTCCGACTGATTAAGGCAAATGTGCCAAATGTGTTCTGTCCCACATTGTCCACCTGCGACTCCACTTTCAAGGAACAATGTACCTGCAGTCCTATGTCCCTTTGTTCCACAACACTCTCCAGGACCTTAACATCAGTGTATAATTTCTGCCACGATTTGCCTTCCCAAACTGCAAAACCTCGTATTTATCTAAATTAAACTTCATCTGTCACTCCGTGTCCCTTTGTCGCATCTAATTCCGGTCTTGTACTCTGAGATAATCTACGACACCACCTTTCTGATGTAATCTGTAAACTTACTAACTATGGCCCCAATATTCACATCTAAAACCCTGACATAAATGATGAAATGCAGTGAACTCAGTACTGGTTCTTACAGCACACTGCTGCTCACAAGCCTCCAGTCTGAAAAATACCCCTCTTCCTTCAAGCCAATTGTGACTAGCTTCCTCTGTATCCCATGTGACCGAACCTTACTCATCTGTCTACCAATCAGAATGAAATACTCGCTATGAAGAGAGGCTGAGTAGGTTAGGTTTACTTTCACTAGAAAAAAGGACATTGAGGGGGGACCTGATTGAGGTTTGCAAAATCATGAAGGGTATAGACAGGGTGGACAGAATTGAAAAATGTGGTGCTGGAAAAACACAGCAGACCAGGCAGCATCCGAGGAGCAAGTGAATCAACGTTTCGGTCATAAGCCCTTCTTTAGGAATCAGTGTGGATCGAGACAAGCTTTTTCCCAGATTGAAGGATTCAATAACGAGAGGTCGTGCTTTCAAAGTGAGAAGTGGAATGTTTAAGGAGGATACACGCGGTAAGTACTTCACACAGAGGGTGATGAGCGTTTGGAACGCGTTGCGAGCAGAGGTGGTAGAGGTAGGCACGGTAGATTCATTTAAGATGCGTCTGGACAGATGCATGAGTAGGTGGGGAGCAGAGGGATACAGATACTTAGAAATTGGGAGACAGGTTTAGACAGTAGATTTGGATCGGCTCAGGCTTGGAGGGCTGAAGGGCCTGTTTCTGAGCTGTAGATTTTCTTTGCTCTTTCTTCTTTAAATGAACACCTTGCTGAAGTCCATATAGACAATGTCTACCAAACTGTCTTCATCAATCTTCTTTGTTATCTCTTCAAAAAACTCAAACAAATTAATGAGACATGATTTCCCATGCAGAAAGCCACGTTGTCTACCCCGATCAGCCCTTGGCTTCCCAAATGTATGTAAATACTATCCCTCAGAATCCCCTCCAACAACTTTCCCACCGCTGACATCAGGCTCATCGGTCTATAGTTCACGGGTTTTGGGGTCACTGTTTCCTTTTCTAGTCCCACTCCTCCACTGCTCCCAACAAATGTTCAATGTAACCAGGTCGGTGATATGGCTGATCATATCGGTCTCAGACTGGGTCAGGGTCAGTTTTAGGAACAAGTCAGGCTAGTTTCTTTAATCTGCTCAAATAGCACATTTATGATACAGAGCAATGTTACTCAAACTGTGATGGAAAAATGAATGGTAAATGGTTTGGATATTGCAAGTATATAATCAATATTTCCCTTTCTAAACACACACACACAACACACACACACACTTTTAACTTGAAAGAACTCTGTTCAGATATGATTGGAACTCATGACTAAAGGGAAAATTGTGAGATTGTCCAAAACGCTATTCTGTTTCTGAAGATATTGTACTCACACAGCTGCTTGCAATGGGATTCCATCCTGGGACAGTTGGATTTGGCTTAATTCCCTTTGCTTTAGGCAGAGAGGAGATTCCAGTGAATTCTGGTCAGTGATCATCCAAAGGGCAGCACGAAGGTTAGCACTGCTGCTTCACAGCACCAGGGACTTGGGGTCGATTCCAGCCTTGGGTGACTGTATGTGTGGAGTTTGCACATTCTCCACTTTTCTGTGTGAGCTTCTAATGGGTGGTCCAGTTTCCTACCACAAACTGTGTAGGTTCGGTGGATTGGTCATGCTAAATTGTCTGTAGTGTTCAGGGATTTCTAGGTTAGGTGAATTAGTCAGGGGTAAGTATAGGGAAATGGGTTGGGAAGGTTGGTATGGACTTGTTGGGTCGAAGGGCCTGTGTCAACACTGTAGGGATTTCATAAAAATAAGAATGGTAACAATGACTGTAGAGGTTTTTCTTTAGCTTGCGCACATTGCTGTGATGAGGAATAATGAAGGAGAGAGAGTGCAATAGGTCATTCCTTCTCGGGTATATTACATTTTCTCCCTCTCTGAGTTGAATCACACAGTAATGTCAACCTCTCCCAAACTGGACCATGTGATGTCTCCATATATATTGTCCAAACTATGTCTCCATCACATTCCCTGCTCAATGTCGATGCATCATTGCTGCTGTCATACACAGAGCCATACTCTTAGCAGAAAATGGTCTCGTTTGATTTGAAATATGTTTACATGGCCCTGCGTCATTAAAAAATAAAATGTTTAATTTATTCAGAATACCTGTGTTAATCTGAATGCATTTTTAAAAA
This sequence comes from Chiloscyllium punctatum, assembly GCF_047496795.1. NCBI lineage: Eukaryota > Metazoa > Chordata > Chondrichthyes > Orectolobiformes > Hemiscylliidae > Chiloscyllium > Chiloscyllium punctatum. The sequence continues at coordinate 1,557,434 of NC_092745.1, read as the reverse complement.
CAATACAGAAATTGCTGGAAAAGCTCGCCAGGTCTGTCAGCATCCAGGTGCCTTTTACATGCTGCAGTTGTACCAGCCTCTACCACTTCTTCTGGCAGCTCATTCCAAACAAACAGCACCCTCTGTGTGAAATGATGCCCTTTAGGCCTCATCAAAACTTTTCCCCTCTCACTTTCAACCAATCCTCTATCGTTCTTGACACCCCTAACCTGGGGAAAAAAAACCCTGACTACTCTCCCTATCCATGACCATTCTGATTTTATAAACCTTTACTGCTGCGAAATGTGCCTCCAATCAACACGAATGGCTGTACCTTCAGTCATCCTGGGCCTAAATTCTGAAATGCAATACTGACACCTCTTCCTTCTACATCAGGTCACAATTCTAAATCCATTTTAATCAGTTTGTTCAGATGTATCCTGAGACACTTCTGTGGGCTTTACACCTAGACCTTTGTGCCCGGAGGTAGGGACGCTAGCATCACTCAGCCATACCCATAAAGCTGTAACAGTATTCTCCTGTGTGTTTGCTCGGTCAGCCTGTTCTGACATGACGTGACATACCTCTGCAATAGGCAGGACTTGAATCCAGGCCTTCTAGTCCAGACCGAGGAACACTATCACACAAGTTCAGGAATTGGATTAAATTCAGAGCATTGACTGAGAGGCTGGGACACTACCCACTACACTACCATACCCAGATTTTGGGACATATTTTAGTGCCCGCTTACAGCTCGGCGTGGATTTATTATAATCAGAACTGAAAAATGTGTTGCTGGTAAAGCACAGCAGGTCAGGCAGCATCCAAGGAGCAGGAGAATCGACTTTTCGGGCATAAGCCCTTCTTCAGGAATGAGGCTGGTGTGCCACGTAGGCTAAGATAAAAGGTAGGGAGCAGGGACTTGGGGAGGGGCGTTGGGAATGTGATAGGTGGAAGGAGGTTAAGGTAAGGTTGATAGGGCGGGGGTGGAGAGGTCGGGAAGAAGATTGCAGGTCAAGACGGTGGGCAGAATCTGAGGGTTGGGATTGAGATAAGGTGGGTGGAGGGGAAATGAGGAAGCTAGAGAAATCCGCATTCATCCCCTTGTGGTTGGAGGGTTCCTAGGCAGAAGATGAGGTGCTCTTCCTACAGGCGTCTTGTTGCCATGGTCTGGCGATGGAGGAGTCCAAGGACCTGCATGTCCTTGGTGGAGTGGGAGGGGGAGTTGAAGTGTTCAGCCGCGAGTCGGTTGGTTTGGTTAGTGCGGGTGTCCCAGAGGTGTTCTCTGAAACGTTCCGCAAGTAGGCGGCCTGTCTCCTCAATGTCGAGAAGGCCACATCGGGTGCAGTGGATGCAATAAATGATGTGTGTGGAGGTGCAGGTGAATTTATGGCAGATATGGAAGGATCCCTTGGGGCCTTGGAGGGAAGTGAGGGGGGAGGTGTGGGCGCAAATTTTGCATTTCTTGTGGTTGCAGGGGAAGGTGCCGAGAGTGGAGGTTGGGTTGGTGGGGGGTGTGGACCTGACGAGGGAGTGGCGGAAGGAGTGGTCTTTCCGGAACGCTGATAGAGGTGGGGAAGGAAATATATCCTTGGTGGTGGGGTCTGTTGGAGGTGGCGGAAATGACAAAGGATGATCCGATGTATCCGGTGGTTGGTGGGGTGGTAAGTGAGGACCAATGGGGTTCTGTTCTGGTGGTGATTGGCGGTTCAGGTTTCAAGGGCGGAGTCGCGGGAAGTGGAGGAGATGTGGTGGAGAGCATCGTCAACCATGGCTGAGGGGAAGTTGCGGTGTTTGAAGAAGGAGCCATCTGGGTTGTTCGGTATTGGAATTGGCCCTCCTGGGAGCAGTTGCAGCCCAGGCGAAGGAATTGGGAATATGGGATGGAATTTTTACACAGGCCAGGGTGGGAGGAGGGGAAGTCTAGGCAGCTGTAGGAGTTGATCGGTTTATAGAAAATGTCCGTGTTGAGTCGGTCGCCCGAGATAGAAATGGAGAGGTCTAGGAAGGGGAGGGAGGATTCTGTGACGGTCCAGGTGAATTTGAGGAGGAAAGTGTGAGTAAAGTTGATGAACTGTTCAACCGCGTCGTGGGAGCACGAGGTAGCACCGATACAGTCATCGATGTAGCGGAGGAAAAGGTGGGGGGTTGTGCCAGTGTAGCTGCGATAGGCCAATGTCCGGCCTAATACCCTTACCTTGACCTCCTTCCAACTATCACATTCCCAATGCCGCTCCCCCAAGTACCTCCTCCCTACCTTTTATCTTAGCCTGCTTGGCACACCAGCCTCATTCCTGAAGACGGGGTAATGCTCGAAACGTCGATTCTCCTGCTCCTTTGATGCTGCCTGACCTGCTGCGCTTTTCCAGCAACACATTTTTCAGCTCTGATCTCCAGCATCTGCCATCCTCACATTCTCCTATTTATTATAATCAGGTTGCCATTACTGAGTTACAAGAAAACACTTTGTATTGTTAAACAAATGCAAAATATTTGTCTTAACTAGTATTTTGAGTGCACGTGCTGTGCCATCGAAATTAACTATGAACAGCTTTAATTGCTATGATCTGTAGTCTGCAATATTAGGGAAAGAAATCCTGCAGACACACTCTGCCCAATGAAGGGTCTCAAATGGATATTTATTACTGAACACCAGAGACGATGGAAGAGCTTAATTTCTGGCCCCAAAGCACCGAGCGGTATTACCCACCTCTAACATGCGACTGCCCACTTCCTAAAGCCATGAAATGATACTAGCCCAGTGATAACTGTCCAGCCCCTCCTCCCCACTGACTGTGTCTGCAATCCGTCCCTCCTTCCCCAAACCACACAAGGCAACCCAAGCTCAGGGTCTTTGTGAAACTCAAGGCCGGAGTGTGCAGGCCTCCTGGAGAGGGATGGGAACTTTAAAATTGAAGCGGGACGGTGAGGTAGCATTAATATCACACACTGGGCTGAGGGGTGGCAGGTGGAGTTTAGTTTGGATTAATGCGAGCAATTGGATTTGGTAAATCAAACAACAGTAAGACCTATAGAATTAAAAGTAGAGCCTTTGGCAGTGCTGTAGTGCAGAAACCTAGGCTGTCAGGTTTAATTCTTTAAAATTTGCACCTCATATAGATCTTGTGGTTCAGAAAGTGTTTAACACACTTGTCTTCATTGGTCAGACCTTTGAGTATCGGAATTGGGATGTTATGTTGTGGTTGTACAGAACATTGATGAGACCCCTTCTGGAATACTGTGTCCAGTCTGGTCATCCTGCCCGCTCATTCCATAGGCACACAACCCCTGGGTGAAAACGTTGCCCCTTAGGTCATTTTTAAATGTTTCCCCTCTCACCTTAACCCTATGTCCTCTAGTTTTGGACCCCCGTACCCTTAGAAAACACCTTGATTATTCACTTTGATATTATTGACCTTGATATTATTAAGCTGGAGAGGGTTCAGAAGAGATTAACCTGGATGTTGCTGGGAAAGGTGGGAGTGAGCTATAAGGAGAGGCTGGATGGGCTGGGACTTTTTTCACTGGAGAGTATGAGATTAAGGGGTAACTTCACAGAAGTTTACAAAATCGTGAGGGGTACAGATAAGCAGAAAGTCTGATGTCTTTGCCCTCGAGTTGGGGATTCAAAACTGAGGGATATTTTAAGATACGAGGAAAAATGATTCACAAATGTCATGAGAGGTAATTTATTTTGGCTTGTGTGTGGAATGAACTTCCAGAGGAAGTGGTGAAAGCAGGGACAGTTACAATGTTTAAAGGACATTTACATCAGTCCATGGATCATGCATCAGTTTGGATGGTGCGGTGAGCAGCTGCCCTCTCCATCCCCACCTCTGAATGAATCCCTGTTGGTTTTCACTGTCTGCCAATGCCTGTGCAGTGGCGTGGGGAGGCCAGCAGAGGGTGGCATTGCATCACTTTAAGAACCACGGAGACTGACAGACTTGCCCCACACAGAGACACACAGATACACACACGGGAATTGTTAGGACACTGCATGAAGCTCATCTGGTAATTTAAACTAAACATAAGTTCGCCTCGTAAACTGTTAAAATATGAGTGACAGACCTACCAAATTCTACTATTTAAATAATAACATCAATTTATTTTTTCATGCTGGAAGTGAACATTTTACATGAACTATTCACAACTCTGGGACTCTCTTTCTCTTAACTGCTTATTACCCGACTCCAGCTCTATAGCAATATATTGTTTCTGGGTCTGCCATCCTCTCATATCGCAGGTGCTTGTATGCTCTCAGTTCAGAACAGCATTCACCCTCTCTTAAAAGTACAGTTCACACTTTCAACTTCATCAAAATTATACTCTGATGAATATAGATAAGTGGAACCTATCCGATTTCTCTTGCTCTGTGGTTTGTCAATATTTCATCTACTCCGTCTCGTATGTGTCAGGAGTTTTGTTGCTCCATTGACAGTATGTCATTATTCGACTCTGTCCGTGGGAATATATCAGTAGTTCACTTGCTCACACTCGTGAGTGTGGCAGGATTTCAGTTCTTTCATGGGGACTGTGACACTATAACAATCTCAATGTTTGTAGGTGGCACCGAACCTGGAAGAACTCTGAAGTCTATGGAGGTCAGTGTGGAACTGTAACAGGACAGTGACACGTTGGAGTAGTGTTCAGGTGTAAGGCAGATGGGGATCAATGCAGAGCAGTGTGAGGTGACGGACTGTGGTAGGAAAGACATTGAAAGGCAGTTTAATACAGGTCATACCGTTATAAAGGGAGTGCACGAGCAGGGATCCCCGCCTGTATATGATCATAGATTGTTGAAGATGTCAAGACAAGTGGGGAGAGCAGTAACTATCACAGATCAGTTTCAGCATCTGAGCAGTTTACAGAAGGAGGTATAGGAGGGACTCTCCGTGCTCCCTTCCTGGGAGGTGGTGGTGACGATATGTTGTGAGCCCACCCTCCTGCCCACCGAGACCGTGGGGATTCCATTTGTACCAGCTCGACACAAAAGGGAGATGGCATCAGGGCCATGGCTTCCAAGTTGTGCTGGGGGGAAACGGAGCTGCCAGTGGGTTTAAAGTGAGAATTGCCCTTCACTGAACATTGCTCCTTACTCGGTCGGTGAGACGTGGATGTTTCAGAATCTTCACATGAGGCATCCCAGTCCTCTCCGTCTCCTACCAGGGTCCTCCCCACATGGCGGGGGGAGGGGGTGAGGGAACGGATATCGGACACTCCATCACCCGGATAGGCCCTTTCTGTCCTATTCCAGGCTGTATCTCCTGGAATAGGAGAAGGGGAGGGAGGAAGGATCGGTGTGTGTGGTCCTGCTGTTCGTGCTGGAAGAGGTGGGGAACAGGGTCATTATGAGGGGTTTGAGGGGAGTCAGTCCACAGTGTTGTATCTATGCAATGTTATTAGTGTAGGGGGGGTAAAGCTGAGGGAGGGGGAGAGAGACAGAGAGACAGAGATAGACAGAGACAGACAAAGACAGAGACATAGACAGAGAGAGAGAGAAGGTACAGCATGCGGCAGTGAGAGTGGTAGACCATGAGCCTTGTTCGGGGGTCGGTGCTTTAACAGAAAAACATGAGTGTGAGGGAGCAGTGAGAAGACGGTGACCCTTATCCTGCTTGTCCTGTATTGCTGGGCATTTCTTCAGACCCCAGATACTGCACTGAGCTGGGTGGTGAGCTCAGACCATGGTCGGTGGGTATGGTGGTGTGGCCCCCTCTGGGAAGAGAATGTGCCCCCTCTGTACAAGCCCATCCACAAGGACCTCCGTGCCCCTGTCGACAAACCATGGTGTAATTGTCCCTTATCTGCCATGCTCGGGGTAAACTGTGCAGGGCAGCTCCGAACTGAGAAAGCTCAACCGTGTGCCCATTGGCCTTTTAAAGATGGCCCCAGTGCCAGGGATCACAGAATATCCAGGGGCACCCGGTCGATAGTGAGTACCTCCAGTCATGATGGGTGGAAGAATCGGGCTGGTATTGAATGAGAGGGACACCATGGGATGGGGTGGGTAGTTAATGAGGTGAGTTCGATATGATAGCACCAGGAAACTAGCTCGGCCTAGTGCGGATGATCCCTCTGTCACAGTCAATGAAAATGGCACTGAGACAAATTATTGTTAGATTTAGCCCAATGAGTCAAAGACTCTGCTGACCCTACACCCAGATACAAAGCTGAAGAACAAATACTCATCCAAAAGTCTGCATCATCTGTACACCAACAATATCATGTTCACCCATCATTACTGGAAACACTGGCTTATGTTACAGGATGCTGTTAAAATGTTTTCATTTCAGCATTCTGAAACCTGGGAACACATCCTTCCATAACATTGTCTCTCAGTCTCCACCTCACTGTCTATTTCCCAGACCACTCTTATTTGTTATTGTTTAAACTGACTCCCTCGCCATCTCTCTCTGGCAGTGATGTTCACACTCACAGCACCCCCTCTTCATGGCCCAATGGGGATATGGAGCTGTAAATGGGTGTGAGCTGCACATCCTGTCACTTCCAGCATGGACTGCAAGTTTCCCCACACTGGGCAGGGATCTCACACAGTGTTACAGAGCAATGCACTAGGGTGGTGTACACAGTCCTACATGCTGGGAGGGTAACTGCTCCTGGTTTACAGATCAATGCACTGGGGTGGGGTACACAGTCCCACATGCTGGGAGGGTAACTGCTCCTGGTTTACAGATCAATGCACTGGGGTGGGGTACACAGTCCTACATGCTGGGAGGGTAAATGCTCCTCTTTTACAGATTAATTCACGGTGATTACTGTACTGTTCCCTGTGCTGGTCAGACTAACTGGTTGAGGTTTATAGATAGTTTCCATGAAGCTCCACATACTGGAAGGATATTTCTTTCAGGTTCACACATTAGTGCACTGCAGAATTCTGCACAGCTTCCGGTGCGGGACAGATATCTAGTCTCGGATTATAGATCAATGCACTGCTGTGGTCTACACAGCTACCCGTCCTGAACAGGTATCCAGTCAGGGGTTATAGATCAATGCACTGCTGTGGTCTGCACAGCTCTCAGTGCTGGACAGATATCTAGTCCGGGTTTATAGATCAATGCGCTGCTGTGGTCTGCACAGCTCCCCGCCCTGGACAGATACCTAGTCCGGGTTTATAGATCAATGCACTGCTGTGGTCTGCACAGCTCCCCGTATTCCCGTGTATCAGTTTTGAAATGCTGAATGTTCCCTTCCATTTCCTGTGTAACAGGTATGAGAGATTAAAAGTTATTTTCCAATCGCTGAGTAACAGCCTCCAATGGCTGACTGGCCTCATTCTGTTCCTGTTTAAAACTCTTGATGGGCTGAATAGCCTGCTTCAGTATCGGTGCACTTGTGAATGGTGCTGACTATTTTGAAATTGTGATGGAGGGAAGGCCATTGATGCTGCGGCTGTTAGTAGCCCACAGTGCCTCATGGATGGCCAGTTTCCATGTGCTCAGCCCTTTAGAAGTATGTCCTACTTCACAGGAGGGAGTGCCACATCACACAGTGAACAGTACGCTTAATATGATTTATCTCTCCATCCCGGAGGCTCGCAGTCTCATTCGTGATGAAGGTCTGTTGCCCGAAACGGTGATTTTCCTGCTCCTGGGATGCTGCCTGACCTGCTGTGCTTTTCCAGGAACACACTAATCATGAGTGTGTCAAGTATGAGGCTGAGACTGTGCCTCCACCAGGACTGTGTGCTGGCTGCTCCTACAGATACTGTCAGGGACAGATCCATCTGGGTCAAGGAGTTTGGTGAAAATGTTTTCCCCAGTCTGGCTGTTGTGTATTGAAGCCTGTCCCTGCTCAGGCAGCGGTGGGCCTGTGGGGACACTCTTAGTGATGGACATTGAATTCCCACACCCAGAGGATGATCTGAGTCCTTATCACCCTCATTGCTTCGTCTGATTTGTATCCAAGATGAGGGGTGGGGGGCAGGAGACAACCATCATCTGGCGACTTCCTTGACCATGATCTGTTACCATGAGATTTCCTGGGTTCTGGAATCAATGTTGGGGATTGCAGTGTAACTCCTTCCCTGACTGTATCCCAGGGTGTCCCCACCACTGGGGGGTCTGTCCTGCCGGTGGCTCAGGATATATCCAGGGACGGTGATGGGGCTTCATGAAACATTATGGGTGAGCACGGTGGCACGGTGGTTCGCACTGTTGCTTCAAAGCACCAGAGACCCGGGTTCAATTCCAGCCTTGGGCGACTGACCGTTTGGAGTTTGCACATTCTCGTCGTGTCTGCGTGGGTTTCGTCTAGGTGCTCCGGTTTCCTCCCACAGTCCAAAGATATGCAGGTTAGGTGAATTGGCTATGGGAAATTGTCCCCAGTGTTCGGTGAAGGGGTAAATGTAGGGGAATAGGTCTGGATGGGTTGCGCTTCGGCGCGTCGGTGTGGACTTGTTGGGCTGAAGGGCCTGTTTCCACACTGTAGGTAATCTAATCTAATCTAAATTACCCATCAGGCCTGAGCTTGTGAGTATGACGGTGTCGGACTGTTCCCTGACAGGGAATCTGGTGCTGGAAAAGCACAGCAGGTCAGGCGGCATCCGTGGAGCAGTGAATGAATGTTTCAGGCATAATCCCTTCATCAGGAATGAGGCTTGTGGGCCGGGGAGCTGAGAGATAAATGGGAGGGGGCTGGGGCTGGGGGTTGTGGCTGGGGCTGGTGCAGGAGCTGGGGCTGGGGTATGGGAGCTGGGAATGTGATCGGGAGACGGAGATGGGGGAGAGTTGATACGCCAGAGAGGATGGGGGAAGGTCATGGAGAGGGCAAGGAGTTCCCCGGAACGTTCTGTGCCTGACATTCCATAACTGCCATTCCCCGGAACGTTCTGTCCCTGACATTGTTTGTGAACGGCCAGACGGCAGTAAATTGAACAAATGATAAGATCCCGAGGGAAGAGATCCCGTTCCAGGGAGAAGGAGACACTGTTCCGAAGGCCCCTCAGACAGTTAAAGGGGTGAATACGTTTTCCCTGCGTTGACATTTCTTCACGACACAGGATCGACCACAATTTAGACAAAAATACAGGAATTCCCAAATTCCGTATGTCTTTAGGAAACTGGGAGAGAATCCTTCAGGACAGCAACGTTTCCACCCTCTGTATTAGGAACTGGGAAGGAGTGACCTGTGTCTGCTCTCGAGTGATCGATTGTGTGAGAATGTTCTAGAAACCATCTGCCCTTATGGATGTGTCTCTGTGTGTTTGGGGAAGGAGGGTTTCTTGTGGTTTATGTCACATTTTTGTCAGTAATTCCGACCTTCCCATTTGTTATTCCAGCTCCAATGATTTTGATAAATCCCTGAACACAGGGACACATTTGAAAATCTCACTGGGTCCCCGAACAAACGGATCCCTTTGCCTCCAGGCTGATGGATAATGGGTTTGATTTCCTTCCTCACAGTTAACGTAGTGACCATCTACGTCCTGCTTTATAAAGATTGTGGATTGTCTCCATGTGTCAGACGTTACCTGGGGGCCATGGCAGCGGCAGATCTCCTGGTCATTATCCTCGACCTGATCCTGAGACAAATTCCCATTGTTTATGGGGAACACTTTTATTTCCTGAAGGTCTCCGTCCCCGTGTGTAATATCCACGCCGTCCTGCTTTATGCAGCCACTGACTGCTCTGTCTGGTTCACCGTCACTTTCACCTTTGATCGGTTTGTAGCCATTTGTTACCAGAAGCTGAAAAGTAAATATTGCAGTGAGAAAACGGCGGCTGTGGTTCTGGGAGTCGTGACTGTGCTGAGCTGTTTAAAGAACATTTTCTGGTATTTTATGCTCAAGTCTCAGTATTGGCTGGGGAACCATCCCTGGTTTTGTGCTGTAACAGACGCTGTTCGAGTCTCCAGTGTCTGGGTCACAATCGAGTTCCTCCACCACATTCTAACCCCGTGTGTCCCATTTCTCCTGATTCTGCTGCTCAATGTTCTCACCGTCAGACACATTTTAGTGATCAGCAGAGCCCGCAGGAGACTCCGCGCTCACACCAATGGGGACGCTCAGTCTGACACTGAAATGAGAAATCGAAAAAAATCCATCATTTTACTGTTTGTGATCTCGGCCAATTTCATCCTGTTATGGTCAACGTTAATGCTGTATTCTATATGGTACCGGATGTGGTTGATTGGGTATAAGTCTATGTATCTTCATGGCTTTGTGGGGGAATTGGGCTTCATGCTGCAGCTCCTCAGTTGCTGCACAAACACCGTGATTTATGCCGTGACCCAGACTAAGTTCAGGCAGCAGCTGAAGAATGTGCTGAAATATCCCTTCACCCAAATCCATCCATCCATCAAATTCCCTCATTAATCAATCCATCCGGGATTTTCTCATTTCAGTTCAGGGTTTCAGTGATGGAGCAGTCTGTCGCTATGGTAACAGACTGAGGGTAGCGCTGGTTTGTCCATCCTTTTCCCACAGGGGGGTTACAGGGAAACATTTCAATGTTTCTCACAACTCAGGATCCAGTGAGAAAAGTCACCATCCCACTGACTGTATCCATCACTTCCATTTGTAAACAATAAAAATGTTGATTAAAGCGTGCCGAGCAGGAGAATGACCGATGTTGTTGTGTGTCTTTGTGTTGGAGAAACTGAGCTGTAGAGAGACAGACTCAGCCCCATGTCCTGGTCCTCAGGGAAGGGGAGGGCACCGTGCCCTGAGCTCAGGAGCTGGGTTTAACTCCCTCTGACACCACCCCAACTCCAACCTGGCATCCCCATTTCCTCTCCCCCACTTTTCCTCCTCAATTCTCTCCCTCTCTCTCTCTTTCTGCACACTGTCTCTTTCTCACCACCTCTCCCTTTCACTCTCTCTGGTCCCCTCAGACAGCCCCCGACCCCGGTTTCTCCACCTGCTCCACTATTCTTTCTGCCTCACTCTCCCCCTCTCTCTGTCACATCCCCAACATGAATTTCTCCACCCTGCCTCCATTCTTCTCTCTCCCCCTCACCCTCACTCTCTCTCTCCTACCTTCTCTGTCTCCCTCCCGCAATTCCGTCTCTACCCCATTTTCCCCACCTCCCACTTCCCACATCTCTCGATCATCTCACCCCCACACCCCCACATGCAGCCTCACCACGAACCCCCAGTCTCTGGGTCAGAGGGAGAGGGAAGGACCAGGGAGACAGAGTGTGTCAGAGAGAGAATAAGGGCGGGACAGGAGGGAGAGAGATTCAGTCAGAGAGAAACTGGGTGGGGAGGGGGAGGGGGGGAGGTGGGGAGAGAGAGACCAAGGTAGTGGGATTGAGAGTGAGAGAAGATGGAGAGAGAACGAAGGAGCAGGGAGAGACAGACAGAGAGAGAGAGGGAAGGGAGAGATAAGGTGAGCGAGGGAGAGAGAGAGAAATAGGGGAGGACATAATGAAAGAAATGTCAGAGAGAGAGGGGTTAGAGAGAGAGAGGGGACAGAGAGAGAGAGGACAGAGAGAGAGCGGGACAGAGAGAGAAGGGACAGAGAGAGAGGGGACAGAGAGGGGGGGGTCAGAGGGAGAGAGCGACAGAGGAGGGGACAGAGAGAGAGGGGGACTGAGAGAGAGGGGGGCAGAGAGAGAGGGGGACAGAGAGAGGGGACAGACAGACGGGGGGGAAAAGAGGGGGGACAGAGAGACGAGGAGACAGGGGGGACAGAGAGAGAGGGGTGAGAGAGGGGCGAGAGAGTGGGGGAGAAAGAGGGGGTCAGAGAGAGGGGAACAGAGAGACAGGGGAAGAGAGAGAGGGGGACAGAGAGAAAGGCACAGAGAGAGAGAGGGACAGAGAGAGAGAGGGGGACAGAGAGAGGGCTATAGAGAGAGGGCGACAGAGATAGGGAGGGGGGACATAAAGGGTGGACAGATAGAGGCAGAACAGAGAGGGGGGACAGAGAGAGGGGCAACAGATAGAGGGGGGACAGAGAGAGAGAGGGTGACTGAGAGACGGTGACAGAGAGGGGGGGACAGAGAATGGGGGAACGGAGAGAGGGGTGAGATAGAGCGGGAGAGAGAGAGTTGACAGAGAGGGGGGACAGAGAGAGGGGGAGAGAGCGAGGGGGGACAGAGAGGGGGTAGAGAGAGGGGGACATAGAGGGGGACAGAGAGAGGGGGACAGAAAGAGAGGGGACAGAGAGGGTGGACAGATAGAGGTGGGACAGAGAGAGGAGGGCAGAGAGAGATGACAGAGATAGAGGACAGAGAGTGAAGGACAGAGAGAGGGGGGCAGCGAGTGGGGCAGATAGACAGGGACAGAGAGAGGGGATACAGAGAGAGAAGTGACAGAGAGATGGTGACAGAGAGAAGGGGGACAGAGAGAGGGTGGGACAGAGAGAGGGGGGGACAGAGAGAGAGGGGGACAGAGAGAGAGGAGGACAGAGTGAGAGGGGGACAGAAAGATGGGGCAGAGTGTGACTGTCAGAGAGAGGGGGCAGAGAGAGAGAGGCAGAGAGAGGGGAAAGAGAGACGGTGGCAGAGAGAGGCGACAGAGAGCGGCGCACAGAGAATTGGGGAGAGAGAGGGGGTCAGAGAGAGAGGGGGACAGAGAGAGAAGGGGACAGAGAGAAGGGGACAGAGAGTGGGACAGTGAAGGAGGGGGGCAGAGAGATGGCGACAGAGAGAGAGGGACACAGTGAGAGAGGGACAGAGAGAGAGGGGGGCAGAAAGAGGCGTCAGAGAGAGGGGAACAGAGAGAGGGCGACAGAGCGAGTGGACAGAGAGAGAAGGGGGCAGAGAGTGAGGGGGACAGAGAGAGAGGGGAATAGAGAGAGATGGGGCAGACAGAGGGGGACAGAGTGAGGGGGGCAGAGAGAGAGGGGGCAGAGAGAGGGCGTCAGAGAATGGGGCACAGAGAGAGGGGGAGATAGAGGTGGGTCAGAGAGAGGGGGACAGAGAGAGGGATACAGAGTGTGGGAGAGAGAGGGGGACAGAGTGGAGGGATGGAGAAAGTGGGGGACAGAGAGAGAGAGGGGAACAGAGAGGGGGGACAGTGTGGGGGCAGAGAGAAGGGGCAGAGAGAGGGCAACAGAGATGGGGGCAGAGAGTGGGGTAGAGAGATGGGGACAGAGACAGGGTGACAGAGAGAGGGGAAACAGAGAGAGAGCGGGACAGAGAAAGGGGTCAGAGAGAGAGGGGACAGAGAGAGAGGCAGGTGGTAGAGAGAGAGGAACAGAGAGAGGGGGGGACAGAGAGGGGGGCAGAGAGAAGGGGCAGAGAGAGGGCAACAGAGAGGGAGGCAGAGAGTGGGGTAGAGAGATAGGGGAAAGAGACAGGGTGACAGAGAGAGGGGAAACAGAGAGAGAGCGGGACAGAGAGAGGGGGAACAGAGAGAGGGGGACAAAGAGGGGGGATAGAGAGAGGCGGTTGGGAGGGAGAGGGGGACAGAGAGAGGAGTTAAAAAGAGGGCGACAGACAGTGGGGCACAGAGAGTGGGTTTCAGAGAGAGGGCGACAGAGAGAGAGGGACAGAGAGAGGGCGGCAGAGAGAGGGGGACAGAGAGCGAGAGGGTGAAAGAGAGCGCGGGACAGAGGGAGAGGGGGCAGAGAGAGAGGGACAGAGAGAGGGGATGGAGAGATGGTGACAGAGAGTGGGGCAGAGAGAGAGGGACAGAGAGAAGTGGGACAGAGAGAAGAGGGACAGAGAGAGGGGGACAGAGAGAATGGGGACAGAGAGAATGGGGACAGAGAGAAAGGGGACAGAGAGAGGGGGGACAGAGAGAGGGGGACAGAGGGAGGGGGGCAGAGAAATGGTGACAGAGAGGGGGCAGAGAGATGGTGACAGAGAGGGGGACAGAGAGACTTGGGACAGAAAGACAGGGGGACAGAGAGAGATGGGGGCAGAGATAGGAGGGACAGAGAGAGGGAGGCTGAGAGCGGGTGAGAGAGAGGGGGCAGAAAGAGGGTGTCAGAGCGAGGGGGGACGGGTAAGACAGAGATGGGGGACAGAGGGAGGGTGACACAGAGCCGGTGACAGAGGGGTGGCATCGAGAGGGCGACACAGAGGGGGCAGCGAGAGGGCGAAAGTGGGAGGGGGTCAGAGAGGGAGCAGAGAGAGGGCGAGAGAGAGAGAGGGGGACAGAGAAATGGGGAACACACAGGAGGGGGACAGAGAGAGAGGGGGACAGAGAGAGAGGGGGCAGAGTAAGAGGGGGTTAGAGAGAGGGTGACAGGAGAGAGAGTGGACAGAGAGTGGGGGAGATAGAGGGAGTCAGAGACAGGGGGAACAGAGATGGGGGCCAGAGAGAGGAGGGACAGACGGGGGGTGGGGACAGAGAGTGGGGGAGATAGAGGGGAGTCAGAGAGAGGGGGCCAGAGAGAGGGGGACAGAAAGAGCGCGTCAGAGAGGGGGGGGGTCAGAGCGGATGGTACAGAGAGGGGGGGGAACAGAGAGGGTGTACAGAGAGGGGCGTTTGGGAGAGAGTGGAGGTTAGAGAGAGGGCGACAGAGAGAGGGGGACAGACAGTTGGGGAGATAGATGGGGTCAGTGAGAGGGGGGACAGAGAGAAGGGGACAGAGAGAGGGGTGACAGAGAGAGGAGGACAGAGAGAGGGGGACAGAGAGAGGGGGAGAGAGAGGGGGCAGAGAGAGAGGGTGGGAAGGGTGCGAGAGAAGAGGAGAAAGAGGGGAGAGAGAAGAGGGAGAGAGAGTAGAGAGAGGGGGCGAGAGATGGGGAGAAAGAGGGGTGTGAGAGAGGGGTTGAAAAAAATTGGGCAGAGAGAGGAGGAGAGAGAAGGGGAGAAAGAGGGAAGAGAGAGAGGCGGTTTGAGAGAAGGGGTGAGAGAGAGGTGTTGAGAGAGAGGGTGAGAGAGAGAAGGGGTGTGAGAGAGAAGGAGTGTGAGACAGAAGGGGTGGAAGAGAGAGAGAGACGTGGGGTGAGAGAGAGATTGGGGTGCGAGAGTGAGAATGGGGTAAGAGAGTGAGATGGGAGTGAGAGAGAGGGGATGTGAGAGACAGGGGAGAGAGGGGGTAGAGATTGGGGGCTAGAGAGGGGGGAGAGAGAGAGGGGAGAGAGAGGGGGCGAGAGAGGGGTGAGAGAGGTGATAAACAAAATTGGGCAGAGAGAGGGGGAGAGAGAAGGGGAGAAAGAGGGAGAGAGAGAGGGGATTTGAGAGAGGGGTGCAAAAGAGGGGGTGAGAAAGAGAGAGAGTGAGTAAAAAAGTGAGAGAGTGTAAGTGAGAAAGAGAGAGTGAGTGAGAAAGAGAGCGCGGGTGAGAGAGAGGGGGGTGAGAGAGAGAGGGTGGGGGTGAGAGGGGAGTGAGAGAGAAGGGGCGATTGAGAGAAAGAAAGTGGGGAGGGGATAAGAGAAAGAGTGGAGTGAGAAGGAGAGGGTGTGAGAGAGAATGGGCGAGAGAAGGGGGTGAGCGAGAGGGGCGAGAGGGGGAGGGGTTAGAGAGAGAGAGCGAGGGGTAAGAGAAACGGGTTTGAGAGAGTGAGAGAGGATGAGGGGGTGAGAGAGAGGCGTGTGAGAGAGAGGGGGTAAGAGAGAGAGTGTTGAGAGAGAGGTTTGAGAGCGAGAGGGTTGAGAGCGACAGGGTGAGAGAGAGCGAGGGGTTGAGAGAGACAGGGGGTAGAGAGAGAGGAGTGTGTGTGTGTGAGAGAGAGACGGGTGTGAGAGAGCGAGGGGCTGAAAGTGAGGGCCTGAGGGAGAGGGGGTGAGAGAGGGGATGAGAGAGAAGGGGTGAGAGAGAGAGGGTAAGAGAGAGAGATAAGAGAGAGACAGGGGTAAGAGTGCGAGGGGTAGGAGAGAGAGAGGGCGAGAGAGAGAGGGTATTGTGAGAGAGAGGGGTGTCAGATTAGAGAGGGTGAGAGAGAGGATGAGAGAGGGAGAGGGGTGAGAGTGAGAGAGGGGTGAGAGAGAGAGGGGTGAGAGAGAGAGAAGTGGTGTAAGAGAGAGAGAGGGGTGAGAGAGAGTGGGGGGAGAGAGAGGTGATGAGAGAGAAGGGGGTGAGAGAGAGAGGGGTGAGAAAGAGAGAGGTTGTGTGAGAGAGAGACAGACAGAGAAAGAGATGGTAAGAGAGAGACGGTGAGAGAGAGGGGGTAAGAGAGAGTGGGGAAAGAGAGAGAAGGGTGAGAGGGTGAGAGAGAGAGGGAGGATGAAAAAGATCGGGGTGGTGGAGAGCGCAGGTGACAAAGAGAAAGGGGGTGAGTGAGAGTGGAGGAGAGAGATGGGGAGAGTGTGGGGGAGAGAGAAAGGGGGTGAGGGTGGGTGAGAGACAAGGGGCTGAGAGGGATATGGGTGAGAGAGAATGAGAGTGGTGAGAGTGGGAGGGGATAAGAGAGTGAGAGGGCTATGAAAGAGAGGGTGTGAGAGTGAGAGAGAGTGAGGGGAGAGAGAGAGGGGAGAGAGAGGGAATCACACATAGAGCAGTGTGAAGGAGAGAGAGAGGGGTGAGAGAGAGGGGATGAGAGAGAAAGGGTGAGAGAGAGAAGTGGTGTGAGAGAGAGGGGTAAGAGAGAGAGAGGGGTGAGAGAGAGTGGAGGGTGAGAGAGAGGGGGGTGAGAGAGAAGATGAGAGAGGATGAGAGAGAGAGGGGCGTGAGAGAGATGGGGTTGAGAGAGAGGTATGAGAGAGCAAGGGGCTGAAAGAGAGGGCCTGAGAGAGAGGGGGTGAGAGAGGGCCTGAGAGAGAGGGTGAGAGAGAGAGATGTGAGAGAGAGGGATGAGAGAGTGAGGGATGGGTGAGAGAGTGAGGGGTCCGAGAGATAGCAGGGTGGGAGAGACGAGGGTGAGAGAGGGGATGAGAGAGAGACAGAGAGGATGCGAAAGAGAGGGTGAGAGAAAAGGGTGTGTGAGAGAGAGATGGGTAAGAGAGAGAAGGGGTGAGTTAGAGAGCGAGTGTGAAAGAGATCGGGGTGGAAGAGAGAGCGGGTGAGATAGAGACGGTGGTGAGAGAGAGAGAGACAGGCTGAGTTAGAGAGACAGGGGTGAGAGAGAGAGGGTGAGAGGGAGGTAAGAAAGAGAGAAGGGTGAAAGAGAGAGAGGGGTGAGAGAGAGAGAGACGGCTGTGAGAGAGGGGTTTAGATAGAGAGAGGGGCAAGAGAGAGAGGGGTGTGAGAGAGATCATGGTGGGACAGACTGGCGAGAGAGAGAGTGGGGCTGAGAGAGAGAGAGGGCTGAGAGAGGGTGTGAGAGAGAGGTGTGAGAGGAAGAGAATGGTAAGATAGAGAGGGATGAGAGAGAGGTGAGCGAGAGAGACAGGGGTACGATAGAGAGGGGTGAGAGAGAGGGGTGAGAGAGAGAGAGAAGCGGTATAAGAGAGACAGGGGTGACAGAGAGAGGGCCTGAGAGAGAGAGGGTTAGAGAGATGGGATGAGAGAGAAGCGGTGAGAGAGAGAGGTGTGAGAGAGAGGTGTGTGAGAGAGAGAGGGATGAGAGAAAGGGGGTGTGAGAGAGATCAGAGTGGAACAGAGAGCGGGTGAGAAAGAGAGAGGTGGTGAGAGAGAGACAGGCAGAGAAAAAGAGGGTGAGAGACAGAAGGTGAGAGAGGGGTAAGAAAGAGTGGGGAAAGAGAGAGAAGGGTGAGAGGGTGTGAGAGAGAGGGAGGATGAGAAAGATCAGGGTGGGGGAGATAGCGGGTGAGAAAGAGAAAGGGGGTGAGTGAGTGTCGGGGAGAGAGGGGGTGAGAGAGAGAGAGGAGGTGAGAGAGAGGGTGTGATGGTGTGTGAGAGACAGGGGGCTGAGAGAGATAGGGGTGAGAGAGAATGAGAGTGGTGAGAATGGGAGGGGGTAAGAGAGTGAGAGGGCTATGAAAGAGAGGGTGTGAGAGAGTGAGAGAGAGTGAGGGGTGAGAGAGAGGGGAGAGAGAGGGAAACACACATAGAGCAGGGTGAAGGAGAGAGGTCGTGAGAGAGAGGAGACAGAGAGACAGGCTGAGAGAGAAGGGGTGAGAGAGAGACGGGCAAGAGAGAGAGGGGGTGAGACACAGAGAGGGGTGAAAGAGAGAGGGGTGAGGGAGAGAAAGGGGTAAGGGAGAGAGGGGGTGTGAGAGAGATCGGGGTGGAAGAGAGAGCAGGTGAGAAAGAGATGTGGGTGAGAGAGACAGGCTGAGTCAGAGAGACAGGGGTGAGAGAGAAGGGGTGAGAGAGAGGTGAGAGAAAGAGAGGGGTGAGAGAGAGAGAGGTTGTGAGAGAGAGGGTGAGAGGGAGAGGTGTGTGAGAGAGGGGAAAGTGAGAGAGAGGATGAGGGAGAGAGGCGTGATAGAGAAGGTGTGTGAGAGAGATCAGGGTGGGAGAGACTAGGGAGAGAGAGAGAGGGGGCTTGAGAGAAAAGGGGTGAAAGAGGGTGTGAGAGAGAGGGGTGAGAGAGAGAGGGAGAGAGAGAGAGGGTGAGAGAGAGAAGCGGTGTGAGAGAGAGGGGTAAGAGAGAGAGGGTGAGAGAGAGGTGAGATAAAGTGAGGGGAAAGAGAGAGAGGGGTGAAAGAGAAGATGTGAGAGAGAGGGTGAGAGAAAGAGAGGTGAGAGAGAGAGGGGTAAGCAATGGAGGTGGAGGAGAGAGAGAGGGTGAGAGAGGGTGTGAGAGAGAGGGCTAAAAGAGAGAGGGGAAAGAGAGAGAGGGGTGAAAGAGAGAGAGGGTGAGAGAGACGGGTGTGAGAGAGACAGAGGGTTGAGAGAGATGTATTTGGGGGGGTGTGAGAGAGAAATGGGCTGAAAGAAAGAGAGGGGGGTGAGAGAGTGGGGGTGAGAGGGAGAGGTGAGGCGGAGAGAGAGCTGAAAGAGAGAGAGGGTGTGAGAGAGAGAGGGCCTGAGAGAGAGGGGGTGAGATAGAGAGAGGGGTAAGAGAGAGAGAAGTGAGAGAGAGAGGGAGAGAGAGAGACAGAGGCGTGAGAGAGAAGGTCTATAAGAGAGATCAGGGTGGGAGAGACTGGGGAGAGGGAGCCGGTCCTGAGAGAGAGTGGTGTGAGAGAGAGAGAGGTAATAGAGAGAGGTGTGTGAGAGAGAGAGGGATGAGAGAGGGGAGCTGTGAGAGAGATTGGAGTAGAAGAGAGAGCGGGTGAGAAAGGAGAGGGGGTGAGAGAGAGACAGGCAGAGAAAGAATAGGTAAGAGAGAGAAGGTGAGAGAGGCATGAGAGAGAGGGGGTAAGAGAGTGAGAGGGCTAAGAAAGAGAGGGAGTGTGAGAGAAGAGAGACAGAGGGGATGACAGATAGAGCAGGGTGACGCAGAGAGGGGGTGAGTGAGAGAGGGGAGAGAGAGGGGGGTGAGAGAGAGGGCGTGATAGAGAGAGGGGTGAGAGAGAGAGGGTTGTGAGAGTGAGGAGGTGAGAGAGAGGGTGTGTGTGAAAGAGGGGTGAAAGAGAGGGGTGTGTGACAGAGAAGGGGTGAGAGAGAGAGGGGTGAGAGAGAGAGAGGGGTGAGAGAGAGAGAGGGTTGTGAGAGTGAGGGGGTGAGAGAGAGGGAGTGTGAGAAAGAGGGAGAAAGAGAGGGGTGTGTGACAGAGAGGGGGTGAGAGAGAGAGGGTGAGAGAGGGCGCAGTGAGAGAGGGAATGAGAGAGAGAGGGATGAGACAGAGATGTGTGTGAGAGAGGGGTGAGAGAGAGAGCGGGGTGAGAGAGAGGGGGGTGAGAGGTAAGGGAGAGAGAGAGGAGCTGAGAGAGAGGTTGAGAGAGAATGGGTGAGCGAGAGAGGGTGAGAGAGAAGTGTGAGAGAGATCGGACTAGAAGAGAGAGCGGGTGAGAAAGGAGAGGGGGGTGAGAAAGAGAGACAGGCAGAGAAAGAGTAAGTAAGAGAGAGAAGGTGAGAGAGAGGCATGAGATAGGGGGTAAAGAGAGTGAGAGGGCTAAGAAAGAGAGGGAGGGAGAGAGAGGAGAGACAGAGGGGATGACAGATAGAGCAGGGTGAGGGAGAGAGGGGGTGAGTGAGAGAAGGGTGAGAGAGAGAGGGGGTGAGAGAGAGGGCCTGACAGAGAGAGGGATGAGAGAGAGAGGGTTGTGAGAGTGAGGGGGTGAGAGAGAGTGGCTGTGAGAAAGAGGGGTGAAAGAGAGGGGTGTGTGACAGAGAGGGGGTGAGAGAGAGAGGGGTGGGAGAGGGCGCGGTGAGAGAGGGAATGAGAGAGAGAGGGATGAGAGAGAGATGTGTGAGAGAGAGGGGTGAGAGTGAGAGCGGGGTGAGAGAGAGGGGGTATGTGTGAGAGAGAGGGGATGTGAGAGAGAGTGCGGGTGGACGAGAGAGGGCGGTGAGAGAGAGAGGACCTGAGAGACAGGTTGAGAGAGAATCGGCGAGCGAGAGAGGGTGAGAGAGAGAGGTGTGAGACAGAGGGGGTGAGAGAGAGAGAGAGAGGGTGAGAGAGAGAGAGGGGTGAGAGAGCGAGAGGGGCTGAAAGAGAGGGGTGAGAGCGAAGGGGTGAGAGAGAGAGGTATGAGAGAGAGAGGGTGAGAGAGAGAGGGGGGTGAGAGAGAGAGTGTGAGAGAGAGGTGTGTAAGAGAGATGGCGTAAGAGAGAGAGGGGTGGGTGAGAAAGGTTGAGAGAGAGGGTGAGAGAGAGGTGAGAGAGAAGGGTGTGAGAGAGTGGGGTGTGAGAGAGAGGATTGAGAGAGATGGGTGTGAGAGAGATGATTGAGAGAGGGTGAGAGAGAGAGAGGAGTGTGAGAGAGACAGGGGGTTGAGAGAGAGGTGAGTGAGAGAGAGGGGGTGAGAGAGAGAGAGTTGTGTGTGTGAGAGAGAGAGATGGGTAAAAGCGAGAGGGTGAGAGAGAGAGGGGTGAAAGAGAGAGGGGAGAGGGAGAGAGTGTGAGAGAGAGAGGGGTGGAAGAAAGAACGAGTGAGAAAGAGGCAGGGGGTGACAGAGAGACAGGCTGAGATAGAGAGGGGGTGAGAGAGGGGGGGTGAGAGAGAGGGGTGAAACAGAGAGAGGAGGTGAGAGAGAGAAGGCCTGAGAGAGAGGCGGTGAGGGAGAAGTGTGGTGGGAGAGAGACCGGGTGAGAAACAAACGGGGTGGCAGAGAGACAGGCTGCGAGAGTGAAGGGGTGAGAGAGAGAGGGTAAAAGAGAGTGTGTGTGAGAGAGATCAGGGTGGGAAAGACTGGAGTGACTAGGGGGGCAGAGAGAGAGAGAGAGCGGACTGAGAGAGAGGGGTTGAGAGAGGGTTTGAGAGAGAAGGGGTGAGAGAGAGAGAGCGTGAGAGAGAGGGGTGAGAGAGAGAGAGGGGTGAGAGAGCGAGGGGGTTTGAGAGAGAGATCGGAGTAGAAGAGAGAGCGGGTGAGAAATTAAGAGGGGGTGAGAGAGAGACACACTGAGAAAGAGAGGGTGAGTGAAAGACGGTGAGAGAGAGGCGTGAGTGAGACAGGGTGAGAGAGAGAGAAGGGTGTGAGAGAGAGGTGTGTGAGAGAGAGGGATAAGAGCAAGAGGGATGAGAGAGGGTGAGAGAGAGAGAAATGTGTGTGAGAGAGAGGGGGTTGAGAGACAGGGTGAGAGAGAGAGAGGTGTGTGTGTGAGAGTGGTAAGAGAGAGGGGTGAGAGAGAGAGGGTGAGAGAGAGAGGGTGTGAGAGAGACAGTGGGTTGAGAGAGAGGTGTGTGAGAGAGAGGGGGGTGTGAGAGAGAGGGGACTGAAAGAGAGGGCCAGAGAGAGAGGGTGAGAGAGAAAAGTTGAGAGAGAGAGGGTGAGAGAGAGAGGGAGAGAGAGAGACAGAGGCGTGAGAGAGAAGGTGTATAAGAGAGATCAGGGTGGGAGAGACTGGGGAGAGGGAGCCGGTCCTGAGAGAGAGTGGTGTGAGAGAGAGAGAGAGGTAATAGAGAGAGGTGTGTGAGAGAGAGAGGGGTGAGAGAGGGGAGCTGTGAGAGAGATTGGAGTAGAAGAGAGAGCGGGTGAGAAAGGAGAGGGGGTGAGAGAGAGACAGGCAGAGAAAGAATAGGTAAGAGAGAGAAGGTGAGAGAGGCATGAGAGAGAGGGGGTAAGAGAGTGAGAGGGCTAAGAAAGAGAGGGAGTGAGAGAGAGGAGAGACAGAGGGGATGACAGATAGAGCAGGGTGACGCAGAGAGGGGGTGAGTGAGAGAGGGGAGAGAGAGGGGGGGTGAGAGAGAGGGCGTGATAGAGAGAGGGGTGTGAGAGTGAGGAGGTGAGAGAGAGGGTGTGTGTGAAAGAGGGGTGAAAGAGAGGGGTGTGTGACAGAGAGGGGGTGAGAGACAGAGGGGTGAGAGAGAGAGAGGGTTGTGAGAGTGAGGGGGTGAGAGAGTGGGGGTGTGAGAAAGAAGGAGAAAGAGAGGGGTGTGTGACAGAGAGGGGGTGAGAGAGAGAGGGTGAGAGAGGGCGCAGTGAGAGAGGGAATGAGAGAGAGAGGGATGAGACAGAGATGTGTGTGAGAGAGGGGTGAGAGAGAGAGCGGGGTGAGAGAGAGGGGTGAGAGAGAATGGGTGAGCGAGAGAGGGTGAGAGAGAGGTGTGAGAGAGATCGGACTCGAAGAGAGAGCGGGTGAGAAAGGAGAGGGGGTTGAGAAAGAGAGACAGGTGGAGAAAGAGTAAGAGAGAGAAGGTGAGAGAGAGGCATGAGATAGGGGGTAAGAGAGTGAGAGGGCTAAGAAAGAGAGGGAGGGAGAGAGAGGAGAGAGAGGGGATGACAGATAGAGCAGGGTGAGGGAGAGAGGGGGTGAGTGAGAGAAGGGTGAGAGAGAGAGGGGGTGAGAGAGAGGGCCTGACAGAGAGAGGGATGAGAGAGAGAGGGTTGTGAGAGTGAGGGGGTGAGAGAGAGGGGCTGTGAGAAAGAGGGGTGAAAGAGAGGGGTGTGTGACAGATAGGGTGTGAGAGAGAGAGGGGTGGGAGAGGGCGCGGTGAGAGAGGGAATGAGAGAGAGAGGGATGAGAGAGAGATGTGTGAGAGAGAGGGGTGAGAGAGAGAGCGGGGTGAGAGAGAGGGGTATGTGAGAGGGAGAGGGGATGTGAGAGAGAGTGCGGGTGGACGAGAGAGGGCGGTGAGAGAGAGAGGACCTGAGAGACAGGTTGAGAGAGAATCGGCGAGCGAGAGAGGGTGAGAGAGAGAGGTGTGAGACAGAGGGGGTGAGAGAGAGAGAGAGGGTGAGAGAGAGAGGGGGGTGAGAGAGCGAGAGGGGCTGAAAGAGAGGGGTGAGAGCGAAGGGGTGAGAGAGAGAGGTATGAGAGAGAGAGGGTGAGAGAGAGAGGGGGGTGAGAGAGAGAGTGTGAGAGAGAGGTGTGTAAGAGAGATGGCGTAAGAGAGAGGGGTGGGTGAGAAAGGTTGAGAGAGAGGGTGAGAGAGAGGTGAGAGAGAAGGGTGTGAGAGAGTGGGGTGTGAGAGAGAGGATTGAGAGAGATGGGTGTGAGAGAGATGATTGAGAGAGAGAGGGTGAGAGAGAGAGGAGTGTGAGAGAGACAGCGGGTTGAGAGAGAGGTGTGTGAGAGAGAGGGGTGAGAGAGAGAGAGTTGTGTGTGTGAGAGAGAGAGATGGGTAAAAGCGAGAGGGTGAGAGAGAGAGGGGTGAAAGAGAGAGGGGAGAGAGAGAGACAGTGTGAGAGAGAGAGGGGTGGAAGAAAGAACGGGTGAGAAAGAGACAGGGGGTGACAGAGAGACAGGCTGAGATAGAGAGGGGGTGAGAGGGGGGGGTGAGAGAGAGGGGTGAAACAGAGAGAGGAGGTGAGAGAGAGAAGGCCTGAGAGAGAGGCGGTGAGGGAGAAGTGTGGTGGGAGAGAGACCGGGTGAGAAAGAAACGGGGTGGCAGAGAGACAGGCTGCGAGAGTGAAGGGGTGAGAGAGAGAGGGTAAAAGAGAGTGTGTGTGAGAGAGATCAGGGTGGGAAAGACTGGAGTGACTAGGGGGGCAGAGAGAGAGAGAGAGCGGACTGAGAGAGAGGGGTTGAGAGAGGGTTTGAGAGAGAAGGGGTGAGAGATAGAGCGTGAGAGAGAGTGGTGAGAGAGAGAGAGGGCTGAGAGCGCGAGGGGGTGTGAGAGAGAGATCGGAGTAGAAGAGAGAGCGGGTGAGAAATAAAGAGGGGGTGAGAGAGAGACACACACTGAGAAAGAGAGGGTGAGTGAAAGACGGTGAGAGAGAGGCGTGAGTGAGACAGGGTGAGAGAGAGAGAAGGGTGTGAGAGAGAGGGATAAGAGCAAGAGGGGTGAGAGAGGGTGAGAGAGAGAGAAATGTGTGTGAGAGAGAGGGGGTTGAGAGACAGGGTTAGAGAGAGAGAGGTGTGTGTGAGAGAGTGGTAAGAGAGAGGGGTGAGAGAGAGAGGGTGAGAGAGAGAGGGTGTGAGAGAGACAGTGGGTTGAGAGAGAGGTGTGTGAGAGAGAGGGGGGTGTGAGAGAGAGGGGACTGAAAGAGAGGGCCAGAGAGAGAGGGTGAGAGAGAAAGGTTGAGAGAGAGAGGGTGAGAGAGAGAGGTGTGAGACAGAGAGAGGGGTAAGAGCGAGGGGTAGGAGAGAGAGGGTGAGAGAGAGATAAGGGTGTGTGTGAGAGAGAGGGGGGTAATGAGAGAGATGGTTGAGAGAGAAAGGGTGAGAGAGATAGAGGGGGGTGAGAGAGAGGGAGTGTGAGAGAGATCGGGGTGGAAGAGAGAGCGGGTGAGAAAGAGAGAGGGGGTGAGAGAGAGAGACAGACAGAGAAAGAGAGGGTGAGAGAGAATATGAGAGAGAGGCGTGAGAGAGGGGGAGTAAGAGAGAGGGGGGAAAGAGAGAGAAGGGTGAGAGGGTGAGAGAGAGATGGAGAAGGAGAAAGATCGGGGTGAGAAAGAGAAAGGGGGTGAGTGAGAGTGGGGGAGAAAAAGTGGGATGAGAGAGAGGGTAAGAGAAAGAGTGGTAAGAGAGAGGGGGTGAGAGAGAAGGGGTGTTAGAGGGAGAGGGTGTTAGAGAGAGGGTGTGAGGGTGAATGAGGGACAGGGGGCTGAGAGAGAGAAGTGTGAGAGAGAATGAGAGTCGTGAGAGTGGGAGGGAATAAGAGAGTGAGAGGGCTAAGAAAGAGAGGGTGTGAGAGAGTGAGAGAGAGTGAGGGGGTGAGAGAGAGGGGAGAGAGAGATGGGATGACAGATAGAGCGGGGTGAGGGAGAGAGGGGTTGAGATAGAGAGGGGGTAGAGAGAGAGAGAGGGGTGAGAGAGAGGGTGTGAGAGAGGGGGTGAGAGAGAGAGGGATGTGAGAGTGAAGGGGGTGAGAGAGAGGATGTGTGAGAAAGAGGTTTGAAAGAGAGGGGGGTGTGACAGAAAGGGGATGAGAGAGAGTGGGTGAAAGAGGGGCAGTGAGAGAGGGGTGAGAGAGTGGGGGTGGCTGAGAGAGAGGTATGAGAGAGAGGGTGTGAGAGAGAGGGGGTGAGAGAGAGGGTGTGAGAGAGAGGTGTGTAAGGGAGATGGGGTAGGAGAGAGAGGGGTGAGAGAGAAAGGGTGCGAGAGAGAGAGGGTGAGAGAGAGGTGAGAGAGAATGGTGTGAGAGAGGGGTGTGAGAGAGAGGATTGAGAGAGACAGAGAGTGAGAGAGAGATGTGTCTGAGAGACAGTGGGTTGAGAGAGAGGAGTGTGAGAGAGCAAAGGGCTGAAAGAGACGGCCTGAGAGAGAGGGGGTATGAGAGGGGGTGAGAGAGAACGGGTGAGAGAGAGAGAGGGTGAGAGAGATAGGGTGAGAGAGAGTGGGATGAGAGACAGAGAAAGGGGTGAGAGTGAGAGACGGGTGAGAGACAGAGAAGCGGTGTGTGAAAGAGAGGGGTAAGAGAGAGGGGGGTGAGAGAGAGAATGCATGAGAGAGAGAGGGTGCGAGAGAGAGGGGGTGAGAGAGAGGTGTGAGAGAGAGCGGGATGATAGAGAAAGGGATGAGAGAGGGGAGCTGAGAGAGAGAGGGACTGCGAAAGAGAGGGTGAGAGAGAAGGGGTGTGAGAGAGAAAGAGGTGAGTGAGTGAGAGAGAGACGGGTAAGAACGAGAGGGTGAGAGAGAGGGGGGTAAGAGAGAGAGGGGTGAGAGAGAGAGAGGGTGAGGGAGAGAGGGGTGGAAGAGAGAATGGGTGAGAAAGAGACAGGGGGTGACAGAGAGACAGGCTGAGATAGAGAAGGGGTGAGAGAGGGAGGGTGAGAGACAGTGTGTGTGAGAGAGATCAGGGTGGGAAAGAATGGAGTGACTAGGGGGGATGAGAGAGAGAGAGGACTGAGAGAGAGGGGTTGAGAGAGGGTTTGAGAGAGAAGGGGTGAGAGAGAGAGGTTGAGAGAAAGAGAGGGTGAGAGAGAGGGGTGAGAGAGACGGGTAAGAGAGAGGGTAAGAGAGAGAGGGGAAAGAGAGAGAGGGGTGAGAGAGAGAGGGGTGAGAGAGAGAGAGGGATCAGAGAGAGGGGGATGAGAGAGAGCGAGGGGTGAGAGAGAGAGGGGCTGTGTGAGAGATCAGGGTGGGAGAGACTGGGGTGACAGAGGGGATGAGAGAGACAGGCTGCGAAAGAGAGGTTGAGAGAGAAAGGTGTGACAGAGAAAGACAGGTAAGAGAGAGAAGGGTGAGAGAGAGAGAGGGATGAGAGAGTGTGTGAGGGGGTGAGAGAGAGTTGTGTGTGAGAGGGGTAAGAGAGAGAGGGTTGAGAGAGATTGTGTGAGAGAGGGGTTGAGGGAGAGGGGTAAGAGAGAGTGGGGTGAGAGAGAGGGGGGTGAGAGAGAGAGGGATCAGAGAGAGAAGTGTGTGAGAGAGAGGAATGAGAGAGAGGGATGAGAGAGAGCGAGGGGTGAGAGAGAGGGAGGCTGTGAGAGTGATCAGTGTGGGAGAGACTGGGGAGAGAGAGAGGATGAGAGAGAGAGGGATCAGAGAGAGAGGGATGAGAGAGAGCGAGGGGTGAGAGAGAGAGGGGCTGTGAGAGTGATCAGTGTGGGAGAGAGTGGGGAGAGAGAGAGGATGAGAGTGAGAGGGATCAGAGAGAGAGGGATGAGAGAGAGCGAGGGGTGAGAGAGAGAGGGGCTGTGAGAGTGATCAGAGTGGGAGAGACTGGGGAGAAAGAGAGGGGATGAGAGAGAGAAAGGCTGCCAAAGAGAGGGTGATAGAGAAGGCGTGAGAGAGAGAGGCTGAGAGAGAGGTGTGAGAGAGGAAGAGACGGGTTAGAGAGAGAAGGTTGAGAGAGAGAGGGGTGACAGATAGAGGGGTGAAAGAGCGAGGGGGGTGAGGGAGCGAGGTGGTGTGAGAGAGACAGGGGGGTAAGAGAGAGAGACAGGCTGACAGAGAGAGAGGGAGTGAGAGAGAGAAGGGTGTGAGAGAGAGAGGTTGAGAGAGGGTGAGAGAGAGAGAGGGCCTGAGAGAGAGGGTGTGAGAGAGTAGCTGAGAGAGAAGGGGTGAGAGAGAAAGGGGTTTGAGAGAGAGAGGTGTGTGAGAGAGGGGGGTGAGAGAGAGGGGGGTTCAAAAAGAGGGCCTGAGAGAGGGGGTGAGAGAGGGTGCGAGAGAGAGGGTGTGAGAGAGAGTAGGTGAGAGACAAGGGGTGAGAGAGAAAGGGGTTTGAGAGACAGAGGTTTGTGAGAGAGGGGGGTGAGAGAGAGGGGGGTTTAAAAAGAGGGCCTGAGAGAGGGGGTGAGAGAGGGTGCGTGAGAGATGGGGTGAGAGAGAGAGGGTGAGAGGGAGAGGTGAAGGAGAGAGTGGGTGTGAGAGAGATCGGGGTGGAAGAGAGAGCAGGTGTGAAAGAGACAGGGGGTGACAGAGAGACAGGCTGAGAGAGAGTGGTGAGAGAGAAACGGTGAGAGAGAGAGGGTTGAGAGAGAGAGCGAGGGAGAGAGGGGGTGTGAGAGAGATCGGGGTGGAAGAGAGAGCAGGTGTGAAAAAGGCAGGGGGTGAAAGAGAGACAGGCAGGGAGAGAGAGGGTGAAAGTGGGGGTGAGAGAGAGGGGATGAGAGATAGGGGGTGAGAGATAGGGGGTGCGAGAGAGGGGGTGTGAGAGAGGGGTAAGAGAGAGAGAGAGAGAGGTGAGAGAGGGGGTGTCAGAGAGATCGGGGTGGAAGAGAGACCGGGTGAGTAAAAACAGGGGCTGACAGAGAAACAGTCTGAGAGAGAGAGGGTGAGAGAGAGGGGGTGAGAGAGAGGGGTGAGAGAGAGGTGTAAGTGGGGGGTGAAAGAGAGAGACGGGTAAGAGAGAGAAGGGTGTGAGAGAGAGAGGGTTGAGAGAGAGGGGTGAGAGAGAGAGGGGTGAGGTAGAGAGGGGGTGTGAGAGAGATCGGGGTGGAAGAGAGAGTGGGTGAGAAAGAGATAGGGATGAGAGAGAGACAGGGTGAGAGAGAGGGGTAAGAGAGAGGGTGAGAGAGAAAGGGTGAGAGAGAGAGAGGGAGAGTGAGGGGGTAAGAGAGAGAGGTCAGGGTGGGAGAGACTGGGGAGAGAGGGGGGCTGAGAGAGAGAGGGGCTGCGAAAGAGAGGGTGAGAAAGAAGGTGTGTGAGAGAGAGAGGCTGAGAGAGAGAAGGGTGAGAGAAAGAGGGGTGAAAGAGAGAGAGGGTGAGAGAGAGGTGTGTGAGAGAGAGAGGGTGGGAGAGAGAGGAATCAGAGAGAGTGGGATGCGAGAGAGAGGGTGAGAGTGAAAGGGGCTGAGAGAGAGATCAGGGTGGGAGAGACTCCAAAGAAAGAGGGGCTGAGAGAGAGGGGCTGCGAAAGAAAGGGATGAGAGAGAAGTGTGTGAGAGAGAGATGGGTAAGAGAGAGAAGGGTGAGAGAGAGAGAGAGCGGTGAGAGAGAGAGAGGGTGAGGGAGAGCGCGGATGTGAGAGAGATCGGGTTGTAAGAGAGAGCGTGTGTGAAAGAGACAGGGGGTGAGAGAGAGAGAGAGAGAGGCTGAGAGAGAGAGAGAGAGAGAGTGAAAGAGAAGGGGTGAGAGAGAGGGGTGAGAGAGAGAGGGGTGAGAGAGTGAGGAGTGAGAGAGAGGGGGTGTGAGAGAATTCGGAGTGGAAGAGAGAGGGTGAGAAAGAGACAGGGGATGACAGAGAGACAGGCTGAGAGAGAGGGTTAAAGAGAGGGGTAAGAGAGAGATGGGGTGAGAGAGAGATAGAAGAGAGAGAGAGTGGTGAAAGAGAGAGAGGGTGAGAGAGAGGGCCTGAGAGAGAGGGGGTGTGAGAGAGGTGTGTGAGAGAGAGAGGGGGGTAAGGGAGAGACAGGTGAAAGAGAGAGTGGAGTGAGAGAGATCAGGTTGGGAGAGAAAGGGGAGAGTTTGAGAGGAGGCTGAGAGAGAGGGCTGAGAGAGAGTGGGTGAGAGAGGGGATGAGAGAGAGAAGGGGTGAGAGAGCAGGTGACAGAGAGTGGTGTGTGAGAGAGAGAGGTAAGAGAGAGAGGGTGAGAGAGGGAGAGGGTGAGAGAGAGGGTGTGTGAGAGAGATCAGGGTGGGAGAGACTGGGGAAAGAGAGGAGAGCTGAGAGAGAGAGAGGGCTGAGAGAGAAGGGGTGAGAGAGGGTTGTGAGAGAAGGGGTGAGAGAGAGGTGTGAGAGAGAGAGGGGAAGAGAGAGAGAAGGGTGATAGAGAGAGAGGGTGAGGGAGAGAGAGGGGTGAGGGAGAGATCGGAGTGGAAGAGAGAGCGGGTGAGAAAGAGAGGGGTGAGAGAGAGACAGAGTGAGAGACAGAAGGTGAGAGAGAGGCGTGAGAGAGGGGGTGAGAGAGGGGGTAAGAGAGAGTGAGTGGAAAGAGAGTGAGCGGTGAGACGGTGATAGCGAGAGGGGGATGAGAGAGATCGGGATGGGAGAGAGAGCGGGTGAGAAAGAAGAGAGGGGCTGAGCGAGAGTGGGGGAGTGAGAGTGGGGGAGATAGTGGGGCATAGAGTGGGGGGAGGGGGAGAGAGGGGGGTGAGAGAGGGGGGAGAGAGAGGGGGAGAGAAAGGAGTGAGAGAGGCCAGAGAGAGTGGGGAGAGAGGGGTGGGGAAGGGGATGAGAGAGGGAGAGAGAGGGGTGTGAGAGAGATGGGGGTAGAGAGGGGTGAGAGAAGGGGAGAAAAGGGGGGTGAGAGAGAGGCGAGAGAGAGAGGGGTGAGAGAGAAAGGGGAGGGAAGGGGATGGAGAGGGATGGGGAGAGAGGGAGAGAGAGAGAGGGGAGAGAGGGGGAGGGGGGTTGAGAGTGAGGGGTGAGAGAAAGGTGGTGAGAGAGGGGAGAGAGAGAGGAGGGAGAGAGAGGAGGGAGAGAAAGGGGAGAGGGTGAGAGGTGGAATGAGAGAGGCAGTGAGAGAAAGGGGGTGAGAGAGGGGGAGAGAAGGGGAGAGAGGGGTGAGTGAGAGAGGTGGAGTGAGAGAGGGGGAAGAGAGCACTAGAGGGGCAGAGAGAGAGGGGAAGAGAGTGAGAGGTCGGGAGAGAGAGAGAGGGTGAGAGAGAGATGGGTTGAGAGTGGGAGGGGGTGAAAGAGAGGGGTGAGAGAGAGGGGCGAGCGAGCGAGAGAGGGGCGAGAGAGAGAGAGAGAGGGGGCAAGGGGTGGGGGAAGAGACAGAGAGGTGCAAATGAGCAGGAGGGAGGGGGCGGAAATGAGACAGAGAGTCTGAGAGCGAGACAGCATACGAGAAGGGGACGAGCGAGAGAGAGAGTGAGAGGGAGAGAGAAAGATAGATAGCGAGGAGGCAGAGCGTGATAGGGAGAGACAGAGGGCGATCCAGTGACAGAGGGATGAGAGAGAGAGAGGGACGCGAGGGAGAGAGAAGACGGGTGAGAGAGAGAGAGAGTTTGGGTGGAGAGTGAGTGAGGGGGTGAGAGAGAAAGAGAGGGTGAGAAAGAGAGAATGAGAGTGAGGGGTGAGAGAGAGGGAGAGAGAGAAAGTCAGAGAGAGATGTCTCAGGGAGGACCAGTACAGAAGAGGTGAAAGCAGGTCACTCACAAGATGATGTGAATGAAGCCTAGAATGTAGCTGTTCCTTGCCCAGCTCTGTGTCTATGTCCTGTCTTCCGGGTCTAAACACAGAAGGTCACTAAACCCTCCCTGTGCTGTTGACTGTGAGTGATCTTACCGACTGCAGGATTTACTGAAGGCTCCAGATCTCACTCTCCATCTCTCTCTGGCTGACCAAGCGTATTTGATGTGGTTATGGACGAGACAAGAGTTAGGAATTCGGCTGAGACAGGAACATCCTGATTACCTACAGGAGACAGAGAAACAGACAGAATGGGAATTAGACTGATGCAGTCAGGGTCACACATATAGAATGGCCCTGAGTCCCACAGAGATCTGGAAAATCCCAGTCTCCATCCCTGGCCTGTGCTGCTGCGTCTCTCTGGAGTGAGGAATTCCATTGGCTCAGGATCTGGAGTAGCTGCAAGTGTGAGAGACGCTGACAGAGGCAGCAATTAGACCCACACAGTGAGGGATACCACATGGAGAGAGACTGAGTGATATCACCAGAGTGCAGGAAGGTATCAGGATCACACAATGGTCATAATAAAAGGGTTGTGATTCATGGTGCACGGGGATCAGTACTCAGTGACAGGTGAGCTCCGAGTGGGACAGGTGATGGCCTCGTGCGATTCTCATCCGACTGTTCATCCAGATGTTAATGCTGGGGTCCAGTATAACCCATCGAACTGCTGAATATCCTTTTAGGAAGGAAATCTATTATAGACAGTGGGTCTGGTCTACACATGATCCAGACCCAGAGCGATGGGGTTGATTCTGAACTGCTCTCTGTCATGATCCAGCAAGGCACTCAGCTCAAGGACAGCTCGGGGTGGGCATGCGATGCTGGCCAGCCAGAGACAGCAACATCCCATGAGTGAATTAAACACAACACTGCCGGGAGCAGTGTCCTGGCCAATCATGTCGGTAAGCTTATGGGCAGGACTTTAAACAGACAGAGAGGATGCAGGGCTAGGGTTCAGGTTAAAGGAGCTTTCCAAATCCAAAGAGAAATGGCAATGTAGCTGAAGACAAGCAGAATGGAACAGGAAGAGACAGAGTTTAACTGAAACTGTACATCAGTGAATTGGACTGTGACAAGAAATTGTGGAAAGAATCAATCGTAATGTTCTTTTTTGGACTGGATAAAGTCTCTGCAATAAGGTGGATGGACTGGGGCACAGGGATAAATGAGATTTAGTGGTGACACGGTGAACAATAGGTGGAACATGAATATTTTATTGTACACCTCCTTGAGGGGTGTCAGGGAGTGCAGGATGGGTAACCCTGACAGTAATGGGGAACAAAGGCATTACAGAGAAAGCATTTGGCCTCAGATGATGAAGCTGAATCAGCCTGAATGCCGATTCTGGGTAAGACATGACAAAAACACAAGCAGGAGAACAGTTTAGAGGCGGCCTAACAGCATTTCATTGCTCAGCCCTGTTACACATTCCAATGGATTCCTGTGTAATGCAAAGGCACTGTGATCATTTTGGGGACTTCAGTCTTTGTATAATCTGGGACAGTCACATCGGCAAAAGTGATGTTCTCCGAACTCCTCTTTGAATGTTTGTGTCAGTGTTTCTTTGATTAACACGTTGTGCAAACGGCCAGGGAGGTGACTATCTCAGATCGACCATTGATGATGACGCTGAGGGAAGGAGTATTGTCACATTGAGATATCCTCTGGGAAATTGTAGGTGATAAGAAGACACATGGGATAAACTGTTTATCATTTTCCCTTGATGGAATGAGGGCATTGCTGGATAAGCAGCATGTATTACCCATCGCTAATCACCCAGAGGGCAGTTTAGAGTCAACCACATTGCTGTGGGTCTGGGGTCACATGGTAAGGATGGAAGTTTCTTTCGCGAAAGGACATTAGGGAATCAGATGAATTTTCCTGACAATCAACAATGGTTTCATGGTCATCATTAGACTCTAAATTGCAGACTTTTTTGATTGAATTTAAATGCCACCATCTGCTAGATTCTAACCCTGGGCCCCAGAACATTATCTGGATCTCTGGATTAACAGCTCAGCAATAATACCATTCGGCCATCACCTCCCTTATCTCATTATTGGTTGACTGTGAAAGCAAGAAGTTTGTTTATTCTGGAGCTGTATAAAACCCCAGTTACAGCACAGTGAGAATAACAGTGTACGGTTATGGTCACATTCCATTAGAGATGGGGACAGAGGAATTTGTTTAGAATGGGGAATTTGAGCTTTGAGGAATGATTGGTTTGGCTGGGAGTGTTTTCTTTGGAACAGAGGAGGCTGAGGGGAGATTTGATTGTGGTGTGTAAAATGATGAGGGGCCTGGACAGAGTGGGTGGGAAGGACTGATTTCCACCAGCACAGAGGGCAATAACCATGGGGAGAGAGTGAAATTGGTTGGGGGCAGGGTTAGAAGGCAGTTGAGGGTATTTGTTTTCACCCAGAGGCTGGTGGGATGTGGGACTCACTGTCTGAAAGGGTGGGAGAGGAAGAAACCCTCATCACATTGAAAAAATACTTGGATATTCATTTGAAACAGTGAAACCTCCAGAGTTATGGAGCAAGAGCTGGAAAGTGGGATGGAGCTCGATCCCTCTTTAACAAACCTCCGATCACCCACAGATCAGGAGAACTTTATCTGATAACATTGGAGCAGACTTGGATCCAAACGTTTCAGGAAGGAGTCACATTGGGGTGTCTGTCTAGAATGTTCTAGATTACATTTCGAACCTTGCTGCACACTGCTGGGCTGAGGGTCAATGGTGAGGCTGAAAAGAGTCTCAATGTCCTGGGGTCAGACAGGGTCACTGCTCCTAATGACCCCATGACCCTTGGAAGGTGAGAGTGCGCAGACAATGGATGAGGACCCAGATCAGGAGACTTCAACCTTAAAGAAAAACTTGCATTTCTGTAGCACCTGTCCCCAACTCAGGATGTCCCAATGGCTCTTTCCAGCAGAATGTGCACAGTGAGATCCCAAACACAGTATGATAATTAGCATCGAAATAGATTTTTAGTGATTTTGCCTGAGGGATAAATATTGATCAGGGACACCAGGGGAACTGCCTGCACTTCATCGAACAGTGCAATGGAATGGCGTCTTTCACAACTGAAAAACTTCCAGTTCATCCAAAAAACGAAGAAAAGTTCCTTGAAAGTGGAGTTGCAGGTAGGTAGGTAGGTGACGAAGTCATTTGGTTTGCTTTCCTTTATTGGCCAGTGCATTGTATATTGGAGTTGGGAGCTGTTGCGGCTGTACAGGACATCGGTTCGGCCACTTTGGAATACTGTGTGCAATTCTGATCTCCCTGCTGGACGAAAAATGTTGGAAATCTTAAAATGGTTCAGAAAAGATTTCCAATGATGTTGTTAAGGTTGGAGGGTTTGCATAAAAGCGAGAGGCTGAATATGCTGAGGCTGTTTTCCCTGGATCATTGCAGGTTGATGGGTGACCGTATAGAGGTTTATAAAACCATGAGGGGCATAGATAGGGTGAATAGAGAAGATCTTTTCTCCAGAGTGGGGGAGTCCAGAACTGGAGGGCATAGGTTGAAGGTGACAGGTGAAAGATTTAAAAGGGACAGAAGGGGCAACGTTTTCAATCAGAGGGTGTTAAATGTATGGAATGAGCTGCCAGAAAAAGTGGTGAAGGCTGGTACAATTACAACAATTAAAAGGCATGCTTATGTAAATAAGAAGAGTTTAGAGGGATATGGGCATCAATCCAGCCCTTAACATTTCAGGCTCTTCCAAAGACATTTACAGACAGTTTTGTTTGACAAGCGACACTGTTGCAATGTCAGGGACATGGTAGCCAGTTTCTACACAGCAAGATCCAAGTAGAAGCACTGAGATCAAAGAGCATTAATGATGTTGGATTAATGATAAACTTTGGCCTGATTAGATTCCCTCCAGCGTGGAAACAGGCAGTGCAGCCTGACAAGTCCACACCAACCCCTCCGAACAGCAGCCCTCCCGGAAACATTCCATACATTTACTCCTGACTATTTCACCTCACACTGTAGGCAATTTAGAATGGCCAGTTCATCTGACCTGCACGTCTTTGGACAGTGGGAGTAAACCAGAGCTCCTGGGGGAAACGCACACAGACACAGGCAGAATGTGCAAACACCACACAGACAGTTTCCCAAGGACGGGAATTGAAACCAGGTCCTTGATGCTGTGAGGTAGCAGTGCTACCCACTGAGCCACCATGCCTAAAGGTAACCCAAAGCGAAAGTAATTTGGTTCAGTTTGATGGAAAATGAGAAAACAGGAGGTGAAGAAGAAGGTACGATTGCTGGTTAATGATGGGATTGATTGTTACCAGAAAATAAAAGGTTGGGACAGAAATTTCAAAATCAAAGGAACCAAAGAACCAAAGAAAATCAATAATAGAACAAACTTAAAGAGTTTGTAACATAATGCACGAAGCATTCCGAGTAAGGTAGACAAAGTGATGCCACAAATCCAGGTAAATTGAGTTTCCAAGGACTTTAAACGAGTTAAAGTGGAGGAGGGCTCAGGGGAGATTATTTAAGTTTCTAGAAGATGTAAAAAGACAGAGAGTGTGGAAAAGATCAGGAGTCGAATTAAAGCACAGCAGATAAGAGAACAATGATGGGAAGGAATGCAGTCAATGCAGGACTGAGGGTGTTGTACTTTAATGCACACAGTCTACACAATGAGCTTGTAGTACAGACTGAAACTGACAGGTACAATGTTGTGGGTATCACAGAGACATGGCTGTAAGGGGATCCGGGCTGGGAACTAAATATCCAAGGATACATGTCCCATCAAAAGGACAGGCAGATGGGCAGAGGGGCAAGTGTTGCCTTGTAGGTAAGAAATAAAATTCAATCAATAGCAAGAAGTGATAGAAAGTCAGAAGGTGTAGAATCTGTGTGGGTAGAGTTGAGGAACCGCAAGAAATAAAGAATCTGATGCAAGTTATGTCCAGATCTCCAAGCAGTAATCAGGGTGTGTGGAAGAAAATCAATCAGGAGACAGAGAAGCCGAATACAAAATGTCAGGGCAGTCTTAAATGGATAGGTGGACTGGGTAGCACGTCTCAAGAAAAGGATTTCATGGAATGTCTATGAGATGGTTTTTGGAGCAGCTTGTGGTTGAGCCATGATGGAACAGGCAGGTCTGAATTCAGTGATGTCTAATGAGGCAAACCTGATTAGTGAGTTTAAGGTGAAAGTATCCCTGTGGATAAATGACCACAATAAGATAGAATTCCCCCTATAGTTTGAGAGGGAGAAGCTGCAATCAGATGGAACTGTATTTCAGTTGAGTAAAGGTAACTGCAAAGGCATGAGGAAGGAGATGGCCACAGTTGATTGGAAGGGGAGCCGAGCATGTACGATTGGGGCAGCAAACAGCAGAGTTTCTGGGGGTAATTCAGGAAGCACAGCAGGAACTCATCCCAAAAAAGAAGAAACAGACTAAAGGGAGAACAAGGCAACTATGGCTGATGAGGGAGGTCAAGGACAGCATAAAAGCAAAAAAAGAGCATACAATATGGTGGAGAATAGTGGGATGCCAGAAGGTTAGGAAGTCTTGAAAAACCTGTAGAGGACAACGATAAAAGCATTAAGGATGGGGAAGGTGAAATGGGGAGTCGGGGTGGGGGGGGGGGGGGAGTGAGTGTGCCAGGAATACAAAAAAACATTGTCAGAATTTTATAAGATATATAAAAAGGAAGAGGGAGGCAAAAATACACATTGAATCACTGGAAAATGAGGTTGGAGAAAGAATAATACAAATAGCAAAGGAATTGAATAGATACTTTGTATCAGACTGCACCATGGAAAATACAAGCAGCATACCAGTACTTCAAGACTGACAGGGGGCAGAGGGGAGTGTAGTGGACATCACTAAGGAGGAAGTACTGGGGAAGCTGGAAGGTCTGAATGTGGATAACTCACCCAGACTGGATAAATTTCATCAGTGTGTCCTGAAGGAGATCGCTGAGGAGAGTGTGGAGGCATTAGTGATGATCTTTCAGGAATCAACGGAGTCGGGATGTGACGGTGGGGTGGGGAGGAATTTGGTGGGGGCAAGGAAATAGAAAATGGCTCCCATAACAGCCCTGATTCAGAAGGGAGGGAGTTGGAAGACGGGAAAGTATAGGCCAATTAGCGTGGACTATTGTTGGTAAGGTTTTAGACTTCAATTGAAGGATGAAGTTGCAGAGGACTTGGAAGTGCAATGGGAAAATAGGGCTGAGTCAACATGGCTTCATCAAGGGGAGGTCCTGCCTGGCAAATCTGTTAGAATACTTTGAGGAGGCAATGAGCCAGTCAGCCAAAGGAGAGACTGAGGAAGTAATCTATTTGGAATTTCCAGAACGCCTTTGACATAAATTAAGAGTCGATAGTGTTAGGGGCAATGTACTGGCATGGACTGTGGACGGACAGGTTGGCATAAAGCAGAGAATGAGGAAAGATGGCAGCTGGTGACTCGTAGAATTCTGCATGTGTCAATGTTGGGACCTTAACTATTCACGTTATATATGAACAATCTGGATGAAGGAAGTGAAGACATTGTTGCTACGTTTGCAGACGACATGAGATATGGAGGGACAGGTAGTGTTGAGGAAGTGGGAAGGCTGTAAAAGGTCCTGGATAGGCTCAGAGAGTGGGCAATCAAGTGGCAGATAGAAGACAATGTGTTATAGTGTGAGGTTATGCACTGTGGGAGGAAGAAGAGATGCAAAGACTGTTTTCTAAATGAGGAAAGCCTTTGAAAATCTAAAGCACAAACTTCATTCAGGTTTCTCTTCAGGTGAACAGGCAGGTCCAGTTTGTGCTTGGGAAAGCAAATGAAATGTTAGCATTCATTTCAATAGGGCCAGAATACAAGACCAGAGACGTACTGCTGAGGCTGTGTAAGGCTCTGGTCAGACTGAATTTGGAATATTGTGAACAGATTTGGGACCCACATTATAAGAAACAATGTGCTGGCATTGGAGGGGTTTACAAGAATGATCCTGGGGGTG
This sequence comes from Chiloscyllium punctatum, assembly GCF_047496795.1. NCBI lineage: Eukaryota > Metazoa > Chordata > Chondrichthyes > Orectolobiformes > Hemiscylliidae > Chiloscyllium > Chiloscyllium punctatum. Next base: position 1,519,755 of record NC_092745.1, on the reverse strand, counting down.
AAGGGCTTGTCATATGAGGCGTGGTTGAGGACTCTGGGTCTGTACTCGATGGAGTTTAGAAGGATGAGGAGGAATCTTATTCAAATTTACAGGACACTGATAGGCCTGGATAGAGTGGATGCAGAGACGGTTTTTCCAATAAGAGGAGAGACTCAGTAACGAAGGTGCGGCCTCAGAATGAAGGGCCGACCCTTTAGAGCTGAGAGGAGGAGGAATTTCTTCAGCCAGAGGGTGGCGAATCTGTGGAACACATTGTTACAGAGGGCAGTGGAGGACAAGTCACTGAGCGTATTTAAGACAGAGATAGACAGGTTTGTGATTATTAAGGGGATCAAACGTTCCTGTGGAGTAGGCAGGAGAATGGGGGTGAGAAGCATATCTGCCAAGATCAAATGGCAGAGCAGATTCAATGGGCTGAATGGCTGATTTCTGCTCCGATTTCTTAAAGTCTTCTGGAAAGTTTCCCCAAAACACTGGAACACTGAACCCACTGGACTGTGAGCCCTGCTGGAGCTGTTTATCATCAGAACTTTGCAAATAGATGACCAAAGAGTGGAGAGTGTGCATTTCAGGGTACTTTGCAGTTCCTAGAATACCATGATTACAGGAAGTGTGGTCAGTGACAGCAGTTGGAACTCCGGGTTTCGGTGCTTGAGCAGCAGCTGGTGTCAGTGCGGAGAGTCCGTGAGGCTGAGAGCTCCGTGGAGAGCACGTTTCTAGATGTGGTCACACTACAGTTTCAGATTATGCAGGGAGAAAGGGAATGGGGGAGCAGCGGACAGTCCAAAAGGACAAGGCAGCTAGTACAGGAATCCCCTGAGTGCCTCCCACTCTCCAACCAGGATTCAGTTCAGAATCCTAATGAGAATGATGGTTAATCTGGGGAGTGCAGCCAGAGCCAAGTCCCGGGCAGCACGCGTGGGTCAGCTGTACAGGGGGACACAAGAAGACTGGAAGAGTGAGAGGAGAGGAGATTTGAGAGTGAGGGCAATCGATAGGCGTTTCTGCAGCTGCAGATGGGAATCCAGGATGGTGTGTTGTCTCCCTGGTGCCAGAAACAAGGATGGAACTGACCATCTGCAGAGCAGCCTGAGGGGAGAGGGGGAACAGGTAGCAGTCGTGGTCCACATCGGTCCCAGTGACAGCAGGGAGCAAAGGGATGTGGTCCTCCAGTCAGAATGTAGGGAGCTCGGGTGGAAATTAGGAGCAGGAGCTAAAAGGTAGAAATCTTCAGATTACTCCCATTACCCCATGCAAGTGAGAAGACAAACAGCAGGGTAACACAGGTGACTGTGTGGCTGGAGAGAGGGTCCAGGAGGGAGGGATTTAGATTTTTGTGCCATTGAGATTGGGTCTGGGGGAGATGGGACCTTGGACAGACCAGACAGTGCTGCTCCTGAACAGAGCTGGGACTGAGTTCCTTTGAGGTGATTTACTGGTGCTGTTGGAGAGGGGTTAAACTAACTTGGCAGGGCTGTGGGAGCCAGGGGGAATATTAGCGAGGAACACCAAGGTCCACAGAATTCTCAGTGCAGTCAATAAGTCACCACCCAGTGGGAAGGATGTGGAGGAATACAAATGCAAGGAATTTACAGAAACCTGCAAATATGATCTAGTCGTTATAAATGCGGGGAAGGGGTCTTTAATTTCTGAATATAGACTGGGGTAGTAGCAATGTAACGGGCAGAGAGGGCCCAGAGGTGTGAGACTGTGTTCAGGTGAATTTTCAGGTGGCATCGTGGCCAGTGAAGAAGGCTGTCTAAGAGTACAATGGGCTATTGACCAACTGGGCCAGTGGGCTGAGGAATGGCAGATGGAGTTTAATTCAGATAAATGTGAGTGCTGTATTTTAGTAAGACAGGAAGATGGGTAAGATCCGAAACAAATATTTCAGGTCAGTATTTATTGTGGAGAAGGACATGAATGCGAGGGAATTTGTAAAAAAAAAGTGATGCTTTCAAAAAGTCCACAATACAAATGAGGAGATGCAAAAGTTCTTAAAACATATAAAGATAGGTAAATCTCGAGGACCTGATCAGGTGTATCCCAGAACATTGTGGGAAATGAGGGAAGAGATTGCTGGGCCCTTTGCTGAGATATGTTTATCATCGACAGCTACAGGTAAGATGTTGGAGAACCAGAGAGGTTTGCTAATGTTGTACCATTATTTCAGAATGGCTATAAAGAAAAGCCAGGGAACTATAGACAAGCGAGCATGATGTCAGTGCTGGGTAAGATGTTGGAGTGGATTCTGAGGGACAGGATTTACATCCATTTGGATAATCAACGTGGTTTTGTGCATGGGAAATTGTGTCTCCCTGATTTAATTGAGGAGGTGACACAGAAGATTGACGAAGGCAGAACAGTAGACACTGTCTGCATGGACTTCAGTAAAAGTTTTGACAAGGTTTCACATGATAGACTGGTTAGTCAGGTTCGACCACATGGGATCCAGGGGGAGCTAGATATTTGGGTAAAAACATTAACTTGAAGAAAGGAGAGAGGGATTGGTGGTAAAGTGTTGATTTTCAGATTGGAGATCTGTGAATAGCTGTGTGCCGCAAGGAGTGGTGCTGGGTCCACTGCTTTTGTTATTTAAATAAATGATTTCACTGTGAATATAGGAGTTAACATAAGTTTGTAAATGACACCAAAGTTGGTGTTCAGTGGATATTGAAGAAGATTATCTCAGGGTACACTGGGACCTTGATCAGATGGGGCAATGGACAGAGGAGTGGGAAATGGAGTTCAGTATAGATAAATGTGAGATGTTGCATTTTGGAAAGGCAGATCAGGGCAGGAGTTACACAGTTAATGGTAGGGCCCTGTGGAGTGTTGCTGAATAAATTGACAAAGGGGTGAGGGGTGAAGGTGAAGGTTGAAGGTAAGGGTAAGCCGCATTATTCCTTAAAACTGGATCACAGGGAGACAGGGCGATGGAGAAGGTGTTGGGAACATTTGCCTTTATTGGTCACTGTACTGAGTACAGGAGATGGGACATCATGTTGCAGCTGTACAGGAGATTGGTGAGGACACTTTGGGAATAATGTGAACAATTCCGTTCATTCTGTGATAGGAAGAATGTTGTTAAACTTTTAAAAGGTGCAGAAAAAGATTTACAAAGATTTTTCTCGGAATTGCAGGGTTTGAACGATAGGGAGAGGATGAATGAACTGGTGCAATTTTCCCTGCAGCATCAGCATTGTGTGATCGAGCAGAGTTAAAGCTGGGGGAGGTGGGAGCTCGGTGGATCACTGTGCTGCTGCTGCTGCTGCTGCCGCTGCTGAGGTCAGTGAGATCAGAGACTGGGACAGGGAGCCAGAGCTCACATCAACTCTGCCCGTGTCCATCACACTGAGACTGACAGGAGGCTACTCACTGATTTCAGTCCATGCTACAGGAATGGGACCACAGGCTGCAAATGGACAGAGCTCCTCCACACAGTGAGTAAAACTTACTGACTTATATCTTGCTGCTTAAAGGGGGTAATGGAACGGAAAAAATACAGTTGGACACACTATTAGACACAGTGCTCCTCAATCAACTATTTCATTTACTGCAGCTTCTCACTAACACATTCAACAATTCAGCATTTGTGTTTTAGAAATTGTGTTTCAGTGTTGACAGGGTTAATAACGGAGGATTGAGGTTTACTGACTCAGTCTGAGCTTGGTTCCTGGACCGATCGTGTCCCACAGTGAGAGCTCCGAGTGCAGAGGCTGTACAAAAACCTCTGCTCTCTGCTTCCCTCTGTCACTTTCAACCTCTCCCTGTCTCTCCCTCATTCATGTCTTTCTTCCTCTCTGTTTCTCTCACTCTGTTTCTCTCTCTGAGATGTGTCCAGCTGGGCTCGGGAAGTTTGTTAAATTTATTTTTCGATCTTAAATCTTGCAGCCATTCTTCACACGAGGACATGGAGTGTAAGAGGGAAACTTGAGGCCTTCAGTGAGCAGTGGACATCACAGGGACTGGAGTGTGGAGAGGACAGTGACAATCCCAGCAGGGGGTAATTTGTTCAGTTTCATTTATATATTACTGTGTTTGTATCAGTGACAGAGATAGGGCTGTGAGTCTATTATTATGTATAACATATAATTGTGAATGTGTCAGCACAGGAGGTGGTGTTGTGTGTATTGAGGTTTTTGTACGGCTCTGTGTCACCGTGAAGACCAGCTGTAATACTGCTGACAGTAATAGTCAGCGACATCCTCATTCTGAACGTTGCTGATTGTCAGGGTGAAACTGGTCCCTGATCCACTGCCGGTGAATCGATTGGAGACTCCCGTGAATCGAGTTGTTGCACCATAGATCAGGAGAGAGGGTTTCTGACCTTCTCGCTGCTGGTACCAAGCAAGGTAGCTGCTAATGCTTTGACTGGCCATACAGGTGATGGTTGCGGTTTGGCCCAGTCCGACTGACAGCACTGGGGGAGACTGAGTCATGGTGATGTCCCCACTGATACCTGAGAGGTCAGAGAGAAACACAGTGAAGTCAGAACTGTCACAGAAAGAGCCGGTCAAATGAGAGATTGTTGGAGACACTGAGCATTCCTCTAGTTTCAGCATTTTCCCTTCAATCACAAGTCAGTGGAATTGGAGTGAAATGGAGAGCAGCTAAAGATTCAAGGTGGAAGGAGAGAGATTTGGACCTGCGACACAGAGTGCCAGGGGCCAGATCAGCTGGATGTTTGAAATCATGGTGTGTGCTCCTGTCCCTGTGCCTGGTTCCTGATAAACTCTCCCTTCACTGGGCTCTGCTTTATAAAGCTGCAGCCTGTGAGATTCTGACTGATTGTTCCTCATTATGTAAGTGTCATTGGGCAGAGAGAGCCACGTCAGCCTCTCACACTTCCTCTTCTGTCTCTCTCTGTCTCCCCCATTCTCCCACTCTCTCTGTCTGTCTAGCCTCGAGAGACATTGATGTGAACTCTGCTGAATTAGACCATTTGGCCCATTGTGTCTGTGCTGGACAACAAAGACCTTGACAAACTAATCCCATTTTCCCGCTCTTGATCCATAGGCCTGGAAGCTACAGCAACACAAATGAATATCTGAACACAGCTGCAATGTCACGAGAGTTTGAGACTCAACCAGCCTTTCAGGCAGTGAGTACCAGACTCCCACCATCCTCTGGGTGAAAACATTTCTCCTCAACTGTCTTCTCACTCTCTAAGTCGACTGAGCCTCGACTCACTCGAGTTCAGAAGGATAAAAGGGGATCAGATTGAAATCTATAAATTTCTAACAGGGCTGGGCAGGGAGGAGGTTTCCCCTGGATGGGAATTCTGGAACCAGGGGACCCAGTCTTGGGGGATACAAGGTTGACCATTTATGACTGAGATGAGGAAATATTTCTTCACTCAGAGGGTAGTCAACCTGTTGTACTCTGTCCCTACGATCCTGACAGCTATGGAGGAGAGAGAATTGAATATGTTCAAGATTATTGTTTTGTCTTTTCACAACATGAATGGAATGGGGAGAATTCAGGAAAATGTCTTTGAGATGGAGGAGCACCCATGATCATACTGAATGACAGAGCAGGCTCAAAGGGCTGAGTGGTCTACTCCTATTTCTGTGTTTCTGTGTTTCTGTGTCTGTGTTACCTTCAGTTTTTGACCCTAGTTTCTGACACCTTTATCCATGTAAAAAGTGCCTTCCTGTCGAATCTATCTGTGCCCCTCATAATCTTACAGTCTTCTGTCAGGTCTCCTCTCAACCTTCACTGCTCCAAGGAAAACAACCTAAGTTTTTCCAATCTTTCCTTATCTCTCAGACCCCACAGCCCAGGCAGCATTCTGGGAAATCTCTGCACCCTCTCAAGTACAATCACCTCCTTCCCAGAATGTGGTGACCAGATGCTGTCTCTCTCTTTTTATCACTCTCTCTCTTCCCATTCTGTCTCACATCTGTCAACTCTTTATCTAACTATCTCTTTTTCACTCCTAATCTCTCCCATTCTCTCTCTCTCTCTCTCGTACTCTATCCCATCATCACTCTCTTCAACTCACTTTCACTTTCTCATTCTGTCTCATAATCTCTTTCTCCATCTCTCACTGTTTCCCTCACTTCCTCCCTTTCTTGTTTCTTATCTATTCCTTCTTCTTTCTCCATCCTTCCTCTCCACGTACCTGGTCTCTCTCTCTCTCTCCGTCCCTCTTAGTCACATTATCTCACACCCTATTTCTTTCCCCATTTCCCTCAACCTCACCATCTATTCTTCCATCTGCATCTCTCTCACTCCCTCTACACATCTGACACTATCGCAGACACACCTCCCTCTCTCTCTCACACACTCTGCCTCCAACACTCATTCTGTCTCTTCCCTCTCTTTCCCACAGTATCCCAGGTGGTGACAGTTAATTGCAGGGCAAATCTCCCTCTGCTCTGGCCCACTAATGGATGTTCGACTGGGACAGCACTACTATTATCGGACAAGCCAAACAGAGAACAGCCAGGGAATTCCTAGAGGCATGGCATTCATTCAGAGATTCAATCAATAAGCACATCGACCAAACCCAATATACCAGCCACTACAGCGGACAGCTGGAACTGACAACTGGAGGTGGGCGGCACGGTGGCACAGTGGTTAGCACTGCTGCCTCACAGAGCCAGAGACCCGGGTTCAATTCCCGCCTCAGGCGACTCTCTGTGTGGAGTTTGCACATTCTCCCCGTGTCTGCATGGGTTTCCTCTGGGTGCTCCGGTTTCCTCCCACATTCCAAAGATGTGCAGGTCAGGTGAATTGGCCATGCTAAATTGCCTGCAGTGTTAGGTAAGGGGTATGGGTATGGGTATGGGTATGGGTATGGGTATGGGTATGGGTATGGGTATGGGTATGGGTATGGGTATGGGTATGGGTATGGGTATGGGTATGGGTATGGGTATGGGTATGGGTGGGTGGGTGGGTTGCGCTTTGTCGGGGCGGTGTGGACTTGTTGGGCCGAAGGGCCTGTTTCCACACTGTAAGTAATCTAATCTAAATAAAATCACTATAAATGCTGGAGGAAACATCACAGAAGCGCTTCACAGGAGGCTCCCAAGCACTGAGGATGTCACCTAGATAGGGGACGAAACGTCTGCAACACAAATTCCCAGCTCGGCAAACACAACCACAACAATGGATGTAAACCCGTAACCCTAGAAGCATGTCTTCTCCTGGAGTAAGGCCCCATTTCCCACATTGACCAGGCATTAGCCTGTCTCAAGATGATGGACAGATTCTTGTTAAATGAAGACAGTTCTGTGCTGTTGGCCTATTCTCACTGGGGATTGGTTTGGACACAAACCTCATTCCATGAAGATCCAGCAGAGAGAGGAAATCCTCAGGCCATCAGTGTGAGCGGGGGGGACAGGACAGGCTCTGACCCACTGACCCATCCTGTCCATTCACAATATGTTCCAATCCCTTCCCCTCTCCTTCCCCTTCCACAGTCAGGTTCTGGGTCAGGGTGTTTTACTGGGGTGAGGTCAGGACCATCACACAATTACAACAGAAAGGGACTGAGCCCCACACCCACCATGATGTCCATGACCCACTGGACTCTCTAATTGAGACCAGTAAATATAGGTCTCCTCCCCACTGAATGTCCAGCAGAGACCAGTATATATGGATCTCCATACCATTGGATCATCCAATACATATCAGTACACATCGACCTCCATTACACTAGGCCCTTCAATAGACACCAGTAATCACAGGCCCACAGCCCACTGGATGCTCCAATAGACTCCAGTAAACATGGGTCACCATCTCACAAGATACTTCAGTAGAGACCAGTAAACTAGGGCCTTCTTTCCCCTGAACCTTACAATAGAGACCAGTAGGCATGCATTCTGTTCCCACTGATCCTCCAATAGAGACCAGTAAACATGGGCTTCCATGCCACTGCACCCTTCAGTATCTGAGCTTCAAACCGTACATCCTCTCCAACATATAGGTCTCTTTTCTATCTCCACAACATTGTCTCTCTGCACTACTTAAGCCCCCTGACCACAGAAACCCTTATTACTGTTCATCCCACCTCCGAAGTGCATAATCCTGATGTCCTCTCCCACCTTCCTTCCTCACGCTCCATAAAGCCCAACTGTCTGAAATGGAGTGGTCCCTTCCCCGTCTCACATCAAGGAGGAAATGGGCAGACATTTAATGAGAAATAGGTTAAAGGATGATGGAGAGTGAGCAGGAAAGTGGAGTTGAGTCTGAAATGGGATCATCCATGATTGTATTAAATGGTTAAGTGGGCTTGCAGGGCTGAATTGCCTGCTCCTGCTCCTAGTTCATATGTTCGTCCACCCTCTCCCCCATCCCTCTTACTGTAACTCTGTGAACCATTTGGAATCTTTTGCATATTGAAGGTGCGATGCGAATTCAACGTTTGTGTTGAATTAATGTGCGGACAGAATTGTGCAGAGGCTGTGAAAGCTCCTGCAGTTGAATGTCCTGCTGGCAGGCTTCAGCCTTCCACATACAGAATGGGAATGTCGGGGAGGTCAGAATGTGATGTTGGGATCCATTGCACTGTCCCCCAGCAATGTGGTTGACTCTCTATTGCCCTGTGAAATGGCCGAGCAAGGCTCTCAGTTGTATCAACTGTGACGACCTCTTAACAAAGAAATGAAACCGGACGGACCACAGGCATCAATGCAGACACAGTAAAGGTATTGATGTACCTTCTCCATTCTCCTTACTGACATCTGGGGGCAAGTGCCAAATTCAGGAGAGCTGTCTCTCAGACTAGTCAAGCAACAGCTTGACACAGCCATACTCACAGAACCATACCTTCCAGACAAAGTCCCAGACACCACCATCACTGTCCCTACATGTGTCCTGTCCCACCAGAAAGGCAAACCCAGCAGAGCTGATGACACAATGGTCTACAACCAGTAGGGAGTTACCCTGAGAGGCCTCAAAGTTGATTCTGGACCCCATGAAGTCTCATGACTCCAGCCTAAACATGGGTGAGGAAACCTCCTGGTGATTACAAGACATGTTGCTCCCTCGAATGATGAATCATTCTCTCCTCCATGTTGAACAACATTTGGAGGAAGCACTGAGGGTGGTGACAGCACAGAATGTACTCTGGGTGGGGTGTTTCAATGCCCACCCCTGAGAGTGACTCGGCAGCAGCATTACTGATCGAGCTGGTTGGTTCCCAATGGGTGTAGCTGAGGGACTGGCTCTGCAGCTGGTGATGAAGGAACCAAACAGATGGAAAAACACACTTGACCCCATCCTCACCAAACTGACGGCTGTAGATGCATCTGTCCTTGACAGTATTGGTAAGAGTGACCATAACACAGTCCTTGTAGATACAAAGTTTAACCTTCACATTGAGAATACCCTCCATTTTGGTGTGTGGTACTATCACCATGCTAAACAGGACAGACTCCAAACAGATATTGCAACACAAGGCAATGATCATGAATGGGGAGCATTGCTAATGAGTGCACAATCTCAACGTCTCATATACTGAAACAGTCCATGTTCGAATGCAGCAATATCTGCACAATATCCGATTTAATCTGAGAAGCAATATTTCCCATTGGTGCCATGCAAATACCAGCCAATGACCATCACCAATATGAAACAATCTAGCCATCGTCCCTTGACAGTCAATGCTATTACCATCACTGAATCCCCACTATCAACATTCTGAGGTTCCATTGATCAGAAACTCAACTGGACTCACCACGGAAACACAGTAATTACATGATCAGGTTAGAGGCGAGGAATACTGTATCGAGTAATTCACTTCCTGATTCCTCCAAAGCCTGTCAACCAAGTCAGGAGTGTGATTGAATACTCCCCACTCGCCTGGATGGATGCAGCTCCAACAACATTCATAGAATAATGGTGTTACAGAGTCATACAGCACAGAAACAAACCCTTAAGCCAAACTTCTATATTCTGACCAGGTTTTCTGAAGTGAACTAGTCTCATTTGCCTGCATTTGGCCCATATCCCTCTAATCCATTCCTGTCTATGTCTATCATATCCTATGTCATTATTATCCACTCAGAAAGCTTGCTACCATCCAGAGCCAAGCAGCCTCCTTGATTGGCATCACATCCACAAAGCATCCACTCCCACCACTGCTCCATTGCATTAGCGTGTATTATTGATAAGATGCTCAGCAGAAACTCACCAAAGATCCTCAGATAGCACCTTCCAAAACCATATGGGAAAATAGAAATTGCACGAAAAGCTCAGCAGATCTGGCAGCATCTGTGGAGACGAATCAGAGCACGAAATGTTAACACTGATTTCTCTTCACAGATGCTGCCAGAACTGCTGAGCTTTTCCAGCAATTTCTATTTTTGTCTCGGATTTACAGCATTTGCAGTCCTTATGGGTCCCTTCCAAACCCACGTCCATGTCCATTTAGAACAAGAGCAGCAGATACACGGGAACACTATGAGCTGCAAGTTACCTTCAAAAAAAGCTTAGCATCCTGACTTGGAAATGTATCACTGTTCCTTCACTCTCGCTGGGTCAAAATGCTGGCATTCCCTCCCCAAGAGCATTGTGGGTCAATTTACAGCTTGTGGACGATAACAATTCAAGAAGGCAGCTTCCCACCACCTTCTCCGGGGCAACTAGGGATAGGGTAAAAAATGTTGGCCTAGCCGGTGAAGCCCACTTCCCAAGAGTGAATACTTAAAACCAAATCAAGTGTCCCTCAGGAGGGGAGAGGGAATGTTCAGGGTCATGAGCTCCATTTCCCCGCCCAGGCAGTTTGTCTCACAATGAATGAATGAGATGCGAATTTGAAGCCCAGCTTCAAAGCGGTATCACTCTGTGGACATGAGGTCTATAAGAGGGAATTGGTGATTGAGCTGAAAAGGAAAGATTTGCTGAGTTATGGGGAGAGAGCAATGGGGGCTAATTGAGCAATTCAAAGGCATGATGGGCTGAATGGCCTCCTCCTGTGCTGTCAGATTCCAGGGAGTGGAGATGGCTCACAGTTTTCTCCTGTCTTAGTTACACACATCCAGCTGCTCTGAGCTCCTTCTTTCACTTCCTCTTTTGGTGAAGTTTCAACCTTGCGATCTGACAGTCTTTGCAGTTATTTTTTACACTGGGGCTTTCTGCTGTGGTCAGAATCTCTAATAATAAGTGTCCAATCAGTGACAATCACAGCAGCTCAGAGCAGTCAGGACTGAGGAGCCAGGCTCACTGAGAAACACATTGGGAAGATCAAAGACATCCTCTTCAGCTCCCGGTACAAACTCCATCCCTCTCCCTGAGCACTATCTACTGCTCAAACAGACTCTGTACAACTTTGGCCTCATCTTTGAGGCTGATTTGAGGCCCAAGTCCTCCACATCACAAATATCAGCCACTGAAAATCTCAGCCATTTTTTGGGACTCCAAATGTGACCATTCCAATGTTATTCACGCCCACATCACAGCCACTGCCTTCTGTAAATATGAGCTCATCCCAAACTCTACTATCGGTGTTCAAACTCACACCAAGTCTACCCCACACCCCCGCCCCTGTCTTCCATTCCACCATGACCACCACAATCCTCACTTGCCAACATCAGCTCCTGGTCCAGCAACACCTTGATTTTTAAATTCTCTTCCTTGTTCTCAACTTGCTCCCTGTCCTTCCATCCTCCCTATCTCTGTGACCACCTCCAAACCACCTCAATGTCGTCAGCAATCTTGGATATATGGCTCTCTGTTTCTTCATCCAAGTCATTGAGAAATATCGTGAAAAGCTGAGGTCCCAGCACAGATCCCTGGCAACACCACTATTCACATATGGCTCATTGGAACACACACACATTATCCTTCCTCTCTGTCTCCTAGACAGACGCATTTCTGACACAAGGTAAATGCATTTCTCAAATTCCATCCGATTCCATGATTTGCAGGTGCCAGTCTTGGACTGTCGTGTACAAAGTTAAAAATCACAGAATACCAGATTGTAATCCTCCAAGTTTATTTGGAAACACCAGCTTTCTGAGCGGTGCTCCTTCATCAAGTGATTGTGGAGTGTAAGATCTGATTCCATGTTTCTTAAGAACGTTTAAGAATGTTCTTAAATGTCTTCTGGAATTCCCTATGGAAAATAGCCATCGACATTCCCTTATATCCCACATTAGGGAGCTCCTAACAATGTGTAACCTAGTTAGTTAAAGATTAGATTAGATTCCCTACAGTGTGGAAACAGACCCTTTGGCCCAACAAGTCCACACTGACCCTACGAAGAGAAACCCACCCAGACCCATTTTCCTCTGAACTAATGCACCTAACACTGTGGGCAATTTAGACTGGCCAATTCACCTGACCTGCGCATCTTTGGACTGTGGGACGAAACCCACGCAGTCACAGGGAGAATGTACAAACTGTACACAAATACAAGGCTGGAATTGAACCTGGCCCCCTGGGGCTGTGAGGCAGCAGTGCTAACCACTGAGCCACCATGCTGAACCTTCAACGTCTAAACCTTTGTAAATCCATGCTGATTCTCTCGGACCAGTTCATATTTGTCCTTTATTCTCTCTCTAAAAACAGACTCAATCACTTCGTGACAACAAACATTCAACGGAGATGTTCATTGTGAATGAGGTTACTAAACAGCTAGCACTGACACAAGGGGCAGAAGAGCCTCCTCCTGTGCTGGAGCCTTCTCTGTCTCCTTGACAGGAATATTTTACAGATTAAAAATTAAAGAGTAACAGCAATTTTTTTTTTAAAACTTAAAAACTCCTCAAACAATTTCCACATACAGGGTCAGGCGTTGTGTAGTAATTGCGATGGGGAAGCTGGTGGAGCCCATTGTAGCCCAGAGTGACCACATCTGCAGCAAGTGTCGGTTGCTCAAGGCACTCCAGCTCAGAGTTGATGCGCTGGAATCTGAGCTTCAAACACTGCGACACATCGTGGGGGGTGTGGGGGGGAGTTACCTAAACACTGTGGTTGGGGAAGCAGTCACACCTTGTAGGTTAAATGCTTCAAATTATGGCCAGTGGTCAGGGACAGGAGGGTGTGAGTATAAGTGAGCAGGTCGATGCAGCCTGGATTTAGTATTGTAGTCGTCTCATCTCATTATCCAACAGGAATGAGGTACTTGCTCCCTGTGTCAATGAGGGAAAGGATTGTCGGGAGAATGGGCAAACGTAGTGTAAGCATTGTGGTGATAGTGACCATAACTCTGTAACTTTCAAAGTCATTATGTGAAGAGATAAAGATGACGCAGAAATTAAATGCGTAAACTGGGGGACATCCAATTTCAACTCGGCAAAAGTAAGGACTGCAGATGCTGGAAACCAGAGTTTAAATCAGAGTGGTGTTGGAAAAGCACTGCAGGTCATGCAGCATCTGAGGGCAAGAAAATTGATGTTTTGGGCAAAAGCCCTTCATCAGGAATTGAGGCAGGGAGCCTCCAGGGTGGAGAGATAAATGGGGGTGAGGGGGCGGCTTTGGGAGAAGGTAGCAAAGAGTACAATAGGTGAATGGGGGTGGGGATGGATGTGATAGGTCGGAGAGGAGAGTGGGGGAAGGTAGAAAAGAGTACAATAGACGAACGGGGATGGGGATGGAGGTGATAGGTCAGAGGGGAGAGTGGAGCTGATAGGTGGGAAGGAAGATTGGCAGGTAGGACAGGTCATGAGGACAGTGCTGATCTGGAAGGTTAGAACTGGGGTAAGGTGGAGGGAGGGGAAATGAGTTCATCAACCATGTCCTGAAAGACAATCGACTTCACCAGTTTCCTCATTTCCCCGATTAATGGATGATTCCATGTGGTTGTCTGTTAACTGCCTTATGGGCAGGAAATATTGGCTTGGCCAGAGATGCCCATATCCTATGAATGAATGAATGAAAACCACTGCACCATGGTCCAGGAGGCCATTCAGGCTGGGGGAGCACAAAGGAAAGAGGAGGATTTGATAATGAGGGCGACTGATAGCATCCTTTGTGAGCAGGATTGAGAGTCCCACGTGGTGTGTTGCCTGCCCGGTGCCAAGGTAAGGGGCATCACGAACCAGCTTGAAAGGATATTGGAGTGGGGGCGGGGAGGAGGATCCAGTTGTTGTTGTGTGTGTTGAGACCAACAACATTGGCAACATAGGCAAAAGGTCCTATTTGGGCAATATCAGGAAAGCGATCAGAAGTATATTGATTAAACAGATAGAGAGAAATAAGAAAGAGTACAGCATCAGTGCTGAGGAACAGATTCCCGTGAATGGACCAAATGAGAGTTCTAAATATAAATGCACGGAACGTAAGGAATAAATTCAATAATCTGCTGGGACAAATTCAAATTTAAGAGTTTGCTGTAGGATCAATTACTGAGATATATTTGCAGAATAGTAAGGGTTGGGAACTAAATATATCGGGTTAGAAGTTTCACAGGATTGACATGGGGAAATGGCAGAAGAGGTGGGGCAGCCTTATTCATTAGAAACAAAATTACTTCAATGGTGAGGGAGGTTAAAATGAGGGGAAAACATTCAGTGGAACTGAGGAGCAGGAAAGGATCCAAAACTGTAATAGATGTTGGATACAGCCCCGCCTCTCCCACCCCACCTCTCCTGGCACCAGCTCTGAGGTGCTGGATTGAATAAATGTAGGAATTAGGCAAGTGTGTCGCAAAGCCAGTGTATTATTATTGGGGAAGTTTAATTTTAACTTAGATTGGGAGAGAGACAAGCACTCTGTCCGAAAGATAGTAAAATTCTAGAGGGTATCTGGAATAGGTTCCAACAGCAATATGTCCTGGTTACAACAAGGGGACAAGCAATATTGGAATTAGTAATGAATAATGAGTTGGATTTAGTTAGTAACTATTTGTACATGAACATTTATCAAATAGTTATCATAACATGATAAAGTTCAATGTCACATTTGAAAGTGAAAAGCATGAATCAGCTGCTAGAGTTTGAGATTAAGGTCAGGCCCGTTTTTAACGAGATGAGACAGAGACTGTCCACAGTAAACTGGGAAAATCTGCTTATGGGTAAAACAACTGAAGAGCAGTGGGGGATGTTTAAAGAAACAATCAGCACAAAACAAAACCAGTTTATACCTGAGAGGGGAAAGCTCCACTTCTTCTAACAAACAACAATGGACAATTAAAGAGATTAGGGAAAGAATAAAACTAAAACAAGGGCTTACAAAACAGCGAGTAAAATGACATTATCTGCTGAATGGGAAAGATACAAAGGGCCACAAAGCAGCTTCGAAGAGCTACCAAAAGAGATTCTGAAAGGAAACATGTAAGGGATATCAAGTTCCATAAAAGGGAAGCTGGGAGATCAGGAGCAAAGCTGGCCATTAAAGACTGAAAGTGGGGGATATTGTCAGTGACAATGGGGAAATGACAGCCATGTTAAATAAATACTTTACCTCAAGATTTGCAATAGAAAAGGAGGAGGACCTGCCTGAAATCCCAAAGGAATTAACAGAGGATCAGGGACAGGGAATGAATAAAATTAATGTCAGAAAAACGTCTGTAATGAGGAAAATTATGGAACTAAAGAGTGACAAACCCACAAGATCTGACATTCTCCATCTGAGGGTGATAAAGGGAGCAACAGACCACATTGTAGACACTCTGACTATAATCTTTCAGAGTTCCCTGGATACAGGTGTCGTACCTCTGGCTTGGAAATTAGCAAATGTCACTTCACATTTAACAAGGATATGAGAGAAAATCCAGGGAATTACAGGTCACTAAGCCAGCGTTTGTAGTGCGGAATTGTTGACGTCTATAAGCAAGGATGGGCATAACTGAAGACCTTGAAACTGGTCAGTTATTCAGGGAGAGTCAGCAAGGATTCATGACAAGGTGGTCATGGTGAAAAACCTCATTGAAATTTTTTGAAGAGGAGACTAATGTACTGGACACAGTAATGTCTATGGATGTTGTTTATAAGGACTTCCAAAAGGCATTTGATAGTGTATTATGTAAGAAAACATCAACTTCAATAGAAGTCCACAGAATTGAGGCTAAAATACTGACACATTGGAATGCTGGTTGAGTGACATTTGACTGAAAATAGGGATAAGGGGTAAGTGCTGAAATTGGCAGGATGTGACCAGTGGTGTCCAGTAGGAATGTGTGCTCACACCTCAATTAGTTACATTATTTATCAATGACTTGGATAATGGCATAGAAAGTCAGATATTTCAGTTTGCTAATGACACAAAGTTTGGCAGCATTGTAGACAGTGTCGATACAGTCAGAGAGTCATATAGCATTCATCCAGGGCAGTATTTAACAGAGTATAATTTATCTTTGATATACAACTCATTGACCTCAATCTCTCTCTCTCGCTGTATCCCCCCTCTTCCTTCTCTACTTCAGCTGCATGGATCTCACTCTGAATTTAATCCCTCTTTTCTTTCTCCAAGCTCCATCTCCCTCTCTCTCAAAGCTCCCATCTCTCTCTCTCGATCTCTCTTTCTGAGCCCCATCACTCCCTCGTTCTGAGCTGCTGGGAGTCAGATCTGAGCCAATGCAAGTGAATCCCAATGAGAATAATGATGGGATATTTGGAGTGTGACTTTGATGATGGAAATGTAACCATCGCTGCAAAGACATTATAGATGGTTTGTACAGACAGCAATGCCCAAACCAGAACATTGTGTCAATCAACACAGAACTAATGAAAGCTTCAATTAAAACGGCTATTAATGTGAATCTCAGAGATGTGTCATTATTCTCGTTACAAATGGCTGTTTCTCAGTGAAGGTCCATCCTGCTGAATATTAGATAGAGTTGGGCTTTGGAAAATATTGGGCAGTTGGAGTGTAATGTGGGGAAGTGTGACCTTATTCACTTTCACTAGAATCATTCAAATGTGAATGGCACACTCTTAAGTTCAAATGGCAATTGGGTATAATCCTGAAGGTGTAAGAGATACAGAAACTCACATAGTTCTAGTTATCAATGAGGTCTTATCAACACCTTTTTAACAAATCAATTTTAGAAAAGAATGGTACACTTCCAATCTTATCTGTGCAATCTTCTCATCTGGGAATAGGGAATGAATCTGTCTTTGTGACTATATTCACTTTCTTAGAGTCTACACAGAATCAAATTGAACAGTTTGGTTCAGGAACCAATGCTACAGGAGAACTCCAATTACTCTGACTTGGTTCAATCAACTGATTCTCCAACATGGAAGCCCTCTGTTCTGTTGGCCTGTTTCTGTTGGTTTTTGTTTTATTGTGTCTGAATTACCAAGTCCATGTCATATTTGATTCATGTGGTACATCCAAGTGTATCATTACAAGAGCATAAAATAAAATAGTGGAATTGGACCATTTGGCCCATCAAGTCTGGTCTCCCATTTATTTATGGTTGATAACGTCTCTCAGCCCGATTCTCTTACTTTCTCTGCAGCCCTCTGCAACAATCAGTTCCACAGATTACTGACACTCTGGCTGAAGAAATTCCTCCTCAACTCAGTTTGAAAGGTCGTCTCTTCACTCTGAGGCTGTTCCCTCGGGTCTTCAACTCTCCTATTATTGGAAACATCTTCTCCATGTCCACTCTATCCAGGCCTCTCTGTATTCTGTAAGTTTCAATAACATTCCCTCTCATCCTTCTAAATTCCACCAAGTACAGAATCAAAGGCCTCAACTCCTCTGCATACAAACATCTTTGTATTTTCTGAGCAATCTCATTAAATCTCCAGATACAACAATACAGTGTCTGAATTCTCGAATATATCTGAAATTGTTCATCCATTAACACGAAGTTCACTTTGGGAATTATCTGATTCTCTTTGGATCTCTTACATTTTCTGATCCCCTCCTCCATTATACTCACTACTTGACGAACCTGTACATGACGGGATGGTTCCTCAAAAACTGGGAGAGGAATTAAGGATACTGGTTTTATGTTGAGGTTTACCTCCAACTTTACAAGTAGGACACGTTTTATAAAACTGCACCACATCTTTATCCAATTGTGGCTCAGTAAAATACCTGTTTCTGGATGCCTGTGTTTTCCAAATCCCCATGTGACCTGCCATGGGAGTCTCATGTGCCCCTTGTACTATCTCCCTCTGATAGCTAGGTGGGACCAATAGCCGATGTCTAAACAACCATTCTTCATCTGGATGTCGATGAGGGGGTCTCCAAATCCTCATCAGCACTCTGTTTTGAAGTTAACCATGGTAGCACGGGTCTCTGTGGTTAGCACTGCTACCTCACAGTGCCAAAGACCTGGGTTCAATTCCATCCCCGGGTGACTGTCTGTCTGAAGATTGCACATTCTCCCTGTGTCTGTGTGGGTTTCCTCTGGGTGCTCCAGTTTCCTCCCACAATCCAAAAGAAGTACAGGTCAGGTGAATTGGCCAAGCTAAATTGCCCATAGTGTTAGGTGTGTTAGTCAGGGTTAAATGGAGGGGAAGGGCCTGGGTGGCTGACTGTTCGGAGGGTCAGTGTGAACTTGTTGGGCCGAAGGGGCTGAATTGAGAATGACATTCTTCACCCAGGTCGTCGGAAATCTATGAAATTCCTTGCTCAAAGAAGTAGTTGACGTTAATTCAACAAACATTTTTAAAGCTAAGACCGATTTTTTTCGAACAATAAAGGAATTAAGAGATACGGTGAGAGCGCAGATAATTGGAGCTGAGTCCAAGAAAAGATCAGCCATGATCTTATTGTATGGTGGATCAGGCTCGAAGAGCCAGATGGCCTACTCCTGCTCCCAGTTCTTATGGTTTTATGTTCCTTGTGAGTTGTGAGGAACAAAGGGACCTTGGTGTACAAGTCCATCGATCGCGGAAGGCATCAGCACAGCTAGACAGGGTGGTGAAGAAGGCATATGAGATGCTTGCCATCATTACCACGGGGTGTAGAACATAGGAGTAAAGATGTCTTGTTGTTAATTTACAGAGCATTGGTTAGGCCAAATCTGGAACACTGTGTACAGTTCTGGTCATGGCACTGTCGGAAGGGCATGACTACACTGGAGAAGGTGGAGAGGAGATTCACCAGGATGTTCCCTGGAATGGACTGTCTTAGTTATGAGGAGAGACTGGATAGGCTGGGTTTATTTTCTCTGGAGGAATTCTGATTGAGATTTTAAAAATTATGAAAGGCATAGAAAAAGTAAATCGTGAGAATCTTTTCACCATGGTAGACATATCTGTGACCAGAGGGCATAAACAGAACGTGATGAAAAAGTGGTTTAGAGGGGTTTTGAGGACTTTTTTCCCCAGACGGTATTAGAAGTATTGAATGTGCTGCTTGAGAAGGTGGTGGAGGCAGCTACTCTCACAACATTTAAGGAAATATCCAGACGAGCACAGAAAATACCAGGGAATTGAAGGCTATGGACCAAGTGCAGGTAAATGGTGTGGGTGGGGGGGGGGGGGGGGGGGAGTGGATTAACACAGTTTGGTGATTACTGATCAGCATCGACATGATGGGCAGGAGAGCCTGTTTGTTTGCTGTATGACTCTATGACTATGAAGAGAAGGATTTGGAAACATTTTTCATGTTGCTAGAGAAGATAGTTAAACAAGTGAGGTGGGGAAAAATCAATAGAGCTAGAGCATGCAAAAATGAACTTGAGAAGCACAAGAGCTTTCTGCATCCCTGTCAGAGGAATGTTTTCAGGATTATGAGGAGGTGAAAATGGCTATTCTAAGCACACATGAGTCGGTCCCAGAAACATACAGACAGATGTTTCAGAACTTACAGAAACAGCCTGGACAAACATCTACTGAATATTAGACTGTGAGGTAGCAGTGCTAACCACTGAGACCCCGTGCCGCCATGGTTAACTTCAGAACAGAGTGCTGATGAGGAAATGGAGACCGCCTCATTGAACCCTAGATGAAGAATGTTTGTTTAGACATCGGGTAGTGGTCCCACCCAGCTATTTGAGGGAGCTAGTACAAGGAGCACTTGAGACCCCCATGGCAGATCACATGGGGATTTGGAAAACACAGGCATCCAGAAACAGGTATTTTACTGAGCTACATTTGGATAATGATGTGGTGCAGTTTTATAAAACTTGTCCTACTTGTCAAGTTGTAGGTAAACCTCAACACAAAACCAGCATCCTTAATTCCTCTCCCAGTTTTTGAGGAACCATCGTGCCATGTACAGATTTGTCAAGTAGTGAGTATAATGGAGATGGGGATGACCCTTGCTCCTTTCCATAATAACTATGAAACTTTCGGAGTTATGTTCACTATCTCCAAAATGCTCACTCACTGACTCTTCAACCATTTGACCGGCTTCATATCAAGGACTGAGTCCAGCACTGCCCATGTTTAGAGGGTTTAGCTATGTACTGGCACTAAAAGCTCTCCTGCATGGACTTTAAAATTTCTACCATTCACACAAAGGCAACCCCAGTTCATGCTAGAGAAGTTGAAATTCCCCAATAATATAACCCTATTCCTCTCACAACTCTCTGTGATTTGCCAACATATCTGCTCCTTTCTCTCCATCTGACAATTGGGGGGCCTGTAGAATAATCCCAGCAAAGTGATTGTCCTTTTGTTATTTCTAGCTTTACCCAGATGGCCTCATTTGTAGAGTCTTCCAAGAAATGTTCCTTCAATCTTGCAGTGATGGTCTCCTTTATCAATAATGCAATACACCCACCTCTCTTACATTCCCTCTATCCCACCTGAGATTTCTCTACCTTGGAATATTGAGCTGCCAGTCCTATCTTTCTTCAATCATGTCTCAGCAATTGCAACAATATGATATTCCCACGTGCTGGTCAATGCTCTCAGTTCAACCACATTACTGGTCAATCTCCTTATATTAAAAGAGATACAGTTCAGCTTTCTGGTCCTCCTGTGTTCTGGATCCTGTCTGAGTGGGTACCGAGTGGTTTTCTGTATAGCCCTTACTCTCCCAAGAAGGGCAACATCCAGAATTTCCCCTGTCCAGCCCCTTAAGAATTCTATACATTTCAATGAGATTCTCTCTCATTCTTCTGAACTCCAGGGATCAGATTCCAAACCTGTTTGACCTTCGCCCATCAGACAATTACTCTTTTCCAGGAATCAGTCAAGGGAACTATCTCTGAACTACATCCAATGCAGCTCCAGTCCTTTCTTGAATAAGGAGCCTGGTAGTGGACACCATACTCCAGATGTGCTCTCACCAAGCCCCTAACCCTAACCCCTGTACAGCTGCAGTAAAATGTCCCTGCTTTTAGATTGCATTCCCTTTACAAGTAGCACCAACGCTCCATCTGCCTCCGGATTCACTTGCTGTAGCTGCGTACTAACTTTGTGATTCATGTCCCCCTACATTACACTCCATCTGCCCACTATCTCTCTGAAGCCCATCTTTATCTAATACTCAGCAGGATGGACACCTTCACGAGGAAAAAGTCATTTGTAACAATGCTCTGGTTTGGGCTTTGTTGTCTGTACAAACCATCTGTAATGTCTTTCCTGCAATGGTTCACATTTACATCATCAAACTCACACTCCAAATATCCCGCCATTATTCTCCATGGCTGAAGAATACGGCCCTGGCTGATCATTTCCCTGCAGCAAGGGACCCAGTGGAATTACATCATTGGAATTGATATTTGAGAGGAACAAGTCCACTCCGGATCTGGATCTCAGGTTTGGGAATGTGCCGGGATGCTGGATCAGAGGATGGACTCTCCTCCAGAACTGGGAAAATGTAACAATGAGAATCCAATCAGACAGAACCTTGCCAGGGAGGGAGAGAGGGGGTGTCGGCACTGGGCACAGTAAACCAGCTCATTGTGTCCAAGAGGCCGAGTAGGCAGTTTCTGATTAGAAATTGAAGCTTCTGCAGCTTCTCCTGGCTTCCAGTTCCATCATTAAATCAGAAGCAGCTTCAACAGAGGAACCCCATTTCTCAGCAGCACACACTGACACCATCGACAGAACAGAAGGAATAGGGACAGCAGGAGGCCATTCAGCCCCTCCAGCCTGCTCCACTTAACCCCAGGGAATAATGTCCAAATAGACTCCATTTGGCCTGATCAGAGAATCCCCTTATGCCAGGAATCAGCTTCAAGAATCTTTGCTGCACTCCTTCTCGGTATAATCTATCCTTCCATCGGGAAGGAAATCAAAACTGGTCCCAGTGTTGCAGGTGAGGCCTCCCCAAGGTTTGACATAATTAGAATAAGACTCCTTCCCTCAGACATGGACAACAGCTGGCTCCCAATCATTGGCTCCCTCTCCATCTCTCTCTCTTTCCCTCTCTCTTTGTCTCACTCCCTCTCTCTCCCCCTTTCCCTCTCTTTGACTTTGCATCACCCCATCTATCCCTCTCTCTGATTCTCGATGCTGACTTCTACCTCTGAAGGAGTTCTCTGGTGGTCAGTATTTAATAGAAGGGGCTGTGTGTCAGTATATTTTCGATGCTGTAGGGTTTATGAGCATGGGGGGAGGGGATTCTGGCTCCGTGCTTTGAAGTCAGGCAGTGATGCCTGTCCCAGTGGGTCAGACTGTGATGCTGTTGTTTGCTGGCACTGACACTATGATATTGATTGCAATGCCACTCAGTGTGACAGGAGGTTACATGGCTGGATCAGTGGTGAGGGAGGAGCAGACTGAACGAGGAGCTGCAATCATCAGTCACTGCTGAAACCCTTCACACAGCCCTCACCGTCCAGAAACTTCTTCACCAAATATTCGTTCAGCTCCTTCATGACAGCCCTGGAGCTGAAAATGGAAACAGAGATTGGCATCTTTTCAAGATGCTCCTGGACACAATGTACACTGTGTATTGCCCACTAATGCATGCAAAATCATGTCTCACAAACTTGATTGAGTTTTTTGAAGATGTAACAAAGAGGATTGATGAGGACAGAGTGTTAGACGGGATCTATGTGGACTTCAGGAAGGCATTCAACAACGTTCCACATGGGAGACTGGTTAGCAAGGTTATGTCTCATGGAATACAGGGAGAACTAGCCATTTGTATACAGAACTGGCTGAAAGGTAGAAGACAGCGGAGGGTGGTGGAGGGAGGTTTTTCAGATTGGAGGACTGTGACCAGTGGAGTGCCACAAAGGTTGGTGCTGAATCCACTATTTTTCAATATTTATATAAATGATTTGGATATGAACATAGGAGATATAGTTCGTAAGTTTACAGATGACACCAAAATTGGTGGTGTAGTGGACAGCGAAGAAGGTTTCCTCAGATAACAATGGGATCTTGATCAAAAGGTCAAATGGGCTGAAGAGTGGCAGATGGAGTCTAATTTAGATAAATGCAAGGTGCTGCATTTTAGCAAAGTAAATCATAGCAGGACGTATGTACTTAATGGTCAGGTCCCAGAGAGTGCTGCTGAACAAAGACACCTTGGAGTGCAGTTTCATAGCTCCATGAAAGTAGAGTCGAAGGTAGATAGGATAGTGAAGAAGGCATTTGGTATGCTTTCCTTTATTGGTCAGAGTACTGAGTACAGGAGTTGGGGTGTCATGTGCGGCTGTACAGGACATTGGACAGACCACTTTTGGAAAATTGTGCACAATTCCGGTCTCCATCCTATCGGAAGAATGTTGTGAATCTTGAAAGGGTTCAGAAAAGATTTACAAGGATGTTGCTAGGGTTGGAGGATTCCTGTTATAGGTAGAACTTTAATAGGTTGGGGCTGTTTTCGCTGGAGCATCGGAGGCTAAGGGGTGACTTTATAGAGTTTTATAGAGTATGAGGGGCATGCGCAGGATAAAGAGATAAGGTCTTTTCCCAGGGGTTGGGGAGTCCAAAACTAGAGGGCATAGATTTAGGGTGAGAGGAGGAAAATATAAAAGAGACTTGAGGGGGCCAATGTTTCACGCAGAGGATGGTGTGAGTGTGAAATGGGCTGCCAGAGGAAGTGGTGGAGGCTAGTACAATTACATCATTTAAAATGCATCTGGACAGGTATATGAATAGGAAGGGTTTAGATGGACATGGGCCGGGTGTTGGCAGGTGTACAAGATTGGGGTGGGTTATCTGGTCAGCATGGATGGGTTAGGCTGAAGGGTCTGTTTCCGTGCTGAACATCTCTGTGACTTAATGACTCCAGGAGGAGGTTGTTCCGCTCCTCGTGACAGTGCTATCTGTTGACTAACCTCACTCACATTGAACATCTCTGTTGAATGTCTGTCGTTGGGAATTGATTGAATCTAGTTTTAGAGACAGAATGTTTGACAAATCTAAACTGATCGGAGTAAGTCTGCATGGATTTAAAAAGGTTCAGACATCTTCCACGAACCTGGTGACATACTATAAAGAGGTCACTAATGTGTAAGATTAGGGAATATGTTGTTTATATGGACGTCCAGATGACATTCAAGGAAGTTACACACAAATGTTATAATGTTATAATTGAAACAAAGAGATGACAGATAAAATATTCTGGATCTTTCTTCACAAATGAATTCTCAAATATATCTTAAAAATATTGGTGAACCCAGAGGAAGGAATTAAAGGAATCAGTTTTTGTAGGGAAATGGTTCTGTGAAAATTAAATTATGTGAAATCAGCAGGGACAAATATTCTATTTTCGGGACTACTTCAGGAAGTGGTTGTAAAATCCTGGAAACACTGACAGTTATCTGTTTGTCGGCTATTTGATAGGTTCTAGGGAGCGGAGGGCAGTTATTTTAACACAACTATTGAAAAAGAGAGTGAGAGGGAAAATAAGGAATTTGAGACCAATTAACCGGACATCAGCAGTGGAGAAAATGCTTAAGTTCAGTATAAAATATTTTATAACTTAGCACTTTGAAAACAGTGACAGAATTGGACAGAGTCAGCAAGGATTGTCGAAAGGGAAATCATGCATAACAAATCAGCTGGAATTGTTCAACGATGTAGCAAGTAGATGTGATAATGTGGACCCCCTGGATATGGTTTATTTGGACTTTATAAGGGGTGAAGGCAGGTGGTTCTGTGGTCAAAAATGAGAATCATGAATTGCATGTTGCCTCCCAGTTGCACAGGTCAGGGATGTGTCAGATCAGCTGCAGGACATTCTAAAAGGGGAGGTGAACAGCTAGCTGTGATGGTGCATGTAGGCACAAATGATACAAGGAATAAATGGGATAAGGTCCTACAAGCAGAGTTTAGGAGTTAGGAACCACATTAAAAAGTAGAACCTCAGAGGTAGTAATCTCAGGATTGCTACCAGTGCCACGGAAGAAATGAAAAAAAAAGACAGAAGAAGAATGCGTGACTTGAGAGATGGTGTAGCAGGGAGATGCTCAGATTTTTGGACATTAGGACCAGTTCTGGGGGAGGTGGAACTATTACAAATCAGATGGTCTACACCTGGGCAGTTCTAGAACTAATGTCCTCTTTGTACTCTTGCTCATACTCTTGGGGAGGGTTCAAAATAAGGTAACAGAGGGATGGCAAGATTAGGGAACCATGGATGACAAATGAAATTGTGAGACTAGCTAAGAGGAAAAAGGATGCATACATAAGGTCTAGGTAGCTGAGAACAGATAAAGCTGTGGAAGAATACCGGGAAAGTAGGACCGATCTGAAATGAGGAATTAAAGGGGCTAAAAGGGGTCATGAAATATTAGCAAACAGGGTTTAGGAAATTCCCAAAGCCTTTTCTTTATATAAAAGAAGCAAGTGGGTGACCAGTGGAAGGGTTGGCCCACTCAAGGACAAAGGAGGAAAGTTAGGCGTGGAGTCACAGAAAATGGGAGAGCTTCTTAATGAGTACTTTGTTTCAGTATTCAACAAGGACAGGGAAAAGATGGATGTTGAAATTGGGGATGGATGTTTGATTACTTTAGGTCAAGTCGGTTTAAGGGTGGAGGAAGTGTTGAGTATTCTAAAAGGCATTAAGGTGGACAAGTTCCCAGGTCGGGATGGGATCTATCCCAGGTTACTGAGGAAACCGAGAGAGGAAATAGCTGGGGCCTTAACATTTATCTTTGTAGCCGCCTTGAATGTGGCAGAGATCCCAGAGGACTGGAGAATTGCTCATGTTGTCCCCTTGTTTAAGAAGGGCAGCAATGATAATCCAGGTTTTTTCGACAGGTGAGCCTGATGTCAGTGGTAGGGAAGATGCTGGAGAAGATACTGAGGGATTGGACCTATTTGCACTTGGAAGAAAATTGACTTATCAGTGATAGGCAGCATGATTTTGTGCAGGGCATGTCATATCTTACTAACTTAATAGAATTCTTTGAAGAAGTGACAAAGTTGATTGATGAGGAAAGGGCTGTAGATGTCATATACATGGACTTCAGTAAGGTGTTTCACAATGTTCCCCATGAGAGCCTGATGGAGAAATTAAAGTCACATGGGTTCCAGAGTGTACTAGTCAGATGGATACAGAACACGCTGGACAACAGGAGACAGACAATAGTAGAGGAAAGGAGTTTCTCACAATTGAAAACTGTGACCTGTGGTGTTCCACAGGGATCCATGTTGTTTGTGATGTACATACATGATCTGGAGGAAGGTATAGGTGGTTTGATTAGCAAGTTTGCAGATGACACGAAGATTGGTGGAGTTGCAGATAGTGAAGGGGACTGTCAGAGAATACAGCAGAATATAGATAGATTGGAGAGTTGGACAGAGAATGGGACAGATGGAGCTCAATCCGGACAAATGCGAGCTGATGAATTTTAGAAGATCCAATTCTAGAGTAAACTATCCAATGAATGGAAAGCCCTGGATAAAATAGATGTACAAAGAGATCTGGGTGTTCAGGTTCATTGTAACCTGAAGGTTGGAACACAGGTCGATAGAGTAGTCAAGACGTTGTATGGCCTCATTTCCTTCATTGGATGGGGTACTGAGTACACAAGTTGGCAGGTCATGTTAGAATTGTATCAGAATTTGGTTTGGCCACATTTGGAATACTGCCCACAGTTCTGTTCGCCATATTACCAGAAGGATGTGGATGCTTTGGAGAGGGTGCAGAGGAGTTTCACCAGGATTGCCAGGTAGCGACTTCCTACCTATGGAGAAAGGTTGAATAGATCAGGATTATTTTCATGAGAAAGTCAAAGGTTGAGGGGAGACCTGATTTAGATCTACAAAATCATGAGAGGGAGAGACAGAGTGGACAGCACAAAGCTTTTTCCCAGAGTGGGGGACTCAATTACTAGGGGTCATGAGTTGAAGGTTAGAGGGGAAAGTTTAAGGGAGAAATGCATGGGAAGTTCTTTACACAGAATGTGGTTGGTGCCTGGAACGTTTTGCCAGCCAACGTGATAGAGGCAGGCATGATCGCACCATTAAAGGTGTATCTAGACAGACACATGAATGGGCAGGGAGCAAAGGGATAAAGATCCTTGGAAAATTGATGACCAGTTTAGGTCGATGTTCTGGGTCGGCGCAGGCTTAGAGGGCCGAAGGGTCTGAGTCTGTGCTGTAATCTTCTTTGTTCTTTGAACTGAGGAAGCTCAGTGGCACAGAGTGATCTTGGAGTACTTGGCCACTGATCTCTGAATGTGGCAAGACAGGTTAATAGAGCAGTTATGAAGGCACTTGCATTTGTCATTTCAGGTATTGTTTATAAAAGCAGGAGGATATGTTGCAGTTAAGGAGAACATTGGTTAGGCCACAGCTGGAGTACTGTGTGCAGTTCAGGTCTCCACATTGTAGGAAGGATGTGATTGTACTGGATGGGGTGCAGAGGGGAATCATCAGGATGTTGTGTGGGATGGAACCTCTCAGTGATGAAGAGAAATTGGATCAGCTCGGGTTGTTTCCTTCAGGGCAGAGAAGGTGGAGGGGGGACCTGATCGAGGTGTATAAGGTTATGAGGGGAATGGACAGGGTGGAGAGAAAGCAGCTGTTCTCCTTCATGGGAGGGTCATTAACAAGTTGGCTCACATTCAATGTGAAATATAGGAGGTTTCAAGATGCTTTGAGGAAATTGTTTTTCACCCAGAGGGTGGTGTGGGTCTGGAATGCACACCGTGGGAAGGTAGTTGAAGTGGGAAACCTCATAAACTTTAAAAAGTACTTGGGTGAGTAGTTGAAATGTCATAACATTCAAACAATGAACCTTCTGTTGGAAAGTGAGACTGGTGTTGGTTTAATGTAAATTGGCTGGTACACAGTTAATGGGCCAAAGGGCCTCCTCTGTACTGGGTGATTTTATGATTCTATTGTATGCAGTTTTGGACTCAGTATCTGAGAAATGAAGTTCTGGCTGTGGAGGGAGGGAAATGAAGGTTTACCAGACTGATCCCTGGGACGACAGCACTGAAATCTGCTGAGAAACTGGATCAGTTACGACTATATTCGCTGGAGTTTAGAAGATTGAGAGGAATCGCACTGTAACCTTTAAAAGCCTAACAGGACAAGACCGGAAAAACAAAGGAAGGATGTTCCTAATGACTGGAGAATCCAGAACCAGGAATTACATTTTAACGAAAAGGGAAAGGCCATTTCAGACTGAGATGAGGAGATATTTCTTTAGCCAGAGAGTGGGGGAAGCTGGTGGAATATTCTGTCACAGAAATCTGTTGAGACCAAACCATTAAATGTTTTCAAGAAGATGATACGTACAGTTCTTGGGACTGAAGGGATTAAAGATTATAGGGAAAAAATGGGAACTGGGGACGAAGTTGAATAATCAACCATGTTCATATTGAATGGTGGAGCTGACTCAAAGGGCTGAATGGCCTCCTCCTGCTCCTAGTTTCTTTACTTCTATGTTTGAGAGATTGTTCATAAACATGGAAACAATGGAATTATAGAGTCACAGAGTCATCGAGTCCTACAGCACAAAGACAGGCCCTTTGGTCCAAACTGGACCCTGCTGACCAAAATGTCCATCCACACTCACCCCATTTCCCTGCAATTAGTCCATATCCTTTAAAAATTTTCCTATCTATGTATTTGTCAAAATGCCTTTTAAATGTTGTTAATGTACCCGCCTCAATCATTTCCACTGGCAGCTCATTCCATATGCAGATGACCCTCTCTGTAAAAATGTTGTCCCTCAGGTTCTCTTTTATTCTAACCTTAAACCGATGCCCTCGACTCCTTGATTCCCCAACTCTGGGAAAAAGACTGAGTGCATTCACTCTATCCGTGTCTCACATGATCTTTTCTACTTCTAAAAGATCCCCCTCAGTCTCCTACGCTCGAAGAAATGAATCCTAATTTGTCCAACGTCTCCCTGTCACTCAGATCATTGAGTCCAGGCAACATCCGTGTAAATATCTTCTGTACTCTTTGTGGTTTAATAATATCCTTCCTATAACAAAGTGTCCAGAACTGAACACAATACTCCAAGTGAGACCTCACCAACGTCCTGTGCAACTGTGATATAACTTCCCAAATTCTATATCCAGGATCATGACTGATGAAGGCCATGACAGCGATTCTTGTAGTGTCATCTGCAAACTTACTAATCATGCCTTGCAGATTCTCATCCAAATTATTGATATAGATAACAGACAATAATGCATCCAGCTCTGAGCACTGAGACATTCCACAAGTCACTGGCTCCCAGTCAGTCTAGCATCCTTCCACGATGACCCTCTGCTTCCTACCATTAAGCCAATTAGCGAAAAGTATCTGTGTTTGGTGAGGAATTCATTTGGGTGTAGGCGGCCTTTGGATGTAGGAGACAGAGAAGAGGGATAGTGTGTGTGCTCTCCAATAATGTGAATATTGGTGTCCCCAGGGATCTGTGCTGGGACCTAATCATTTCATGATAATTCTCAATGACTTGGATGAAGGAATAGCGAGCCATTTATCCAAGATTGCAGACCACACTGAGCAACGCAGCTTGGAGGAGGTTACAGAGATAGGGAGAGTGAAGGACAGGGATGGATTTCAGGACAAGCATGAGAATTTGATAACCAAGGTGTTGCTGGTCCAGGAGCCAATGTAGATAGGGCGTGCAGGGGATTGGGGGAACAGAAGTTGGTGCAGGTTTGGCCATGGGCAGCAGACTTTGGGCAGAGTGGAGTGCAGTGGCTGTGATGTGTGCGAGCACAACATTAGAATGCCCATGTTTGTAGTCACAGCAGCATGGCTGAGATTTTCAGTGGCTGATCTTTGTGATGTGGAAGATGTGGGGCTCAGATCAGCCGCAAAGATGAGGCCCAGGTTGAAAAGAGTCTGGTTGAGCAGCAGACAGTGCTCAGGGAGAGAGATGGAGTTTGTCCCAGGATCTGAAGTGGATGGCTTTGATCTTCCCATTATGTTTCTCATTGAGCCTGGCTCCTCAGTCCTGACTGCTCTTAGCTGCTGTGATTGTCACTGATTGGACACTTGTTATGAGAGATTCTGACCACAGCAGAAAGCCCCTGTACAAAACATAACTGCAAAGACTGTCAGGTTGCAAGTTTGAAACTTCACCAAGAGAGGAAGTGAAAGAAGGAGCTTGGAGCAGCTCACAAACACACACTCCTGCACTCAGAGATCAGAAACAGAACCCAGCAGCAGCTCTGTCTCCAAGCTGTAAATCCTGCACAGAATTGTTCCCTCATTCAGTTTTTAACTGGCAGGATAGACCAAGCAGGGGAGGCAACACAGTGGTGTGTACGGTGGGAATGGAGTTGCCCTGGGAGTCCTCACCATTAACAGTGGAATCCATGAAGCCTCATGACAGCAGGTCAAACATGGGGAAGGAAACCTCCTGCTGATTACCACATAGCACTGCCCTCCCTCCAAGGGAGCACTGGGGTCGGAAGGATGCAGGATATACCCTGAGGAAGGAAATTCAAAGTCCATCATCAAGGGCTGCTCAGAAGCATCACCACTGAGCAAGCTGGTCAAGTTCCACCTGATTCAGCTGCTAGACTGGACCTGGGGCGGGTGGTGAGGGAACTAACAATAGGGAAAAACATCCTCACTGTCACCCTCACCAATCTGCCTGCTGCTGGTGTATCTGTCCATGTCAGTATCAGTAAGAGTGACCACCACACAGTCCGTATGGAGACAAAATCACATCTTCACATTGAGATTACCTTACATTTTGTTGGGCAAGCGATATGGGATAGCAGGAAGAACTTTGTCTTTCGCAGCAATTGGCAATGACTTGGAAATGAGTGCACAATCAGGTGAGGCAGGTGAAGACACTCAGTGATTACAATGACAGATTGGATGGGCTCTTGATGGAAATAAACCTGCAAGGCCCTTGGGGTCGACTAGGGGAGGGGGTGGGACTGACTGGATTGCTCCATGAAATGACAGCATTTCCCTGACAGGCTGAATGTTCTCCCCCTGTGCTGGAAATAGGTCTCACTCAATGAGGGGTTCACAATTAGAGAGTTTAGATGCAGTAAATAGAGGACAAATTGTTTCTCCAGGCAGGAGGGTCAGCAACCAGAGGGCACACATTTCAGAAAGGTCTGAAGGACAAGAGAGAAGATAGGAACATTTTTATCCAGCGAGTTCATGATGACTGTCTGCAAGGTGAGTGGAAGTGGATTCAACAGCAACTTTCAAAAGGGCATTTGGAGAAATAGCTGAAAAGGAAACAATTGCAGGGTTATACAGGAACGGCTGGGTAAAGGGGACTCATTGGACTCATTTGACTAACAGTCACAATAGGCCCAATGACATCTGTCTGTGCTGTATAAGAGCTTACACACACTAAGTCTCACCTTTACACAAAGACTGGGAGAAACAGACAACCCAGTTTACAGAAGAGTGTTTTCTCAAGGAAAACGCTCTTGAACCAACTCAGGGACACTTCAGACTAGATTTACTGGACTACATTAGCAAATCAATGGCAAGGGAACAGTGAACCAAAGGTAATGGCACTCACCAGTATATTCAATAGCACAACAATTGAGAGGGGGAGGGATGAAGGGCAGGGGGTCAGAGAGCTCTAGGGGTCTGAAGGCTCTGCTGTCAATGGTGGGATGGAGGAAGCAGCAATGGGCAGGAGACAAGCGAGAGAAGATGGAAGGGGGAGGGAGGGAATGTGAGTCTGCAGCAGGGCACAGAGTGAGGGAGGAGAAAAGCCATGGAGGCCATTGGCTGGCAGTGAGGTCAGGGGTCATTCTGGAACAACACATGGAAAGACAGGGAAGAGACCACGCCATATCAGACAAGCTGGCGTTTATGGAATTTGGCTTCTGGAAGCTGGGAGAGGACATTGGAATCATACAGTTAGAAGGCGGGACAAACAGAAATTAGGGTTTCTGTGGTCACGGGGCTGAGGTAGTGCAGAGAGGGACAATGTCATTAAGACTGAAATAAGAGACCGACGTGATGGAGAGGATGTGGGGTTTGCAGCTCAGGTACTGGACAGTCCCGAGGGAAGGAGGTCCATGTTTATTGGTGCCTATTGGAGGTTCCAGTGGGAAGGAGGTCCACGTTTACTGGTCCTATGGGAAGATGGACCATGTAGACATCATCATAGAGTTATGGAGGTTTACAGCATGGCATCAGGCCCTTCAGCTCTACTCATCCATGCCGACCAAGTTTCCAAACCTGAACTAGTCCCATTTGCCTGTGTTTGGCCCAAATCTCTCCGAATCCTTCCTATCCATGTTCCTGTAAAAGTGTCCTGGAAATGTAGTAATTGTACTCACCTCTCCCACTTCCTCTGGCAGCTCATTGCACATACACGTCATCCTCTGTGTGAAAAGGTTGCCTCTCAGGTCCCTTCTAATTCTTTCCCCTCTCAAATTAAATCTATTCCTTCTAGTACTGGACTCTCCTACCCTGGGGAAAAGATTTTGACTATTCATCTTATCAATGACCCTCATGATTCTATAAACCACTATCTGGTCACCCCTCAATCTTCTGCATTCCCTGGAAGAACATCTCGGCCGATCCATCCGTGCCTGAAAATTCAAACCCTCCAATCTTGGTAATATCCCTGTTAATCTTTATTTTATTCATACCAGTGTAATAACTTCCTTCTATAGCAGGGTGAGCAGAAATGTGCACAGTGTCCAAATGTATCCTGATCAATGTCTTGTACAGCTGTCACATGATGTCCCAGCTCCTGTACTGCCTGCTTTGACCAGTGAAGGTGAACGTGCCAAATACTTTGTTCACCACCCTGTCTACCTGTGATATCACTTCCAAGGAACTATGTACCTGTACCCCTCAGTCTCTCTGTTCAACAACACTCCCCATGGCTCGACCATTAATTGTGTAATTCCTGCCCAAGTTTGTTCTTACCAAAAGGTAACTCCTTCCATTAATCGAAATTAAACTCCATCTGGATTTGTTGACCCACCGGTCCAGTTGATCAAGATGACATTGCACTCTTGGATAACCTTCTTCCCTGTTGACGATGCCAACAATTTTAATGTCAGCCACAAACTTGCTGAGCATTCCTGCTATTTTCTCATCCACATTGTTCATATAAATGATGAACAACAGTGGATCCAGGATCGATTCTTGTGGCAGACGGTTGGTCACTGGCCTCCAGTCTGAAGAACAACCGTCTCTCACCAGCCGCTGCCTCCTACCATCAGGCCAATTTTATATCCAATTGGCTCGCTCTCCCTGGATCCTATGTGATATAATCTTACTGAGCAGTCTGCCATGGCGGGGGGAACCTTCTCTAAGGCCTTGCTAAAGTCCATGTAGACCGAGTGTACTGCTCTACCTTCTTGCTTGCTTCAAAAACTCAGCCATCCATTCATCTCCATTGGAAAGTCCAGTGATTAGGAGGCCCATGTTTACTCGTCTCAATTAGGAGGTTCAGTGGCAAGGAGGTCCATGTTTACTGATCTCAGTTAGGAGGTTCAGTGGGAAGGAGGTCCATGTTTACTGGTCTCAGTTAGGAGGTTCAGTGGGAAGGAGGTCCATGTTTACTGGTCTCAATTGGGAGGTTCAGTGCGAAGGAGGTCCATGTCTCTCCATTGGGCAGCCCCGTGAACTGAATTCCATGTTTGTTGGCCTCTGTTGGAGTGTCCATTACATCATGGATGCCATGGTTGGTGTGGGGCCAGTTCCCTTCTGTTGTAACTGTGATGCTCTGAACATCATCCCAGTGAAACACCTTGACTCAGACACTGATCATGGAATGGGAAGGAGAGGGAAATAGATTGGAACATGTTGTGAATGTACAGGATGGGTCACTGGGTCAGAACCTGTCCTGCCCCGTCCCTCCAGCTCACACTGATGGCCTGAGGATCTCATCTCTCTGCTAGGCCTTCATGGAATGAGTTTTGTGTCCAAACCAGTCCCCAGTGAGAATAAGCCAAAAGCTCAGAACTGCCCTTCATTTGACAAGATCCTGTCCATCTTCCTGAGAGAGGCTAAACCTTGGTCACTGTGGGAAATGGGGCCTTACTCCAGGAAAAAAAAACATGCTTCTGGGGTCAAAGGTTAACATCCATTATTGGGGCAGAGCAGAGGGAGATTTATTCTGCATTCAACTGTCATCACCTGGGACACTGTGAGAAAGGGAGAGAAGTGAGACAGAGAGAGAGAGTTCGAGGGAGAGTGTGTGTGCAATTGAGGGATAGAGGGACGAGCATCTGAGACAGTGTGAGATATGTGAGGGGACCGAGAGAGGTAGAGGGAGGTAGAAATGGTGTGGTTGATAGAGAGAGAGAGAGAGAGAGAGAGAGAGAGAGAGAGAGAGAGAGAGAGTGAGAGAGTGAAACAAGATGTGATTGAAAGGGATGGAGAGAGAGAAAGAGGCAGGATGGGTGTGATACCAAGAGTGAAGGGAATCGGGAGAGAGAGGGTCAGGTTGAGTGTGAGAGAGAGACATGAGTATGTTTAGAGACAGAATGACCGAGAGGGAGGGAGTGAGACTGTAGATTGGGATGCAGAGAGGGAGGCAGAAGACAGAGGGAGGAATCGAGAGGGACAGATAACATTTGGATGCTTTCAGTTGAAGCGAATGATGGAGCGAGTGATGGAGACAGAGAGAGATGAAGAAATAGAGATTATCTGACGGAGTTAGGAACCGTGAGTGGGTTGGAGAGAGTGGCTATGAGAGTGGGAGAGAGAGAGAGAGAGAGAGAGAGAGAGAATATGAAAGAGATTAAAATGGGAGAGAGAGATAGAGGTAGAGAGAAAGAAGTGGCAGATGTGAGTCAAAAATGGATATATATATATAGAGAGAGAGAGAGGTGGACAGGTCGTGGTCACCACATTCTGGGAAGGAGACAAGAGGTGAGGTACTTGTACTTGAGAGTGTGCAGAGATTTACCAGGATGATGCCTGCCATAGAGAGTCAGTTGTGAGGAAAGATTGGAAAGGATGAGGTTGTTTTGCATGGAGCAGTGAAGGTTGAGAAAGAACCTCATTGAGGGGTATAAGATTATTCAGGGCTGTGATATGGTGGGTAGGAAATAAAAGCATCAATAAAACAGTGATTAATGTGATTCTGAGATGTGTCATTATTCTAGTCACAAACAACTATTTGCCAATGAAGGGGTCCATCCTGCTGAATATTAGATACAGCTGGGCTTTGGGGAAATATTGGGCAGATGCAGTGTAATGTTGGGGACAAGAATCACAAAGTTAGTACGCAGCTAAAGCAAGTGAATCCGGAGGCAGATGGAGTGTTGGTGCTCCTTGTAAAGGGAATTCAATCTAAAAGCAGTGATGTGGTGACTGACAGATGTGAAAACAGTGGAAGGGTTTGTTGGATTCATCAAATATGAAGTGCCAATTTCTAATTAGAGTGAAAATCATGATGCTAGCCAACTATTCCCATCCCAACTGTTGGTATTATTGGGCAACACAGATCTCAGACTGAAACACAAACAGAAACTGCTGAAGAAATGCAGTTGGTCTGCAGCATCTGTGGAGCATAAGCACACAACGCAATAGATGTAATAATAATACCTCCTTAGACAAAGGAAATTAAGATGAAACATACTGACAGGAAACACAAATTCAAAAGATTTCAAAACTCATGGCAAATGAAAATCCATTCTAATCTCATATTATTTCTTTCCAGGACCCAAATAACAGGGAGAAGGGGTCCATTTCTCTATCACCTCTTTCAGTTTAACTTAACTGTATTTTTCATTTCATTGCCTTCAAAGTTTGATTGCCTTTTCCTTGATTAATACTTCGCTGGCCACAGGTGAAGTGCCAGACTGGAGGATTGTCAATGTGGTTCCTTTGTTCAAGAGAGCAGCAGGCATCGGCCAGGCAATTCCAGACTGATGTCAGTGTGAGGGCAATTATTAGAAAAAATCCTGACGTACAGGATTAAGCAATACTTGGAGAGGTAGGGATGCCACTATTGATTGTGTCATCAAAGGCCCCACATGAAAGGCTGGTCCAGATGTTAAGGGCCCATGGGATCCAAGGCAAGTTGGCAAATTTGATCTAAGTTTGGCTTCCAAATATGAGGCAAAGAGTGATGGTGGAGGGTTGTCTTCGTGATTGGAAGCTTGTGACCAGTGATGTGTGACCGGGATTGGAGCTGGGACATTTTTTGTTTGTAATGTACATGAACAAATTGACTGTGATTGTATAATTAGAAAGATTTCAGATGCCACATAAATTGGTGGTGTTGCTGATATTGATTTGATTTTTATTTTATTGTCACAAGTACTCAAGTACAAAAGTATAGGAGTGCAGTGAAAAGTATGTAATGTCGCCTTACGTACTGCAGCATCTGTCCATCTTACGTACAAGGACCTAGGCGCAGAATCTTAAGAACAAGATAGAAAGAAAGAATAAAGTTAAAAGATACCCATTACAGATTAGTTTTAAGAAGACAATAAAGTAACAAATCTGAAAGTTCAATCATTAGTCTTTCCTAAACACTTTGCTACCATGGGATCATACTGCGTGTTGTTACCCTGAGACCGGAAGTCCATGCTGAGGCCGTGCTGGGCTGAGAGACCACCAAATACAGCAAAGGATCACCCTGTGGGCTGAGAGACAACCACACTGGGCCACTGAGAGATGGCCATGATAGGCTGAGAGTCCATCACACTGGGCTAACAGTCCAGCATGCTGGACTGAGAGGCCACCACATTAAACTGAGAGGCCACCATGTCAGACCGTGATTCTGCCTTTCTGGTCTGGGAGGTCGCCCTGCCAGGCCAGGACACTGCCACACAAAGCTGAGAGGCCGTATCACTGGGTCTGCATTGGTCGGTGACCAGGTGTCTGTGGCTGCGAGTCAGTGGCTGGGAGAGAAAAGATGAAAGAAGGACAAAAGAAAAAGACAAAAGAAAAGAAAAAAAATGGAAGAAAAACAAGGAAAGGAAACAGATGGAGCAGGTGTACTCGGTCTGAAGAGTCCTACTCTGCTGCCATCTTGGATTACCGGGTCTCAGGCTACAGTCTGATATTGATCAGCTGGTAAATTGGGCAGAGCAATGGCAGATGGAATTTAATCCTGATAAGTGCGAGGTGATCCAATTTGGGAGGTCTAATAAGGGAGGGATATACGCAATGAAAGGTATATGCGTTGGGTGTCCTTGTGCATGGATCACCGAGGGCTGATCTGCAGGTACAACAAATAACTAGGAAGGCAAATGGAATTTTGTCCTTCATTGCAAAAGGGATTGAGTTTAAAAAGCAGGGAGGTTATGTTGCAGCTGTACAGGATGCTGGTGAGGCTACACCTGGAGTACTGCGTGAAGGTTTGGTCTCCTTTCTTTAGAAAGGAAATACTGGCACACAAAGTGGTGCAGAGAAGGTTCACTAGGTTGATTCAGGGGTTGAGAGAGTTGACCTGTGAGAGGAGAAACTGAGTAGACTGGGATATATTCATTGGAACTTAGAAGAATGAGGGGGTGGGGGATCTTACAGAATCATATAAAATTATGAAGCGAATGGATAAGACATAGGACGTTTCCACTGATAGGTGAAACTAAAACAAGAGGGCAGAGCCTCAAAATTAGGGGGAGCAGTTTTAGGACCAAATTGAGAAGGAACTGCTTCACCCAGAGTGTCATAAATCTTTGGAATCGTGCTGGTCATGACACTGTCAGAAGGTTGTGATTGGACTGGAGAGGGAGTAGATGAGATTCACCAGGATGTTGCCTGGGATTGTCGGAGTGGGGAAAACGTTCCCTGTTGAGGGAGTCGATTTCCTTCTAGGGAATGATTTGTCCGGACTAAAGGCTGTAGCTTCCCCGATAATGACAGAATGCCCAAAGGAGATCCAAGAAACAGAACAATGACAGGAACAGGTTCCTGGTCTCCCTCCTTTGTGTGAGGTTCCCAGTGAAATGGTGAAACCAAATCCATCAATAAGGGTTGATGTGACACCACAGCAAGTGAAAGGATCGCTGAAACTTTCCGAAAGGGTGAGGATAATCCAGCTGCAGTGTTTGGTGTGATGTCACTAATTACAGCAGATCCAAAAAGCAGATCCTGAATGAAATTAATGAGCACAGTCAGCTCATACTGAGGTCATGGCTGGAGGAGTTTCAGAGTGTTATTACCTTCAGAATGGAGCGCTGATGAGGAAGTGGAGACCCCACCTCATCGACTCCCAGATAAAGAATGGTCAGTTAGACATTGGCTAGTGGTCCCACCCAGCTCTCATAGGGAGATATTGTGGAGAGTACATCAGATTTCCATGACAGGGCCATGGGGATTTGGAAAACACAGGCATCCAGAATCAAGTGTTTTACTGAGCAAAAATTGTTTAAATATGTGGTGCAGTTTTTAAAAATGTGTCATTCTTGACCTCATCCTTACCAATCCGCCAGCTGCTGATGCATCTGTCCTATACAGTGTCAGTCAGAGTGAGCGTTGCAGTCTTTTTGAAGGCCAACTCCTGCCTTCCACTGAGAATCGCATCCATCATGTTGTGTGACACTATCACCACGCTAACTGGGACAGACTTACAATCGATCTCACAACTCATGACTGGGCATCCATGAGGCACTGTGGGCCATCAACAGCTGCAGAATTCTGCTCCAGCACAATCTGAAACGTAATGGCCCGGCGTATCCCCCACTCAACCATTACCATCAAACCAGGGGATCAACAATGGAGAATTCAGAAGGACATGCCAGGAACAGCGCGAGGCATGCATTAAGATGAGGTGTTAACCGGCGAAGCCACTAAAGAAGACTCCTTGCATACCAAACAGCATAAGCAGCAAATGATAGACAGAATTAAAGAATTCCACAACCTACGGATCAGGTCGAAGTTCTGCAGTCCTGAAACATCTTGTCATGAGTGGTGTTGGATGATTAAACATCTCACTGGAGGAGGAGGAGTCTCCACAAATATCCCCATCCTCAATGATGGAAGAGCCCAGCACAACAGTGCAAAAGATTAAGCTGAAGCTTTCACAGCAATCTTCAACCAGAGGTGCCAAGTGGATGACCCATCTTGGCCTCCTCCAGTGGTCTCCAGCATTACAGATGAAAGTCTTCAGCCAATTCGATTCACTCCACATGATGTCAACAAACGGTTTGAGGTCCTAAAAAAAACTGGAATCACTGGATATCATTGGCAAACCCTTTGGTATTTAGAGCCATACCTGACACAGAGGAAGATGGTCATGGTTGTTAGAGGTCAGTCATCTCAGCTCCAGGACATCTCTGGAGGAGCTCCTCAGCGTAGTCTCCTTCGCCCAACTACCTTCAGCTGCTTCATCAATGACCTTCCCTCCACAAGGTCAGAAGGCGTGATGTTCACTGATGATTGCACGATGTTCAGCACCATTTCCAACTCCTCAGAGATTGGAGCAGTCCATGTTCAAATGCAATAAGATCTGGATAATATCCAGGCTTGGGCTGACAAGTGATAAGTAACTTTCACGTCATTCAAATGCTAGCCTCTGACTGTCACCAATAAGAGACAAACTATCCAGTGTCCCTTAACATTCAGTGGTGTTACCATCAACGTGTCCCCCACGATCAACATCCTGGGAGTTGATAGCCAGCTGAAACTCACCAAATAAACACAGTGGCTACAAAAGCAGGTCAGAGGCTAAGGATACTGCAGCAAGTACCTCACCTCTTGTATCCGGAAAGCCTGGCCACAATCTACAAGGCACAAGTCAGGAATGTGATGGAATACTCCCCATTTGCCTGGATGGGTGAAGCCCCCAACAACACTCAAGAAGCTGAACACCATCCAGGTCAAAGCAGCCACTTGATTGGCACTGCATCCACATGTAACCATGCCCTCTACCAACGACATTCAGCAGCAGCAGTGTGCACTATCTACAAGATGCACTGCAAAAATTCACCAAAGATCCTCAGACAGCACCTTCCAAACACAACCATTTCCATCTGGAAGGACAAGGGCACCAGATATATGAGAACATCATTACCTTCAAGTTCCCCTCCAAGCCATCTTGATTTGAAATGTATTGTGTCCCTTCACTGTTGCTGGCTCCAGATCCTGGAATTCCCTTCCTAATGGTATTGTCGGTCAACCCACAGCAGGTGTACTACAGCAGTTCAAGAAGGCAGCTCACCAAAAGCCTTCTCAAGGGCAACTAGGGATGAGCAATAAATGCTGGCCCGCCAGCGATGCTCACATTCCACAAAATGAATACATTTAAAACAAAACTTGTCAAGTTGTAGGTAAACCTCCACACATGATGAAAGCAGCATCCTTAATTCCTCTCCCAGTTTTTGAGGAACCATTCAGTTGTGTTGAGGTGTGTCCAGCACTGAGTGTAGCAGAAAGGGGATGAGAAAAAGTGTGAGAGCCAAAGAGAATTGGTCAATTCCCAAAGTGAACTTCCTTCTGTGAGGTGAACAAACTCAGAGATATTACAGAATTCAGACACTATTTTTGTATCTGGAGAAAGATCAACAGGGGGACAGAATGAGATTGCTCAGAGAATACAAAGAAGTTTGTGTGAGGAATGGTTGAGGCCTGTATTCGGTCTGTCCTCGATGGAGTTTAGAAGGATGAGGGGGAATCTCAGTGAAACATACTGTATACTGAGAAGCCTGGATAGAGGAGACATGGAGAAGATGTTTCCACTTGGCAGAGAGACTGGGACCTGACGGCACAGCCTCAGAAGGGGCCATCCTTTGGAAGTGAGATGAGGAGGAGATTCTTCATCCAGAGAGTGGTTAATCTGTGGATTGATCATTGCTGCAGAGTGCTGTGGAGTGTATTTAAGACAGATAGATAGGTTCTTGATTGATAAACCAATCAAGGGTAACAGAGAAGGCAGGAGAATGGGGTTGACAAACAAATCAACTATGATAGAATGGCAGAGTGGACTTGATGGGCTGAATGGCCACATCTGCACTGGTACATGGTCTTTAAAAGATACACTTGGATGGGTCACATTAATTGAACATGATGTGGAGCTAGGTAATTCAGATCCAATAAAACAAAACCCATTTTGGTTAAACCCAGAGAAACTGGCCAAAGTAACAAAGGAAGCTCAATGTTTATTTGAGAATCAATTGATTGATTTGTCAGAGTAATTGGAGTTCTCCCATGTTGGAATTGAGCAAATATTCCAATCATCTAAAACCCTGGATTTTTCAAAAACCTTTTAAAAATACAGAGGCAGCTGGGCTGAGCTCTGGGAAATCACAGAGACACGGAGATGACTGCCTGGAACCATTGTTCTGCCTGGAATCCCAGTTCACACCTCAGCCCTTAAAGAGACACCAACCAGACCTCAGTCTCCAGACTGAACCTCACGTTTACACCTCGGCCGACTAACACAGACATTTTGGAACCTGTACAGATACTGAACATTCAACAATATCAATATTTATTCACAGAGATATTGGGCAGGCAACATCAATCAAGATACATTCACACATACTCTCAACTGTCAGGAAAACAACTGTCCCCAAAGGGAACACCAGAACCACATTGGACAATACAGATCTGAGGGGAGATAACGGGGCACACAGTCTGTATAACAGACAGCCCGAATCTGAGGTTGAGCCTTTTCAACAACAGGTTTCTGCAGGAACAGCTTCAGCAAGCCTCAACAAGCAGCTTCAGTACCAAGAACCACAGAGGCTGAACAGAGAAACTGCATCCAGGTACCAAACCAAGAGCATCATCGCAACAAAGGATACCCGAGAGCAGGAACACCAACCAAACGTTATCAGAACAAGAGCTTCCAGAGACAGGCCTGTTCCGATCACATTCCCAGATACTTTCACCCCATCCCTATCCCCCTCCAATTTATCTCTCAGCCCCCGGCCCAAGTCTTATTCCTGATGAAGGGCTTATGCCCGAAACTTTGATTCTCCTGCTCCTCGGATGCAGCCTGACCTGCTGCGCTTTTCCAGCACAACACTCTCAACCCTGATCTCCAGCATCTGCAGTCCTCACTTTCTCACAGACCTGTCCTGAGCCAAGAGAACTGACGGCGAGAACCTCACCAACAAGACACATTTTAAACCTGTATTTTCCTCGGTGCTGAGCTGAAAATCCTGAGACCCCAAAGTTTCCCTCTGAGCTCGCAGGGAGGGGATGGTGGCTGGTGACAGTGCATTGGGACCCCAAGGGTAGGAAGCCTGATTAAAGTTTCAGTGATTGAAACTGTTTTGCTTCGAATAGTAGAAAGTGAGGACTGCAAATGCTGGAGGTCAGAGTCAGAAAGTGAGGCGCTGGAAAAGCGCAGCAGGTCAGGCAGCAGCCGGGGAGCAGGAGAATCGATGTTTTTGGACAGAAACCCTTCATCAGGAATGTTGGGAAGTACAACTTGCAGAACATTTCTGGGACACATGCACCAAACAACCCCACCACCCTGTGGCCGGACACTTCAAATCCCCTTCCAACTCTGCCAAGGACATGCATTTCCTGGGCCTCCTCCACTGCCAACTCCAAGCCATTCGAAGTCTGATTGGATTAGATTAGATTCCCTAAAGTATGGAAACAGGCCCTTCGTCCCAACATGTCCATACCAACCCACCGAAGAGTAACCCACCCAGACCCATTCCCCTCCCCTATATTTACCCCTGACTAATGCACATGACACTATAAGCAATGTAGTATGGCCAGTTCAGCTAACCTCCACATTTTGATGAGATTAGGTTCCCTCGAAGTTGGAAACAGGCCCTTCGACCCAACCGATCTGTACTGACCATCCAAAGAGTAACCCACCCAGACCCATTTCCCTCTAACTAATGTACCTAACACGGCGGGCAATTTAGAATGGCCCATTTACCTGAGCATCTTTGGATTATGGGAGAAAACCGGAGCAGCCGGAAGAAACCTAGACATGGGGAGAACGTGCAACCTCCACACAGACAGTCGCCCAATGCTGGAATCGAACCTGTATCCCTCGTACTGTCAGGCAGCAGTGATAACCACTGAGCTTTCATGTCTAGAAGAAGAATGCCTCATTTTCCACCTTGGGAACCCCCAACCACACGGCATCAATGTTGTTTTCACTAGTTTCGTTATCTCCCCTCCCCCAC
This sequence comes from Chiloscyllium punctatum, assembly GCF_047496795.1. Lineage (NCBI taxonomy): Eukaryota > Metazoa > Chordata > Chondrichthyes > Orectolobiformes > Hemiscylliidae > Chiloscyllium > Chiloscyllium punctatum. The sequence goes on along the minus strand of NC_092745.1, from coordinate 1,476,566 downwards.
CCCCCAACCAATATCCAATCCTCCAACTAGACACCACCCTCTTGAACTTTCCTATCTATCCATCATCCATCCCACCTATCTGCTCCACCATCCCTTCTGAACTATCACAACCACCTCCACCCCCACCTGCATCTACCTATCCCCTTCCCAGCTACTTTCCTCCACCCACCGCCCCACCCTCCTATTGATCTCTCAGCCCACTTCCACTCCCCCAACCTTCCTGAAGAGCTCATGCCCGAAACATCAATTCTCCTGTCCCTCAGATGCTGCCTGACCTGCTGTGCTTTTTCAGCGCCACACTTTTCCACTCTATCTTCTAATAGTGTATAACCAGTGTGTAATTTGGTAGTGCATTTAATTACTGTTCTCTGTATAATGGATACTGTTCATTTCACTGATTATTACATTTGCATTTGCTCCTGTATTATACTTACCTTTTGTGTTGAATAAACGCAGAAATTCTTTTGCCCTCAAACACCCATCTACTGCCTTCTTCATTTGACATTTTTAAATCAATCCAGTGGCAGAACCAGGGATCTGGGGTTGATTCTAACCATCTAAAAATCACCAAATTACTGATCATAAACTAGACAGGGTACCCTGATTGAACTGTAAGAGTAATTGGAGTTCACTTGTAGTGTTGGTTCTGAAACCAAATGTTTCAATTTGATTCTGTGTAGACAGTAGGAAGTGAATGTTGTCACAAAGATGGATTTGTACCCTATTCCCAGAACAGGAGATTGCATTGATAGGGTAGGTAGTGTGTCATTCTTATCCAAAATTGATTTGTTAAAAGTACCACTGACAACAAGAGCAAAGAAAATTTCTGCATTTGCTGCATTTTGGATCTTTGTATACAATGGAAAACTCAAATACATTCTCAACATTTTGGGATGACAGAGTATAGACTGACAGCAGAACTGAAGAAAACTAGCTTTATTAGGGAAATGTTTTTGGAAAATGTATGGGATTAAATTCTGATAAAGCCACAGGATCCAATAATCTACACCTCAGATTACTTCAGGAAATGCCCAAAATGTTTGGAAACATTGATGTTCAAGATTCTATATATTCTGGAATAATTTCCACTGACTGGAGAGTTGCTAATGTAACATCACTATTCAAAATGGGAGGGGGAGAGAAACTGGACATCTTAGATCAATCAGCCTGAAAATACTCAAGTCTGTGATGAAAGATTTAATCGCTGAGCACGTGAAAGACAGTGACAGGATTAGACAGAGTCAGCATGGTTTGTGGAAAGGGAAATCATGCTTAATAAATTGACTGGAATTGTTTGAGTATGGAAAGAGCGAATTTGACAAGAAGGATGCAATTGATGTGGTATATTTGGAACTTTTACATGGTTTTTAATAAGTCCCACAGAAGAGAATGTAAAAAATTAAGATTCATGGGACTGGGGACAGTGACTGACATAGAAAGAGAACTGGTTGGCAGGCAGGAAACAAAGAGTAAAAATAAAGTGGAATTTGTCTGAAAGGGTACCACAGGCCTGGATCCAGCTATTCACAATATTTGTTTATGTTTTAGATGAGGGAACTTAAGAGTAATATCTCCAAGTTTGCAGATGACACAAAGCTGGGTGGGAGGGGGAGCTGTGAGGAGGATGCAGAGATCCCTCAGTGTGATTTGGAGATGTTGAATGATAGCAGATGATATACAATGATGTTAAATGTGAGGTTACCCAGTATAATAGCAAAAATTGGAAGGCAGATTATTATCTGAATGGTGATAGATTGGGAAGGGGGAGGTGCAATAAGATCTGGGTGTCTGTGTATACCAGTCACTGAAAGTCAGCATGCAGGTGCAGCAGGCAGTGAAGAAGATAAATTATATGTTACCTTTATAGTGAAAGGATTTGAGTACAGGATCAGGGATGTCTTGCTGTAATTGTAAGGGGAGTTAGTGAGACCACACCTGAAACATTCAAACCAAAACTGGATCAGTGACAGGAGACAGTGGGTGGAGGCAGAAGGTCGTTTGTGTGACTGGACCCAGTGTGCAGTGGGATACCACAGGGATCAGTGCTGGGTCCCTTATTGTTCAGGATATATTGAAACAATGAAGATGAGAATGTGAGAGGTGAGGGGTGGGGGTGAGTGGATGATGACTGAGTTTGTAGATGACACGAGGTTTGGCAGATGGTTGACAGTGAGGAAGAAGGTCTTCGGTTACTGGAGGATCTAACTGAATTGGTCAGATGGGCAGATCAGAGTCAGATGGAAATAACCCCTGATAAATGTGAGGTGATGAACTTTGGAAGATGTAACAGGCGAAGAAGGTATTTATGAAGTCAGATGTGATACTTGCCTTTATCATTTTGGGTATAGATGAGAAGACCAGGGAAGATATGTTGGAGCTGTACAGAACTTTGGTTAGGCCACAGCTGGAGTACTGTGTGCAGTTCTGGTCACCACGCGATCAGAAGGCTGGGATTGTACTGGAGGATAGTCACCAGGATGTTGCTTGGGATGAAGCATTTCAGCGATGAAGAGAGGCTGGATAAGCTCGGGTTGTTTTCTTTGAAGCAGAGAAGGTGGAAGGGTGACCTGATAGAGGTGTATAAGGGTATAAGAGGAATGGGCAGAATGAAAAGAAATCAGCTGTTCCCCTAACTCGGAGTTGGCACACCTTCACTGTGAAAGGTAAGAGCTTTAGAGGGCATTTGGAGAGCAGGTTTTCACTCAGAGGGTGGTGGGGGTCTGGTTTGCACTGCCTGGGATGATAGTTGAGATGGAAAATCTCACAATCTTTAAAAAGTACTTGGATGAACCCTTGAAATATCATAACATTTAAAGCTATGGCCCTTGTGTTGGAAAGTTGGATGAATGCAGGTTTAGTGTAGTATGGCTGGTACACGTTCAATGGGCCGAAGGGCCTCTTCTGTACTGTGTGATTTTATGATGGTATTGTGTGCAGTTTTGGTTTCCTTATCTGAGGCAGGATGTTCTGGCTGTGGAGGGAGGGCAGTGAAGATTTACCAGACTGATTCCTGGGGATGACAGCACTTACATCTGATGAGAAACTGGATCAGTTAGGATTATATTCACTGGAGGTTAGAAGATTGAGGGGAGTCACATTAAAAACTCTAAAATCCTAACAGGACAAATGTTCCTGATGACTGCGGAGTCCAGAATCAAGGACTACAACTTAAGGATACGGGAAAGGCCATTCAGGGCTGAGATGGAGAGAAAGTTTTTTCATTCAGTGAGTGGGAAGCCTATGGAAGTTTCTGTCACTGAAAGCAGTTGAACCAAAACCAATGAATGTTTTCCAGAAAAAAAGCGACGCATAGTTCTTCGAATGAAAGGGATCAAAGGTTACGGGGAGAAAGCAGGAACATGCGACTGAGTTGGATGATCAGCCATGATCATATTGAAAATTGGAACAGGCTTGAAGGGCTGAATGGCCTACTCCTGCTCCTAGTTTCACTGTTTGAGAGACTGTTCATCAACGTGGAAACATATTGAGTTAGAGAAAAGCATTTGTCTTTGGTCCAGAATTAATTTGGAGAAAGGAGACAAAGTGGAGGGATAATGTATGTGTCCTCCAATGAGCAAGAGGTGAATAGTGGTGTCCCCAGGGATCTGTGCTGGGACCTCAGCATTTCACGATATTTCTCAATGACTTTGATGAAGAAACAGAGAGTCATCTGTCCAGGACTGCTGACCACACTGAGTGAGGCAGCTCGGAGGAGGTTACAGAGATGGGGAGGGTGGATGGACAAGGAGGGACTTCAGAACAAGGATGAGAATTTGAAAATCGAGGTGTTGTTGGACCGGGAGCCAATGTTGCTCAGTGAGGACAGTGGAGGATGGGGATGGGACTTGGTGCGAGTTCGGATACAGGCAGCAGAGTTTGGGATGAGCTGAAGTTTAGAGAGGGCAGTGGCTGTGATGTGGCCCAGGATAACATTAGAATGATCATGTTTGGAGTCCCAAAGCAACGGCTGAGATTTTCAGTGAGTGATCTCTGTGATTTGGAGTGTTTGTGGGGCTCAGATCAACCTCAAAGATGAGGCCAGGATTGGAAGGAATCTGATACTAAATAAAAGCAGAAAAAGCTGTGTTTGTTGTAAATGAGAAACAAAAACAGAAATTGCTGGAAAGGCTCAGCAGGTCTGGCACCATCTGAGGAGAGAAAGCAGTTAACATTTTGGGAGAAGTGAACCTTCTTCAGAACTGTTCTGAGGAAAGGTCACGCCACCCGAAAGGTTAACTCTGATTTCTTTCCCCAGATGCAGCCAGCCCTGCTGAGGTATTCTGTTTTTGCAAAGAGTCTGGTTGAGCAGCAGACAGTGCTCAAGGAGCGGGATGGAGTGTGTACCGGGAGCTGAAAAGGATGGCTTTGATCTTCCCAATGTGTTTCCCAGTGAGCCTGGCTCCTCAGTCCTGACTGCTCTTAGCTGCTGTGATTGTCACTGATTGGACACATATTATTAGAGATTCTGACCACAGCAGAAAGCCCCAGTGTAAAAAATAACTGCAAAGTCTGTCAGATCGAAAGGTTGAAACATCACCAATAGAGGAAGTGAAAGAAGGAGCTCGGAGCAGCTGGACATTTGTTACTGAGACGGGAGAAAACTGTGAACTGTCTGCACTCCCTGGAATCTGACAGCACATAAGAACATTAAAACTAGGAGCGGGAGCAGGCTCTCTGGCCTCTCGGGCTGCTCTGCCATTCAGTAAGATCATGGCTGATCTTTTCATGGCCTCAGCTCCCCCTTACCCACCTTTTCACCAAAACCCTTGATTCATTTACTGTTCAAAAAATTACCTGCCTTAGCTTGAAAAACATTTACTGAGGAAACATCAACCACTTCACTGGGCGGGGAATTGGAGAGATTCACAACCCTCTGGGTGAAGAAATTTCTTCTCAATTCAGTCCTAAATCTGCTCCCCCTCGCACAGGAGGAGACCATTTCGCCCATCGTGTCTGTGGGTGATCCAATTAGTCCCACTCTCTCCCCATAACCCAGTAAATCGTTCCTTTTTAGGTCGATCTCTATGTGCCTCTTGTAGACCTGGGTCCACAGCAGAGACTGTCCCTAACGTGGGCTCCAAATTGGCATCTCATTCATTCACTGGGAGACAAACTGCCTGGGCTGGGAAATGGAGCTCAGGACCCTGAACATTCTCTCCCCCCTCCTGAGGGACACTTGATGATGAGGGATAGTTCCAAGGAGCCCGACAATACACACTTCTCCATTCTGTGTGTAAAAGGCTGGAGCCTGCCAGCAGGATATTCAACAGCAGAAGCTATCATCTGTTTGATGAATTCTGACCACCCCAACTCTCCATAACCCTTTTAATCATTATTGATGGACAATCTCCTCCTTGGTGTGAGACAGGGAAGGGACTAGTTTGTTGCAGACAATTTGGAATTTACAGAGCAAAAGTTGACGAAGATCCAAAGGGACATTACAAATACATTAAGGACAAAGCATAAGTAGGGAGAGATTAGGGCCGCTCAAAGATCAGCTCGGTGGCCTTTGTTTGGAGCTGCAGGAGATGGCGGAGATGCTGAGCAAGTATTTGTGGAAAAGGAAATGGGTGATATAGAATGGAGGGAAATAGATGGTGACGCCTTGAAGAATGTCCACATATGAATGGAGGAAGTGCTGGATGTCTTGAAACGCATAAAAATGCATAAATCCTCAGGATCTGATCAGGTGTCCTGTAGCACTCTGTGGGAAGCTAGGGAAGTGATTTGTGGGCCTCTTGCTGAGATATTTGTATCATCAATAGTCACAGGTGAGGTGCTGGAAGTCTGGAAGTTGGCTAATGTCGTGCCACTGCTTAAGAAAGGTGGTAAGGACAAGCCAGGGTACTATAGACCAGTGAGCCTGACGTCTTGGTGGGCAAGTTGTTGGAGGGAATTCAGAGGGACTGGATGTACCTGTATTTGGAAAGGCAAGGACTAATTTGGGATAGTCAACCTGACTTTCTGCCTGAGAAATCAAGTCTCACAAACTTGATTGAGTTTTTTGAAGAAATAACAAAGAGGATTGATGAGGGCAGAATGGTAGACATGATCAATATGGACTTCAGTCAGGCGTTCAACAAGAATCCCCATGGGAGACAGGTTAGCAAGGTTAGATCTTACCGAATACAGGGAGAACTGGCCATTTGGATACAGAAATGGCTCAAAGGTAGATGACGGAGGGTGGTGGTGGAGGATTGTTTTGCAGATTGGAGGCCTGTGACCAGTGGAATGCCACAAAGATCATTGCTACTTTTCATCATTTATATAAATGATTTGGATGTGTGCTTAACAGGTAGAGTTAGTAAGTTAGCCGATGACACCAAAATTGGAGGTGAGGTGGACAGTGAAGAAGGTTACCTCAGATGACAATGGGATCTTGATCAGATGAGCCAATGGGCTGAGGAGTGGCAGATGGAGTTTGATAGAGATAAATGCTGCATTTTAGGAAAGCAAATCTTAGCAGGACTTATATACACTTAATGGTAAGGTCTTATGGAGTTTTGCTGAACAAAGAGACCTTGGAGTGCAGGTTCATAGCTCGTTGAAAGTAGAATCACAGCTCGATAGGACAGTGAAGAAGGCGTTTGGTATGCTTTCCTTTATTGGTCAGAGTATTGAGTGCATGAGTTGGGAGGTCATGTTATGGCTGAACAGGACATTGCTTAGACTAATTTTGAAATATTCTGTGCAGTTCTGGTCTCCTTCCTTTCAGAAGGATGTTGTGAAACTTGAAAAGGTTCAGAAAAGATTTAAGAGGGTGTTGCCAGGGTTGGAGGATTTGAGCTATAGGGAGAGGTTGAATGGCTAGGGCTATTTTCCTTGGAACGTTGTAGGCTGAGGAATGACCTTTTGGGGGTTTAAAAAATCATGAGGGACATGGATAGGGTAGACAGACAAAGTCTTTTCCCTGGGGTAGGGGAGTCCAAACGAGAGAGCTGACGTTTAGGGTGAGAGGGGAAAGATATAAAAGAGTATTGAGGGGCAACTTTTTCACGCATCGGGTGGTACGTGTATGGAATGGGCTGCCAGAGGAAGTGGTGGAGGCTGTTACAATTACAACATTTAAAAGATATCTGGTTGGGCATGTGAATAGGAAGGGTTTGGAGGGATATGGGCCGGGTGCTGGCAGGTGGGACGAGATTAGGTTGGGATATCTGGTCGGCATGGATGGGTTGGACCAAAGGGTCTGTTTCCGTGTTGTATATCTCACTAACTCTATGACTCTAAGCTGGGAGAGTTGGGATGTGGGATGAGCAGGAATAAAGGTTTCTGTAGCTAAGGGGCTGATGTAGTGCATAGATGATCAATCTTGTGGAGATTGAAATAAAAGACCTCGTGATGGAGAGGATGTGGGGTTTGAAGTTCCAATATGGAGGGTCCAGTGGGAAAGAGACCTGTCTGCACTGCTGTCCATTAGACATTCCAATGGTATAGAGGCCCATGGTTACTGATCTCTGTTGGATGGCCCAGTGGGAATGAGGTCCAGGTTTATTGGTGTCTGTTGGAGAGTCCAGATGGAAGGAGGCCCATATTTACTCTGTTGGAGGTTCCAATTGAGTCCCATGGAATTGGAATGTTGGCATTTCTTGCAGCAGTTGGAATCTTGGTATTTATTATAAAAGGACTGGATTACAGAAATAAAGAAATATTGTTACAATTCTGTGAGGTATTGGTGAGACCACATCTGAAGCATTGTGTCCAGTTTTGGTCTCCTTACTTGATGAAGGATATGGTGGCACTGGATGTAGTTCAGAGGATTTTCACCGGACTGACTCCTGGGATGAAAGGGCTGTCGTATGAGGAATGATTGAATAGCTTGGGCTTTTACTCACTGGAATTCAGTCACATGAGGGGGATCTGAGAGAGATATATAAGATGCTAAAGGGGATTGATAAGTCAGACATGGAACAGTTGTTCCCTCCTGTGGGACAGTTGTGAAAAATAGGTCATAGACATAGAGTGGGTGAGATAGGTTCAAACTGCGATGAATATAAACTACAATGGCACGGTGGTGCAGTGTTAGCACTACTGCCTCACAGTTCAGGGAGCTGGGTTTGATCCCACCCATGGGCAGCTGTGTGGAGTTTGTAAATTCTCCCCCTATCTGTGGGGGTTTTATCTGGGTGCTGCTCTCACAGTCGAAAGATGTATGTAGGAGGATTGGCTATGCTAAATTTCCCATTGTGTTCAGGGATGTGTAGGTGAGGTTCGTCAGTCATGGGAAATGTAGGGTTACAGGGAAAGGGTAAGGGGATGAAATGCTCTTTGAAGGCCGCTTTGGACTTGTTGGGCCAAGTGACCTGTTTCCATACTGAATGGATATTGTTCTATTGTATCTTGTTCTCTCAGAGGGTTGAGAATCTGTGGAAGTCACTGCCCCCAGAGGGCAGTGGAGGCAGAATCAATCAACAGATTCAATAAAGAAACAGATATCTTTCTGATGAAAAGCAGGACAGGGGGCAATAGGGAGCAGTCTGGAAAGTGGAGGTGAGAATAAGATCAGGCAAGATCAGGGCTTGAAGGACTGAATTATCTCTTCCTGCTCCTCATTCCAAAGTTGGAGGGAAGGAAGCTGACCATGTGATAGGTAGATGGAGGTACGGGTAATGGTGATAGGTCAGAGTGGAGGGTAGAGAGGATAGTTGGGAATGAAGATTGACAGATGGGACAGGTCATGAAGGGACAGATGGGACAGTGCCAAGTTGAAATATTGAAACTGGGATAAGATGGGGAGGGGGAAACGAGAAACCTGGTGAAATTCACATTAATGCCGTGGGGTTGGAAGGTCCTGAGGTGGAAGATGAAGCGTTCTTCCACAAGGTGTCGGGTGGCTAGGAAGTGGTGATGTAGGAGGCCCATGACCTACATATCCTTGGCAGAGTGGGAGGTAGAGTTGAAGTGTTTGGCCGGGGGCGGTGAGGGTGGTTGGTGCGAGTGTCCCAGAAATATTCTCTGAAGCGCTCTGCTGGTAGATGTCCTGTCTTCTCAATGTAGAAGAGACTGCATTGGGAGCAATGGATAAAGTAAATTACATGTGTGGATGTAAAGGCGAAACTTTGATGGACGTGGAAGGCTCCTTTGGAATTTTGGTCAGAGGTGAGGGGGGAGTTGTGGGCTCAGGTTCCTGTGTTGGCAGGGGAAGTGCGGGCTGGGGATGGTGGATTGTTGGGGGGCTGTGGACGTGACAAGGGAGTCACGGAGGGAATTGTCTTTATGGAAAGCGGATAGGGATGGGAAGGGAAATATATCTCTGTTGCTGGAGTCTGTTTATAAGTTGCAGAAATAACGGAGGATGATGCAATGTATACGAAGGTCGGTGGGGTGGAAGGTGAGGACCAGGGAGGTTCTGCCCTTGACAGTAAAACTGGAGCTTGACTATGGAAGGGGAAGGAGAGGAGAAGGGATTGGAACATGTTGTGAATGGACAGGATGGGTCAGTGGGTCAGAGTCTGTCCTGTCCCTCCAGCTCACACTGATGGCCGGAAGATCTCCTCTCTCTGCTGGGCCTTCATGGAATGAGGTTTGTGTCCAAACTAGTCCTCAGTGAGAATAGGCCAACAGCACGGAACTGCCCTTCATTTGGCAGGAATATATCTGTGTTCCTGAGAGATACCAAAGTCTGATCAATGTGGGAAATGGGACGTTCCACCAGGAGAAGACATGCTTCTGGGGTCAAGGGTTAACATCTATTGGTGGGACAGAGCAGAGGGAGATTTACCCTGTATTTAACTGTTACCACCTGGGATGTTGTGGGAACGAAAGAGAGAGGGAGATAGAGTAAGACAGAGAGAGAAAGAGAAAGAGGGAGAGGAACAGTTGGAGAGAGAGAGAGATGGAGAGAGAGAGAAGGACAGGGTATGAATGAGAGAGAGAGAGATAGAGTGAGTCTGAGGAAATGTAAGATGAGGTAATGTAAGTAGAGAGGGAGAGAGAGTTAGAGGGAGGTAGAGATGGTGGGGTTGAATACTAGAGAGAGAGAGAGAGAAAGAGAGAGAGAGACAATGAGATAGAGTATGAAACAGTGTGACTGAGGGAGAGGAGAGAGAAAGAGAAAGATGCAGAGTAGGTGTGAGACTAGGAGTAAAGGGAATCTAGTAAAAGAGAGAGAGAGATAGACAGGTTCTGGTCACCACATCATGAGAAGGATATGACTGTACTCGAGGGTGTGCAGAGATTTCCCAGCTTGCTGCCTGACCTGTAGGGTCTGAGCTATGAGGAAGGATTGGAAAGGCTGGGGTCGTTTACCTTGGAGAAATGAAGGTTGAGAGGGGACCTAATAAAGGGCTATAAGATTATGAGGGGCAGAGGTGGAGTGGACAGGAAGGTATTTTTTCCATGATTAGAGGAATCAATACCCAGGGGCAGAGATTGAAGATAACACAGACATACGAAGATTGAAACAGGGAGCAGGAGTAATGTTCTGGTTAGGGTGCGGGTTAGGGTTAGTGTTCAGGTTAGGGTTAGGGTTTGGGTTTGGTCCTGTGAGGCTGCTCTGTCATTCACTATGATCCTGGCTGATCCTCTCCCTCAATGCCAAGGTGGGATTAGCGTTGATGATTTGTACAAGTCGTTAAACGCTGTTCATGTCATTGAGCTTCTGATTGAGAGATCGACAGAAGACAGAGAGAGAGAGAGAGAGAGAGAGAGAGAGAGAGAGAGAGAGAGAGAGAGAGAGAGAGAGAGAGAGAGAGAGAGAGCAAGTGCACGTTATGAGATTGAGTGAGAGAAGGCGAGGCATTTAACTGCTGCCCCAGGACTCAGTGTTCCAATGTCCTGAAATAACGCCTGCTGTAGAGATTAGTTAGAGAGTGACTGGAGGGAGAGAGACAAAGATGGAGTGAGGCAATGAGAGATTGAGGGGACGAGTGAGGAAACAAGTTGTGATGGAGAGTAATGGATGATAAGTGAGAGAGAGAGAAAGACAGGCCAACCAACACAGAAGGAAAGGGAGATCAAAAGAAAAAGAGGTAGTAAGTCAATAAACAACAGGATTATATTCAAACGAAAGGTGAAAAAGAGATAGAAAGGAAAAGGATCGGAGGAACCAGGGAAGGATAAGACAGACAAAAACAGGAAGTGTGAGGAACTGGCCTGTCTCTCTGCCTGATGCCATTTACATACTGAGGAACACCCAGTCAGACTCTCACAGGCTGCAGCTTTATAAAGCAGAGCCCAGTGAAGGGAGAGTTTATCAGGAACCAGGCACAGGGACAGGAGCACACACCATGATTTCACACATCCAGCTGATCTGGCCCCTGGCATTCTGTGTCGCAGGTACAAATCTCTCTCCTTCCACCTTGAATCTTTCGCTGCTCTCCATTTCACTCCACTTCCACTGACTTGTGATTGAAGGGAAAATGCTGAAACCAGAGGAATGCTCAGTGTCTCCAACAATCTCTCATTTGACCGGCTCATTCTGTGACAGTTCTGACTTCACTATGTTTCTCTCTGACCCCTCAGGTATCAGTGGGGACATCATCATGACCCAGTCTCCCCCGGTGCTGTCAGTGGGACTGGGCCAGACTGCAACCATCACCTGTAAATCCAGTCAGAGTGCCAGTGGTGATGTTTCCTGGTACCAGCAGCGAGAAGGACAGAAACCCTCTCTCGTGATCTACGGTGCAACAAGTCGATTCACAGGAGTCTCCAGCAGATTCACCGGGACACAAGTATCCAGCACACACTTCACCCTGACAATCAACAACGTTCAGAGTGAGGATGTCGCTGATTATTACTGTCAGCAGACTGAGAGCTGGCCTTGACACAGTGATACACAGCTAGACAAAAACCTAAATACACACAGCACCACTGCCTGTACTGACACATCCCACTGCTATATATAATATATAGAAATGGACACACAGTCCCACCTCCTGTACTGACACCTCCCTAATATATAATAGAGAACACACACATACACCACTTATATTGACAAGTCCACAGTTTTAGATAAATGGAACTGAGCAAATTACCCCATGCAGGGATTGTCACTGTCCACTACACACTCCAGTCCCTGTGGTGTCCACCGCTCACTGAAGGCCTCAAGGTTACCTCTTACAGTCCATGGTCACATGTGAAGAGCAACTGCAAGATTTAACATCAAAATAAAAAGTTCACAAACCTCCTGAACTCAGCTGGACTCAACCCAGACAGAGAGAGAGATTGTGTGTGTGTGTGTGAGAGAGAGAGAGAGAGAGAGAGGGAGAAAGAGAGAGAGAAACAAACAGAATGAGAAAAAACAGAAAAACATGAATGACAAAGAGAAATTGAGAGTAAGTGAGAGACAGAGACAGATAGGGAGAGGGTGAGAGTGACGGAGAGAAGCAGAGAGCAGAGATTTTTGTACAACCTCTGCACTGGGAACTCTCACTGTGGCTTACGTTCGGTAAAGGAACCAAGCTCAGACTGAGTAAGTAAACCCTTTTAATACAAAACTTGCTAAAACACAAATGCTGAATTGTTGGAGGTGTTAGTGGGGAGCTGCAGTGAATGAAATGGTTGATCGAGGAGCACTGTGTCTAACAGGGTGTCCAGCTGTATTTCTTTAGTTCCATTGCCCCCTTTAAACTGCAAGATATAAGTCAGTCTGTTTTACTCACCGTGTGGAGGAGCTCTGTCCATTTGCAGCCTGTGGAGTGAAATCAGTGAGTAGCCTCCTGCCAGTCTCAGTGTGACCGACACGGTCAGAGTTTGATGTGAGCTCTGGCTCCCTGTCCCAGTCTCTGATCTCACTAACCTCAGCAGCAGCAGCAGCAGCAGCAGCAGCAGCAGCAGCACAGTGAGACACCGAGCTCCCACTTCCCCCAGCTTTGACTCTGCTCAATCACACAATCATACAATTGTTACAGTGCACAAGGAGGCCATTCTGCCCATTCTGTCTGTACTGGCTCTCCGAATAAGCAATTCACTGAGTGTCATTCTCCTGTCTTCTCCCTGTCACCCTGCACATTGTTCCTTATCAAATAACAATGTCTTCCCTTCGGAATGTTTCTATTGAAGCTGCCTCCACCACACTCTCAGGCAGTGCATTCCATACTTTAACCACTCACTGGCTGAAAATGTTTTTCCTTGTCTCACTTCTGCTTCTTCTACCAATTACATTCGATCTGTGGCTCTCCCTTTCGATCCTTTAATGATAGGGAACATTTTCTCCTTATTTAATCTCTCCAGACCTCTCCTGATGTTGAATTTCTCAAACAAATCTCCTCTCAGCCTTCTCTTCTCCAAGGAAGACAGTCTGAACTTCTCCAATATATTTTCTTAACTGACGTTCCTCATCCCTGAACCTTTCATGGGAATTTTCTTTCACATCATCTGCAACATATTCACATATTTTGTGAAATATAAACCTTTTCTATTCCCTGTAGTCCCACTTGCATGCATTTGACTCATTTCCTATCTTTTTCTCTTCCCATGTACCTGTTCAAATGTCTTTTAAATGTTTTAATCATACTCGCCTCTCCGACTTCCTCTGGCAGTTCATTAAATACCACTCTCTGCCTTAAAGAGGGATACCTCAGGTCCCTTTTGAATCTTTCCTCTTTCACTTTAAACCTCTGCCCGCTAGGTTTGGACTAACCTACCCTGGGGAAAAGACCTTAGCTAGTCACCTTATCTATGCCCATTATGATTTTATAAATCTCTAAAATGTCACCCTGCAGCCTCTGAGCTTCCAAGGAAAGTAGCCCTGCCTAACCAGCCTCTCGTTATAACTCAAACCCTCCAATCTCGGTGACATCCTTGTCATCCTTTTTACACTGTTTCCATTTGAATGCTATCCTTCCAATAGTAGGGTGATTGGAAACGTGGCTTGATCAATATCTTGGGGTGCTGTAACATAATGTCCCAACTCCCATACCCGATGAAGGCAAGTGCACCAAATGTTTTCTTCACCACCCTGTCTACACATGACACCAGGTTCAATCCTCTATGTGCCTCCACCCCTTGGTCTCCCTGTTTGACAACACTCCCCATGGCCCCCTAATTAACTGTGTAAGCCCTGGCCTGGTTTTTGTACCAAAATGCAACATCTCGCTATTATCCCAATACATAATGTAAATGCACTCTCAAATAGCCTTCTTCACTGACCATGAAACCGCCAATTTTGGTGTCATCTTCAAACTCACAAACTATACTTCCTAAATTCTCGTTCAATTTGTTTCTATGAATGACGAACAATGATGAACCCGGAAGCAATCCTTTTTCTTGTCACAGGCTTCCAGTCCGAACAACAACCCTCTACCACCACACTCTGTCTCCAACCATTAAGCCAATTTTGTATCAATTAACCTGCTCTCCCTGGATCTCATTTGATCTAACTTACTAACCAGATGTCCATGCAGGAAATTGTCAAAGGCCTTGCTAAAGTCCATGTAGACAATGTGTACCAATCTGCCCTCAGCTATCGTAATGGTCATATCCTCAAAAAAATTTGTAAGACACATTTTCCCACTGACAAAACCATGTGGACTATCCCTAATCAATCCTTGTCTTTCCAAATGCATTTAGATCCTGTCTGTCAAAATCCCCTCCAACAACTTACCACTATGAGACTCACCGGTCTATAATTCCCTGGGTATTCCTTGAAGAGCTTATTAAATAACAGCTCAACATTACACACACTCCATTCTTCCAGCACATCACCCGTGGCTGTTGATGATACAAACATCTCCACAAGGGGCGTCACTGTCTCTTCCCAAGCTTCCCACAAAGTACTGGGATGGAGCTGATCATGTCCTGGGGATTTATCTATCTTCATGAGTTTAAAGAACAGATTACTGCACCTCTTCTTCTGTGATATTGCCTCTTCTCAAGGCATCAACATTTATTTCCCAAATTCCCATCACTTCCATGTCCTTCTCAACCGTAAATACAGCGGCAAAATATTAGATTGGTAACTCATTCATATTCGGTTTTAAAATAAAATATGAAAAGTTCTCAGAGTGAAACATTGGAGGTGATCCATGGGATACGATCCATGATCATGACTTTATGCTGGATTTTCCATTGTCTTTTTCCACTGTCCCCCTAAACCTTATGATACAATGATCACTCTTCCCTCAATGTCCTCTCACTGTCGCTTGATCCACTTGGATCTCCTCATTCCCAAGATCCTGTTACTGTCTCAGTTGATATTCTGACAATTAAAATCCCCTAATGTTTGCACCTCTCTGTAAATTCCTTGCAGGTTTGTTCCTCTACATCCTTCCCACTAGTCGGTGACCGACAGACTGCACTGAAAAAAATGATTGCACCTTTTTGTTCCTTTTCCTCAACCAAATCGATTCTGTCCTTGACACCTTTGAGACACCTTCTTTCTCCAGCTCTGTACCGATCTCCTTAATCAATCCCACACCTCTCACCCTTTCCCCCCTTTCCTATCTTTCCTGAACACCTTGTATCCAGGAATATTTAACAAACAGTCCTGTCCTCATTTGAACCTCATCTGTTAAAGCAACAACATCAGATTTCCACTTGGTAATCTGCGTCTGTAACTCCCCAATCTTATTCCCACACTCCGTGCAGTCCCATACATGCACAGTCAGCCAGATTTAGAATTTATCGCTGGCTCTCTCTCACTCTGACCCTGCCTCAGAAGTGACTATTCCTTACTCTGATTCTAACAATTTTTTCCAGGATTCTGTGATCCATGATGTTCCTCCCTGATATTACTTCCTGGTTCCCACGGCCCTTCAATACTAATTTAAACCCTCTCCAACAGCACCAGCAAATCACCCCACGAGGAGCTCAATTCCTGCTCTATTCAGGAGCAACCCATCCAGTCCACAGAGGTCACATCTCCCACCAAGTCATTCCCAGAGACCCAAGAATCTAAAGCCCTCCCTCCTGGACCACCTTTCCAAACCCACATACACCTGTCTTATCCTCCTGTTCCTATCCTCACTTGCATTGGTCAATGGAGTAATCCAAAAATTCCTATTTTTGAGTTCCTGTTGTGAATTGCCTCCTAAGCTCCTTAAAGTCTGACTACAGGAGCACATCCCTTTTCTCCCTCTGTCACCGGGACCGATGTGGACCATGACCGCTGCCTATTCCCCCTCTCCCCTCAGGGTGCTCTGCAGCCAGTCAGAGACATTCTTGACCCTGGTACCAGAGAGACAACACACCATTCTGGATTCCCATTTGCAGCTGCAGAAACACCTATCGATTGCCCTCACTCTCGAATCTCCTCTCATTACCACTCTTCCAGTCTTCCTTGCGCCCTCCTGAACAGCTGCCCCCCACCCGTGGTGCCAGGGACTTGGCTCTGGCTGCATTCCCCAGATGAACCATCATTCTCATCAGGATTCCAAACTGAATTTTTGTTGGAGAGCGGGATGCACTCAGGGTATTCCTGTACTTGATGCTTGGTCCTTTTGGACTGTCTGCTGCTCCCCCATTCCATCTCTCCCTGCATATTCTGAAGCTGCAGAGTGACCACATCTGGAAACGTGCTCTCCACGGAGCTCTCAGCCTCACGGACTCTCCACACTGACACCAGCTGCTGCTCGAGCTCCGAAACCCTGCACATGTTCCATATGCAGTCTGACCAGAGTCTCATATAGCCTCAGCAGGACATGCCTGCTCTTATATTCTAACTCAGTTGAAATGAATGCTAACATAGCATTTATCTTCCTAACTGCCAACTGAACATACATGCTAACTTTAAGAGAAACCTGAAAGAGGACTCCTAAGCCACTTTGTGTTTCAGAATTGCAAATTTCCCCGTTTAGAAAACAGTTTGAGCCTCTATTCTTCCAACCAAGGTGCATAACCTCAAACATTCCCATATTGTATTTCATCTGCCACTCCTTTGCCCACTCCCTGAGCCTTTCCAAGTCCTTCTGCAGCCTCTCTTCTTCCTCAACTCTCCCTGTCCCTCCCCTCATCTTTGTGTCATCAGCAAATTTAGGAACAATGCCCTCAGTTCCTTTTTCCAGATCGTTAATATATAATTAATTGTTACATGAATAGCTGTGGTCCCAACACAGACCCCTGCTGAACTGCACAACAAACCAGCTGCCAGGCTGCAAAAGATCCATTTATTCCCACTCTCTATCCATGTCAGTACCGGGCCCCAAACCCGATGGGCTTTTGTGTTATTTAGCAGCCTCCTGTGTGGCAACCCGTCCGAGGCCTTCTGGAAATCCAAATAGATCTTGTCCATTGGCTCTCCTTTGTCTAACTTGCTCATTAACTCCTCTTATTACTTAGAATTCCAGCTTCTCCCTCTCAAACTGCAGGGTGAATTCTATCATATTGTGGTCACTGCCCCCTCAGGGTTCACTCACCTTCAGCTCCCCAATCAGAGCTGCCTCATTACACATTAACAAGCCCAGAATTACCTGTTTCCTAGTAGCTCTCCCACAAGCTGCTTCAAAACAAGCCTCTTGCAGACATTCCATGAATTCCTTTCCTTGAGATCCATTCCCAACCTGACTTTCCCAGTCCACCTGGATATTGCAGTCCCCATGATTATTGTAATAACCCCTTTCTTACATGCCTTTTCTATCTCTTGATTTATTTTCTGATCCACATCCTGACTACTACGAGGAGGCTGGTACATAACTCCCATCAGGGTTTTTGTTCCTTTGTGGTTTCTTAAGTTGACTCACACAAATTCTATGCATTCCCACTCGATTATTCCTCTTGCTGCCGATGTAATTTCAGTTCTTCCTGACAGGGTAAACCGTCTCCTCCCATGCCCCACCCTCACAGCCCTCACACATCTACCTATCATTAGAAACATAGAAACATCGAAAATAGCTGCAGGAACAGGCCATTCAGCCCTTTGAGCCTGCACCACCGTTCAATATGATCATGGCTGATTATGTAATCTCAGTTTCCCATTCCCACTCTCCCCCTATTCCCATGAAGTCCTTCATCCTCAAGGACCACGTCCCTCTTGATATATATCTAACAAACTGGCCCCACCAACTTTCTGTGGCAGAGAATTCCACAGTTTCACAACATCTGAGTAAATTAACCTTTAATCTTAGACAGTGACCCCTGGTTCTGGACTTTCCTAATGTTGGGAACATTCTTCCAGCATCAACCCTGTCAAATCCCATTAGGATCTAATATGTTTCTGTGAGATTCCTCTGATTCTTCTAAATCCCAGTGAGTACAAGCCCATTCGATCCAGTCTTTCCTCATATGTCAGTCCTGCCGTCCCGGGAATCAGTCTGGTAAACCTTCACTGGACTCCCTCAATAGCAAGAATGTCCTTCCTCAGACTCGGAGACCAAAACTGCACACAATACTCAAGGTGAGGCCTCAACAAGGCCCTGTTTAATTCTGCAAGACATCCTTACTCCAATACACAAATCCTCTCACTGTGAAGGCCAGCATGCCGTTATCTTTCCTCACTGCCTGCTGCACCTGTATGCACCCTTTCAATGACACCCAGCTCTCAGTGCACCTCACGTTTTCCTGAACTTACACCATTTATTCATAATCTGTTTACCACCAAAGTGGATCATCCCACATTTATCCACATTATGTTGTACTTGCCAAGTATATGTCCACTCAGTCAGACTGTCCAAGTCACCCTGCAGCCTCTTAGCATCCTCCTCACAACATACATTGTCACCCAGCTTCATGTCATCTGCAAGTTTGGAGGGATTGCATTTAATTCCTTTGTCCATATTGTTTATGTATATTGTGAACAGCTGGGAATCCCAGCACTGAACCCTGCGGTCCCCCACTCATCAATGCCTGCCACTCTTAGAAGGACCCATTTATTCCAACTCTCTGCTTTCTATCTGGCAACGAGTTCTCTCTCCATGTCAATACATTACCTCCAATACAATGAGGTTTAATGTAACTCACTAATCTCTTGTATGGGACCTTGTCAAAAGCCTTTTGAAAGTTCAGATACACACTATCCACTGAGTTCTGAGGGAGGGTCACTCAATCCAAAACGCTAACTTCAGTTTCTCTCCACAGATGCTGCCAGACCTGCTGAACTTTTTCATCAATTTTTGTTTTTGTTGCCCATTGATTCAGCCTTGTCCACTCTCAACTGATCACATCCTCAAAACCTTCCAGAAGATGTGTCAGGCCTGATTTCCCTTGAGTATATCCATGCTGAATTGGACTGATCCTGTCACTGCTTTCCAAATGCTCGGTTATTGTATCTTTAATAACTGACTCCAGCATTTTCCTCATGTATAATTCCTCATTTTCATTCTCCCTCCTTTTATTAAAAAGTGGGGTTACATTGGATACTGTCCAGTCCATTGGAACTCGGTCAGAGTCGGCAGAATGTTGGAAAATGATCACCATTGTGTCCACAATTTCTACACCCACTTTCTTAAGGACTCTGA
Organism: Chiloscyllium punctatum; assembly: GCF_047496795.1. Classification (NCBI taxonomy): domain Eukaryota; kingdom Metazoa; phylum Chordata; class Chondrichthyes; order Orectolobiformes; family Hemiscylliidae; genus Chiloscyllium; species Chiloscyllium punctatum. The sequence continues at coordinate 1,457,235 of NC_092745.1, read as the reverse complement.
GTTTCAGAGCATCAGACCCTGGGGAATTACAAATTTTGATACCGTAAGTCTCCACAATACCACATCTCAACTTATAAGGATTATCTTCAGTTCCTCCTTCACACTTTACCCTTGCATTTCCTTTCAATAGGATGTGCATCCTTGGATATTTAGCTTCCAGCCCAGCCCTGATCCCCTTGCAACCATGTCCCTGCACTACAGGCTCATTTATCTTGTTTCATATACTCGATACATCGAAGTACAACACCCTCAGTCATGCACTGACTGCCTCCTTCTCATAGTTATCTCCGTCAGAAATCATAGAAACCCTACAGTGTTGAAGCAGGCCATTCAGCCCAGTCTGACCCTTCAAAAAGTATCCCATCCACCCTGCAATTCCCAGAGATAATCCTCCTAACCGACACATCTTTGTGACAATGGGAGGAAACCCAAGTAGACACGGGGAGAATGTGTAAACTCCACACAGATAGTCAGTTGGAATTGAGTCTGTGTCTCCGGAGCTGTGAAACAGCAGTGCTAACCACTGATACACCATTCCACCCTGCTCGGCATCAAGTTTAATTCCTGATCTTTTCCATACTCTCCATCCTATTTCATGGTCTGGATGCTTTCATAAATTCTCATGAGCCCCTATCTTCCTTATTTACCTTGGATTGTGTGGTACCACTTTGTCTCCTTTATTCCAAATGGTTCATGTGTTAAAAGACAAAGCTTTTACGTTTGTTCTTTTGTTGAGCTACCCTGCACTTTTATGTTTCCTTCGTACAATATGACATTCACAATATTCTGTCCTTTCCTTTTATTTTCTGGTACCAATCAATCCCATCACTACCCAGTAATCCTCCCTTCCCCTTTAACTTCCATTTTCCCATTTTCCATCCAACTGTCCCAGTTATTTTCTCTTTGAATCATATTCAGACTGATATTTATCCCTGAACAAACATCACTCAAAATGTTTCCTGGTTCATTGTTGCTTGTGAGATCTTGTTGTGTACAATCTGGCTTCCACATTTCCTACATGACAACAGTGACCACATTTCAAACAAGTCTCACACTGTCTGCAAATGTCTTGGGGACAGCATGAATCTTTCTTTTCTTTGGATGAACTGGGAGTCTTTCAGATGTGAAAGATGCCATTCCAATATTGCACAGGCTTCCTCCTGAACTACAGTTTCTGCTTTGTCCCTCTCTTTTGTGAAAATAGATGGAAAGTTTTCTTGAGGAACCATTGCTCCATCTTCCACCTCCACACAAGTTCCCTTCCTGCTCTCGAATGGGCCTCATACATTCCTTCATTCTCTTCTTGTTCTTTCTGTGATTATAAAACATCACTGGGATTTCCCTGACTTCATTTGGACACATTTCATCCTGTCAGCTCTTTGCTTTCCTCAGGTCCTGGTTAATTTCACCCCTGCATTTTGTCTTTCAGCCAAGCTTTACCAAGTGACTGCCCAGTTTAGTAAAATGGTTTGTTCCCAAATGAAAACTTTTACAATTGCTCCATGGTTCTCCATTTCCATCCCTCCTCTCAATCTCACTGAGTTCTGATCACTGTCACTAAAATGCTCCCCCATTGATAGCCCTTCCAGCTGCTCACATTCATTCCCTAAACGATAGTCCAAAACTGTGCCTTCTCTTTTACCATCACCTTCTCAGGGGCAATTAGGGACGGACAATAATGGCCAGTGACACCCACATCCCAAGAAGAAATTCGAACAATGCCTGTTCTTTTATGGGGTTTATAGGGGTTGGATACAAATGTTCAAAATGGATTGTTTAGCCAGTTCATGTTCATAGAGTTGAAATCCCTTTGTATGCCAGAGATTAAAATTGTTTCTCTTGTCTTTCAGGCCGTGACAACTCTCAGCCCAAGCTGACCCTGCTGCCCCCCTCCCCAGAGCAGGTCAATGCCAAGGGCACTGCCACCCTGGTGTGCCTTGCCAATCACTTCTATCCCGATGAGCTGGAGGTGCAGTGGAAGAAGGACGGTGCCGTCATTTCGGACGGGGTTCAGACCAGCAACTACCTGCGAGCTTCGGACAGCACCTACAGTGTCAGCAGCCTGCTGACCCTCTCTGGGTCTGACTGGGAGTCCAACGCTCGCTTCTCCTGTGCCCTCACCCACGTGACCCTCCCCTCTCCCCTCAGCAAGAGCATCAGGAGATCAGAATGTGTGTAGAGTGTTTGAGACTGTCCACAGAGGAGACACAACTTTAAATAGAACAGGGCTGAGCTGGCAGGACAAAGGTCATTGTCAGCACTGAATTTCAACTCTCTTCCTTCTCAGGACTGCTCAGAGACACTTCTGAGGTTCAGCGGTTAAGGTAGGTCATTGGGACAGTGTAAAGGAGATTTAATTTATATCTAATCCCGTACTACCCCTGTTCTGGGAGTGTTTGTTGGGGACACTATTGACTATTGATGTCAAGTAAAACTCCTCGATACTCAAGACTGTCAGCTGTACAAAATCAATGTGAACCTCAGAAGTCTCTGCTTCAGTAAACCAGATCTCCTTCCTGCTCAGCCGTCAGTTCCAATTTAAGGTTCTGTCACTGTTTAAAAGGACAGGATTCTCTTTTTCTTGAGAAAATCTCCACAAGTGTTTTCCTCAAGCTCCATTGTGGCTGTGAATTTGTGCAGCTTCCTCTGTCTGGGCTGTTAATTGCAGTCTGTTTTCTGTCAATGTCAATCTGGAAAAGGGAATAAAGATGAAGACGATTCAGTTTCTGTCTCTGAGTGCTTTGTATATAGACTGCTCCAGCCTCAGTTGATTGGCTACGTTTCAGCAAATGGTTGTCATGGTTGGCTGCTTGGATGGTCAATCAATGACACATCAGCTGAAGACTGGATTTGAACCAATCTTCAATCATTTTCAAGAGATCCCTTCAATCTGGAATCTGTCAAGTTGACAAGATTCTAAACAGAACGGAAACTGAAATCCGCTGGAGCCCAATCATTCCAATCTGACGCATTTCCTCTTCACTCTGTTGGTCCAGATCTAGCTGGTGGGATTGCACTATGCCCACTTTGCTGCTGCTGAGTCACATTTCAAATGAGCTGCGGCCAATCACAGACACTGGAGGCTTCAGTCATTACATTCATTTCTCCCACGCCAGCCTGTTCCCCACAGTGACATCTCAAAGCTGAACTGAGTGACAACTTAGCTCAGAAAGAGAATCAGTCAGAATCTTCCATCATACATGACTGCCTGTAGCTGTGTGTCCCTGAGTGTGGGTGTGACTGCTACCCAGTACTGTCTGTCGGTGTGTGTCTCTGAGTGTGGGTGTGACTGCTACCCAGTACTGTCTGTAGGTGTGTGTCCCTGAGTTTGGGTGTGACTGCTACCCAGTACTGTCTGTAGGTGTGTGTCCCTGAGTGTGGGTGTGACTGCTACCCAGTGCTGTCTGTAGGTGTGTGTCCCTGAGTGTGGGTGTGACTTTATTACTTCTTCAAAGAACTCAATCAGGTTCGTGAGTCATGATTTCCCAGATGCAAACCCATGTTGACACTCCTGAATCTTTCCAAAGACATGTAAATCCTGTCCCTCAGGACTCCCTCCAACCATTTGCCCACCAATTATGTCAGTCTCACCGGTTCCTGATTTTTCCTTACCACATTAGCGAAACTCCGGTCTTCCAGCACATCACCTATGACGATCGATGATATAAATATTTCAGCAAGTGGCCCAGTAATCACTTCCCTAGCTTCCCACAGAGTTCTGGGGTGCACCTGATCAGGTCCCAGTGATTTATTTATTTTTATGTATTTTAATACATACTGCACTTTCTCGGCTGTATTATGGACTCTTTTCAAGATGTCACCATCTGTTTCCCCAAATTCTATATCTGCTGTGTCTTTCTCCACAGTTAACACTGACACAAAGTACTTGTTTAGTATCTGCCCCATCTCCTGCAGTTCCACACATAGGCTGCCTTGCTGATCTTTGAGAGGCCCTATTCTGTTAATTATTACTCTTTTGTCCTTAATGCATTTATAAACTCCCTTTGGATTCGCCTTAGCCCAATTAAGCCAAGCTATCCCATGTTCCCTTTTTGCCACCCTGATTTCCATCTTAAGGAGAAGGAGTTAGCAATTCTGGAAAGTGTGAAAATATGTAAGTTCCCTAGGCCGGATGGGATTTATCCAAGGATTCTGTGGGAAGCGAGTGAGGAGATTGCCGAGGCTTTGGCATTGATCTTTATGTCATCATTGTCGACAGGAACTGTGCCAGAATACTGGAGGATAGCAAATGTAGTCCCCTTGTTCATGAAGGGGAGTACAGACAACCCTAGTAATTATAGACCAGTGAGCCTTACTTCGGTTGTGGGTAAAGTGTTGGAAAATATTAGAAGAGATAGGATTTATAATCATCTAGAAATGAATAAGTTGACTACAGATAGTTAACCCGGTAGATTGGGCCTCACAAACCTTATTGATTTCTTTAAGAAGGTGACCAAACAGGTGCATGAGGATAAAGCGGTTGATGTGGTGCATCGGCACTTCAGTAAGGCATTTGATAAAGTTCTCCACAAAATACCGAGGCATGGGATTAAGGGTAATTTTGCAGTTTGGATCAGAAGTTGGCTAGCTGAAAGAAGACAGAGTGTGGTTTTTGATAAATAATGTTCATCCTGGAGTTCAGTTACTAGCGGTGTACTGCAAGCATCTCTTTTGGGGCCACTGCTGTTTGCCATTTTTATAAATGTCGTGAATGAGGGCATCGAAAGATGGGTTAGTAATTTTGCAGATGACACTGAGGTTTGTGGAGTTGTGGACAATGCTGAAGGATATTACAGCCTACATAGGGACATGGATAAGCTACAGAGCTGGGCTGAGAGGTGGTAAATGCAGGGTTTAATGCAGAACGTGTGAAATGATTCATTTTGGAAGGAGCAACAGGAATAAAGATACACGCAGATGACAAGCAACATGACTTCGACTGAGACAACACTACGATCATAGGACAAGCCCAAACAGAGAACAGCCAGGGAATGCCTAGAGGCATGGCACTCATCCGCAGATTCGATCAATAAGCACATTGTCCTGGGCCCAATATACCAGCCACTGCAGCGGACAGCTGGAACTGACAACCAGAAGCGGCAGATACAAATCACTATAATTGCCAGAGGATACATCACAGAAGCACTTCACAGGAGGCTCCCAAACACTGAGGATGTCACCTAGACAGGGAATGAAACGTCTGCAACACAAATTCCCAGCTCGGCGAACAGAACTGCAACAATGAGCACCCGAGCTACAAATCTTCTCACAAACTTTGAATATATATATATATATATATATATATATATATATCATTATATCTAACACAGAGATGCATCCATCAAAACCAGAGGGATCAGCCCCCCTCCAGTGGTGAATGAACTGAAGGGGTCATGGAGGGACTCTGTGATGGGAGAGCTAACAAAATCCTGGAGTGTAAGGGTGGGCCCCCTGGGCACTCTCTGGTAGTCTATCCAAACATAATGGAGTGAACTCACTCAGGGAGTGTTCAGAGCAGATTGGCTCATTGCTGATGGACTGGCAATGGGTCTTTACACAGTTGGTCATTTCAAATGTGCCCTGGCCCATATCGGGTCAGGGAGGGCTGAGGACCAGGACAAGTTCACGTTCACGTTTAAAGACCAATAGTATTGATGGAGCTGTATGCCCCAAGGGCTCCCCAGTAGTCCCTCCATCTTCCAGCAGAGCATGGCACAAGGGCTGTGAGAGTTCAGGTCAGTTCCCCCAAATAGTTTAGACTTGCTGCTATTTGTGGGAACTGAGGAGGAGGATGTGTCCCTTCAGAATGACAGAACTCCCAGGAGTTGCTCAGAGGGATCCAGATGTTGATCCCGTCCCTGGAATAGCAGGTGAAAAACTGCTGCATTGCTCAGGTTCCTTGATGCCACACACCATCAAAGAGGCCTTGATGTCAAGGGCTGTCACTCTGCCCTCACCTCACTTGCATGGTCAGGGGGAGCTCAGTCCACTGACTCACATTTATCTGAATGAATTCCACTTATTACTGATCAGCCCATCTGACTCTCCCAGCCCGTCTATATCCTCGTGTCGTCTTGTACAGCTTCAGGACACCCCTATTCGGGAGGGTCAATAAATGGAAAGAACGAAAACTTTAATTCAGATACTGAAGACAATTACTGGATTAATAGAGGAATGGGTATCTTTCATTTGTAAGTGGGATCTAAATTTCTTTATTAAATTAAAGTGACTCAGGTTAAATACATCTGTGGTGAATGTATAAATCTATAATAAACCCCACACAGGGTGTTTGGATTGGAGGCTGATTTGAAATAATTGGTGACACATCAGGGAGGTGCGGAGATACCTGGAGTCCTTGTTCCAGAAGGAACTTATAAGCCTCAGGACGAGGCACTCTAATTCCATATGTAGCAAGGGCCAGGAGAGTATGACTATGAGGAACGGAGTATATAATTTGGAGAATACTGTAGGACAGGAAAACCCATCACTCTTGCTGTAGTTGTGGGTATGCTCACCGAGCGAGGAAGTTGATTTTTAGACATTTTGTCCCCGTCTAGGTGACATCTTCAGTGCTTTGGAGCTTCCTGTGAAATGTTGTTGTGCTGTGTCTTCTGGAATTTATTTGATTCCATTCCTGCTGTTTCCATTTGCTGATTTTGGGAATGTTCATTTCAATAGTCGGTATGCTGGGTCTGGAGCCCGTGGCTCTAGAAATTCTCTGGATGCCCTCTGTTGGGCTTGTCGTATGATCATAGTGTTGGTCCAATCGAATTTGTGGTCCTTATCATCTGTGTGTATAGCGACTCGGGACAGCTGCTCATGGGATTTAGTGGCTCGTTGGTGCTCATGGATGTGGATGGCTAGTTGTCTGGCTGTGTGTCCTGTGTGTTTTGTGCAGGCTTTGCATGGAATCTTGTGAACTACATTTGTCTTTCACATGATTGGTTTTGGGTCTTTTGTTCTCATACGTTGTTGTCTGAGCGTGGCTGTCAGTTTCTGGCCAGTTTATGGAAACGGGCCCTCCGGCCCAACAAGTCCACACCGACCCTCCAAAGAGTAACCCAGCCAGACCCAGTCCCCTACCCAATACTGACCCCGACTAATGCACCGAGCACTGGGACCAATTTAGCATGGCCAATTCACCTGACCTGCACATCTTTGGATTGTGGGAGGAAACCGGAGCACCCAGAGGAAATCAACGCAGACACGGGGAGAATGTGCAAACTCCACACAGACAGTTGCCCAATGTGGGAATTCAAATGGATCCTTGCCACTGTGAGGCAACAGTGTTAACCACTGAACCACCGTTCCATGGTTGGACAAGTCTGGCTGTCAGTTCTGTGATGTTATTTTCATATAAGGTAGCGTGGCTAGTGAGTCCTCATCGTGTTGTTTGTCTGTTAGGTATCTGCGGATGAAGTTGCGGGAAAGTCCGTTTTTGGTAAAGAAATTGTAGAAGTGTTCTTCTCTTTGCAGGTCGGGAGTGCTGCTGTGTGTTGTAGCCCCATTGAACAGAGGCCTAATGCAGCCTAATACAGCTTCTCCTATGTGTGTTTGGTTGGTTGCTGTTGTAGTTCAGGATCTGGCTTTTCTGTCCACTTTTGTTGTGCATTCACCATTCTGTGATGGATGAGAATGTGGCATTGGAAGCAAAATCACATCAGCCATGGTCCTATTGATTGGTCCAGAAGTCTTGAAGGATTGAATGACCTCATTCAGCCTCTAATTTGTAAGTTCAAAACAATTGAATGGTCTTTTCTTTGTACCCACTCATGCACACTCTCTGTGTGAAAAATTTCTGCAACTCTTCACCCTTCCTCCTTTGTGTCTTAACCCTGAGCTCTCAATGTTGCTGGGAAATTTGAGAAGCAGATTTACTCATCTGCTCATTCACTCCCTTCTCAGCCTCTCTTTATCACTTGAAACTCCACTCAACACCAATCTGCTGGGTCAGGAGCAAGGCTCTCAGCTCAATGTGGAAAGGAACTTTTTCCAGCAACAAGTTGGTGAGGGTCAACTGCAGAACGATGTTTCATTGCACATGCCTTCTTCGATAATCAAGGTGTTCAGCTATTCTGGACATCCACATTCACTCCTGGAGGTATCAGGCAGAGAGGAAGAGTCAGTGCAGCCATTGTGCAGCACTCATTATCGAGTTGCCCCATCTCCGAACCCATTGCAATATCATTGTCTGCCCTGACACCAAGCAGATGCTCCCATCACAAGAGGCTCCATGGCCCTGAGGACTGTGAGAGTGAGCCCTGTCCATTCACCTCGATCATCAAGCTCCAGCCTTCCGGATGTGGTGGCAGCCAGGAGAACCCTGCCCATGGGAGATTCCACACACACTCCCTCCCTCCCAGCAGGGAAAGATGATTCCTTGTCCCTGCTTTCTCTCCAAACTGATCCAAAATTGAGTGTTGCTGAAAAAAAGAGACGTTTTGTCGAAGCTTTTGTCTTGCACACACCAGGGCAATTTGCAAGAAATAGTACAAGAAAGGGCTGGAGCCTGGAGATCCCAGAGAGTCACACAGCATTTATGGGGAGAAAGTAAGGCAAAATTAAATGTCTTCATAAGAAGGACTTTTTCTCACTCAAGTTCCAAATTCTCAAATTACTATTTGATCCTCATTTCCTCTTTTGCTTCAGACCTGTTGAGATTCTGAAAAGTAATTCTGTCCTTTTGTGAATGGAGCACTCAGTTTATCATCATTCGTCATTAAGTTCCAATAACTGCATCAAAATATTTTTCCTGATCTCTTTTCTGTACCTGGTATATGACTGGAGAATGTGTCATTTTGCTTTTCAGTTTGTCTGCTCTGATGGTAAATCTACATTTACTGTGTTTCTTTGTATAAGAATTTTGAACATCAGAATTCCCTCCCTACACTGTCCAGATCCTGTTCTGACCTTCATAGAATCATAGAATCAAGGAATTCCTTCAGTGTGGAAGGAGGCCATTCAGCCCAGTAACCTCATACCGACCCTTTGAAGACCATCCCACACAGACCCACAGCTCCCCTACCCTATCCCTGTCACCCTGTGTTTTCCATGGCATTTTCCATTTGCTAGCCTGCACATCTCTTGGACATAATGAGTAATTTAGCACGGCCAATCCCCCAACCTACGCATCTTCTCTCAGTTTTGCAAATGAAACATCAGTTTTGATTTTTACACTTTGGGCTAGATTTAATACAGTTGGAAACATGACTCTAGACACACTTAAGCATTCAAGTGGCCCATTTCAGTGCCCCCAATGGTAGCAAAATTTCTCCCAATGAATATCAGGATAGAAGGAGTGAACTGGAATTCCCAGCCACCAACAGACGATATAACAGACGAAGAGCCAATTGACATCAACATTCCTGAATCTATCCTGATTTAATGGCAGTTCAGGGATCAAATCAGCTTGGCCTTCCCACAATGTGTCCAATCAAGGGACCATGCTTCAGATGGTGTCCTCATGTTAAACTGCCACCTCTCCCATGACCCACACCTGCCTTTAGTTGCATTTGGTCTGGGATTCCATCATAATCCAAGGTCTCCAGTGAGAGCCCTGCCTCCAACAAGCATTGCTCTGCTCGTTTCGAACTGGGGCCCTCTCCATGAACCAGAAGGAGCTCCCCAGCAGTTCTGTCACTGATGGGTGAGATCGTTGTTGACCCACCTCCGAGTGGACTGAACCCAAACCTTTCTGACTCCATGGAAGGAGTTCTACCAACTTAGCCAAGGCTGATACATTGAAAAGTCATAAAATCTGTCAACAATTAGCACTGCCTTTGTGCAAGGTCAGGGTTTTGAGCTTTTAACATGTACTTTTGGAATGCAATGAAGCGTTACCATGGAGAATGTTGCTGCTGGACAAGAACAGCCAACTCTGCCCAAAAGGTCACCACAATAATTAGTCCATCACCATCCAGTTGAATGCTTTTCAGCATTACTTTCCCTTTATTATTCCTCTTTTTCAGGTCATTAAATACCTTTTAAAATAGTGCACATATGGGAACATTGTCATCTACAAGATTTCCCCCAAACCATTCATCATCCTGACTTAGAAATATCTCACTGTTCCTTCACTGTCACTGGGTTAAAATTGGAGAATTCTCTCCTTCAGGGCATTCTTGGTCTACCGACAGCACATGGCTGCAGCGGGTTCAGGAAGGCAGCTCCTCACCACGTTCAAAGAAAATGAGGGACAGACAGGAAATGCTATCCAGCCAGCAGTACCCATGTCCCAGCAGAGAAGAAAACATGGATAGGTTTTGTTTTAACAGCCTGTGGTAGAAAATTGCAAATTCTTACCATCTTCTGTGTAAAGAGTTCTACATCCCGAAATAAAACTTGTGACCTCGATCCTCTGTCCCTGTCCCATTATGTATTGTCCCGCAAAGCAGCCCCTAACTGTGCACCATATTCTGGACATGACCTAACCATTCTTCAGGACAGCTGCCATGGTCATTCTCCCCTCCATCTACTCACTCTCAATATTCAATCCAAAATCACATTGACCTTTGTTTCTGGTATTGTTCCCCAGTTAAAGGAGATGTGTCACTCGACATTCTTTCTTGTTCACTGCAGTGTTGTTTATAATATAAATGGCCCTTCAACCTTTATCATTCTCAGAGGAGTTACAACCGAGAAAACCCCTTCCAGCTCTCAGTGGAGAAATTCCGATATTCCCGTTTCCCTGCTCTATCCCAATAGCTTCCCTTTCTATGTGACTGTGTTTCTGGTGTATTCAACAATATCTGACACTTGCCTGTCTAATGCTCTTACACCCACTGATACTTGTTGAATTCTCCCAGATAAATTGCTGCTCTTTGCAGTTTGGTGACCCATTTTGATAGCCGTTTGTTCGGTCTTTTGAGTGTAATTCATTTTGTGCCTGATCCCAGTGTCAATCCGAAGGACACTCCACCTTTCAGTCTGACAAACCAGGTTCACCCATGTCATGGCTCTACTTTTAGCCGAGGCTCCAGTTTTTCAAAGAGATGAATTCAAGTCTCACCAGTTTAATTATTTGAAGTGTAGCTCGTTTATTTTGATTGCTCCTTGGATGGGCGGGCACAAAAGTGGCTGCTATTTGTTGCCCTTCCCTAATTGTCTTGGAGCGGGCGGTGGTGAGCCATGTTATATCTGGGAAGGAAGGTGCTGGGATCTAAACAAAAAAAAACTATGAAATTCAATGTCATGTTCATGAATGTAGTTTGGACAATGGAAACCAGTCATCACAGTGACTCTAGTCCCACAGTGAAGCGATTCATTCTTCATGGCCCCATCATCTGGCTCAGAACTCAGTCCGAGCAACTGGAGATGGGCAATAAATTTGAGGTATAATTTACAATAGTTTATAAAATAGTTCATTTTAAAAACTATTTAAAATAGTTAAATCTATGTTAACCTGAGTGTACAAGGCATAATTTCAAAATTTGCTGATGGGATGAAACTTGGATGTATTATGGCTCATGAAGAATATAGTGTCTAACTTCAAAAAAAGATATAGGTAAGTTAATGGAATGAGCAGATGGTTGCAGATAGAATTTAATGGAAAGAGTTGTCACTGGTTTATTGTGGAAGGAAACCGTGGAGAGACAAAACAAGCTAAAGGGTACAAGTATGGGGTGGGTGTAGGGGCAGTAGGACCTGGATGTTTATGTGCATCAGTCATTGAAGGTGGCAGGATAGGCAGCTGTTCTCATGGGAGAGCAGCTGATTAAAGCAGATGCCATATCAACATGAACATAGAATACAGCGTGGATGTGAAAAGAATGCTTCCTTTTCAGGGAGAATAGAAAACTAAAATAAGTTCCCTCATTTAAGACCAAGATAAGCAGAGTTTTTTTTTTCCTTGCTTAAGGTCATAGATCTTTGTAACTCTTCTTCAAACATTGAAATGAAAACTCTGAATGCTTGTCGTGAAGAAGTAGATAGCCATTGCTTATCAAAAATCTATCAGAGTGAGGCAAGAATGTGGAATAGTCTGGTCAGCCATGGGGAGCAGGCTCAAGAGGATGAATCTCCTTCATTTTTGTCCCTAATTCGTATGATCGTGTAGCCAGTTCCACCGTTGAAAAATCAGCGCCATAAAGCTTGTGATTTTCAAGGAAGCAGCTGAAGTGGCTGCTGGGTTGTGTGGGCGCGAATGGAAGGAGACTTTACCCAAAATCCTCAGCAGCCGTGCAAGCGCTCTCTCGCCACGAGAGGGCAGCTGCTTCACTGTCCCTGATCTGTAAAAAAATAAACTGGGGCCCTGCTTGGAGCTAACAGGCTCAATTTGTAAAGACACATAGAGTGTACAGCTTTACAAGCAGGGTACTTGTCGCACCACAATGAAAATGTCCCCTGTGGTAAGGAAAGTACTTTGATGTGCCTTTTGTTTGTCTTCACAGCCTGATGTTTTGTTCATTCTGTTAAACACGTCGACAATGTCAGCATTGAGTGGCACAAAGTATATTTCCTCCTCTAGCCCCTTTCCAAAACACCCTCTCCATCTTGCTTTACTCCTTATTGACTTTTCTACAATTGTCCCTGTTCCCTCACTCCGTCCCGGTCCCAAAGGAATTGATGGCCGGAGTTCATGACCCCGCACTATGTGAAGATTGGTGTAAAGTGAGGCCAGTGTGTTGGAGCTTGGGCTCCTGCCTCAGGCCCAGGTGTAGGGGCCTGTTCAACAATCTGCGCATTGTCCTTTTTCTCTTTCTGACAGTACTGGAGTTTTCATGCTGCAGTAACTTGCTGGCCGCAAGGTGTCTTGTCTAAAATGTTCCCAGCACTGGACAGATCTCTGCTGTTGATCTGTTTTCTCTCAGGATCCTGCTCTGTATTCTGTGCCTGTTATCATTTTGTTAGAGTTTATATGTCAGTTGCTGCTTCCTTGCTATGGAACTGGAAAAAAATCATCAATGCCCCTTGAGATTTAAAATACTCCATCTTTATGAAAGTGGTTGGCAGACTTTTTGACATCATTTAACATTCTAATGATGTGAATGCATCTGTGTTGTTTCTGGGTGGGAGCATTTAACATCATGATCCTAGTATTTAATGGATCCTCACTCGTGTTAATAAGTTTTCAATGTTTCTCTCTCCTTCCGTGTTTTTAAGAGGCTTTCAAATGTGTTATGATGAGAGCACTGTGTGATGGAGTGGGTGATTGTTTGGATTCCCATCTCATTATCGTCCAGCTTTCAAAGAAAATGCTGTCGTCTTTGAAATGAGATTGTACTCAGTTTTTATACATATTGTGTTTGGATTTTATGTTTGGAATGCCAATTTGTCATAAAAAATATCCTGTTCGGTTTTGTAGCTCAGTAGTTGTGTTTGTTCCCTGAGATACTGAGAGTTTATACAACACTCCATTTGCCTGTGACCCAGTTGTTGGCTGAAGCCTCTGGTTGTTCGGTGAGTCCAAGCCATTGTCTTGCTCTCTGCAGTTATACCATCAACTTGGTTTCTCAGTGTGAGCCAGGAGACCACTGCGTGGTGACTTCCTGTTCCACCATCGGTGTAAAGGCAAGTGGGAACTGTCGAGGTTAATCCCATCATGAATTCCCCCCAGACGTAGTCGACGATGCCCTCCACTGCATCTCTTCCACTTCCCACTCCTCCGCCCTTGAGCCCCGCCCCTGCAAACACCACCAGGACAGAACCCCACCAACTTCCATGTACAACGTATCATCCGCCGTCATTTCCCACACCTCCAAATGGACCGCACCACCAGGGACATATTTCCCTCCCCTCCCCTATCAGCGTTCCGAAAAGACCACTCCCTCCGTGACTCCCTCGTCAGGTCCACACCCCCCACCAACCCAACCTTCACTCCCGGCACCTTCCCTTGCAACCGCAAGAAATGCAAAACTTGCGCCCACACCTCCCTCCTTACCTCCCGCCAAGGCCCCAAGGAACACTTCAATATCCGCCACAAATTCACCTGTATCGCCACACACATCATCAACTGCATCCGCTGCACCGGATGTGGCCTCCTCTATATTGGGGAGACAGGCCGCCTACTTGCGGAACATTTCAGAGAACACCTCTGGGAACCCAGACCAACCAACCCAAACGTCCCGTAGCCCAATACTTCAACTCCCCCTCCCACTCCTTGGACTCCTCTATCGCCAGACCATGGCACCTCGACGGTTGGAGGAAGAGCGCCTCATCTTCTGCCTGGGAACCCTCCAACTACAAGGGATGAACTCCGATTTCTCCAGTTTCCTCATTTCCCCTCCCCCCACCTTGTCTCAGTCAAATCCCTCTAACTCAGCACCGCCTTCCTAACCTGCAAATTTCTTCCTGACCTCTCCGCCCCCACCCCTCTCCAGCCTTTCACCCTCACCTTGACCTCCCTCCACCTATCACATACCCAACACCCCTCCCACAAGTCGCTCCTCGCTACCTATTATCTTAGCCTGCTCGACACACTTTCCTCATTCCTGAAAAAGGGCGGATGCCCGAAACGTCGATTCTCCTGTTCCTTGGATGCTGCCTGACCTGCTGCGCTTTTCCAGCAACACATTATCAGCTCTGATCGCCAGCATCTGCAGTCCTCACTTTCTCCCCATCATGAACATCAGAACATTCCGCTCGGCTGGAAATACATCCACTAACTAATTTCGTTGGCTGCCATTGCGGTAAAAGCAAATCTCTCCCTTTGCCAGCACAAAGAGAAAGTGCCCATCAGATTCCCTCATGCGTGATGGTTTAGCCTATTATGAGCAGCACTGGGAGATCATGCTGTATCAGCCTGGACAGAAACCTGGGCAACCTCCAAATGAAAGCATGACCTTCAGTGGATCTGCTACCACATGAAATATGCATTGGAATCCTTGTTACTGAGAAAATATAAACAAAACCCATTTCCCAAGGACATATGTCACAACAAGGAAGTGGGGAACAGACAGTTACTGTTCGCCTGTCTCTGGGGAGTGTCACGTTTCCTGTCCTCCCTCTCTCTGCGTGGTACCATTTTTACCAACCTTTCTGTCTGAGAATATTACTGTTCCTGTCCCACTATCTTGGGGAGAGGGTGGAGTTGTCACAATCACCCAGTTTGTTAGTTCCATTTACTCTTGTGAAATAGGTAATCCCTGCTTCACTCTGTATGTGAGCCATGTGTGAAAGCCCAGCACAGCTAAGCATTCATCTCAATCAGATCACAGGGTCTCAGGTTGGTCAGTACAGTCTGGACCAGACAAAAACACTGACTGACTGGAGACAATTCAGATCAAGTCCCCATGAGACAGCTATTGACCTTCACCCTCAAAGCCCACTGAGGAGGTGGTCATTAATCCCAGTGTTGTCATAGATTAAGTTCTCCCAGAGATTCATGATTCATTCTAGATTTTACACAAGTGTGTGATTTTGTCAGGTGACAGCTGGGAAGACATGGATATAAAATATAAAAGGAGAGAGAATTATATATGTTATACGTTCCTTGAACTTAGGATGTGTGGAAATGATTTACAGCCAATGGAATACTTCCAAAGTCCAAACATTGTTGTAATGTGGGAACTGTGACAGCCTGGGCAGGCAGATCTTTTGGCAGCCCCACCCAGAGACTGGAGGCTGCTACTGCAGGCATGCTCCAACCAGCTCCACTGTGAGGGAAGGACACTGGAGCACACAAGGACATGGGAAATAGGAGCAGGAGGAAGCTTCCAATAGCTGTCCATCTTTTCTTAAATACAGGGACCAAAATTGCACACAATATGCCAAATGCAGGCTCACTAAAACCCTGTACAGTTTTAACAAGATTTCTCTACTTTTAAATTCTAATCCCCAACAATAAAGGTGAAAATTCCTTTCGCCTTCTTGATTACTTGCTGTACCTGCACTAACGTTCTGTGTTTCAGGCACAATACTACCCAGATCACTCTGTAATGCACATTGTTGGAATCTCTCACTATTTAACTAATAGTCGGCCTTTTGATTATTCTGACCCAAGTGCATGGTCTCACATTTTCTGATATTAAATTCCGTTCACTGTGTATTAGTGTTTCATTTCCAGTTTGGTCTACTCTTTGATTGACTGTCTCAATGCATCTATCTGTAGCATGCCCCATTCCCATTTATTCATGGCCCTGACACTTGATATCTAACACTTTCCTGCTGGTTCCATTCAATGACAGGCAGGAGGCTGGAAAATACAGCAAGTTAGGCAGCATCAGGAGGCGAAGAAGTTGACGTTTTGGTGTAACTCTTCTTCAGGAATGGGGTTGGTGCTGGGGGAGCTGCAGTTAAAGGGGGTGACTGGATGACGAAGTGGGATCAGTGATGACAGGTAGACGGTACTACCTGATTGGTTAATGGGAAGAATTAATCTGTTTGGTGGCAGGGAAGAGTGGAAGGGAGGGCGAGGAGTTGGGAAGAGTCTCTGGGGATGGGAAGGGTGGTTATTTGAAATTGGCAAACTCAATGTTGAGTCCGCCGGGCTGTAGGCTGCCCAGACAGAAGATGAGATGTTGTTCTTTCAATTTGTGGTTTCGTTCATTGTGGCAATGCAGGAGGCCAGTGATCGTCATGTCAGAAAGGGAGTGGGAAGGGGAATTAAAATGGGTGGTGACTGGAAGAACCGTTCGGTCCCTCCAGGCCTGGCTGAGATGCTTGGCAAAACGTTCCCTAAGTTTATGTTTGGTAAGACCACATCGGAAGCACCTGATGCAGTGAACTAGGTTGGAGGAGGGGCAGGTCTCACCTGGAAGGAGTGTTTGGGGCCCTAGATGGAGCTGAGGGGTTGGTGTACCAGCAGGCTTTGCATCTTTTTGGGTTGCAAGGGAAGGTTCCTGAGGGTTCGGGAGGGTTGGTGGGTGAGTGGCATAAACCAAGAATTGTCAACCGGAATGGTCCTTGTGGAAGGCAGCCAGCGGTGGGGAGAGAAAGATGTTCTTGGTGGTGTGGTCTAGTTGGAGTTGGTGGAAGTATTTAAGGATGATGTGGTGGATATGGAGATTGGTGGGGTAGTAGGTGAGGACAAGGGGACTCTGCCTTTATTACGTTTGGAGGGGTTTAGAGCAGTGGAATGGGAAATGGAGGTGGTGCAGTGCATGACAGAAGGAGGAATAGCACATTGTTCATAATAGGGGGATATCTGTGATCAGTGGAATGTCTCCTTATCCGAGCAGTTGGGGCAGAATGGGAGAATGGGATGGAATTCTTGCAGGATACCGAGTTCGATGCGCTGTAGTCCAGTTAGTTATGGGAGTCTGTGGGTTTGTAGAAAAAGTTAGTCTGAAGATTGTCACTGGAGATGGGAATGGAGAGGGAGGTGTCCAAGATGGACCAAGTGAATTTGAGGCCAAGGTGCAAATTGTGGCTGAAGTCAATGAACTGCTCCAGTTCAGCCTGGGTACAGGTCACTGCACCAATGCAGTCATTCATGTAATGGCAGAAGAGTTGCGGCACAGTGCCTGTGTCGGCACTGAAGAGGGACTGTTCAACATAACCAATAAAGGGGCAGGGGTAGCTGGGGCCCTTCCAGGTACTCATAGCCACCCCCTAGATTTAGAGGTAATGGGAGAAGTTAAAGGAAAATTAGTTGAGGGTGAGGACCAGTTCAGCAAGGCGGCGGAGGGTATTGGTGGAGGAGACTGGATGGGTCTATTGGAGTGGAGGAAGCAAAGGGCCTGGAGGCCATCCTTATTGGGTATGGACATATGTAAGGACTGCACACCCGTAGTCGAGATAAAGTGCTCAGGGCCAGGGATCTGGATGATACTGAAGAGATGGAGGGTGTGGTTGGTGTAGCGGATGTAGGTGGGAAGTGTCTGAACCAAGGAGGAGAGAATGGAGTTGAGGTAGGACAAGATGAGTTCACTGGGGCAGGAGCATGCTGAGATGATGGGTTACCCAGGGTAGATGGGCTTGTGGATCTTGGGGAGCAGATAAAACTTGGCATTGCAGGGCTGGGGGAGTATGAGATTGGAGGCAGTGGGGGGGGGGGGGAGATCACTGGAGGCAATGGGGGCACTGACAGTGCGAGTGATTTTGGCCTGATGGGCCGCGGTGGGGTCATGGTCAAGGGGAAAGTAGGACGTGGTGTTGGAGAGTTGGCGTTCAGCCTGTGCGACATAGCAGTGATTCCTCCGGACTACCACTGCCCCACCTTTGTCAGCAGGTTTGATGGTGAACCAGGGGTTGGAGCGGAGAGAGTGGAGTGCTGCATGTTCAGGGAGGGTGTGGCTGGAGAGGGTGAGGGGAGAAATTGAGGCACCTGATGTCACATCAGCAGTCAGCAATGAAGGGGTCTAGGAAGTGTGCACAGCTGGAGGGGGTGACCAAGTGGAGGAGGACGGTTGGAGGTGGGAGAAGGGGTCCTCAGAGGGAGTTTGTGAGTTTTTGTTCAAGAAGAAGACACGGAAGTAGAGGTTGGTGGAAGAAGAGCTCCGTGTCGTGGTGGAGGTGGGGTCAGGCGGGAATGACTGTGAGCCCTTTCCTGAGGATAGACCTTTTGACCTCAGAGAGTTTGAGGTCGGGGGGGATAGTAAATATGGGGCAAGGCTCAGGGGTGAGGTTTTCGGGTGGGCCCAAGGTGGCTGAAGGAGGGAAGGGGGGAAGGGTGATGGCATGTGGTGGGTGAGGGTTGGTTGTGATGTAGCACAGGGGAATGGGTGTGGGAGAGAAAGGAGTTTGGGGCGGAGGTCGGTTGTGGAGTGAGGTGGGGGAGTGGGAAGGTGGGGATGAGGTGAAGAGAGAGAAGTGGAAGGATAGGGTGCACTGTGGGGATGGATGGGTGAGGAGGGTTATTGAGTGTGTTGGCTAGCTGCACGTAGGACTCAGGGTAACCCTGGGAAATGCAGCCGGAGTCTTAGTTACAGAGTGGGAAGGGCCAGAAGTAGAGGAAGAGGCTGCAGCGAAGTCAAGACTGGTCCGAGTGTTTTGACCCAGGTTTGATTCCAGCTTCAGGCAACTGTCTGTGTGGAATTTGTACATTCTCCCTGGGTCTGCGTGGGTTTCCTCTGGGTGCTCTGGTTTCCTCCCACAATCTAAAGACATGCAGGTTAGTTGAATTGGCCATGCTAAATTGCCCAAACTGCTCCTCGGATGCTGCCTGAACTGCTGTACTCTTCCAGCACCACTAATCCAGAATCTGATTTCCAGCACCTGCAGTCATTGTTTTTACATTGTGATCTGCCAACCAACCTCCCTCCTTCTGTCACCCTCAATCTCTCCATGCTTACTCTTGTTTCCCCTTCGATCCAGCCTGAGCTGCCTTTGGGAGAGGTTGGCTTTCCCTCCATCACCCAGGAACATGGTCATCATCCCAGAGCAGTCACACTTTTAACCTGAGGGTCATCACAGCTGGGGCAAGAGGAGAGAATGTGGCACCTTCATGGTGGTCATACCTGTCATTAATCCACCGCAACCTCTGTTGGGGCTGGAAGAGTTCAACCTCCCTCCCTCAGACAGCTCTCCTTCGCGGAAGGTAATATTGCTGTACCTAGTTTTGGGTTAATTAACCATTGAAATGTGACTATGGGGAGCCAGCATTGGCTGGGCAGGCAGCCATGACTGCTCTAACCCTGGATTCAGAAAATTCCCTCGGAATTGGGCAAGACAGTGCCCACTGCCTCTGAAATCCCTCGCTTAACGAGAATATACTCTCAGTATTTACCTTTCTCAGCTGCCATCTCAATTGACTCGAAATTCTGTGTCCATGATCCTGCCCTCCAGGTACCTGATGAAGGAGCAACGCTCCGAAAGCTTCTGCTTCCAAATAAACCTGTTTGACTTTAACCTGGTGTTGTGTGCTTTTTAACTTTGGCTATCTGAATGAGCTGCCATCTCAGACTGAATCAGCTGAACTGTTTTTCATTCATGATTTGAGAAGATTAAAGCCTAATCTACAATCCCCAGCACCAGGCCCATTCTCAGTCCAGGGCTCGAGACACATACCTCAGAGAGACCTTCAGACAGCACAGAGGAACACACTCGCACTGAGAGAGACACCTACAGGCAACACTAAGTAACACATGCACTCTGAGAAATAGGCAGCACTGAGTAACATGATCACACTCCATGCTGCGGAGAGATCGCTCCGAATGTCCATGTGTTACTCAGTGCTGTCTGTAGGTGTCTCTCTGAGAGTGAGCATGTTACTCAGTGCTGTCTGGAGGTGTCTCTGAATAACATGCCCACACTCAGAAAGACACCTATTATTCAGAGAGACACCTACAGGCTGCATTAAGTTAAACACACACTCAGAGAGACACACAGCCGACAATGTCTGTGAATGGCCAAAGATTGTTTCAGGGGCTAACCAACATGCAGCAGAGACTGCATAGTGCGATCCCATAAACTGGGCTTGGACCAACAGACTGAAGAGAGAATGTGTCAGATTGTACTTATTGAGTCCTAACAGCTTTCAGTTTTTTTTTTTTTGGAATCTTGTAATCTACATAAATTCCTGGTCAGTGGGATTATTTGAAAGGGATTGATGATAGTAATTGATGGACAGGCCAAGCAACCAATTGCGACAATAACCTGCTGAAATGCAGCCAATCAACTGAGGGGAGTGGGGTCGTCTATTTCCAAAGCACACAGAGACAAAGGCTGAATTTTCATCTTTATTCCCTTTTCCACATTCACATTGACAGAAAAAGAAACAACTGGAATTAATAGCCCAGACAGAGGAAGCTGCTCAAATTCACAGCCACAATAGAGCTTGAGGAAAACAATTGTGGAGATTTTCTCAATAGCATGAGAATCCTGTCCCTTTAAATAGTGACAAAACCTTAAATTGGAACTGACAGCTAAGCGGGAAGAAGATCTGGTTTACAGAAGCAGAGACTTCGGACGTTCACATCGTTTTGTACAGCTGACAGTCTTCAGCAGTTCAAGAAATTTTATTTTAGCAACGCAAGTCAACCCTGTCCCCATCAAGCACTCACAGGACAAGGACAGCATGAGGCTTGACACAGCATAAATCTCTCTCGACACTGTCCAAAGATCTGCTTTCATGTCCAAACCTCAGAAATGTTTCTGAGCCAGTCTTGAGAAGGAGGAGAGTTGAAATTCAGTGCAGACAATGACCTTTGTCCTGCCAGCTCAGCCCTGTTCTATTTAAAGTTGTGTCTCCTCTGGGGACTGGGGAGTGTCTCGAACACTCTACACACATTCTGATCTCCTGATGCTCTTGCTAAGGGGTGAGTGGAGGGTCACGTGGGTGAGGGCACAGGAGAAGCAAGCGTTGGACTCCCAGTCAGACCCAGAGAGGGTCAGCAGGCTGCTGACACTGTAGGTGCTGTCCGAAGCTCGCAGGTAGTTGCTGGTCTGAACCCCGTCCGAAATGACTGCACCATCCTTCTTCCACTGCACCTCCAGCACATCGGGATAGAAGTGATTGGCAAGGCACACCAGGGTGGCAGTCCCCTTGGCATTGACCTGCTCCAGGGAGGGGGGAAGCAGAGTCAGCTTGGGCTGAGAGTTGTCACGGCCTGAAAGACAAGAGAAACTATTTTAATCCCTGCCATTTGAGGGGAATTCAACCCTCACAATATTCACTCTCAATACAATCTTTTTCAACATTTTTGGTCAATACAGAATTAACCTGACAAAAGAACAGACATTGTTCACATTGCTTCTTGGAATGTGAGTGTCACTGGCAGGGCCAGCATTTATTGCCCATCCCGAATTGTCCGGAGAGGGTGATGGTGAAAGAGAAGGGACAGTTTTAGACCATCGTTTAAGGAATGAATGTGGGCAGCTGGAAGGTCTATCAATGGGGGATCATTTCAGTGACAGTGATCAGAACTCAGTGAGATTGAGAGGAGGGATGGAAATGGAGAACCATGGAGCAAGTGTAAAAATTTTCATTTTACTAAACTGTGTGGTGCTTTAATAAAAGTGGACCGGAAGCAGCGACATGATGTGAAATCAGTGTCAAGGCAGTGGGAGCCCACGAAGGATGAGACAGAGATCGTTCAGAATCTGTTCCCACAAAGAGTAAGGGTGGGACTTCCAGATCTAGTGTAAATGAACAAGAGGATTGGGGGTCATGTACTGACATGGATTGGGAACTGGTTGGCAGACAGGACAGAATGAAGGAGTCTTTTTCTGAATGACAGGTAATTACAACTTAGGGTACCACATATGTCAGTCCTTGGTACCCAGTTATGAGTAATATATAATCATAGAGTCTTCGATTCAGAGAGACCCAAAAGGCCCATCAGCCCATTGTGTCCATACTGGTCAAAAAACAACAATTCAATAATTGCCATCAATTTTTAAAGCATGAGGGAATGAGATGCAGTGTGTGTATAAGAAGGAATTAGATATAGTTCATCAGATTAAAGGGTTCAAAGAATGTGGGGAGAAAGCAGGAAAAGGGGAATGTGTTGGATGATCGGTCATGATCATTTTGAATGGTGGAGCAGGCTTGAGGGGCCGAATGGCCTACTGCTGCTCCTAGTTTGGACGTTTCTATCTTTTTTTCAGACAATGAGGGAATGTCTCTCATCAATTTGAAGCTGGAAGACACATGTGTGTGGAGGTGGAAGATGTGGCTATGGTGATTAATGCAGGTCGGTAAGGTGGTAGAAGACACATGGGATAAACTGTTCTTCATTTTCCCTTGATGGAATCAGGGCATTGCTAAATCGGCAGTATTTATTGCCCATCCCTAATCACCCAGAGGGCAGTTTAAAGTAAACCGCATTGCTGAGGGTCTGGAGTCACATGATAAGGATGGCAGTTTCCTTCCCTAAAGGACATTCGGGAATCAGATGGTGTTTTCCTGACAATCAACAATGGTTTCATGGTCGCCATTAGACTCTTAATTGCAGATTTTGTTTGGTTGAATTTGAATGCCACCATCTGCTGGATTCTAACCCTGGTCCCCAGAACATTATCTGAATCTCTGGATTAACAGTTCAGCAATAACACCATTAGACCATCACCTCCCTTATCTCATTATTGGTTGACAGTGAAAGCAAGAAGTTTGTTTATTCTGGAACTGTATAAAACCCCAGTTAGAGCACAGTGAGAGAACAGTATACGGTTCTGGTGATCGCATTACAGGAAGGATGTGATCCCATGAGATACCAGGACAGAGGTGGAGTTTGTCAGGAATGGGGAGTTTTAACTTTGAGGAATTATTGGTTTGGCTGGGACTGTTTTCTTTGGAACAGAGGAGGCTGAGGGGAGATTTGATTGTGGTGTGTAAAATGATGAGCGGCCTGGATATCGTGGGTAGGAAGGACTGATTTCCATCAGCAGAGAGAGCAATAATCATAGGGAGAGATTGAAATGAATTGGGGCAGGGTTAGAGGGGAGTTGAGGGTAATTGTTTTCACCCAGATGCTGATGAGATCTGGGACTCACTGTCTGAAAGGGCAGGAGAGGCAGAAACTCTCATCACATTGAAAAAACACTTGGATATTCACTTGAAACAGTGAAACCTCCAGAGCTATGGAGCAAGAGCTGGAAAGTGTGATGGAGTTCAGTACATCTTTAACAAACCTCCGATCACCCACAGATCAGGAGAGCTTTATCCAAGAACATTGGAGCAGACTTGGATCTACACAATTCAGGAAAGAGTCACATTGGGTGTCTGTGTAGAAGGTTCTGGATTATATTTCAAACCATGCTGCACACCACTGGGCTGATGTCAAGAGTGAGACTGCAAAGAGTCTCAGTGTCCTGGGGTCAGACAGGGTCACTGCTCTTAATGAACCCATGACCCCTGGAAGGTGAGAGTGCGCAGACAATGGATGAGGATCCGGATCAGGACACTCAAACCTTAATGAAATACTTGCATTTGTGTAGGACCTGTCCCCATCTGAGGATGCCCCAGTGGATCTTTCCAGCAGACTGTGCACAGCAAGATCACAAAAACAGTATGATAATTAACAGAGAAATAGATTTTTATTGATCTTGACTGTGGAATAAATATTGAACAGGGACAGCAGGGGGGAACTGCCTGCTCTTCATCCAATAGTGTCATGGAATGGCATTTTTTACAACTGAAAGACTCCCAGTTCATCCAAAAATAAAAATAATAGTTCCTTGAATGTGGAGTTGCAGGCAGGTAGGTAGGGGGGTGAAGAAATAATTTGGTTTGCTTTCCTTTTTTGGTCAGTGCATTGAGTATTGGAGTTGGGAGCTGTTGCCACTGTAGTGGACATTGGTTCGGTCACTTTTGGATTACTGTGTGCAATTCTGATTGCCCTGCTGTAGGAAAAAAGTTGTGAATCTTAAAATGCTTCAGAAAAGATTTAAAAGGATGTTGCCAAGGTTGGAGGGTTTGAGCGAAAGGAAGAGGCTGAACAAGCTAAGGTCATTTTCCCTGCAGCATTGCTGGTTGATGGGTGACCGTATAGAGGTTTATAAAATCATGTAGGGTATAGATATGGTGAATAGAGAAGATCTTTTCACTAGAGTGGGGGAGTCCAGAACTGGAGGGCATAGGCTGAAGGTGACAATGGAAAGATTTAAAAGGTACTGAAGGGACAACGTTTTCATTCCGAGGGTATAAATGTGTAGAATGAGCTGCCGGAAGAAGTGGTGAAGACTGGTACAATTACAACATTTAAAAGGCATGGGTATATAAATAGGAAGAGTTTAGCGGGATATGGGCCAAATGCTGTCAAATGGGACTAAATTAATTTTGGATATCTGGTCAGCATGGAAGAGTCGGACCAAAGGGTCTGTTTCTGTGCTGTCCATTTCTCTGACTCTAATTGTATTTCAATCTTGTCCTTAACACTTGAGGCTCTCCCAAAGACATTTACAGACAGTTTTGTTTGACAAGCAGTCCCTGTAGTAATGTCAGTAATGTGGCAGTCAGTTTCTACACAACAAGATCCCACTAGAAGCAATGAGATCAAAGAGCAATAATGATGTTGGCTCAACGATAAATATTGGTCTGAACTCAACCTAAGGAGAAAGTAATTTGGTTCAGTTGGATGGAAAATGAGAAAATGGAAGGTAAAGGAGAAGGTAGGATTGCTGGTTAGTGATGGGATTGATTGTTAACAGAAAATAAAAGGAAGGGATGGAATTTTGAATATCAAAGGAAGCATAAAAGTGCAGGGAAAATCAATAATAGAACAAACTTCCAGAGTTTGAATCTAAATGCACGAAACACTCCGAGTAAGGGAGACAAAGTGATGCCACAAATCAAGGTAAATTGAGTTTCCAAAGAATTTAAACGAGTTAAAGTGGAGGAGGGTTCAGGAGAGGTTATTCAAGTTTTTAGAGGATGAAATAGAATTGAGAGGATGGAAAGGATCAGAGATCAAACATAATGCCCAGCAGATAAGAGGACAATGATGAGAAGGAGAGCAGTCAATGCAGGACTGAGGGTGTTGTACTTAAATACACACAGTATACACAATGAGCTTGTAGTGCAGATTGAAACTGGCAGGTACGATGTTGTGGTTATCACAGAGACATGGCTGTAAGGGGATCCCGGCTGGGAACTAAATATCCAAGGATAATGTCCCATCAAAAGGACAGGCAGATGGTCAGAGGGGGAAGAGTTGCCTTGTTAGTGAGAAATGAAATTAAATCAATAGCAAGAAGGGATAGAAAGTCAGAAGGTGTAGAATCTGTGTGGGTAGAGTTGAGGAACCGTAAGAAATAAAGAATCTGATGTCCAGGTCTCCAAGCAATAATCAGGGTGTGGGGAAGGAAATGAATCAGGAGACAGAAACGCCAGATACAAAATGTCAGGGCAGACTTCAATGGATAGGTGGACTGGGTAGCACGTCTCGAGGAAAGGATTTCATGGAATGTTCACGAGGTGGATTTTGGAGCAGCTTGTGGTTGAGCCACGATGGAACAGGCAGGTCTGGATTCAATGATGTGTTTTGAGGCAAACTTGATTAGTGAGTTTAAGGTGAAAGTATCCCTATGGATAAGTGACCATAATATGATCGAATTCCCCCTGTAGTTTGAGAGGGAGAAGCTGCAATCAGATTGAACAGGATTTCAGTTGAGTAAAAGGAAGTACAAAGACATGAGGAAGGAGCTGACCAGAGTTGATTGGAAGGGGAGCCGAGCAGGTAAGATGGTGGGGCAGCAAACAGCTGAGTTTCTGGGGGTAATTCTGGAAGCAGAGCAGGAATTCATCCCAAAAAAGAAGCATAATAAGGGGAGGACAAGGCAACCATGGCTGATGAGGGAGGTCAAGGACAGCATAAAAGCAAAAGAAAAAGGCATACAATGTGGTGGAGAATAGTGGGAAGACAGAGGATTAGGAAGCCTTTGAAAACCTGGAGAGGATAACTAAAAAAGCATGAAGGGTTGAGAAGGTGAAATGTGGGAGTTATCTAGCCAGTAATATAAAAGACGATTGAAGGAGTTTTATCAGATATATAAAAAGGATTAGGGACTCAAAATAGACTTTTGATCGCTGGAAAATGAGGCTGGAGAAAGAATAATAGGAAATGAAGGAATAGCCGAGGAATTGAATTGATACTTTACATCAGTCTGCACCTTGGAAAACACCAGCAGCGTACCAGTACTTCAAGGCTGTCAGGGGGCAGAGGGGAGTGGAGAGGCCATCACTAAGGAGGAGGCACTGGGGAAGCTGGAAGGTCTGAATATGGATAACTCACCCAGACTAGATGAACTACACCCGTGTGTTCTGAAGGAGATCGCTGAGCAGAATGTGGAGGCATTGGTGATGATCGTTCAGGAATCAATGGAGTCAGGGTGTGGAGGTGGGGTGGGGAGGGATTTGGTTGTGGGCAAGAGACAGGAAAATGGCTCACATAACACCCCTGTTTAAGAATGGAGGGAGGTAGAAGATGGGACATTATAGGCCAGTTAGCCTGGATTCAGTTGTTGGTAAGGTTTTAAACTTCATTTTAATTGTAGAGGACTTGGAAGTGCAATGGTAAAATAGGGCTGAGTCAACACGGCTTCATCAAGGGGAGGTCATGCCTGGCAAATCTGTTAGAATTTTTTGAGGAGGCAATGGGCCAGTCAGACAAAGGAGAGTCCGAGGAAGTAATCTATTTGGATTTCCAGAAAGCATTTGACATACGTTAAGTGCCCATAGTGTTAGGGGCAATGTACTGGCATGGAATGAGGACTGGCAGGTTGGCATAAATCAAAGAGTGAGGAACAATGGCAGCTGGTGACATGTAGTGTACTGCAGGTGTCAATGTTGGGATCATAACTATTCACGTTATACATGAGCAATCTGGATGAAGCAAGTGAATACATTGTTGCTAAGTTTGAAGTTGACATGAGATAGGTGGAGGGACAGGTAGTGTTGAGGAAGTGGGAAGGCTGAAAAGGTCCTGGATAGGCTGGGAGAGTGGGCAAAGAAGTGGCAGATACAATACAATGTGTTACAATGTGAGGGTATGCACTTTGGGAGGAAGAAGAGATGCAAAGACTGTTTGCTAAATAAGGAAAGCCTTTGGAAATCTAAAGCACAAACCTCATTCAGGTTTCTCTTCAGGTTAACAGGCAGGTCCAGTTTGTGCTTGGGAAGGCAAATGAAATGTTAGCATTCATTTCAATCGGGCTAGAATACAAGAGCAGAGATGTACTGCTGAAGCTGTGTAAGGGTCTGGTCAGACTGAATTTTGGAATATTGTGAACAGATTTGGGACCCATGTTCTAAGAAACAATGTGCTGGCATTGGAGGGGTTTACAAGAATGATCCTGGAGATGAAGGGCTTGTCATATGAGGCGTGGTTGAGGACTCTGGGTCTGTACTCGATGGAGTTTAGAAGGATGAGGAGAGATGTTATTGAAATTTACAGAATACTGATCAGCCTAGAAAGAGTGGATGGGGATAAGATGTTTCCAAAAACAGGAGAGACTCGGTAACCAAGGCACAGCCTCAGAATGAAGGGCAGACTCTTTCGTTCTGAGATGAGGAGGAATTTCTTCAGCCAGAGGGTGGTGAATCTGTGGAACTCATTGTTACAGAGGGCAGTGGAGGCCAAGTCACTGAGTGTATTTAAGACAGAGATAGATCGGTTTGCGATTGTTAAGGGGATTGAACGTTCCTGTGGAGCAGGCAGGAGAATGGGGGTGAGAGGCATATCTGCCAAGATCAAATGGCAGAGCAGATTCAATGGGCTGAATGGCTGATTTCTGCTCCTATTTCTTAAAGTCTTCTGGAGAGTTTCCCCAAAACCCTGGAACACTGAACCCTGGACTGTGAGCCCTGCTGGAGCTGTTTGGAATCCTGATGGGAACGATGGTTCATCTGGGGCGTGCAGCCGGAGCCAAGTCCATGGCACCACAGGGGGCTCAGCTGTACAGCGGGACACAAGAAAGACTGGAAGAGCGATAGTGAGAGGAGATTCAAGAGTGAGGGCAATCGATACGTGTGTCTGCAGCTGTATTTACTGCATTCAAACTCTCTAATTGTGAACCCCTCACAGATTGAGAACTATTTCCAGCACAGGGGGAGAACATTCAGCCTGTCAGGGAAATGCTGTCATTTCATGGAGCAATCCAGTCAGTCCCACCCCCTCCCCTACTCGACCCCCAGGGCCTTATTTCCATCAAGAGCCCATCCAATCTGTCATTGTAATCACTGAGTGTCTTCACCTGCCTCACCTGAATGGGCAATAATTTCCAAGTCATTACCAATTGCTGCGAAAGACAAAGTTCTTCCTGACATCCCACATCTCTTACCCAACAAAATGTAACATAATCTCAATGTGAAGATGGGATTTTGTCTCCACACGGACTGTGCAGTGGTCACTCTTACTGATACTGTCATGGACAGATACACCAGCAGCAGTCAGATTGGTGAGGGTGAAAGTGAGGATGTTTTTCCCTCTTGTTGGTTCCCTCACCACCTGCCCCATGTCCAGTCTAGCAGCTGAATCAGGTGGAACCTGACCAGATTGCTCAGTAGTGATGCTCCTGAGCAGCTCTTGATGGTGGACTTTGAAGTCCCTTACTCAGGGTATATCCTGCATCCTTCACACCCTCAGTGCTCCCTCCAAGTGTTGTTCAACATGGAGGAGGACTGACTGCTCAGTTGAGGTTGGAGGGGAGGGCGGTGCTATGTGGTAATCAGCAGGAGGTTTCCTTCCCCATGTTTGACCTGCTGTCATGAGGCTTCATGGGTTCCATAGTTAATGGTGAGGTCTCCCAGGGCATTTCACTTCTGACTGTACACACCACTGTGTGGCCACCCCTGTTTGGTCTATCCTGCCAGTTAAAAACTGAATGAGGGGACAATTCTGTGCAGGTTTCACAGCTTGGAGACAGAGCTGCTGCTGGATTCAGTTTCTGATATCCGAGTGCAGGCGTGTGTGTTTGTGAGAGAGTGACTGAAGTTTCCATCACTGTCCTGTTTCTGCAAAAATTAAATCCCAGTCCAGCCTCCTGTGCTGTCAGATTCCAGGGAGTGCAGATGGTTTCCAGTTTTCTCCCGTCTCAGTAACAAACATCCAGCTGCTCCGAGCTCTTTCTTTCACTTCCTCTTTTGGTGAAGTTTCAACTTTGCGATCAGACAGTCTTTGCAGTTATTTTTTACACTGGGGCTTTTTGCTGTGGTCAGAATCTCTAATAATAAATGTCCAATCAGTGACAATCACAGCAGCTAAGAGCAGTCAGGACTGAGGAGCCTGGACTCACTGTGTAACACATTGGTAAGATCAAAACCATCCTCTTCATCTCCTGGTACAAACTCCATCTCTCTCCCTGGGGGTCTGCTGCACAACCAGACACTTTACAAACATGGCCACATCTCTGAGAATGATCTGAGCCCAATATCCTCCATATTAAACAGACCAGCCACTGAAAATCTCAGTCATGGCGGTGGGACTCTAAACATGACCATTCCAATGTTGTTCTTGCACACATTTGTTTGTCCAATGTGTGCAGGAGGGTTTCCTGACACAATATGTAGACAGGACAACAAGAGGTGAGGCTATACTGGATTTGGTTCTAGGTAATGAACCAGGCCAGGTGTTAGACTTGGAGGTAGGTGAGCACTTCGGGGGCAGTGACCACAACTCGGTGACTTTTACTCTCGTGATGGAGAGGGATAAGTGTGCGCTGCAGGGCAACAGTTATAGCTGGGGGCAGGGAAATTATGATGCGGTGAGGCATGACTTAGGATGCGTGGATTGGAAAAATAGGCTTCAAGGGAAGAACACAAATGATATGTGGAGATTGGTCAAGGAACCGCTAATGGCTGTCCTTGATAAGTATGTACCAGTCAGGCAGGGAGGAAAGGGTCTTGTGAGGGAGCCGTGGTTTTACAAGGAATTGGAATCCCTTGTGAAAGGGAAGAGGGCGGCCTATGTAAAGATGAGGCGTGAAGGTTCAGTTGGGGCGATTGAGAGTTATAAGGTAGCCAGGAAGGATCTAAAAAGAGAGCTAAGAGCAGCGAGAAGGGGACATGAAAATTCCTTAGTTGGTAGGATTAGGGAAAACCCAAAGGCCTTCCATAGGTATGTCAGGAATAAAAGGATGACTAGGGTAGGAATAGGTCCAGTCAAGGATAGTAGTGGGAAGTTGTGTGTGGAGGCGGAGGAGATCAGTGAGACACTAAGTCAATACTTTTCATCAGTATTCAGGAACAGGACATTGTTGCCGCTATGAATACTGAGTCACAATTAATTAGAATGGAAAGCTTTGAGGTATGCAGGGAAGACGTGTTGGAAATTCTGGAAAGGATGAATATAGATAAGTCCCCTGGGCCTGATGGCATTTATCCTAGGATCCTCTGGGAAGCTAGGGAGGAGATAGCGGAGCCATTGGCCTTGATTTTTATGTCGTCGTTGTCTACAGGAATAGTGCCAGAAGACTGGAGGATAGCGAATGTGGTTCCCTTGTTCAAGAAGGGGAGCAGGGATAGCCCAAGTAACTATAGGCTAGTGAGTCTCACTTATGTTGTGGGCAAAGTCTTAGAGAGAATTGTAAGGGATAGGATTTATGAACATCTGGATAGGAATAATGTGATCAAGGATAGTCAGCATGGTTTTGTGAAGGGCAGAATGTGCCTCACAAACTTTATTGAATTCTTTGAGAAGGTGACCAAGGAAGTGGACGAGGGTAAAGCAGTAGATGTGGTGTATATGGATTTTAGCAAGGCGTTCGATAAGGTACCCCATGGCAGGCTAATGCAAAAACTACGGAGGTATGGCATTGAGGGTGCATTCGAGATTTGGATTAGGAATTGGCTGGCTGGAAGGAGACAGAGGGTAGTAGTTGATGGTATAGGTTCATCTTGGAGCGCAGTTACAAGCGGTGTTCCACAATGATCTGTTTTGGGACCATTGCTGTTTGTCATTTTTATAAATGACCTGGAGGAGGGGCTTGAAGGCTGGGTGAGCAAGTTTGCGGATGACACGAAAGTCGGTGGAGTTGTGGACAGCGAAGAAGGATGTGGCAGGTTACAGCGGGATATAGATAAGTTGCAGAGCTGGGCAGGAAGGTGGCAAATGGAATTCAATGTAGCTAAGTGTGAAGTCATTCACTTTGGTAGGAGTAACAAGAAGATGGATTACTGGGCTAATGGTAGACTACTTGGCAGTGTGGATGAGCAGAGGGATCTTGGTGTCCATGTACACAGATCTTTGAAAGTTGCCACCCAGGTAAATAGTGCTGTGAAGAAGGCATATGGTGTACTGGGCTTTATTGGTAGAGGAATTGAGTTCCGGAGTCCTGAGGTCATGTTGCAGTTGAAAAAGACTCTGGTGCGGCCTCATCTGGAGTATTGCGTGCAGTTTTGGTCGCCATATTATAGGAAGGATGTGGAGGCATTGGAACGAGTGCAGAGGAGGTTTACCAGGATGTTGCCTGGCATGGTAGGAAGATCGTATGAGGAAAGGCTGAGGCACTTGAGGCTTTTCTCATTGGAGAAAAGAAGGTTTAGGGGAGATTTGATAGAGGTGTACAAGATGATTAGGGGTTTAGATAGGGTTGACAGTGAGAACCTTTTTCCTCTAATGAAGTCAGCTGTTACCAGGGAACACAGCTTTAAATTAAGGAGTGGTAGGTATAGGAAAGATATTAGGGGTAGATTTTTTACTCAGCGGTTTGTGAGTGCATGGAATGCCCTGCCAGTAGCAGTGGTGGACTCTCCCTCTTTATGGGCATTTAAGCGGGCATTGGACAAGCATATGGAGGTTATTGGGCTAGTGTAGGTTAGGTAGGCTTCGGTTGGCGCAACATCGGGAGCTGAAGAGCCTGTACTGCGCTGTATTTTTCTCTGTTCTATGTTCTATGTTCTCTCACAGTAATCGCCCTCTGTAACCTTCAGTTCATCCCACATTCTGATGCCTGTATCCAAACTTGCATCAAGTCCTGTTCCCCCAACCCCCGCACCCTGTGTCTACATCGGCTCCTCTCCAGCAACACCTTGATTTTCAAGTTCTCATCCGTGTTCGCAAATCCCTCTCTGCCCTTCACCCTCCCTATGTCTGTAACCTCCTCCAAGCTGCCTCAGTCAGTGTGATCAGCCATTTTGGATATATGGCTCTCTGTTTCTGCATCCAAGTCATTGAGAAATATCATAAAAAGCTGAAATAGTGAAACAGAGTGATCTTGGAGTTCAGGTACACAGATCTCTGGAAGTTGACTCACAGTTCGAAAGGGCAGTGAGGAAGGCTTTTGACACACTGGCCTTCATCAGTCAGGGCATTGACTATAGAAGTTAGGAAGTTATGTTACAATTGTACAGAACATTGGTGAGGTCGCACTTGGAGTATTTGGTCACCTTGTTCTCAGATGGACATTATTAAACTGGAACGAGTTCAGAGGAAATGTACAAGCATGTTGCCAGGACTCGACAATCTGAGTTTTTGTGAGAGGTTGGGCAAGCTAGGACTTTTTTCTGAAAGTGTAGGAGACTGAGGGGTTTTTTTAGAAGTGTATAAGATCTTGAGAGACATGGATAGGGTTAGTGCCCTCAGTCTCTTTCCCAGGGTTGGTGAATTGAGGATGAGAGAGCATCAATTTTAGGTTAGAGTGAAAAGAATAAAATGGAACCTGAGGGGCAACTTGTTTACACAGAGGGTGTCACACATATGGAGTTAGCGCTGAGTGGAAGTGATTGAGGCAGGTATATTAACAACTTCTAAAAAGGCATGTGGACAAATACATGGATAGGAAAGGCTCCGAAGGATATGGGGCAAGTGCAGGGAAATGGGGTTAGCATGGATGGACATTTTGTTCAGCATGGACCAGTGTGGACCAAAAAGCCTGTCTCTGTGCTGTAGGACTCAATGACTCTTTGACTCTATAATTCCATAGGTTTCCATGTTTATGGACATTCACTCAAACACAGAAACAAAGGAACTAGGAGAAGGAGTCGGCCATTCAGCCCTTCGAGTGGACTCTGCCATTCAATATGACCATGGCTGATCATCCACCTTAGTCCCCTGTTCCCACTTTTTCCCCATAACCTTAATCCCTTTAGTCCTAAGTCCCTTTAGACCTATCTCCTTCTTGAAAACTTTTAATGTTTTGGTCTCAACCGCTTTCTGTGACAGAATATTCCACAAGCTTCCCACTCTCTGGCTAAAGAAATGTCTCTTCGTCTCAGTCTGAAATAACCTTTCCCTTTTCTTTAAACTGTAATTCCTGGTTCTGGATTCTCCAGTCATCAGGAACATACTTCCTGTGTTTTTCCGGTCTTGTCCTGTTAGGATTTTAAAGGTTCCAATGTGATTCCTCTCAACCTTCTAACCTCCAGTGAATATAATCCTAACTGATCCAGTTTCTCATCAGATCTAAGTGCTGTCATCCCAGGAATCAATCTGGTAAACTTTCACTGCCATTCCTCCACAGCCACAACATCCTTCCTCAGATAAGGAGACCAAAACTGCACACAATACAATCATAAAATCACACAGTACAAAAGAGGCCCTTCAGCCCATTAACTGTGTACCAGCCAAACTACACTAAACCTACACCAGTCCCACTTTCCAGCATGAGGCCCATGGCTTGAATGTTATGACATTTCAACTGCTCACTCAAGTAGTTTTTAAAGTTTGTGAGGTTTCCCACATCAACTAGCTTCCCACGGTGTGCGTTCCACACCCCCACCACCCTCTGGGCATAAACCACTTTCCTCAAAGCATCTTGAAACCTCCTACCTTTCATATTGAATGTAAACCAATTTGTTATTGAGCCTCCCCACAAAGGAGAACAGCTGCTTTCTCTCCACACTGAAAATTCCCCTCATAACCTTATACACCTCGATCAGGTCCCCCCTCCACCTTCTCTGCTCTGAAGAAAACAACCCGAGCTGATCCAATTTCTCTTCATCACTGAAGGTTCCATCCCACACAACATCCTGGTGATTCCCCTCTGCACCCCATCCAGTGCAATCACATCCTTCCTACAGTGTGGTGACCTGAACTGCACACAGTAATCCAGCTGTGGCCTAACCAATATTCTGCTTAACTGCAGCATATCCTCCTGCTTTTATAACCAATACCTGAAATGACAAAGGCAAGTGTCCCCTGTGCCTTCCTAAGTGGTCTGTTAATCTGTCTTGCCACATTCAGGGATCAGTGGACAAGTACCCCAAGATTACTCTGTCCCTTTGAGCTTTCTCAGGTCCAAGTACAAGGGACAAAGAAAATTACAAAACAGGAACAGGCCCTTCGGCCCTCCAAGCCTGCGCTGATCCATAGCTTCTATCGAGACCTATCATCAATTTTCCAAGGATTTGTATCCCTCTGCTCCCTGCCCATTCATGCATCTATCTCGATACATCTTTAATGATGCTATCATGCCCGCCTCTACCACTTCCGCTACCAAAAACTCTCTGCAGAAAGAACTTTCCACATTTATCTCCCTTAAACCTTTCACCTCTCACCTTGAACCTATAGTTCCTAGTAATTGAGCCCCTCACTCTGGGAAGAATCTTCTTGCTATCCACCCTGTTTATAGCTCTCATGATTTTGTAGACCTCTAGAAGGTCCTCCCTCAATCTTCAACTTTCTATTGAAAATAATGCCAATCTACGCAACCTCTCTTCAGAGCTCACACCCTCTTTTGAGACAGTTCTAGTTAACCTCCTCTGCACCCTCTCCAAGCATCCACATCCTTCTGGTAATGTCGTGGCCAGAACTGGATGCAGTATTCAAAATGTGGCCAAACCAAAGTCCGATACAATTCTAACATGACCTGCCTACTCTTGTACTCCAACCGATGAAGGAAAGCATGCCATCTGCCTTCTTGACCACTATCAACCTGCATTACCACCTTCATGGTACAATGGACCCGAACATCCAGATCTCTCTGTCCATCAATTTTCCCCCGGGCTTTCCATTCACCGTATAGTTTACTCCAGAATTGGATCTTCCAAAATTCATCAGATCACATTTGCCCAGATTGAACTCCATCTGTCCGTTTCTGTGCCCAGCTCGCCAATCTATCTATATTCTGCTACGTTCTCTGATAGTCCCCTGCTACTCCACCAATCTTAGTGACATCTGCAAACTTGTTAATCAGACCATCTATACCATCTTCCAGATCATTTCTTTATATATCATAAACAAGAGTGCTCCCAGAATGGAATTCTGTACTTCATTTTGAGAAACTCCCTTCCACTACTACTCTCTGTCACCTGTTGCCCAGCCTGTTCTCTATCCATCTAGCTAGTACACCCTGGACCCCATGCGACTTTAATTTCTCCATCAGGTTACATGGGGAACATTATCAAACACCTTACTGAAGTCCATGTGTATGACAACTACAGCTCTTCCCTAATCTATCAACTTTGTCACTTCATCAAAAAATTCTATGAAGTAGGTAAGACATGACATTCCCTGCACAAAGTCATGCTGCCTATCACTAATACATCCATTTTCTTCCAAATCAGTATCTGCTCCAGCAGCTTCCCTTCCACTGACGCCAGGTTCACCGCTTGATAATTACCTGGATTATCCTTGCTACTCTTCTTATACAAGGAGACAACATTCGCTATTCTCCAGTCGTCTGGGACCTCACCCATGTTCAAGATTGCTATTAAGATAGCTCTTAAGGCCCCAGCTATCTACTCTCTTGCTTCCCACAGTACCCGGGGATAGATTCCATCCTGACCTGGGGATTTGTCCACATTAATGCCTTTTAGATTACTCAACACTTTCTCCCTTCTTAAACCAACTTGACCAAGAGTGATCAAACATCTATCCCCAACTTCAACATCCATCTTTTCCCTCTCCTTGGTCAATACCAAAACAAACCACTCATTAAGAATCTCTCCCATTTTCCCTGACTCGATCCATAACTTTCCTCTGTCCTTGAGTGGACCTACCCTTTCTCTCGTCACCCTCTTGCTCCTTATATATGAATGAAAGGCTTTGGGATTTTCCTTAACCCATTTTCCTAATGATGTTTTTGACCCCTTTTAGCCCTTTTAATTCCTCATTTCAGATCGGTCCTAGTTTCCCAATATTCTTCCAAAGCTTTGCCTGTTGTCAGCCACCGAGACCTTATGTATGCTTCCTTTTTGCTCTTAGCTAGTCTCACAATTTCACCTGTCATCTAGGGTTCCCTAATCTTGCCACTTCAATCCCCCATTTTCACAGGGACATGACTGTCCTGTATTCTCTTTTAAAGCCTCCCGCATATCAAATGTGGATTTACCCTCAAACAGCTGCTCCCAATCCACTTTCCCCAGCTTCTGCCGAATTTTGCTATAGCTGGCCTTCCCCCAGTTTATCCCACTTTCTTTCGGACCACTGTCGTCTTTGTCCATTAACATTCTAAAAACTTACGGAATTGTGATCACTGTTCTCAAAGTAATCCGCGACTGAGATTTCAACCACCTGGCTGGGCTCATTCCCCAACACCAGGTCCAGTATGGCCCCTTCCTAAGTTGAACTATTTACATAGTATGTAAAATCCTCCTGGGTGCTCCTTACAAATTCTGCTCTGTCTAAGCCTGTAACTTTAAGTGAATCCCCGTCAATGTTGGGAAAATTAAAATCTACCATCACCACCACCCTGTTGCTCCAACATCTTCCATAATCTGTTCACACATTTGACCGCTATCTCGTGCTCGCTGTTGGGAGGCCTGTAGTACAGCCCCAGCATTGTTGCTGCACCATTCCTGTTTCTGAGGTCTGCCCAAATTGCCCCACTGCCTTCCTTCAGCACAGCTGTGATATCCTCTCTGACCAGTAATGGAACTCCTCCACCCCTTTTATCTCCCTCTCAAATCCATCTGATACATCTGTATCCTGGGATATTTAGTTGCCAATCTTGCCTTTCCCTCAATCAAATCTCAGTAATAGCAATAACATCATACTACCAGGTACAAATCCAAGCCCTGAATTCCTCTGCCTTACCGACTACACTTCTTGCATTAAATCAAATGCACCTCAGACCACCTGTCCCTTTGTGTTCATCATTAACCTATTCTTACCCTTAGCCACACTGATTTCATTACCTAGTTCCTTACAGGCTTTAGTTACTCCCTCCTTACTGTCCACTAACCTCCTTATTTGGTTCCCATCCCTCTGCTACATTATTTTGGACCGTCCCCAAGAACGTGAGTAAAGGTTCCCTGGAGGACATTGGTTCCAGTCCTGCCCAGGTGCAAACTGTCTGATTTGTAATAGTCCCACCTCCCCCTGAACCAGTCCCAATGTCCCAAAAATCTGAACCCCCCCCCCTCACTGCGCCATCTCTCAAGCCACTCCTTCATCCTGCCTATTCTTCCATATCTATTCTAACTAGTCCACGACACTGTTTGCAATCCTGAGATTACTACCTCTGAGGTCCTTATTTTTAATGTGGCTCCTAACTCCCTAAATTCTGCATTTTGGACCTCATCCTGTTTATTACGTATATCATTGCTGCCTACATGCACCATCACAGCTAGCTGTTCACCCTCCCCCTTCAGAGCTATTCAGGAGACTTGTTTTTGACCACAGAACCACCTATCTATTCCCCTTACAAAGTCCAAATAAACCACATCCGCTGGCTCCCCCTTATCAATTCCACTCACTACATCCTCAAACAAGTCCAGTCGATTTGTTAAGCATGATTTTTCTTTTGACAATCCATGCTGACTCTGTCCGATTCTGTCACTGTTACGCTATAAAATATTTTATAATGAATTTGAGCTTTTTCTCCACTACAGATGTCCGGATTATTGGTCTAAAATTCCCTAAAGTTAATGCTCAATGTTTCCCTTCATGGTAAAGTAATGGCGACACAGAAAACCACTGAGTGACCACTAGGACAGGATCCATAACACAGGAGGATCAGAAAGCTGAACTGTAGCTATTTTAATGCAAGGAGCTTGATCAGTAATGTGGTTGAACTGACGGCATTGAAGAGCACTTGGGAATATAGAGTTATCGAGATATAGAGATGTACAGCATGAAAACAAACCTTTTAGTCCAACCTGTCCATGCCGACCAGATGTCCCAACCCAATCTAGTCCCACCTGCCAGCACCCGGCCCACATCGCTCCAAACCCTTTTTATTCATGTGTGCATCCAAATGCCTTTTAACTGTTGCAATTGTACGAGCCTCAACCACTTCTTCTCACAGCTCATTCCATATACGTACCACCCTTTGCGTGAACAAGTTGCCCCTCACGTCTCTTTTATATCTTTCCCCTCTCATCCTAAACCTATGCCCTCTCGTTCTGGACTCCCAAACCCCAGGGAAAATACTTTATCTATTTATCTTATCTATGCCCCTCATAATTTTGAAAACCTCTATAAGGTCCCCCACAGCCTCCGACGCTTCAGGGAAAACAGTCCCAGCCTTTTCAGCCTCTCCCTTAAGCTCAAATCCTCCAACCCTGGCAACATCCTAGTAAATCTTTTTTGAACACTTTCATGTTTCACAACATCTTTCCGATAGGAAGGAGACCAGAATATTTCAATAGTGGCCTAACCAATGTCATATACAGCCGCAACATGACCTCCCAACTACTGTACTTGAGACTCTGACCAATAAAGGAAAGCATAGCAAACACCTTCTTCACTATCCTATCTACCTGTGACTCCACTTTCGAGGAGCTATGAATCTTCACTCCAAGGTCTCTTTGTTCAGCAACACTCTCTAGGGCCTTAAGATTTAGTGTATAAGGCCTGGTAATGTTTGCTTTCCCAAAATGCAGCACCTCGCATTTATCTGAACAAAACTCCATCTGCCACTTCTGAGCCCATTGGCCCATCTGATCAAGGTCCTGTTGTAATCTGAGGTAACCTTCTTTGCTTAAAATAAATCCCTGAAGAAGGACTTATGCCCGAAACGTCGATTCTCGTGCTCCTTTAATGCTTCCTGACCTACTGCGCTTTTCCAGCAACACATTTTAAAGCTCTTCTCTCCAGCATCTGCAGTCCTCACTTTCTCCTCACCTTTTTTGCTGACCACTACACCTCCAGTTTTGGTATCATCTGCAAACTTACTAACCATACCTCTTATGCTATTTCATTTGTTGTTGCATTGTCTTTTTGGAATGTCATATTGTTGCAATTGCTGAGACATGATTGAACAAAGATAGGACTGGCCGCTCAACATTCCAGGGTAGCGAAGTCTCAGGTGGGATAGACAGGGTGCAAGAGAGGTGGGTGTGTTGCATTATTGATAAAGGAAACCATGACTGCAGTATTGCTACTGAAGGAGCATTTCTTGGAAGGGTCTTCAACTAATGCCATATGGGTAGAGCTAGACAAAAGGACAATCACTTTGCTGGGATTATACTACAGGCTCTCCAAAAGTCAGATGGAGAGAGAGGAGCAGGTATGTCGGCAAATCACAGAGAGGTGTGAGAGGAATAGGATTATATTAGCAGGAATTTCAACTTCTCTAACATAAACTTTATGTTTGACTTCATGTGGTTGGAATTTTTGAAGTCCAACCAGGAGAACATTTGGTGCCAGTACGTAGATAGTCCCACTAGACATGGTCAGTGCTGGGCTCAGTCTGAGGTAATGTCAAATTGTTGAAGAGTCAATGGGTGAGCATTTTGGAGCTAGTGAACAGAACTCCATACGTTTCCTAATTATTATAGAAAGGAATAAGGGTAGCGCAGAAGTTGTGTCTAAAGTGAGGCAAGGCCAATTTCAATTTCATCAGACAGAATATGACAAATACAGACTGGGAGCAATTACTTGGAGTTCAGTCGACATTTTGAAAGTGGGGATCTTTTTAATGTAGTTCAGGGCCAGCTCAGAAAGAAAGGCAAGGACTGCAGCTCCTGGGATCCTGGATGTCAAGGGACATGGATAGTTTGAGAAAGGAAATGGAGGAAGCATATGCCAGTACAGAGCATCAAAAAGAGGGGAGGCCCGAAAGGAGGAGAGAAAGTGTGGGGAGGTGCTTAAAAATAGGAGGACAAAGTGGAGACAGAAAATATCTTTGTCAACCTGATCCCCTCACCCCAGAATACTTCGGAAAGTGGCGCGAGGAAGAATAGATGCACTTGTCGTCATCTTTCAGAATTCTAGACTCAGGAGCAGTTCCTATGAACTGAAAAGTGGTAAACATAACCCCACTATTTAAGAAGGAAGACAGGGAGAACACAGTGGGGTTTGTCGACCGGTTAGCGTGACATCAGTAGTGGGGGAAATACTGGAGTCCATTATAAAAGATGGGCAGCAAATTTCGTTGTAACCTATACATTATGAACCGGCACTCTTGACAAACCGGCAAAAGTTATATCCCTCAAATGCCGGAAAGTTTATTAATATATCATTCTATACAATTATTATTCATTTATAATTTATTAACTTTGTGTAAATATAATTGTTTTTCAATTAAATATCCACATGAAATAACAACAGTTGATTCATTTTCGAGTCGATTTCTCCTCAAACACAGTGACCTGCCGCGATGCCCGGGTAATCAGTTGAGAGTGTGAGTGAGAAGGATATGGGGAGAAAGTGGGCTATTCGAGACACAAAGCATTGCTGAGCACAATCATCATCTAGTAGTCTGCTGGGTGTAGCTTGTCTGGAGCTGAACAAGAAAGAAAGAGTCATTTTGCTGAACAAGAAAGTTTGCAATTAAAGATGCCCCAAGTTAAGTACATAAGTCACATACTGAGAGGAAAAGGATTTGACTGGATTCTGGAAAGGTAGGAGCGGTGGCAGTGATGTGGTGACTGACAGATGTGAAAACAGTGGAAGGGTTTGTTGGATTCATCAAATATGAAGTGCCAATTTCTAATTAGAGGGACAATCATGATGCTAACCAACTATTCCCATCCCAACTGCTGGTATTATTGGATAACACAGATCTCAGTCTGCAACACAAACAGAAACTGCTGAAGAAATGCAGTTGGTCTGCAGCATCTATGGAGCATAAGTACGGAATGCTGATGATTTAGATTGAATAATAAGACCTCAGTACACAACAGAAATGAAGATAAAATAAAACATACTGACAGAAAACACAATTTCAATAGATTTCAAAACATGGCAAAATAAAATCCTTTCTATTCTAACATTATTGCTTTATTGTACTTAAATAACAGGGAGAAGGGGTTCATTTCTCGAACGCGTCTTTAGGTTTAACTTAACTGTATTTTTCATTTCATTGTCTTGGAAGTTTGATTGCCTTTACCTTGATTAATACTTCACTGGCCACAGGTGAGGTGCCAGACTGGAGGGTTGTCAATGTGGTTCCTTTGTTCAAGAAGGGCAGCAGGGATAGGCCAGGCAATTCCAGACCAGTTATTCCGATGTCAGTGTTAGGGAAATTATTAGAAAAAATCGTGAAGTACAGGATTAAGCAATACTTGGAGAGGGAGGGATGCCAGTATTGATTTGTTTGACAAAGGCCTCACATGGAAGGCTGGTCCAGATGGTCAGAGCCCATGGGATCCAAGGCAAGTTGACAAGTTGATGGTGAAGGGTTGTCTTAGTCATTGGAAGCCTGTGACCAGTGGTGTATGACAGGAATTGGGGCTGCTCCCTTTCTGTTTGTAATGTACCTTAATGAATTGACTGTGATTGTATAATTAGAAATTTTTCAGATGCCACATAAAGTGGTGTTGTTGTTGTTAATGGTTTTATTTTTATTTTATTGTTACATGGACTCAAGTACAAAAGTATTGGAGTACAGTGAAAAGTATGTGATGTCACTTTGTAAGGATCCATCTTAGGTACAAGGAACAAGGTTCAGAATCTTAAGAAGAAGTTAGAAAGAAAGAATAAATTTAAAAGTTACACGTTACAGACTTCTTGACCTTTTTAGTTTTAAGAAGAAAATAAAGAAAAAAATCTGGAAGTTCAATCATTACAGTCTTTCTTAAGTGCTTAGCAACCGTGGGATCATACTTTGAGTCATCACTTTGAGACCGGAAGGCAAACTGAGGCTGTGCTGGGCCGAAAGACCACCTTATACAGCAAAAGACCACCCTATGGCCCAAGAGACAACCACGCTGGGCCACTGAGAGATCACCATGCTAGGCCGAGAGTCCATTACGCTGGAGTGACAGTTGAGCATACTGAGCCGAGAGGCCACCACATTAAACTGAGAGGCCAACATACCAGACCGAGAGTTCCCCTCACCGAGCTGGAAGGTCTCTCTGCCAGGTCAGGACTCTGCCACACCAAGTCAAGAGGCCGCAACACTGGGGCTGCACTTGTTAGAGGCCTGGTGAGTGGGGCTGGGAGTCCGTGGCTGGGAGAGAAAAGAAGAGAGAACGACAAAAGTAAAACACAAAAGAAAATAAAAACCAGTGGAAGAAAAAGCAGAAAAGGAAACAGACGGAGCAGATGAATTTAATCTGAAAAGTCCTACTCTGCTGCCATCTTGGATTACTGGGTCTCAGGCTACAGTCTGATATTGATCAGCTGGTAATTGGGCAGAACAATTGCACATAGAATTTAATCCTGACAAGTGTAAGGTGATCCAATTTGGGAGGTCTAATAAGGGAAGGATATACACAATGAAAGGTATGTGCCTTGAGTGTCCTTATGCATGAATCACAGAGGGTTGGTCTGCAGGTACAACAAGCAACTAGGAAGGCAAATGGAATTTTGTCCTTCATTGCTGAAGGGATTGAGTTTAAAAAGCAGAGGTTATGTTGCAGCTGTACAGGATGCTGGTGAGGTCACACCTGGAGTACTTTGTGCAGTTTTGGTCTCCTTTCTTGAGAAAGGATGTACTGGCACAAGAAGGGGTGCAGAGTAGTTTGATTCCAGGTTTGAGGGGGTTGGCTTATGAGGAGAGACTGAGTAGACTGGCATTGGAACTGAGAAGAATGAGGGGGATATTATAGAAACATATAAAATTATGAAGAGAATAGATAAGATAGAAGTAGAGAGGATATTTCCACTGGCAGGTGAAACTTGGACAAGAGGGCATCGCCTCAAAATTAAGGGGAGCACATTTAGGATTGAATTGAGAAGGAACTTCTTCACCCAGAGGGTCATAAATCTATGAAATGCCTTGCCCAGTGAAGTAGTTGACGCTACTTCAGTAAACATTTTTAAACATTTAAAGGAATTAAGAGATAAGATGAGAGCGCAGGTGAGTGGAGTTGAGTCCAGGACAAGATCAACCATGATCTTATTGCACAGTGGAGCAGACTCAAAGAGCCAGACGGCCTACTCCTGCTCCTAGTTCTTCTGTTCTTATGTTCGTTCTTTTGTTCCTTGGGAGTAGTGAGGAACAAAGGGACCTTGGTGTACAAGTCCATCAATCCCGGAAGGTATCAGCGCAACCAGACAGGGTGGTTAAGAATGCACATGGGATGCTTGCCATCACTAGCCAGGGTGTAGAATATAGGAGTAAGGAAGTCTTGTTGTTATTTTACAGAGAATTGGTTAGGCCATATCTGGAACACTGTGTACAGTTCTGGTCATGACACTGTTGGAACAACATGATTGGACTGGAGAGGATGTAGAGGAGATTCACCAGGATGTTGCTAGGGATGGAAAGTGATTGTTATGAGGAGAGAGACCGGATCAACTGGGTTTGTTTCCTCTGGACCAGAGGAAGCATGGCGGGGGTGGGGGTGGGTGGCGTGGTGGAAGGGGGTGGTGAATCTGATTAAGGTATACAAAATTCTGAGAGACACAGACAAAGT
Source organism: Chiloscyllium punctatum (assembly GCF_047496795.1). Taxonomy (NCBI): domain Eukaryota; kingdom Metazoa; phylum Chordata; class Chondrichthyes; order Orectolobiformes; family Hemiscylliidae; genus Chiloscyllium; species Chiloscyllium punctatum. The sequence goes on along the minus strand of NC_092745.1, from coordinate 1,413,290 downwards.
CAATCGTGATCATCTTTTCCCCACGGCAAACATGTCCATGACCGGAGGGAATAAGTTTAATGTGATGAAAAGGTGGTCTAGAGGGGAATTGAGGATTGTTTTCTTTCCGCAGAGGGTTGCAGAAATATAGAATGTGTTGCCTGAGAAGGTGGTGGAGGCAGCTCCTCTCACAATATTTAAGACACATCCAGACCAGCACATAAAATGCCAGGACATGGAAGGCTATGGACAAAGTGCAGGCAAATGGGATTAGTGCAGTTTGGTGTTCACTGATCAGCATTGACATGATGGGCAGAAGGGCCTGTTTGTTTGCTGTATGACTCTATGATTATGAAGAGAAGGAAGTGGAGGCACTTTTGATGTCTTTTGAGAAGATATTTAAACAAGTGAGGCGAGGAAAAACAATGGAGCTTGCCCATGCAAAATGAACTTGGGAAGCACAAAACGTTTCTATATCCCTGCCAGAGGAACATTCTCAGATTCACGAGGAAGTTAAAAGGTGAAAAGCACATATGCATTGATCCCAGAAACATACTGACAGATGTTTCAGAACATACCAAAACAGTCTCCATAAACTTCTACTGATTTTGAGAGAATTCAACAAAATAATGTTGACAGGTGGATAAGACCATTAAAGGCTGAGAATACTTACCATGCTGTCAGAGAAATTATTCTTTGAGAAGGATTTAAAACTTCCTTCCCTTCTAGAAACAGAATTCATGTAGAAGACTGAAGAGGAACAACAGTAAAACAAGCAGCTAAAATGGCTAATGGTTATAGACTTCATTAAAGCCAAAACCCTGCAGATGCTGGAATCCAAAGTAGACAAACAGGAGGCTGGAAGAGCACAACAAGCCAAGCAGCATCAGGAGGTGGAGAAGTCACCTGATGGGAGACTGATCCAGAAACCTTATTCCCATCAGGCCCAGAAATGGGAGTAAATTAAAAATTGGGAGAGTGTGTGGAAGGCAGGTAGCCAGGGGAGAGAATGGACAGTAGGGTACAGCCCGAGGACTCCTCCTCAGACTAACGAAGAAATTGCTGACGGTGGAAGTGATGCTCAGAAACTGAATGTTTCTCTGGGAATAAGGTGGGCCATGTGCGTATGGAATGTTGAAAACTGTGAGGTAGACCCATGGGATTTATGGGAGTTAATAAAATTGAGTCAGAGGAGGGAACACAAACAGATAGTCACATGGAGCAGGTTGTAGCTGTAACTATAACAAAAAGGATGGAGGTGAATTCTGTCATTAGTAAAGGAAGTTGGAAGGTAGATGAGAGGTGGACACGACTTTTATCAAAAGGAATGGTGATTCCTTTTTCTTCAGCTAAACCCAGAACCAAACTGAGAGATACAGGAGCAACACAATCACTTTTACTGGAGAAAGAATTGATTTTCCCTCCACAGAGCTCGATGGGAGCTAAGGTATTAATCAATGGGATTGGTGGAGAATATATTCCACTTCTACTATATAAAGTACAACTGGAATGTGATTTGTTATCAGAAGTAATTGACGGAGTGGGGAAAACATTCCCTGTTGAAGGAGTTGATTTCCTTCTGGAGAATGACTTGCCAGGACTAAAGGCAGTAGCTTCCGCAATAATTACAGAATGTCCAAAGGAGAGCCAAGAAACAGAACAATGACAGGAACAGGTTCCTGGTCTCTCTCTCCTTCGTGTGAGGTAACCAGGGCAATGGTTAAACAAAATCCACCAATAAGGGTTGATGTGACACCATAGCAAGTGAAAGGATCGCTGAAACTTTCCAAAAGTGTGAAGATAATCCAGCTGGAGTGTTTGCTATGATGACACTAATTACAGCAGATCCAAAAAGCAGATCCTGAGTGAAATAAATGAGCACAGTCAGCTCATACTGAGGTCGAGGCTGGAGGGGTTTCAGAGGGTTATTACCTTCAGAATGGAGCGCTGATGAGGAAGTGGAGATGCCCCCCTCATGGACTCCCAGATGAAGAATGGTCAGTTAGACATTGGCTAGTGGTACCACCCAGCTATCATCGGGAGATATTGTGAGGAGCACATCAGAGTTCCATGACAGGACCATAGGGATTTGGAAAACACAGACATCTAGAATCAGGTGTTTTATTGAGCCAAAAGTATATAAAGATGCGGCGCAGTTTTATAAATGCATCATACTTGAACTCATCTTTTCCAATCTGCCCACTGCAGATGCATCTGTCCATGACAGTATCAGTAAGAGTGACCACCGCACAGTCCTTGTGAAGACCAACACCCACCTTCACATTGAGAATAGCCTCCATCGTGTTGTGTGGCACTATCAACGTGCTAACTGGGACAGACTTACAACCGATCTCACAACTCATGACTGGGCATCCATGAAGCACTGTGGGCCATCAACAGCAGCAGAATTGTGCGTCAGCCCCGACTCGACCATTATCATCAAACCAGGGGATCAACACTGGTTCAATGGAGAATTCAGGAGGGCATACCAGGAGCAGCACCAGTCATTCACCAAGATGAGGTATTTACCTGGTGAAGCCACCAAACAGGATTACTTGCATGCCAAGCAGCACAAGCAGCAAGTGATAGACAGTATTAGACAACCCACAACCAATGGATCAGGTCTAAGCTCTGCAGTCCTGTCACGTCCAGTCATGAGTGCTGGTGGATGATTAACCATCTCACTAGATGAGCAGGCTCCAAAAATATCCCTATCCTCAATGATGGAAGAGTCCAAGACATCAGGGCAAAAGATAAGGCTGAAGCTTTTGAAGAAATCCTCAGCCACAAGTCCTGAGTGGCTGATCCATCTTGGCATCCTCCAGTGGTCCTCAGCATTAAAGACAACCATCTTCAGTCAATTTGATTCACTCCACGTGTTATCAAGAAATGGGTGGAGGCACTGGGTACTGCCATGGCTATGGGCCCTGACAACATTCTGGTAATAATACTGAAGAGTTGTGCTCCAGAACTTGCCACTTCCCTAGTCAAGTTGTTCCAGGAAAGTTATAACACTGGCATCTGCCCGACAATGTGGAAGATTGCCCAACTATGTCCTGTACATAAAAAGCAGGACAAATCCAAGCCAGCCAGTTACAATCCCATCAGTCTCCTCTCGATCATCAGGAAAGTGATGAAATGTGTCATCAACAGTGCTATCAATCAGCACCTGCTCAGCAATAACCTGCTCAAGTGATGCCCAGTTTGGGTTCCACCAGGGTCACTCAGCTCCTGGCTTTATTATAGATTAGTTCAAACATGGACAAAAGAGTTGAATTAGGGATGAGCAATAAATGCTGGCCTTGGGCAACTGGGGATAAGCAACAAATGCTGACCAGCTGGTGATGCTCACATTAGACAAAATGAATACTTTAAAAAGAAACTTGTCAAATTATAGGTAAATCTCAACATGTGATTGAACCAGCATTCTTAATTCCTCTCCCAGTTTTTGAGGAACCATTCAGTCGTGTACAGGTGTGTCAAGTAGTGAGTATAATGGAGGAGGGGATGAGAAAAGGTGTGAGAGCCAAAGATAATTGGACAATTTCCAAAGTGAACTTCCTCCTATGAGGTGAATAAATTCAGTGATATGAGGGAATTCAGACACTGCATTTTTGTATCTGGAAGAAGATCAACAGAGGGACAGAGTGAGATTGCTCAGAGAATACAAAGAAGTTTGTCTGAGGAGTGGTTGGAGCCTGTATTCGGTCTGTACTCGATGGAGTTTGGAAGGATGAGGGGGAATCTCAGTGATACATACAGTATACTGAGAGGCCGGGATAGAGTAGACATGGAGAAGACGTTTCCACTTGGCAGAGAGACTGAGACCTGAGGGCGCAGCCTCAGAATGAAGGGACCATCCTTTGGAACTGAGATGAGGAGGAGATTTTACATCCAGAGAGTGGTTAATCTGTGGATTAATCATTGCCCCAGAATGCTGTGGAGGCCAAGTCATTGAGTGTATTTCAGACAGAGATAGATGGATTATTGATTAATAAAGGGATCAAGGGTAATGGAGAGAAGGCAGGAGAATGGGGTTGACAAACACATCAACTATGATCGAATGGCAGAGCATACGTGATGGGCTGAATGGCCTAACTCTGCCCTGATATATGGTCTTTCAAAGATACACTTAGGTGTCCCAGATTAATTGAACATGATGTGGATGTAGTTTATTCAGACCCAATAAAACAAAACCCATTTTGATTAAAACCAGAGGAACAACTCAAAATAACAAATGAAGCTCAATACTTTTTTTTATGATTACTTAGATTAGATTACTTACAATGTGGAAACAGGCCCTTCGGCCCAACAAGTCCACACCGCCCCGCCGAAGCGCAACCCACCCATACCCCTGCATTTACCCCTTACCTAACACTACGGGCAATTTTAGCATGGCCAATTCACCTGACCTGCACATCTTTGGACTGTGGGAGGAAACCGGAACACCTGGAGGAAACCCACGCAGACACGGGGAAGACGTGCAAACTCCACACAGCCTGAGGCGGGAATTGAACCCGGGTCTCTGGCGCTGTGAGGCAGCAGTGGTAACCACTGTGCCACCATGCTGCCCAATTGATTGAACTGTCAGAGTAATTAGAGTTCTCTTGTGTAGGATTGAGCAAAAGACACTATCATCTAAAACCCTGGATTTTTTGCAAAAAATGGCTGCCTGGAACTTTTCTTCCGCCTGGAATTCCAGTTCACACCTCAACTCTGAAAGGGACACCAACCAGAACACATTCTCTTGGCTGAAACTAACTTTTACAACCTCGGCCTACGAACACACATTACCAACAAGCAGCTTTAGAACCAAGAACCACAGAGGCCGAACAGAGAAGCTGAATCCAGACACCAAACCAAGAGCATCATTGTAACAAAGGACACCCGAGAGCGGGAACACCAACCAAACGCTATCTGAACAAGACCTTCCAGACACAGGCCTGTTCTGAGCCAAGAGAACCAACGGTGAGAACCTCAGCAACAGGACACATTTTAAACCTGTACTTTCCTCAGTGGTGAGCTGAAAATCCTGAGACCCGAAGAACTCTGAGCTCGCAGGGAGGGGATGGTGGGTAGTGACAGTGCATTCGGACAACAAGGCTAGGTAGCCTGAATAAAGTTTCTGTGATTAAAACTGCTTCGCTTGTAATTGTAGAAAGTGAGGACTGCATATACATCAGAGATCCGAGTTGGAAAGTGTGGCACTGGAAAAGCACAGCAGGTCTGACAAACAGGAGAAATGACTTTTTGGGCATAAGCCCTTCATCAGGGATGTGGTGAGGGGGACAGTGGAGGACACAGAATGTTTTGGAGAACGTCTCTGGGACACACGCATCAAATAACCCCACTGCCCTGTGACCGGCCACTTCAACTCTCAGTCTCACTCTGCCAAAGACATGCAAAGACATGCTGGACCTCCTCCACTGCCAAATCCAATCTATCCAATGAATGGAGGAAGAATGACTTATCTTTTGCCTTGGGACCCTTTAATCACATGGTATCAACATCGACCTCACCAGTCTCCTCATCTCACCTTCCTCCACCTCAACCCACATCCAACCCTCCAATCAGCCTTCCCACCTATCCACTCCACCCTCCCCTCTATCACTATCACCTCTAACCTGTATCTGCCTATCGCCTTCCAAGCTACCTTCCCTCCATCCCCACCCCCACCCTCCTATTTGTCTCTCAGCCCCCTTCCCACAGCCTCAACATTCCTGATGAAGGGCTGATGCCCAAAACATCAATTCTCATTTTCCTCAAATGCTGCCTGACCTGCTGTGCTTTTCCAGCACCACACTTTTTATCTCAAACTTCTAATAGTGTTTAACCAGTGTTTAATTTTACCCTGTATTTAATTACCATCCTGTGTGTAAATTAGTAACACTTCTTCAAATGTTTACTTTGACAGTATATTTCATTATTGTCGTCAATATCACTGATCGTGTTAATTTCACTGTTTATTACATTTGCATTTGTTCTTGCATTATACTTATCTTTTCTATTGAATAAACACAGAGCTTCTTTTGTCCATGAACCTGTTTCCTGCTTTCTTTATTTCACATATTTAAGTCAGTCTATTTGCAGAACTTGGGATCTGGGGATGATTCAAACCACCTAAAAATCAGCAAATTACTGATCACAAACGAGAGACGGTCCTCTGATTGAATTGTAAGAGTAATTGGAGTTCTCTTGTTTAGTCCCTCAGCCAGAGGTTTCAATTTGATTCTGTGTACACCATAGGAAAGTGAATGTAGTCACAAAGATGGATTTGTATCCTATTGCCAGGTCAGAAGATTGCATTGAAATGTTGGGTAGTGCGTCATTCCGATCGAAAATTGATTTGATGACAGTATATTTACAAGTACCGCTGACAAGAGCCAAGGAAATTTCCGCCTTTGCTGCATTCTGGATCTTTGACAACAAAGGAAAACTCAAATACGTTTGAAACATGTTGGGAAGACAGGGAATAGGCTGAGGGCAGAACAGAAGAAAAGTAGTTGTATTCGGAAAATGGTTTTGGAAAATTTATGGGATTAAAGTTTGATAAATCCGCAGGGACCAATAACCTACATTTCAGATTACTTCAGGAATTGCCCAAAAAGTTTGGAAACATTAGTGTTCAAGAGTATATAGATTCTGGAACAGTTCCCAGTGACTGGAGAGTTCCGAATGTAATATCACTATTGAAAATGGGAGGGAGAGAGAAAACTGGGCATCTTCGACCAGTCAGCCTGACGTTGCTATTGGGGAAAATATTCAAGTCCGTTGTGAAAGATTTAATCACTGAACGCATGGAAAATGGTGACAGGGTGAGACAGAGTCAACATGGTTTGTGAAATGGAAATCATGGTTGACAAATTGACTGGAATTGTTCGAGGATGTAATGAGCGGATTTGACAAGGGGGAGCCAATGGATGTGGTTTATCTGAAACATTCAGAAGGTTTTATTAAGTCCCACAGTAGAAATTAGCGTATGAAAGGAAGACTCATGGGACTGGGGGCAGTGTACTGACATGGATAGAGAATTGGTTGGCAGGCAAGAAACAAAGAGTAAAAGAAAAACAGGCCTTTTTCTGAAAGGGTACCACAGGCCTGGATCCAGCTATTCACAACATTTGTTCATGGTTTAGATGAAGGAGCTTAAGAGTAATATCTCCAAGTTTGCAGATGACACAAAGCTGGGTGGGAGGGGGAGCTGTGAAGAAGATGCAGAGATGCCTGTGTCCATGTATACCAGTCACTGAAAGTCAGCGTGCAGGTTCAGCAGGCATTGCAGAAGGTAAATGATATGTTACCTTTATAGTGAGAGGATTTGAGTCCAGGATCAGGGATGTCTTGCTGTAATTGTATGGGCCTTAGTGAGACCACACCTGAAATATTCAAACCAAAACTGGTTCAGTTACAGGAGACAGTGGGTGGAGGCAGAAAGTTGTTTGTGTGACTGGGCCCAGTGTGCGGTGTGATACCACAGGGATCAGTGCTGTTGTTGTTCAGGATGTATTGAAACTAGGAAAAAGACAATGTGAGAGGTGAGGGGTGGGGGTGAGTGGATGATGACTGAGTTTGTAGATGACACGAGGTTTGGCAGATGGTTGACTTTGAGGAAGAAGGTCTTAGGTTACAGGAGGCTCTAACTGGATTGGTCAGATGGGCAGATCAGAGCCAGATGGAACTATCCCCTGAAAAATGTGAGGTGATGAACTTTGGAAGATGTAAAAGGTAAATAAAGTATTTATGAAGGTAGACAGAACACTTGCCTATATCATTTCAGGTACAGATGGGAAGACCAGGTCAGATATGTGGAGCTATACAGAACTTTGGTTAGGCCACAGCTGGAGTACTGTGTGCAGTTATGGTCACCACGCGATCGGAAGGATGGGATTGTACTGGAGGGAGTGCAGAGGATAGTCAACAGGATGTTGTTTGGAATGAAGCATTTCAGCGATGAAGAGAGGCTGGATAAACTTGGGTTGTTTTCTTTGAAGCAGAGAAGGTTGAAGAGGTATGAGGGAAATGGACAGAATGAATAGAAAGCAGTTGTACCCCTTACTCAGAGTTGGCACACATTCAATGTGAAAGACAGGAGCTTCAGCGGGGTTTTGAAGAGGAGATTTTCACCCAGAGGGTGATGGGGGTCTGGTTTGCACTGTCTGGGCTGGTAGTTGTGGTGACCTTTTAAATGTACTTGGATGAACCCTTGAAATATCATAACATTTAAAGGTATGACCCTTGTGTTGAAAAGTTGGATGATTGCACGTTTAGTGTGGTTTGACTGATACATGTACAATGGGCCGAAGGGCCTCTTCTGTACTGTGTGATTTTATGATTGATTTGTGTGCAGTTTTGGTCTCCTTATCTGAGGAAGGATGTTCTGGCTGTGGGGGCTGGGCAGTGATGGTTTACCAGACTGATTCCTGGGATGACAGCACTTAGATCTGATGAGAAACTGGATCAGTTCAGATTACATTCACTGGAGGTTAGAAGCTTGAGGGAAGTCACACTGAAAACTCTAAAATCCTAACGGGACAAGTCAGTATGTTCCTGATAACGAGGGAGTCCAGAATCAAGTATTCAAGTTTAAGGATACGGGAAAGGACATTTAGGGCTGAGATGGAGAGAAATGTTTTCATTCTACAGGAAGCCTGCAGGAGTTTCTGTCACTGAAAGCAGTTCAGCTCAAACCACTGAATGTTTTCCAGAAAGGACACGATACAGTTCTCAGAATGAAAGGGATCAAAGGTTATGGGGAGGAAGCAGGAACAGGCAACTGAGTTGGATGCTCAGCCATGATCATATTGAATGGCAGAAAAGGCTCGAAGGGCTGAATGGCCTATTCCTGCTCCGACTTTCACTGTTTGAGAGACTGTTCATCAACGGGGAAACATATTGAATAAGAGAAAAACATTTGCCTTGAGTTAGGAATTAGATTGGAGATAGGAGACAGAGTGAGGCAATAATGTGTCCTCCAATGAGCAAGAGATGAATAATGGTGTGCCCAGGGATCCATCCTGGGACATTAGCATTTCACAATATTTCTCAATGACTTGGATGAAGGAGTAGAGAGCCATTTCTCCAAGATTGCTGACCACCCTGAGTGAGGCTGCTAGGACAAGGTCACAGAGATGGGGAGGGTGGATGGACAAGGAGGGACATCAGAACAAGGACGAGAATTTGTAAATCGAGGTGTTGTTGGACCGGGAGCCAGTGTACGTCAGTGAGGACAGTGGGGGATAGAGATGGGATTTGTTGCGAGCTCGGGTTCGACCAGCAGAGTTTGGGATGAGGTGAAGTTTATAGAGGGCAGTGGCTGTGATGTGGACCAGGACATTAGTATGATCACGTTTGGAGTCCCAAACAAATGACAAAGATTTTCAGTGAGTGATCTCTGTGATGGAGAGGATTTGGGGCTCAGATCAGCCTCAAAGATGAGGCCAAGATTGTAAGGAATCTGGTACTAAATAAAAGCTGAAAAAACTGCAGATGCTGCAAATGAGGAACAAAAACAGAAATTGCAGGAAAAGCTCAGCATGTCTGGCACCATCTGTGGAGAGAAAGCAGAGTTAACATTTTGGGACAAGTGAATCTTCTCAGAACTGTTCTGAAGAAGGGTCATTTGACACAAAAGGTTAACTCTGATTTCTTACCCCAGATGTGACCTGATCTGCTGAGGTATTCTGTTTTTGTAAAGAGTCTGATTGAGCAGCAGACAGTGCTCAGGGAGAGGGATGGAGTTTGTACCAGGAGCTGAAGAGGATGACTTTGATCTTCCCAATGTGTTTCACAGTGAGCCTGGCTCCTCAGTCCTGACTGCTCTGAGCTGCTGTGATTGTCACTGATCGGACACTTATTAATAGAGATTCTGACCACAGCAGAAAGCCCCAGTGTAAAAAATAACTGCAAAGACTGTCAGATCGCAAGGTTGAAACTTCACCAAAAGAGGAAGTGAAAGGAGCTCGGAGCAGCTGGACATTTGTTACTGAGATGGGGAAAAACTGTGAACCATCTGCACTCTCTGGAATCTGACAGTACATAAGAACATTAAAACTAGGAGCAGGAGCAGGCTCTCTGGCCCCTCGGTCTGCTCTGCCATTCAGTAAGATCATGGCTGATCTTTTCATGGCCTCAGCTCCCCCTTACCCACCTTTTCACCAAAACCCTTGATTCATTTCCTGTTCAAAAAATTACCTGCCTTAGCTTGAAAAACATTTACTGAGGAAACCGCAACCACTTCACTGGGCGGGGAACTCCATCGATTCACAACCCTCTGGGTGAAGAAGTTCCTTCTCAATTCAGTCTAAATCTGCTCCCCCTCGCCCACGAGGAGGCCATTCAGCCCAACGTGTCTGTGAGTGATCCAATTAGTCCCACTGCCCCCCTCTCTCCCCATAACACAGCAAATCTTTCCTTTTCAGCTCGATCTCCAGTTGCCTCTTGTAGACTTGGGTCCACAGCAGAGACTGCCCCGAATCTGGGCTCCAAACTGGCACCTCATTCATTCATTGGGAGGCAAACTGCCTGGGCTGGGAAATGGAGCTCAGAACCCTGAACATTCTCTCTCCCCTCCTGATGCTGAGGTTTAGTTCTGTGGAGCTGTACAATATATTCCTACCATACACACTTTTCCATTCTTTGTGTAAAAGGCTCGAGCCTGCCAGCAGGATGTTCAACTACATGAGCCATCATCAATTTGACCAATTCTGACAACACCCACTCTGCTTAAACTTTCAACTAATTACTAATATCAAATCTGTCCATCTCCTCCTTGGTGTGAGACAGGGAAGGGGCCACTTCATTCCAGATAATTTGGAATTTATGGAGCACAGATGGAGTAAGCTGAGAGAGGACATCAGAATGATGGAGTTTGGAGGTGGGATGAGCAGGAATAAGAGGTTCTGTGGTCAAGGGGCTGATGCAGAGCAGAGAAGGACAATGTTGTGGAGTTTGAAATAAGAGACCTATGTGATGGAGAGGATGTGGAGTTTGAAGCTCCAATACTGAAGGGTCCAGTGGGAAAGAGGCCCAGGCTTATTGATGTCCATTGGACATTCCAGTGGGATGGAGGCCCATGTTTCCTGATCTCTGTTGGAGGTTCCAATTGAGTCCCATGGAATTGGAATGTTGACATTTCTTGCAGCAATTGGAATCTTCGTATTTAATATAAAAGGACTAGATTACAGAAATAAAGAAATATTGTTACAATTCTATGAGGTATTGGTGAGACCACATTTGAAGCATTGTGTCCAGTTGTGGTCTCCTTCCTTGGTGAAGGATATGATGGCACTGGACGCAATTCAGAGGATGTTCACCAGACTGATCCCTGGGATGAAAGGGCTATCATATGAGGAATGGTTGAATAGCTAGTTTTTGTACTCACTGGAATTCAGTCGTATGAAGGGAGAATCTGAGTGAAGTATATAAGATGCTAAAGGGGATTGATAGGGCAGGCATGGAACAGATGTTTCCTCTTGTGGGCCAGTCTTGAACAATAGGTCATAGATATAGATTGAGAGGAGGTATGTTTAAAACTGAGATGAAGAGCAGCTGCAGGTGGCACAGTGGTGAGCACTGCTGCCTCACAGTGCCTGGGACCCAGGTTCGATTCCACCCTCGGGCAACTGTATGGAGTTTGTACATTCTCCCCCTGTTCGTGTGAGTTTTGTCTGTGTGCTCTGATTTCCTCCCACATTCTAATGATGTCCACATTCGGGGGATTGGCCATGCTAATTTCGCCATAATGTTCAGGAAATTGTGGATGAGATTCATTCATCATGGGAAATGGAGGGTTACAGGGAAAGGGTTCCAGAATGGCTCTGGGTGGAATGCTCTTTGAAGGTTCGGTGTGGACTTGTTGGGTTGAATGGCCTGGTTCCATACTGTATGGAATCTGTTCCATTCCAACTACTTCTCTCAGAGGGTTGCGAATCTGTTGAAGTCAGTGCGCAACATCCACCCCCCAGCTCTCCCATCCCCCTCCCCACTCCCCCTCTTCCTCAAGTACAGTAGAGGCAGAATCAATCAACAGATTCAAGAAAGAAACAGATATTGTTCTGATGAAAAGCAGGATAGAGGGCAATTGGGAGCAGTCTGGAAAGTGGAGAGGAGGTTAAGATCAGCCACGATCATGTTAAATCGTAAACGGGCTTGAAGTGCTCAATTACCTATCCCCGCTCCTCATTCCGAAGTTCAATCTTGCGAAGGCAATGAGATCCTCCTTGTTTACTGGTCTGTATTGTAGGATCCAGTCACAAAGAGTCATATGTTTATTGGTCTGCATTGGAGGGTCCAATTTGAAGCTGGTCCATATTTACTGATCTGTACTGGAGAGTTCAAAGAAATGGAGGCCTTTCTCTCCTGGTTTCCATTGGAGGGTCCAGCAGGAATAAGGTCGATGTTAACTAGTCTCTGCTCGAGTATTCAGTGGGAAATAGACCTATTTTTACTGGTCTCCATTGGAGGTTCCAGTGGCAAAGAGGCCTATGTTTAATGGTCTCTACTGGAGAGATCAGTGGGAATAAATTCAATGCTTCTTGGTCTCCACTGGACAGTCCAGTGGGACATGAATACCATCGTGAGTGTGGGGCCCATTTTCGTTCTGTAGTAACTGTGTGATGGTCCAATCCTTACACCAGTAAAATTGGAGATTGACCATGAAGGAGAAGGTGAGGGGAAAGGATTGGAATATATTGTGAATGGACAGGATGGGTCAATGGGTCAGAGCCTGTCCTATCCTCCAACTCACACTGATGGCCTGAGGATCTCCTCTTTCTGCTGGGCTTTCATGGAATGAGATTTGTGTCCAAACCAGTCCCCAGTGAGTATAGGCCAACAGCACAGAATTGCCCTTCATTTGACAAGAATCTGACCGTCTTCCTGAGAGACGCCAAACCCTGTTCAATGTGGGAAATGGGGCTTTATTCCAGGAGTGGAAATACTCCTGGTGTCAAGGGTTAACATCCATTAGTGGGGTAGATTTGGAGGAGATTTACCCTGTATTTAACTTTTACCACTTGGGACATTGTTAGGAAGGCAGAGAGAGGGAGAGGGAGTGAGTGAGCGGGAGAGAGAGAGAGATTGTTGGCGAGAGAAACATAGAAGGACAGGGTGTTAAAGTGAGAGAGAGCGGGATAAAGAGTCTCAGGCAGTGTAAGATGAGTAAAAGGGGGAGAGAGAGAGGTAGAGAGAGGCAGAGATCGTGGGGTTGAAGAATAGAGATAGAGCGAGATAGAGTGTGAGACAGTGTGACTTAGAGAGAGGGGACAGAGAGAGAGAGAGAGAGTGAGAGAGAGACAGAGTAGATGTGAGACAAAGAGTAAAGGCAATCCAGTGAAAGAGAGAGACAGACATGCAGACAGGTCCCGGTCACCATATTATGAGAAGGACGTGACTGTACTCAAGAGGGTGCAAAGATTTCCCAGGAGGGTGTGAGCTATGAGGAAGGGTTGGAAAGACCGGGATTGTTTTTCTTGGAGCAGTGAAGGTTGAGAGGGAACCTGCTAAAGGGCAAAAAGATTATGAGGGGCAGGGATAGAGTGGACAGGAAGGCAACTTTTTCCATGAATAGAGGGATCAATATCCAGGGGCAGAGATTAGAGATCACACAAACATACAGAGATAGAAACAGAGAAGAGGAGTAGGGTTAGGGTTAGGGTTAGAGTTAGGGTTAGGGTTAGGGTTAGGGATTGGCCCTGAGAGTCTGCTCTGTTATTCAATATGACCATGGCTGATCCTCTCCCTCAATGCCAAGCTGGGATTGATGTTGCTAGAGCATTGATGACCAGTACAGACTTATTAAATGCTGTTCATGTCATTGAATTTCTGATTGAGAGAGAGAGACAGAAGATAGAGAGAGAGAGAGAGAGAGAGAGAGAGAGAGAGAGAGAGAGAGAGAGAGAGAGAGAGAGAGAGAGAGAGACCGCAAGTGTACATTGTGAGATTGAGTGAGAGAGGGCGAGGCATTTAATTGCTGGAATAAGGGAAAGATATAAATGGTTATATAATTGGGAGAGGACAGAGTCGGAGACGGAAATAGAAAAGAGCGGAAAGTCAACGAATAACAGGAATATATACAAGAGAAAGAGAAAAAAGGGAAAAGGGAGAAAGGAAGTATGAAAAGGAAGAACGAGACAGAGAGAGAGAGAGAGAGAGAAGAGGAAGTGTGAGGGGCTGATGTGGCTCTTTCTGCCTGATGCCATTTACATACTGAGGAACACCCAGTCAGACTCTCACAGACTGCAGCTTTATAAAGCAGAGCCCAGTGACGGGAGAGTTTATCAGGAACCAGGCACAGGGACAGGAGCACACACCATGATCTCACACATCCAGCTGATCTGGCCCCTGGCATTCTGTGTCGCAGGTACAAATCTCTCTCCTTCCACTTTGAATCTTTAGCTGCTCTCCATTTCACTCCAATTCCACTGACTTGTGATTGAAGGGAAAATGTTGAAACCAGAGGAATTTTCAGGGTCTCTGACAATCTCTCATTTGACAGGCTCTTTCTGTGACAGTTCTGACTTCACTGTGTTTCTCTCTGACACATTAGGTATCAGTGGGGACATCACCATGACCCAGTCTCCCCCGGTGCTGTCAGTGGGACTGGGCCAGACTGCAACCATCACCTGTACGGCCAGTCAAGACATTAGCAGCTACCTTGCTTGGTACCAGCAGCAAGAAGGTCAGAAACCCTCTCTCCTGATCTATGATGCAACATCTCGATACACAGGAGTCTCTGACCGATTCACCGGCAGTGGATCAGGGACCAGTTACACCCTGACAATCAAGAATGTTCAGAATGAAGATGTCGCTGACTATTATTGTCAGAACAGCTACTATAGCAGCTCCACTCTACACAGTGATACAAAGCCATACAAAAACCTCAAGACACACAGCACCACCTCGTGCCCTGACACATGAATCAGTTATATAAAATGTATAATAATGGACACACAGTCTGAACTGACACGTCCACAATTAGATACAAATGAAACTGAACAAATTACCCCATGCTGAGATTGTCACTGTCCACTACACACTCCAGTCCCTGTGCTGTCCTCCACTCACTTGAAGGCCTTAAGTTTCCCTCTTACACTCCATGGCCACGCGTGAAGATCAGCTGCAAGATTTAATATCGAAAAATAAATTTCATAAAGCTCTCAAGCCCAGCTGGACACAGAGAGAGACAGAGACAGAAAGACACATGAATGAGGAAGAGACAGAGAGGGGCAGAAAGAAGTTCAGAGTGAACGAGAGACTGGGAGACAGGGAAAGGTTGATAGTGACGGGGGGAAGCAGACAGTAGATATTTTTGTACAGCCTATGCACTGGGAGCTCTCACTGTGGTACACGTTCGGTCCAGGAACCAAGCTCAGACTGAGTAAGTAAACTTCAATCCTCCGTTATTAACTCTGTCAATACTGAAATACACTTTCTAAAATAAAATTGCTGAATTGTTGAAGGTGTTAGTGGGGAGCTGCAGTGAACGAAATGGTTGATTGAGGAGCACTGTGTCTAACAGGGTGTCCAGCTATATTTCTTTAGTTTCATTACCCCCTTTAAACAGCAAGATATAAGTCAGTCAGTTTTACGCACCGTGTGGAGGAGCTCTGTCCATTTGCAGCCTGTGGTCCCATTCCTGCAGCATGGAGTGAAATCAGTGAGTAGCCTCCTGTCAGTCTCAGTGTGACGGACACGGGCAGAGTTTGATGTGAGCTCTGGCTCCCTGTCCCAGTCTCTGATCTCACTGACCTCAGCAGCAGCAGCAGCGGCAGCAGCAGCAGCAGCAGCACAGTGAGAAACCGAGCTCGCACCTCCCCCAGCTTTAACTCTGCTCAATCACACAATCACAGAATTGTTAGAGTGCACAAGGAGGCCATTCCACCCATCCTGTCTGTACTGATTCTCTGAATAAGCAATTTACAGAGTGTCATTCTCCTGCCTTCTCCCTGTCACCCTGCACATTGTTCCTTTTCAAATAACAGTCTCATTCCCTTCGGAATGTATCAATTGAAGCTGCCTCCACCACACTCTCAGGCAGTGCATTCCACACCTTAACCAACTCACTGGCTGAACATGTTGTTCCCCATCTCACTTTTGTTACTTTCACTAATTACTTTCAATCTGTGGTCTCTCAGTCTCAATCCTTTCTCAATTGGGAACATTTTCTCCCTATTTACTCTGTCCAAGCCCCTCCTGGTTTTAATTCCTCAAACAAATCCCCTCTCAGACTTCTCCTAAGAAGACAGTCCCAAATTCTCCAATCAATCTGTATAACTGATGTTCCTCATCCCTGGAATGATCTTCAGGAATATTTTTTGCAATTTCTACAAAACTTCACCTCCTTCCTGAATTATTCACATTTTCAATGGCCCTCATGATTTTATAAACATCTATAAGTTCACTTCTCAGACTCTTATGCGTCAGAATAAAAAGTCTCAGCTTTTCCAGCCTCTCATAGTCATGGAGTCATACAGCGTGGAAACAGACCTTTCAGTTCAACTTGTCCATGATAACCAGATATCCTAAACTGACCTCATCTTATTAACCAGCATTTGGCTTCCATCCCTCAAAACCCTTCCTATTCATGTACCCATCCCAATGCGTTTTAAATGCTGTAATAGTATCTGCCTCCAATACTTTCTCGAGCAGCTCGATCCAGACACACAGCACCCTCTATGTGACAAGTTACCCTCAGGTCCCTTTTGAATATTTTGCCTCTCACCTTAAACCGATGCCATCTTGTTTTGGACTCCCTTTCCCAAGGAAAAGGCCTTGGATATACACCCGGTCCATGCCCCTCATGATTGTATAAACATCTATAAGGTCACCCCGAAGCCTTAGATGCTGCAGGAAAAATAGGCCCAGTTTCTTCGGCTTTTCCCTATAGCTCAAACCCTCCAGTTCCTGGCCATGTTCTTGTAAGTATTTTCTGCAGTTTTTTAAGTTTAACAGCATCCTTACTATTGCGAGGTGATCAGGATTGTTCACATTATTCCCAAGGTGGCCTCACTAACCTCCTGTACAGCTGCAACATGATGTCCCAACTCCTCTACTCAAAGCAATCACCAATAAAGGCAAGTGTACCCAACAACTCCTTCATCACCCTGTCTACCTGTGACCTCACTTTCAAGTAATAATGCACTTGCATCTTCACTCCGAGGTCTCTTTGTTCAGCAACACCCCACATGGCCCGACCACTGTATAAGTTCTGCCCTGGGTTGCCTTTCTAAAATGCAACATCCCACAGTTATCTAAAACTGAACTCCATTTGGCACACCTCTGCCCATTGCCCCATCTGATGAAGGTCCCGCTGTACCCTGAGATGAATTTCTTTCCTATCGACTATCTCACCAATTTTGATATCATCTACAAACTTACTGTAACTCCTATATTCACATCCAAATCATTTCTTTAAATGATAGAAGTAATGAACCCAGCACCAATGTTAGTGGCACACAACTATTCGCAGATCTCCAGTCTGAAAAGCAACCTTTTACCACCACTCTCTGTCTCCTCTCTTCAATCTAATTTTTTTAATCCCAATGGCTCACTCCCCCTGGATCCCATGTGGTCTAACCTTACTAACCTGTCAATCATGTGGAACCTTGTCAAAAACTTTACTGAAGTCCATATAGACTATGTCTACTGTTCTGTCTTCATCAATCTTCTTTGTCACCTCCTCAATCAAATTCAGGAGACATGATTTCCTATGCATAAAACCACATCGATTATCTAAAGAATGTAAATCCTATCCCACATAATCCACTCCAACATCTTACCCAGCACTGACATCAGGCTCACTGGTCTATAGTTACCCTGGCTTTTCCTTACAGTCTTTCTTAAATAATGGCATGACATTAGCCAACGTCTCTGGTTCTCCAGCACCTTACCCATGGTTGTCAGTGATTCACATTTCTCAGCAAGGGGCCGAGCAATCTCTTCCCTAGTTACCCACAATATTCTGGGATACACATGATCAGGTCCTAGGGTTTATATACTACCTTTATGTGTTTTCATATCTTGAGCGTCTCCTCATTTGTGTGTGGTCTCTTGTCAAGACATCACTTTTTTTCCAAATTCCCTCGCTTTCTCCACAATAAATACAGACCTGAAATATTTGTTTGGGATCACATCCATCTCTTGTGTCTTACCAAAATACAGCACTCACATTGATCTGTATTAAACTCCATCTGCCATTCCTCAGCCCACTGGTCCAGTTGCTCAAGATTCCATTGTATTCTTAGACAGCCTTCTTCGGTGCCAATAATTAGATTAGAGTCTCTACAGTGTAGAAACAGGCTCTTCGGCCCAACAAGTCCACACCGATGCTCCGAAGAGTAACCCACCCAGACCCAATTCCCTATTAGTAAAGCATCTAACACTATGGGCAATTTAGCATGGCTAATTCACCTGACCTGCACATCTTTGGACCATGGGAGGAAACCAGAACACCCAAAGGAAACCCATGCAGACACAGGGAGAATGTGCAAACTCCACACAGACAGTCATCCAAGGCTGGAATCGAACCTGTGACCCTAGCACGGTGAGGCTGCAGTACTAACCACTGAGCCACCGTGCTGCCCCACCTGAGCCACCACTGCGCCACCGATGCCACCTGAAAATTCACCTGAACACACTTTCACAACTCTGGGCTCTCCCTGCCCATTACACTGCTACTATCCCAGTCTATATTCAGAAACTAAAGACCCCCCGCCCATTTATAACAACTCTATCATATTTGCAGGTCTCTGTAAATTCATGCATTTGTATTCCTCCACATCCTTCCCACTGGGAGGTGACTTGTTGACTGCATTGAGGATTCTGTGTTCCTTTGTGTTCCTCTCTGACATTCTCTCCTGGCTCCCACAGCTCTGCCAAGTTAATTTAAACCCTCTCTAACAGCACTAGTAAACCACCTCACAAGAATCTGATGCCCTCCCTCAGGAATCCTCTTTCCAGCCCCGAAGTCACCTGTGTTCACCTCCTGATTCTATTCTCACCTGCGTGTGAGTACCACTGTGAGTAATCCGGAGATTCCTACTTTTGAGTTCCTGCTGCTTATTCCCTCCAGAGCTCCCGAACTTCTGACTGCAGGACCATGTTCCTTTTTTTCCATCCATCACTGGGAGCAATGTGGTCTACGACTGCTGCCTGTTCCCCCTCTCCCGTCAGGGTGCTCTGCAGCCGCTCAGTGACATCCTTGACCCTGGCACCAGGGAGACAACACACCATCCTGGATTCCCATCTGCAGCTGCAGAAACATCTATCGATTGTCCTCACTCTCGAATATCCTCTCAGTATCGCTCTTCCAGTCTTCTTTGTGTCCTACTGTACAGCTGAGCCCCCCACCGTGGTGCCAGGGGCTTGGCTCTGGCTGCACTCCCGAGATGAACCATCATTCTCATCAGGATTCTGAACTGAACCCTGGTTGGAGAGTGGGAGGCACTCTGGGGATTCCTGTATTAGTGGCCTAGTCCTTTTGGACTGTCTGCTGCTCCCCCATTCCCTCTGTCCCTGCATACTCTGAAGCTGCAGAGTGACCACATCTAGAAACGTGCTCCCCACAGAGCTCTCAGCCTCACGGACTCTTCGCACTGACACCTGCTGCTGCTCAAGCTCCAGAACCCGGAGGTCCAACTGCTGTCACTGACCACACTTCCTGCTCTCATGGTATTCCAGGAGCTGGGAAGCATTCTGAAGTTCCCACACTCTCTTCACCCTTTGGTCATCTCTTGGCAATGTTCTGATGATAAACAGCTACAGCAGGGCTCACAGTCCAGTAGGTTCAATGTTCCAGGGTTTTGGGGAAACTCTCCAGAAGACTTTAAGAAATAGGAGCAGAAATCAGCCATTCAGCCCATTGAATCTGCTCTGCCATTTGATCTTAGCAGATATGCTTCTCACCCCCATTCTCCTGCCTGCTCCACAGGAACTTTCCATCCCCTTAACAATCACGAACCTATCTATCTCTGTCTTTAATACACTCAGTGACTTGGCCTCCACTGCCCTCTGTAGCAATGAGTTCCACAGATCCACCACCCTCTGGATGAAGAAATTCCTCCTCATCTCAGCTCGAAAGAGTCGGCCCTTCATTCTGAGGCTGTACCTTGGTTACCGAGTCTCTCCTGTATTTGGAAACATCTTCTCTGCATCCACTCTATCCAGGCCTATCAGTAACCTGTAAATTTCAATAAGATCCCTCCTCATCCTTGTAAGCTCCATCGAGTACAGACCCAGAGTCCTCAACCACGCCTCATATGACAAGCCCTTCATCCCCAGGATCATTCTTGTAAACCCCTCCAATGCCAGCACATTGTTTCTTAGAACATGGGTCCGAAAATGCACACAATATTCCAAATGCAGTCTGACCAGAACCTTACACAGCCTCAGCAGTACATCTCTGTTCTTGTATTCTGGCCCTATTGAAATGAATGCGAGCATTTCATTTGCCTTCCCAAGCACAAACTGGACCTGCCAGTTAACCTGAAGGGAAACCTAAATGAGGTTTCTGCTTTAGATTTCCAAAGGTTTTCCACATTTAGCAAACAGTCTTAGCATTCCTTCTTGTATTCTATCTGTCACTTCATTGCCCACTCTCCGAGCCTCTC
The DNA here is from genome assembly GCF_047496795.1 of Chiloscyllium punctatum. Lineage (NCBI taxonomy): Eukaryota > Metazoa > Chordata > Chondrichthyes > Orectolobiformes > Hemiscylliidae > Chiloscyllium > Chiloscyllium punctatum. The sequence continues at coordinate 1,392,705 of NC_092745.1, read as the reverse complement.
CAGGACCTTTTTCAGCCTTCCCACTTCCTCAACACTACCTGTCCCTCCATCTATCTCATGTCACCTGCAAACTTAGCAACAATGTCTTCACTTCCTTCATCCAGATTGTTAATGTATAACGTGAATAGTTATGGACCCAACATTGACACCTGCAGAACTCTACTCGTCACCAACTGCCATCTTTCCTCACTCTCTGCTTTATAGCAACCTGCCAGTCCCAGTCCTCAGTCCATGCCAGTACATTGCCCCTAAAACTATGGGTGCTTATCATACGTCAAATACCTTCTGGAATTCCAAACACATTACTTCCTCGGACTCTCCTTTATTTGACTGGCTCATTGCCTCCTCAAAGAGTTCGAACAGATATGCCAGGCATGACCTCCCCTTGATGAAACCGTGTTGTCTCAAGCTTATTTTACCATTGCACTTCCAAGTCCTCTGCAATTTCACCCCTAAATTGAATTCTAAAATCTTACCGAAAGCTGAGTCCAGGCTAACTGGCCTATAATGTCCCATCTTCTACCTCCCTCCCTTCTTAAACAGGGTTGGTATGTGAGCCATTTTTTTATCCCTTACCCCCACCAAATCTCCACCTCCACACCCTGACTCCATTGATTCCTTAAAGATCATCACCAATGCCTCCACACTCTCCTCAGTGATCTCCTTCAGAACACACGGGTGTAGTTCATCCAGTCTGGGTGAGGTATCATATTCAGACCTTTCAGCTTCCCCAGTACCTCCTCCTTAGTAATGGACACTACACTCCCCTCTGCCCCCTGACAGTCTTGAAGTACTGGAATGCTGCTGGTGTTTTTCATGGTGCAGACTGATGCAAAGTACCGATTCAATTCCTCGGCTATTCCATCATTTCCTACTATTCTTTCTCCAACCTCACTTTCCAATGATCCAATGTCTATTTTTGCCTCCCTCTTCCTTTTTATATATCTGCTAAAACTCTTGCAATCTTCTTTTGTATTACTGGCGAGCATACCCCCACATTTCACCTTCTCCACCCTTAATGCTTTTTTCGTTATCCTCTGTAGGTTTTTAAAGACTTCCTAATTCTCTGACTTCCCACTATTCTCCACCACATTGGATGCCTTTTCTTTTGTTTTTATGCTGTCCTAGACCTCCCTCATCAGCCGTGATTGCCTTGTCCTCCCCTGAGTATGTTTGTTTTTCTTTTTTGGGATGAATTCCTACTCTCCTTCCCGAATGACTCCCAGAAACTCTGCTGTTTGCTGCCCCACCATCTTACCTGCTCGGCTCCCCTTCCAATCAACTCTGGCCAGCACCTTCCTCATGTCTTTGTAGTTCTGTTTACTCAACTGAAATACAGTTCCATCAGATTGTAGCTTCTCCCTCTCAAGCTACAGGGGGAATTCCATCATATTATGGTCCCTTATCCACAGGGATACTTTCACCTTAAACTCACTAATCAGGTTTGCCTCATTAGACATCACTAAATCCAAACCTGCCTGTTCCATAGTGGCTCAACCACAAGCTGCTCCAAAAACCATCTCGTGGATATTCCTTGAAATCCTTTTCTTTAGACGCACTACCCAGTCCATCTATCCATTGAGGTCTACCCTGACATTTAGTTTCTGTCTTTTCTGTATCCTGATTGATTTTATTCCCCACACCCTGATTACTGCTTGGAGAACTGAACCTAACCTGCATCAGATTCTTTATTGCGGTTCCTCAACTCTACCCACACAGATTCTACACCTTCTGACTCTCTATCACTTCTTGCTGTTGATTGAATTTTATTTCACACTAACAAGGCAACTCTTCCCCCTCTGACCATCTGCCTGAGCTTTTGATAGGACATGTATCCTTGGATATTTAGTTCCCAGCCGGGATCCCCTTACAGCTATGTCTCTGTTATACCCACAACATTGTACCTGCCAGTTTCAATCTGCACTACCAGCTCATTGTGTATACTGTGTGCTTTTAAGTACAACACCCTCAGTCCTGCATTGACTGCCCTACTTCTCATTATTGTCCTCTTATCTGCTGGGCTTGATGTTCGACTCTTGTTCCTTTCTGTACTCTCTGTCCTCGTACGTCTTCTAGAATCTTGAATAACCTCTCCTGAGCCCTTCTCCACTTTAATTAGTTTAAATTCCTTGGACACTCAATTTACCTGGATTTTTTGGCATCACTTTGTCTACCTTACTCTGAATGCTTCGTGCAGTTAGATACAAACCCTTTAAGTTTGTTCTGTTATTGATTTTCCCTGCACTTCTTTAGTTCCTTTGATATTGAGAATATCCATCCCTATCTTTTATTTTCTGGTAACAATCAATCCCATCACTAATCAGCAATCGTACCTTCTCCTTCACCTTCTGTTTTCTCATTTTCCATCCAAGTGAACCAAATTACTTTATCGTTGTGTTGACTTCAGGCATGGTGGCTCAGAGGTAGTACTGCGACCTCACAGCACCAAGGACCGGGTTTAATTCCTGCCTTGGGAAACTGTCTGTGTGGTGTTTGCACATTCTCCCTGTGGCTGTGTGGGTTTCCCCCAGGTGCTCTGGTTTACTCCCACTGTCCAAAGATGTGCAGGTCAGGTGAATTGGCCGTTCTAAATTCCCTACAGTGTTTGGTGAAATAGTCAGGAATAAATGTACGGAAAGTTTCTCATTGGGCTGCTGTTCGGAGGGTTGATGTGGACTTGTCAGGCTGAACGACTATTTCCACATTGTAGGGAATCTAATCAGGCCAATATTTATCATAATCCAACATCATTAATGCTCTTTGATCTCATTGCTTCTAGATGGATCTTGCTGTGTAGAAACTGGCTGCCACGTTCCTGACATTGCAACTGTGAATGCTTGTCAAACAAAACTGTCTGTAAATATCTTTGGAAGAGCCTGAAATGTTAAGGGCTGGATTGATGCCCATATCCCTCTAAACACTACCTAATTACATATGCATGCCTTTTAAATGTTGTACTTGTACCAGCCTTCACCACTTCTTCTGGCAGCTCATTCCATACATTTAACACCCTGTGAATGAAAACGTTGCCCCTTAGGTCCCTTTTAAATCTTTCCCCGTCACCTTCAACCTCTGCCCTCCAGTTCTGGACTCCCCCACTCTGGAGAAAAGATCTTCTCTATTCACCCTATCTATGCCGCTCATGATTTTTTAAACCTCTATACGGTCACCCATCAACCTGCAAAGATCCAGGGAAAACAGCCTCAGCATTTTCAGTCTCTCCCGATAGCTCAAACCCTCCAACCTTGGCAGCATCCTTGTAAATCTTTTCTGAATCATTTTAAGATTCACAACATTTTCCCGAAGCAGGGGGACCAGAATTGCACACAGTATTCCAAAAGTGCCCAAACCAACGTCCTGTACCGCCGCAACAGCTCCCAACTCCAATACTCAATGCACTGACCAATAAAGGAAAGCAAACCAAATGACTTTGTCACTACCCATCCCCCACCTCCCCCTCCACCCCCCCGCCCCCCCGCCCACCGACGTGCAACTTCACTTTCAGTGATCTATTCTTTTTTTTTTGGATGAACTGGGAGTCTTTCAGTTGTGAAAGATGCCATTCCATGACACTGTTTGATGAAGAGCAGGCAGAACCCCCAGTGTCCCTGATCAATATTTATCCCCCCATAGAAATCACAAAAAATCTATTTCTTTGCTATTTATCAGACTGGGTTTGGGATCTCGCTCTGCACAGTCTGCTGGAAAGATCCATTGGGACATCTTGAGTTGGGGACAGGCGCTACACAAATGCAAGTCTTTCTTTAAGATTGAAGTCTCCTGATCCGGACATTCACCCATTGTCTGTGTACTCTCACCTTCCGGGGGCATGGGGTCATTAGGAGCAGTGACACAAAGGACACTGAGACTCTTTGCAGTCTCACCCTTGACCTCAGCCCAGCAGTGTGCAGTACGGTTTGAAATGTAATCTAGAACCTTCTACACAGACACCCCAATGTAACTCTTTCCCAAAGTGTTTGGATCCGATTCTGCTCCAATGTTCTCGGATACATTTCTCCTGATCTCTGGGTGATCGGAGGTTTGTTAAAGAGATATCGAGCTACATCCCACTTTCCAGCTCTTGCTCCATAACTCTGGAGGTTTCACTGTTTGAAGTGAATATCCAAGCGTTTTCTCAATGTGATGAGTGTTTCTGCCTCTCCCACCTTTTCGAACAGTGAGTCCCACATCCCACCAGCCTCTGTGTGAAAACAAATACCCTCAACTCCCCTCTAATCCTGCCCCCAACTGAGTTCAATCTCTCCTCATGGTTATTGCCCTCTGTGCCGATGGAAATCAATCCTTCCTACCCACTCTGTCCAGGCCCCTCATCATTTTACACACCACAATCAAATCTCCCCTCGGCCACCTCTGTTCCAAAGAAAACACTCCCAGCCAAACCAATCATTCCTCAAAGCCCAAAGTCCCCATTCCAGACAAACACCTCGTCTGTCCACATCTCAAATGGAATCCCATCCTTCCTGTAATGTGGTGACCAGAACCATACACTGTTCCCTCACTGTGCTCTAACTGGGATTTTATCCAGTTGCTGAATAAACAAACTTCTTACTTTCGCTGTCAACCAATACTGAGATAAAGGAGGTGATGGACTAATGGTGTTATTGCTGAACTGTTAATCCAGAGATCCAGATAATGTTCTGGGGACCAAGGTTAGAATCCAGCAGATGGTGGCATTCAAATTCAATCAAAGAAAATCTGCAATTAAGAGTCTAATGACGACCATGAAACCATCGTTGATTTTCAGGAAAAAGCCATCTGATTCCCTAATGTCCTTCAGGGAAGGAAACTGCCATCCTTCCCATGTGACCTCAGACTCACAGCAATGTAGTTGACACTAAACTGCCCTCTGGGTGATTAGCGATGGGCATTAAATGCTGCCAATCCAGCAATGCCCTCATTCCATCAAGGGAAAATGAAGAACAGTTTATCCCATGTGTCTTCTTACCACCTTACTGACCTGCATTAATCACCTTGGCCACGTCTTCCACCTCCACAAACATTTGACTTGCAGCTTCAAATTGACAAGAGACATTCTTTCATTATCTGAGAAAGAGATAGAAACATCCAAACGAGGAGCAGCAGTAGGCCGTTCGGCCCCCAAACATGCTCCACCATTCAATATGATCATGGCTGATCATCCAACACTGTCCCCTGTTCCTGCTTTCTCCCCAAATCCTTTGATCCCTTTAATCCGAAGAACTATATCTAATTCTTTATTGAACACATACTGCATCTCATTCCCTGATGCTAGGAAAATGGATGAGAATTATTGGGTTGTTGTTTTTTGACCAGTCTGGACACAATGGGCTGATGGGCCTTTTGGGTCTCTCTGATTCGATGATTCTATTATTATAATTTATGAATAACTGAGTACCAAAGACTGACCCCTGTGGCACCCTAAGTTGTAATTACGTGTCATTCAGAAAAAGACTCGTTCTTCCTGTCCTGTCTGCCAACCAGTTCCCAATCCATGTCAGTACATGACCCCCAATCCTCTTGTTCATTTGGTCTAGATCTGGAAGTCCCACCCTTACTCTTTGTGGGAACAGATTCTGAACAATCTCTGTCTCGTCCTTCGAGGGCTCCCATTGTCTTGACACTGATCTCCCACAATGCCGCTTGTTCCGATCCACTTTTACCAAAACACCACACAGTTGAGTAAAATGAAAACTTTTACACTTGCTCCATGGTTCTCCATTTGCATTCCTACTCTCAATCTGAGCACTGTCACGAAAATGCTCCCCCATTGACAGCCCTTCCAGCTGCCCACATTCATTTTATAAACAATGGTCCAAAACTGTCCCTTCTCTCTCTGCTGCTTCACCATCACTTTCTCTGGAGCAGTTAGGGATGGGTAATAAATACTGGCCCTGCCAGTGACACTCACATCCCAAGAAGCAATTTGAACAATGCCTGGTCATTTGTTGGGTTTATTCTGTATTGACGACAAATGTTCAAAAAGATTGTATGGACAGTGAAGGGTTGAATTCCCTTCCAGTGGTAGGAATTAAGATTGTTTCTCTTGTCTTTCAGGCCGTGACAACTCTCAGCCCAAGCTGACCCTGCTGCCTCCCTCCCCGGAGCAGGTCAATGCCAAGGGCACTGCCACCCTGGTGTGCCTTGCCAATCACTTCTATCCCGATCAGCTGGAGGTGCAGTGGAAGAAGGACGGTGCAGTCATTTCGGACGGTGTTCAGACCAGCAACTACCGGCGAGCTTCGGACAGCACCTACAGTGTCAGCAGCCTGCTGACACTCTCTGGGTCTGACTGGGAGTCCAACGCTCGCTTCTCCTGTGCCCTCACCCACGTGACTCTCCCCTCTCCCCTCAGCAAGAGTATCAGGAGATCAGAATGTGTGTAGAGTGTTTGAGACAGTCCACAGAGGAGACACAACTTTAAATAGAACAGGGCTGAGCTGGCAGGACAAAGGTCATTGTCAGAACTGAATTTCAACTCACTTCCTTCTCAGGATTGCTCAGAGAAACTTCTGATGTTTGGATGTGAAAGCAGGTCATTGGGGGAGCGGCAAGAGAGCTTTACACTGTGTCAAACCTCATACTGTCCTTGTCCTGGGAGTGTTTGATGGGGACAGGATTGCCTTGTGATGACAGCTGTACAAACCAATGTGAACCTCAGAAGTCTCTGCTTCAGTAAACCAGATCTCCTTCCTGCTCAGCCTCCAGTTTCAATTTAAGGTTTTATCACTGTTTAAAGGGACAGGATTCTCATGTTATTGAGAAAATCTCTCCAAGTGTTTTCCTCAAGCTGCAGTGTGGCTGTGAATTTGAGCAGCTTCCTCTGTCTGGGCTATTTATTTCAAGTTTCTTTTTTCTGTCAATGTAAATGTGGAAAAGGGAATAAAGGTGAAGATTCAGTCTCTGTCTCTGTTTGCTTTGGAAATAGCTGACTTCCACCCCAGTTGATTGGCTGAATTTCAGCAGGTCATGGTCACAATTGGTTACTTGGCCTGTCAATCAGTTACAATCATCAATCATTTTCAAATGATCCCTTTGGTCAGGAATTTATGAAGATTCCAAAAAAAGAGAAAATTGTTAGGACTCAATAAGTACAATCTGATGTATTCCCTCTTCACTTTGTTGGTCCATGCCCAGCTGATGGGATCGCACTGTGCATTCTCTGCTGCATGTCAGATCGCCCCTGAAATAATCTTCGGCCAATCACAGACTTTGTTGGCTGTGTGCTCTCTCGGAGTGTGAGTGTTTAACCGAATTCTGCCTCTACATGTCTCTCTGAGTGTGAGTGTGTTACTCAGAGACACACCACAGACAGCGCACAGTAACACACCCACATTCAGTGAGACACCTGTCCGCAGCATGGAGTGTGAGTGTGTTCCTCAGTGCTGCCTGTCTCACAGAGTGTGTGTATTACTGAGTGCAGCCTGTAGGTGTCTCTCTGAGGTATATGTCTGCGAGCTCTGGATTGAGAATGGACTTTGTGCTGGGGATTGAAGGTGAGGTTTTAATCTTCTCAAATCATGAATGAAAAACAGTTCAGCTGATTCAGTCTGAGATGGCAGCTCCTTCAGATGGCCAAAGGTAAAAAGCACACAACACCAGATGATAGTCAAATAGGTTTATTTGGAAGTAGAAGCTTTCGGAGTGCTGCTCCTTCATTTTTTTCTTTTTTTTTGGCAATGCTGTGTGATCAAAACAGTGAAGGGGAGGGTAGGGACTAAATCAAAATAGAGTTGGAGGGAGAAATGATGCACTCCACTCCCTGCGGCGCCCACCTCTCCCTGAACGACTCCAGGGTGTCGGTGGACACCGCGTGCTCCTTCTCCAAGGACACCCGGGCTCTAACGTAACCCCGGAAGAGGGGCAGGCAGTCGGCCCTAACGACCCCCTCCACGGCCCGCTGCCTGGACCTGTTGATGGCCAGTTTGGCCAGGCCCAGGAGCAGACCCACGAGGAGGTCCTCGGACCTGCCCTCCCTCCTCCGTACCGGGTGCCCGAAGATCAGGAGCGTGGGACTGAAGTGCAGCCAGAAACAGAGGAGAAGGTTCTTAAGAAAATCAAAAAGGGAGTGCAAACGCCCACACCCAACATATACATGGTCCACGGACTCCACAGCGCCACAGAACAAGCAGTTGGGCTGGGAGTCCGTGAACCACCGCAATCTGCGGTTGCAGGGGACTGCTGCGTGCAGCACCCTCCACCCCAGATCCCCGAGAGAAAGAGGGAGAACTCCCGCGTAGAGAGCCCTCCACTGGGGATCCCCACCGCCCGGTGGCAAATGGGCACGCCAAGGCGTGTCCGGACGGTGGATGAGGGAGAAGAGGTGGACGGTGTGCAGCAGCAGTCGATACAGGGCCCGCCTTTTTATATCCTTAAAAGACACAAAATTAAAATTCCGGAGGCGGCTCAGGTTGTGGGGCACAGGCTCCCGCGGGAAGTACGGGACCTTGGGGCCAATGTGAAATTCCGTCCGGGCCGGGGTGAGCGCGGACGGGATCCCACCGCACAGCTGAGCGTCCTCCAATCGGTGCACTACGTCGGGTCCGAGCACCGCCGTTTTAAGGCGTCGGATGGCGGCGGCCACGTACCGGACGTCTACCGCTGCCCTGCTCGCTATGTCCTGCGGCAGCGTCCAGCCCAGGCCCCCGGCACCCAGCACGTCCCCGACCCTGGTCGCCCTCGCCGCCACAGCCCTCCCCTCCGACAGCCACTCGAACCCGCGAGTACGGAGGTGCGGATTCCTGAGCAACGGCTCCCTGACGACAGCCGCTACTCCAGCCCGAGGGTAGGCGCGACGCGATTCGACCATGTTCCAGACAGTGATCAGGTCCTGGTAAAGGACAGGCAGCACCTTGAGGGAGACCTCCAAACCGTCACGGTCGACGAACAGGAGCTGCGTGTCGTAGTTGAGGTTACGCACCTGGCGGAAAAAATACGTCGCCAGGGCGTACCACCTAGGAGGAGGCTCGACGTAAAGGTATCGCCGCAAGGTCTGAAGGCGGAACGTCGCGACCTGGGTGCGGACGCACACCAGCGACTGACCGCCCTCCTCGATAGGGAGACTCAGAACCTGCGCGGCGACCCAGTGCATCTTTTTGTCCCAGAAGAAGTCGACCAACGTTCTCTGGATGTCAGCGACAAAGCCAGGAGGAGGGACCAAAGTGACCAGCCGGTACCACAGCATGGCGGCCACCAGCTGGTTTATGACCAGCACTCGACTCCTGTAAGATAGCACTCGGAGCAGTCCTGTCCAGCGGCCTAGGCGAGCCGAGACTTTGGCCTCCAGCTCCTGCCAGTTGGCCGGCCAGGATTCCTCAGCCGGGCTGAGGTAGACCCCCAGGTAGAGGAGATGGGTGGTACTCCAGCTGAACCCCCGTAACTCCTCCGGCAGAGAGTCCACCCGCCACGGGCCGACCAGTAGTCCGGAACACTTGGCCCAGTTGATCCTGGCGGAAGACGCCGCAGAGTACACGGCCTGGCACTCGCGCATCCTCCCCAGGTCAGCCGGGTCGGTGAAAGTGAGGAGCACGTCGTCGGCGTAGGCCGAGAGGACCACCCCCGTGCCCGCGCCGCGCAGAACCAGCCCCGACAACCTCCTCCGCAAGAGGCGCAGGAAAGGCTCCACGCACAGGGAATACAGCTGGCCGGACAGGGGGCAGCCTTGACGCACTCCTCTCCCGAAGCGAAGGGGCGCCGTCAGGGACCCGTTAACTTTAACCAGACACTCTGCGGCGGCGTACAAAAGTCGGATCCGGGCGACGAACCGCGTCCCGAACCCGAACGCCCGCAGAGTCCCGAGCAGGTACTCGTGATCGACCCTGTCGAACGCCTTCTCCTGGTCGAGAGACAGGAAGGCGCTCGGCAGACCAGCCCGTCGATCAGGTCCCGGACCAGGTGGACGTTGTCGTGTATCCTCCGGCCCGGGACCGTGTAGGACTGGTCCGGGTGAATCATGTGGGCCAGCACGGAAGCCAGGCGAGAAGACAACACCCTGGCGAAAATTTTGTAATCCGTGCTGAGGAGGGAGACTGGACGCCAGTTCTTCAAAGAACGAAGGTCCCCCTTCTTCAGCAGCAGGACGATGACCGCCCTGCGCCAAGAAAGGGGCAGCTGTCCGGCACTTAGACACTCCCCCAGGACCTGTGCGTAGTCGTTCCCCAGGACGTCCCAGAACGCCCTGAAGAACTCCACAGTCAGCCCGTCCAGCCCCGGGGTTTTGCCCCTCGAGAGCGCCGGTCAGCTCCTCTAAAGTGACGGGAGCGTCGAGCCTTCCGGCGTCCTCCGGGCCGAGCTGCGGCAGGTCCTCCCACAGAACTCTGCGAGCGTCCTCGCTGGACGGATCCGGAGAGAACAGAGCCGTGTAATAGTTTCGGACGTGGGCCCTGACGCCCTCCGGATCCGAGACGAGGGACCCGTCGTCGGCCAGCAGCACAAGGAGCTGCTGACGGGTGCCGCGCCTTTTTTCCAGCGAGTAGAAGAAGGGGGAGCCGCGGTCCTGGTCCTGAAGGAGCTGGATCCGCGACCTCACGTACGCGCCCCGAGCCCCGACGAGCTGCAGGTCCCGGAGCGCGGCCTTCTTCTCTTCGTACACCCCGCGCAGGGCCGGGTCCGCGTCGGGCTGACCGAGGCGTGACTCCAGGTCGAGCATCTCCCTCTCCAACTCCACGATCCTGGATTTCCGCCTCTTGGTCGACCCCCTCGCGTACTCCTGACAGAAGACGCGGACGTGAGCCTTGCCCACGTCCCACCATAGCCTCAGGGAGGGGAAGCTTCCCCGCCTCCTTCTCCAGCCGGCCCAGAAACGACGAAACGAGTCCCGGAACCGCTCGTCCTCCAGCAGCAGGTTGTTAAAGTGCCAGTACGCGGAGCCGAGCCTGGCGCCGAACGGAAGGAGTTCCACCCACACCAGGTGATGGTCCGTGCACGACACCTGCCGCGTGGAGGCCTTCGGAAAACAGGAGGCGTACGCCCGCGAAACGTACAGGCGGTCGATTCTGGACGCTCCGACCCCAGGCCTCACGAAGGTGAAGGCGATGGAGTCGGGATGGAGAGTCCGCCAGACGTCCACCAGGTCGAAGGACTTGACCAAGTCCCCCAACCTCTTCCCCGACGCGCAGCCAGTGCGGGTACCGCCGTGGTCCCTGCCCTCGAGGACGCAGTTAAAATCTCCCCCGAGTACGACGCACTGGTTCTCGTCGATGGAAGCCAGATGAGCGGACAGTTCTTCGAAGAAGCTCGCTTGCCTCGGCCCGGCCAGGGGAGCGTATACGTTCACCAAGTGAAGCACCGCGCCCCCCAGCCGAACCGTCAGGTGAAGCAAACGGCCTGGCACCGGCTCCCTGACCCCCAAGATCTCGGGCTGAAAATGCGGGGCCAACAGGATAGCCACCCCGCCAGATCTGCGGGTGAGGTGACTCATGTAGACCCCCCCTCGCCACTCCAGGAGCCAGGTGGCTTCGTCTCCCGGGGTAGTGTGGGTTTCTTGCAGGAAGCACACCGCATACCCCCCGTCCCGAAGGACCGAGAGGGTCTGGAATCTGCGCTGTGACTCCCTGCTGCCGTTGATGTTGAGGCTGGCTATAGTAGCCTCCATGTCGGAAGCATTGTGCTACCACCACCAGTACAGTTAAAAAAAAAAACAAGTACAATTACAGGGAGGACGAGGGAGGGGCACAGGAGTACCTCGCCCTCACCAGGAGTGCCCCCAGGAAGTTCCTGACTCGCTTTCGCTCGTTGACGTCGAGCCCAGGCGCCTGGCGAGCAGCGTGGGCCGACCAATAAACTTTCTCAAAAGAGCTCCAGCGGTCGAGCGCCAGTTGGGCTCTATCCCGGCGACCTCGAGTTTCCTCGACAAATTCCCGGAGTTCCTCGAGGGGGATGAGGGGGAGATCGGCGGGGGGCACCTGGGACTCAAAAACATCACTGCAGACAGAGTCCGCGTCGTCCCCGGTGTCCGCCACCGACCCCGAACCCTCCTCCGGGAGGTCGCCCTCGGTCGCCGACCCCTCCCCCACCGAGAGGATGGGGGCTGGTCCGGCGCCGCCAACCGGCCTCGAACCCCCGGCGACCCCACCCCCAGGGTCACCGGCGGTACCTTCCTCGGCGCACCCCGTCCCGGAACGCCCCGAGTTCGGGTCGTCGGGCGGCGGAGGCTCGGGGCCCCGCTCTCCTCCCGACACCGGGACGCCTGGCTCCTCGGGGAAAAGGTCATCCCCCAGGAAAAGATCGTCCCCCAGGGCCAAGGCTCCCGGAAAAACAGTCTGGGAGGGAGGAGCGGGGATAACACCTACCTCCCCTCCGCCGCTCGGCGACCCAGTAAAGGGTCCTTTGTCGACGCCCGCACCGCGGCCCGCGTCGTCGTTGTCGGGCAGGTCAGGCCGCGGTGCGGGATCGTTGGTGGGTCCCGTGGGCCCGTCCCCTGGAGAGGGGCAGCGCCGCCGGCGCGCTGCAGGACTGTCTCTCCCCTCCAAGGGCCAGCCCCTCTTCCCCAGAGAGACAGGGGGGGATTTATGGGCCTTTCCCTCCCCGCCCGCCTTGGTGGTCATGGGGCCTGAGGCCCCTCCCCCCAGCCTTTCCCGGAATACGATTGGCTGGGGGAAGGCAGGGGGCGTGGCCAGGGTGGGGAGGGTCAGCCGTGTCACTTCCTGCCCCGCCCCTGGTTTATCAGGTGATAGCGGGCGGGGCAGGGGCCCAGTTCCCTCTCCGGGGCCTGGAGACACGGTGGCTGCGGGAGGTCGGGCAGCGGTGGTCCCCCCGAGGTTAGTGCCAGGGTGTGGCTGGGTGGGGTGGGGCTCGGGCTCCGGCTCCCCCGGGCCAGGTGTTGCAGTGCCCGGGGCGGGCGTCGCATCACTAGGGGTTTCTCCATCGGGGTGGGGGGTAGATGTGGGGTCAGGGTCGGGTACGGGTTCGGGGGTTTTGGGGGTCAGGGTTCCCGCGCCGGGGCGACGCTGGCACGGCCGCAAGGGCATTGTCGTGCCGGGGCGGGGCAGGTCGTGGGCTGGGTGTCGGGGATGGGGATAGGGTGGTCTCCCCGTGGGCGGGCCTGACGCGTCGCGCCTTCCTGAGCGCCTTCCGGCCGGCTGGACGCTCACCCCCCTCCCTGCCGGAGGCTGGAGGATCGGAAGCCTCCGGCTCAGGCTCCGGTGCCGGGGCCTGTGGTGTTGACTTTGGGGGAGGGGGAGTGGGTGCGGCGGCACCACCGTCAGCCGTTGGCGAGGGCTGGGCGGCCTTCTGGGTGGGGCAGTTTCTTCTAATGTGCCCCACCTCGCGGCACAGGTGGCACCGCACGCCGTCCGCCGTCCAGAAGGCACGGTAGGCCGCGCCCTCGTGGAGGAGGGTAAAGGAGCCCTCCGTGACCTCCTCCCGGGCCAGGCAAATGAACACCTGGCGTCGGAAGGAATAGATGTGCCGGAGGGCGGGGTCCTTGAGACCGAGCAGGAGCGGCTGGATCCCTGACCGGATCTCCCCCAAGGTGGTGAGGTGGGGGAGAAGGAGCTCGCTGGCAATAAAGGGCGGGACGTTGGAGATCACGACCCTCTGGGCCGTGACCTCCAGAGGGTCCACGGGCAAATGTGTCCCGCCCACAGCGAGCCCCCTCTCCACGGCCAGGTGGACCGCCTGCTCGGACTTCAGGAAAAACACGGCCTTCCCGTACATCCGGGCTGCAGCGACTATGGCCAGTGGGCCGACCACACTAGCCATGGCCTTGCTGCAGGCCTCGATGCTCATGTTCGGGTGGGGATAGGCCTTGACCCCCAGGCGTTTTGTTAGGTGCCTGAAGGGGGTGTGGTTTGCAGCCGGGGCTGGGCCAGCCGAGCCTAAGGCAGCGGCTACCCCGGCGTAGGTACGGCTGGGCCCCGCGACCTTCGGGGTCGCCATCCTCTGCTGCCGGTGGTGAAGTCGGTCCTCTGGCAGCAGCAGTGGTGGAGATCGCTGGGAGAGCCCCAAGCAGCGACGGCGGAGACCTGCCTCAAGTGACAACAGCGGTGGAGGCAGGCCTCAGGCGAGTCCCAGGTAGGCCCTCGGTCGCAGCGGTGTGGGGCAGACCTGTTGGGGAGGGTCCCCAAGGCAAGTCCCAGGCAGCCCCAAAATCGAGTCCCAGGCAGCAGATGTAGAGGCAGGCCTCAGGCAACAGCAGTGGTGGAAGGCAGGCCTCCGGCATGTCCCAGGCAGTTCCTCCAGTCACAGCAGTGGGGGGCAGGCCTGTTGGGGAGGGTCCCCAAGGAAAGTCCCAGGCAGCCCCAAAACCGAGCCCAAGGCAGCAGTGGTGGAGGTGGGCCTCAGGCAACAGCAGCAGTGGTGGTGGTGGAGGCCCTGGGGAGGGGCCCCAAGGCGAGTCCCAGGCAGCAAAGGCGGAGGCAGGCCTCGGGCGGCAGCAGCAGTAGAGGCAGGCCTCTCCTCAGGCCACAGCAGCAGTGGTGGTGGTGGTGGAGGTCCTGGGGAGGGGCCCCAAGGCAAGTCCCAGGCAGCGAAGGCAGAGGCAGGCCTCAGGCAACAGCAGTGGCGGAAAGTAGGCCTCCGGCAAGTCCTGGGCAGTTCCTCGGTTGCAGCTGTGGTGGAGGCAGACCTGTTGGGGAAGGCCCCCAAGGCGAGTCCCAGGAAGCCCCCAAAATCGAGTCCCTGGCAGCGGTGGTGAAAGGCAGGCCTCAGACAACAGCAGCAGCGGTGGAGATGGAGGTCTTGGGGAGGGGCCCCAAGGCGAGTCCCAGGCAGCGAAGGCAGAGGCAGGCCTCAGGCAGCAGCAGCAGAGGCAGGCCTCTCCAAAGTCCCAGGCAGCAGCAGGGAGGCAGGCCCCAAGCAGCAACAGGAACAGTCCTTGCACAGTCACAGAATGATCCAGTCTCCAGAAGGGAAGGAAACACTCAAGTGGCCAGTCACAACTCCAGGGTGTCGGTGGACACCCGCGTGCTCCTTTTCCAAGGACACCAACACTCCCCTTTTTTTTTTGTGTGCAGGTGTGAGACACAGTGAAAGACACAAAGTGCACCAATCTTTATTCAATTTCCACCACCAGGAAGATATGAATAACACCCAAGTGGCCAGTGACAAGCACTGCCCTTCAAACCAAAGGGCAATGCTGTGTGATCAAAACAGTGAAGGGGAGGGTAGGGATCAAATCAAAATAGAGTTGGAGGGAGAAATGATGCACTCCACTCCCTGCGGCGCCCACCTCTCCCTGAACGACTCCAGGGTGTCGGTGGACACCGCGTGCTCCTTCTCCAAGGACACCCGGGCTCTAACGTAACCCCGGAAGAGGGGCAGGCAGTCGGCCCTAACGACCCCCTCCACGGCCCGCTGCCTGGACCTGTTAATGGCCAGTTTGGCCAGGCCCAGGAGCAGACCCACGAGGAGGTCCTCGGACCTGCCCTCCCTCCTCCGTACCGGGTGCCCGAAGATCAGGAGCGTGGGACTGAAGTGCAGCCAGAAACAGAGGAGAAGGTTTTTAAGAAAATCAAAAAGGGAGTGCAAACGCCCACACCCAATATATACATGGTCCACGGACTCCACAGCGCCACAGAACAAGCAGTTGGGCTGGGAGTCCGTGAACCACCGCAATCTGCGGTTGCAGGGGACTGCTGCGTGCAGCACCCTCCACCCCAGATCCCCGAGAGAAAGGGGGAGGACTCCCGCGTAGAGAGACCTCCACTGGGGATCCCCACCGCCCGGTGGCAAATGGGCACGCCAAGGCGTGTCCGGACGGTGGATGAGGGAGAAGAGGTGGACGGTGTGCAGCAGCAGTCGATACAGGGCCTTCCTTTTAATATCCTTAAAAGAAACAAAATTAAAATTCCGGAGGCGGCTCAGGTTGTGGGGCACAGGCTCCCGCGGGAAGTACGGGACCTTGGGGCCAATGTGAAATTCCGTCCGGGCCGGGGTGAGCGCGGACGGGATCCCACCGCACACCTGAGCGTCCTCCAACTGGTGCACTACGTCGGGTCCGAGCACCGCCGTTTTAAGGCGTCGGATGGCGGTGGCCACGTACCGGACGTCTACCGCTGCCCTGCTAGCTATGTCCTGCGGCAGCGTCCAGCCCAGGCCCCCGGCACCCAGCACGTCCCCGACCCTGGTCGCCCTCGCCGCCACGGCCCCCCCCTCCGACAGCCACTCGAACCCGCGAGTACGGAGGTGCGGATTCCTGAGCAACGGCTCCCTGACGACAGCCGCTACTCCAGCCGGAGGGTAGGCGCGACGCGATTCGACCATGTTCCAGACAGTGATCAGGTCCTGGTAAAAGACAGGCAGCACCTTGAGGGCGACCTCCAAACCGTCACGGTCGACGAACAGGAGCTGCGTGTCGTAGTTGAGGTTACGCACCTGGCGGAAAAAATACGTCGCCAGGGCGCACCACCTAGGAGGAGGCTCGACGTAAAGGTATCGCCGCAAGGTCTGAAGGCGGAACGTCGCGACCTGGGTGCGGACGCACACCAGCGACTGACCGCCCTCCTCGATAGGGAGACTCAGAACCTGCGCGGCGACCCAGTGCATCTTTTTGTCCCAGAAGAAGTCGACCAACGTTCTCTGGATGTCAGCGACAAAGCCAGGAGGAGGGACCAAAGTGACCAGCCGGTACCACAGCATGGCGGCCACCAGCTGGTTTATGACCAGCACTCGACTCCTGTAAGATAGCACTCGGAGCAGTCCTGTCCAGCGGCCTAGGCGAGCCGAGACTTTGGCCTCCAGCTCCTGCCAGTTGGCCGGCCAGGATTCCTCAGCCGGGCTGAGGTAGACCCCCAGGTAGAGGAGATGGGTGGTACTCCAGCTGAACCCCCGTAACTCCTCCGGCAGAGAGTCCACCTGCCACGGGCCGACCAGTAGTCCGGAACACTTGGCCCAGTTGATCCTGGCGGAAGACGCCGCAGAGTACACGGCCTGGCACTCGCGCATCCTCCCCAGGTCAGCCGGGTCGGTGAAAGTGAGGAGCACGTCGTCGGCGTAGGCCGAGAGGACCACCCCCGTGCCCGCGCCGCGCAGAACCAGCCCCGACAACCTCCTCCGCAAGAGGCGCAGGAAAGGCTCCACGCACAGGGAATACAGCTGGCCGGACAGGGGGCAGCCTTGACGCACTCCTCTCCCGAAGCGAAGGGGCGCCGTCAGGGACCCGTTAACTTTAACCAGACACTCTGCGGCGGCGTACAAAAGTCGGATCCGGGCGACGAACCGCGTCCCGAACCGAACGCCCGCAGAGTCCCGAGCAGGTACTCGTGATCGACCCTGTCGAACGCCTTCTCCTGGTCGAGGGACAGGAAGGCGCTCGGCAGACCAGCCCGTCGACAGAAATGGATCAGGTCCCGGACCAGGTGGACGTTGTCGTGTATCCTCCGGCCCGGGACCGTGTAGGACTGGTCCGGGTGAATCATGTGGGCCAGCACGGAAGCCAGGCGAGAAGACAACACCCTGGCGAAGATTTTGCAGTCCGTGCTGCGGAGGGAGACCGGACGCCAGTTCTTCAAAGAACGAAGGTCCCCCTTCTTCGGCAGCAGGACGATGACCGCCCTGCGCCAAGAAAGGGGCAGCTGTCCGGCATTTAGACACTCCCCCAGGACCTGTGCGTAGTCGTTCCCCAGGACGTCCCAGAACGCCCTGAAGAACTCCACAGTCAGCCCGTCCAGCCCCGGGGTTTTGCCCCTCGAGAGCCGGTCGAGGGCGCCGGTCAGCTCCTCTAAGGTGACGGGAGCGTCGAGCCTTCCGGCGTCCTCCGGGCTGAGCTGCGGCAGGTCCTCCCACAGAACTCTGCGAGCGTCCTCGCTGGACGGATCCGGAGAGAACAGAGCCGTGTAATAGTTTCGGACGTGGGCCCTGACGCCCTCCGGATCCGAGACGAGGGACCCGTCGTCGGCCAGCAGCACAAGGAGCTGCTGACGGGTGCCGCGCCTTTTTTCCAGCGAGTAGAAGAAGGGGGAGCCGCGGTCCAGGTCCTGCAGGAGCTGGATCCGCGACCTCACGTACGCGCCCCGAGCCCCGACGAGCTGCAGGTCCCGGAGCGCGGCCTTCTTCTCTTCGTACACCCCGCGCAGGGCCGGGTCCGCGTCGGGCTGACCGAGGCGTGACTCCAGGTCGAGCATCTCCCTCTCCAACTCCGCGATCCTGGATTTCCGCCTCTTGGTCGACCCCCTCGCGTACTCCTGACAGAAGACGCGGACGTGAGCCTTGCCCACGTCCCACCATAGCCTCAGGGAGGGGAAGCTTCCCCGCTTCCTTCTCCAGCCGGCCCAGAAACGACGAAACGAGTCCTGGAACCGCTCGTCCTCCAGCAGCAGGTTGTTAAAGTGCCAGTACGCGGAGCCGAGCCTGGCGCCGAACGGAAGGAGTTCCGCCCACACCAGGTGATGGTCCGTGCACGACACCTGCCGCGTGGAGGCCTTCGGAAAACAGGAGGCGTACGCCCGCGAAACGTACAGGCGGTCGATTCTGGACGCTCCGACCCCAGGCCTCACGAAGGTGAAGGCGATGGAGTCGGGATGGAGAGTCCGCCAGACGTCCACCAGGTCGAAGGACTTGACCAAGTCCCCCAACCTCTTCCCCGACGCGCAGCCAGTGCGGGTACCGCCGTGGTCCCTGCCCTCGAGGACGCAGTTAAAATCTCCCCCGAGGACGACGCACTGGTTCTCGTCGATGGAAGCCAGATGAGCGGACAGTTCTTCGAAGAAGCTCGCTTGCCTCGGCCCGGCCAGGGGAGCGTATACGTTCACCAAGTGAAGCACCGCGCCCCCCAGCCGAACCGTCAGGTGAAGCAAACGGCCTGGCACCGGCTCCCTGACCCCCAAGATCTCGGGCTGAAAATGCGGGGCCAAAAGGATAGCCACCCCGCCAGATCTGCGGGTGAGGTGACTCATGTAGACCCCCCCTCGCCACTCCAGGAGCCAGGTGGCTTCGTCTCCCGGGGTAGTGTGGGTTTCTTGCAGGAAGCACACCGCATACCTCCCGTCCCGAAGGACCGAGAGGGTCTGGAATCTGCGCTGTGACTCCCTGCTGCCGTTGATGTTGAGGCTGGCTATAGTAGTCTCCATGTCGGAAGCGTTGTGCTACCACCACCAGTACAGTTAAAAAACAAGTACAATTACTGGGAGGACGAGGGAGGGGCACAGGAGTCCCTCGCCCTCACCAGGAGTGCCCCCAGGAAGTTCCTGACTCGCTTTCGCTCGTTGACGTCGAGCCCAGGCGCCTGGCGAGCAGCGTGGGCCGACCAATAAACTTTCTCAAAAGAGCTCCAGCGGTCGAGCGCCAGTTGGGCTCTATCCCGGCGACCTCGAGTTTCCTCGACAAAATCCCGGAGTTCCTCGAGGGGGATGAGGGGGAGATCGGCGGGGGGCACCTGGGACTCAAACATGTCACTGCAGACGGAGTCTGCGTCGTCCCCGGTGTCCGCCACCGATCCCAAACCCTCCTCCGGGAGGTCGCCCTCAGTCGCCGACCCCTCCCCCACCGAGAGGATGGGGGCTGGTCCGGCGCCGCCAACAGGCCTCGAACCCCCGGCGACCCCACCCCCAGGGTCACCGGCGGTACCTTCCTCGGCGCACCCCGTCCCGGAACGCCCCGAGTTCGGGTCGTCGGGCGGCGGAGGCTCGGGGCCCCGCTCTCCTCCCGACACCGGGACGCCTGGCTCCTCGGGGAAAAGGTCATCCCCCAGGAAAAGATCGTCCCCCAGGGCCAAGGCTCCCGGAAAAACAGTCTGGGAGGGAGGAGCGGGGATAACACCTACCTCCCCTCCGCCGCTCGGCGACCCAGTAAAGGGTCCTTTGTCGACGCCCGCACCACGGCCCTCGTCGTCGTTGTTGGGCAGGTCAGGCCGCGGTGCGGGATCGTTGGTGGGTCCGTCCCCCGGAGAGGGGCAGCGCCGCCGGCGCGCTGCAGGGCTGTCTCTCCCCTCCAAGGGCCAGCCCCTCTTCCCCAGAGAGACAGGGGGGGATTTATGGGCCTTTCCCTCCCCGCCCGCCTTGGTGGTCATGGGGTCTGAGGCCCCTCCCCCCAGCCTTTCCCGGAATACGATTGGCTGGGGGAAGGCAGGGGGCGTGGCCAGGGTGGGGAGGGTCAGCCGTGTCACTTCCTGCCCCGCCCCTGGTTTATCAGGTGACGGCGGGCGGGGCAGGGGCCCAGTGACACGGTGGCTGCAGGAGATTGGGCAGCAGTGGTCCCCCCCAGGTTAGTGCCAGGGCGGGGCTCAGGCTCGGGGTCCCCGGGGCCAGGTGTTGCAGGGCCTGGGGCAGGCGTCCCAGCCCCAGGGGTTTCTCCATTGGGGCGGGGGGTAGACGTGGGGTCAGGGTCGGGTACGGGTCCGGGGGTTTGGGGGTCAGGGTTCCCGCGCCGGGGCGACGCTGGCACGGCCGCAGGGGCATCGTCGTGCCGGGGCGGGGCAGGTCGTGGGCTGGGTGTCGGGGATGGGGATAGGGTGGTCTCCCCGTGGGCGGGCCTGACGCGTCGCGCCTTCCTGAGCGCCTTCCGGCCGGCTGGACGCTCACCCCCCTCCCTGCCGGAGGCTGGAGGATCGGAAGCCTCCGGCTCAGGCTCCGGTGCCGGGGCCTGTGGTGTTGACTTTGGGGGAGGGGGAGTGGGCGCGGCGGCACCACCGTCAGCCGTTGGCGAGGGCTGGGCGGCCTTCTGGGTGGGGCAGTTTCTTCTAATGTGCCCCACCTCGCGGCACAGGTGGCACCGCACGCCGTCCGCCGTCCAGAAGGCGCGGTAGGCCGCGCCCTCGTGGAGGAGGGTAAAGGAGCCCTCCGTGACCTCCTCCCGGGCCAGGCAAATAAACACCTGGCGACGGAAGGAGTAGACGTGACGGAGGGCGGGGTCCTTCAGACCGAGCAGGAGCGGCTGGATCCCTGACCGGATCTCCCCCAAGGTGGTGAGGTGGGGGAGAAGGAGCTCGCTGGCAATAAAGGGCGGGACGTTGGAGATCACGACCCTCTGGGCCGTGGCCTCCAGAGGGTCGACGGGCAAATGTGTCCCGCCCACAGCGAGCCCCCTCTCCACGGCCAGGTGGACCGCCTGCTCGGTCTTCAGGAAAAATACAGCCTTCCCGTACATCCGGGCCGCAGCGACTATGGCCAGTGGGCCGACCACACTAGCCATAGCCTTGCTGCAGGCCTCGATGGTCATATTGGGGTGGGGATAGGCCTTGACCCCCAGGCGTTTGGTCAGGTGCCTGAAGGGGGTGTGGTTTGCAGCCGGGGCTGGGCCAGCCGAGCCTAAGGCAGCGGCTACCCCGGCGTAGGTGCGGCTGGGCCCCGCGACCTTCGGGCTCGCCATCCTCTGCTGCCGGTGGTGGAGTCGGGACTCTGGCAGCGGCAGTGGTGGAGGTCGCAGGGAGGGTCCCAGGCAGCGACGGTGGAGACCTGCTTCAGGCGACAACAGCGGTGGAGGCAGGCCTCAGGCGAGTCCCAGGTAGGCCCTCGGTCGCAGCGGTGTGGGGCAGACCTGTTGGGGAGGGTCCCCAAGGCAAGTCCCAGGCAGCCCCAAAATCGAGTCCCAGGCAGCAGATGTAGAGGCAGGCCTCAGGCAACAGCAGTGGTGGAAGGCAGGCCTCCGGCAAGTCCCAGGCAGTTCCTCCAGTCACAGCAGTGGGGGGCAGGCCTGTTGGGGAGGGTCCCCAAGGAAAGTCCCAGGCAGCTCCAAAACCGAGCCCAAGGCAGCAGTGGTGGAGGTAGGCCTCAGGCAACAGCAGCAGCGGTGGTGGTGGAGGTCCTGGGGAGGGGCCCCAAGGCGAGTCCCAGGCAGCAAAGGCGGAGGCAGGCCCCGGGCAGCAGCAGTAGAGGCAGGCCTCTCCTCAGGCCACAGCAGCAGCAGTGGTGGTGGTGGAGGTCCTGGGGAGGGGCCCCAAGGTGAGTCCCAGGCAGCAAAGGCGGAGGCAGGCCCCGGGCAGCAGCAGCAGTAGAGGCAGGCCTCTCCTCAGGCCACAGCAGCAGCAGCAGTGGTGGTGGTGGAGGTCCTGGGGAGGGGCCCCAAGGCGAGTCCCAGGCAGCAAAGGCAGAGGCAGGCCTCGGGCAGCAGCAGCAGTAGAGGCAGGCCTCTCCTCAGGCCACAGCAGCAGTGGTGGTGGTGGTGGAAGTCCTGGGGAGGGGCCCCAAGGCAAGCCCCAGGCAGCAGCAGGAAGGCACGCCCCAAGCAGCAACAGGAACAGTCCTTGCACGGTCACAAGATGGTCCAATCTCTCCAGAAGGGAAGGAAACACTCAAGTGGCCAGTCACAACTCCAGGGTGTCGGTGGACACCCGCGTGCTCCTTTTCCAAGGACACCAACACTCCCCTTTTTTTTGTTTTTTTTTTCTTTTTTTTTGTTTTTTTTTGTTTTTTTTTTCCTTTTTTTTCCTTTTTTTTTTTTTTTTTTTTTTTTTTTTTTTTTTTTTTTTTTTTGCTCCTTCTCCAAGGACACCCGGGCATCTCCTGCTTATATTTTTATTCCCCAGCACCCATGGTGTGTGTGTGCAGGTGTGAGACACAGTGGAAGGACACAAAGTGCACAAATCTTTATTCAATTTCCACCACCAGGAAGATAGGAAAAACACCCGAGTGGCCAGTGACAAGCACTGCCCTTCAAACCACAGGGCAATGCTATGTGAGCAAAACAGTGAAGGGGAGGGTAGGGAACACTCCCCTTTTTCTCTGGCAGCCAGGATTCCCTGATTGGACAAAGTTAACTGTCCCTGTCAGGGAACTCAAAAATAATAATACATTTGCTGAACAAGGAGCTCAAAAAAGCTAAATGACACTAGACAAAATGAATGGTTTGAAAGGTTTCATCATGGACACCGCAAATAAGATTTGGGGAAGACTGTTTTCACTCAGCGGGTGGTGGGAATCTGGAATGGACTCTCATAGAATCCCTACTGTGAGGAAACAGTCCATTTGGCCCAACAGGTCCACACTGATCCGTGGAAGAGTAACCCACCCAAGACCCAATCCCCTATCCCATTACTCTACTTTTGCCCTGACTAATGAACCTAACCTACACATCCCTGATCACTATGGGCAACTTAGCACAACCAATTCACATAAGCCGCACGACTTTAGACTGTGGAAGGAAACCCAGAGCACCCAGAGGAAACCTACATGGACACTTGAAGAATATGCAAACTCCACACAGACAGTTGCCTGAGGCTGGAATTGAATCTGGGTCAAAACTCTCGGACTGGTCTTGACTTCGCTCCAGCCTCTGCCTCCACTTCTGGCCCCACCCACTCTGCAAGCAAGAGTCCGACTACATTTCCCAGAGTCACCATGAGTCCAAATGCCTACCTGCAGCCAGCCAGCACACCAGCCGTCCCTCCTCACCCATCCACCCCCACAGTGCACCCTTTCCCTCCACGTTTCCTTCTTCACCTCATCCCCACATTCCCACTCCCCCACCTCACTCCACATCCCACCTCCGTCCCAACCTCCTTTCCTTCCCACACGCATTCGCCCGTGCTACATCACAACCAACCCTCACTCACCACATGCCATCACCCTTCCCCCCTCCCCTCTTTCAGCCAACTTGGGCCCACCTAAAAACCTCACCCCTGAGCCTTGCCCCATATTTACTATCCTCCCTGACCTCGAACTTTCTGAGGCCAAAAGGTCTATCCTGAGGATAGGGCTCACAGTCATTCCCGCCCGACCCCACCTCAATGAAACCTGAACCTGCCACGATGCGGAGCTCTTCTTCTGCTGCCTCTACCTCCGTGTATTCTTCTTTAACAAAAACTCCCAAACTCCCTCTGAGGACCCCTTCTCCCACCTCCAACCTTCCTCCTCCATTTGGTCACCACACCCCCATCCCCCACCACCAGCTGTGTATACACTCGAGACTTCTTCATTGCTGATTGTTGATGTGCCGTCAGCCACTCAATTTCTCCCCTCACCCACTCCAACCACACCACCTCCGATCAAGCACTCCCCTCTCTCTGCGCCAAAACCAGCTTCACCATCAAACCCGCTGACAAAGGTGGGGTGCTGTTAGTCTGGAGAACAGACCTAAATGTCACCGAGGCCGAACCCCAACTCTCAGACACCACGTCGTACTTCCTCCTTGCCCATAACCCCGTGGTGACCCATCAAGCCAAAATCACTCACACTGTCATTGCCCCCATTGCCTCCAGTGATCTCCCCTCCACTGTCTTCAATGTCACACTCCCCCAGCCCTGCATTGCCCAATTCTACCTGCTCCCCAAGATCCACAAGCCCACCTACCCGGCTGACCCATTGTCTCAGCATGCCCCTGCCCCACCGAACTCCCCTCATCCTACCTCAACTCTCCTCCTTTGTTCAGGCACTGCCCACCTACATCCGTTACACCAACCGTGCCCTCCATGTCTTCAGTAACGTCCAGTTCTTCAGCCCTAAGTGCTTTATCTCCACTATGGATGTGCAGTCCTTATATATGTCCATACCCCACAAGGATGGCCTCCATGACAGACACCTTTTTCTCAGCAACAGACCCATCCAGTCCCCCTCCACCAATATGTTCCTCCACCTTGCCAAACTGGTCCAGGGGGTGACCATGGGCACCCGGTTGAGCTATGTCGACCAGTCCCTCTTCAGTGACTATACAGGCACTGTGCCCCAACTCTTCTGCCATTCCAACCTCGTTCACTGCATCAGATGTGGTCTTTTCTACATTGGGAAGACCAAATATAAACTTAGGGAATGTTTCACATAGCATCTCAGCCAGGCCTGCAGGTGCCGACCAGACCTCTCAGTCACCGCCCATTTCAATTCCCCTTCCCATTCCCTTTCTGACATGACCATCATCAGCCTCCACCATTGTCACAATGAACCAAACCACAAATTGGGGGAACAATACCTCAGCCTACAGCCCAGATGACTCAACATTAAGTTCTCCAATTTCAAATAACCACTCTTCCCTTCCCTCGACTGCTTTCCCAGCCCTATCCCTCCCTTTCAATCCTCCCTGCCACCTACAAGATTCATTCTTCCCATTGACCAACCAAGTTGTACCATCTACCTGTCATCACCAATCCCCACTTCATCATCCTGTCCCCACTACCCCCTTTATCTGCAGCTTCCTCTACATCCCACCCCATTCCTGAAGAAGGGCTACACCTGAAACATCAAATTCTTCACCTCCTGATGCTGCCTGGCTTGCTGTGTTCTTCCAACCTCCTGCCTGTCACTGAATGGAACCAGCAGGAAAGGGTTAAACAATCAAGTGTCAGGGCCATCAACAAATGGGAATGGGGCATGCTACATACAGATGCATTGAGATGGTTAATCACAAAGAGAAGTCCAAACTGGAAATGAAACACTAATACACAGTGGACGGAATTTAATGTCAGAATGTGAGAGACCGTGCACTCGGGTCAGAATAATCTAAAAGTCGACTATTAGTTAAATAGTGAGAGATTCCAACAAAGTGCAGTGCAGAGTGATCCGGGTAGTTTTGTGCATGAAACACAGCAAGTAATTGAGAAGGCGAACGCCAATTCAGGGACCTGCCAACCTCTGAGCTGTGGCCTCAGCAGCCATCACTGCCCGGGCCAGGGCATTCGGAACACAGTCACGGTGACTGTGAAGAAGGTGGAGGAGCACACACCGGTGGATCGGACGGTGTTTGTGAAGAAAGTTCTGCTGGAGTGTTGCGGGCTTCCAGCAGTGGACGTGTACGACCTTCAGGACTTTCCTGGGGCAGGCTACTTCGATGTGACCTTCAGAAGCGTGAAGCAGTGCGAACAGCCCCTGAAGGTCTTCAAGGAGAAGGAAGGGGAGCCGCTGTTTTCCATCTTGTCGGCGAGCCCATTGCGTGTGCTTCCTGCACAGAGGAATCGGGTTGTTACAATCCATGTGTACAACCCCTACGTTCCAGCGGCTGATGTCCTGACCTTCCTGTGAAGGTTCGTCCAAGTTGAGGGAGAAGCCACTGATGTGATCGACCCCTTTGGGATCAGGACCAGTAAGCGGCAGGTCAGGGGAACTCTGAGGGCTGATGATAGTGGGAACATCCTCCACCCACCCTCGAGCTTCGCAATTGGAGGGAGCAGAGGCTACCTGACATATGCAGGGCATGCGATAGTGTGCCGAACCTGCGGGAAGTCGGGACACGTGGCGGCGGATTGCAAAGTGACCATCTGCAGGAACTGCAAACAGGAGGATCACTTGACTAAGGACCGTCAGGAAGAAAAGAGCTGCAACCTGTGCGGAGAGGCGGGCCACATGTACAAGGCCTGCCCAAGACAAGTCGCCGCCACCGACGCACAGATGGCCGGAGGTGGCAACACGAGCTGCAGACCGACTAAGTCCAGCAAGGTACCGCAAATCAGCACTGGAACAGTGTCTGGAGGCACCCAGAAGGAAGGGCAGGCTGTAGTGGAGCAGGCGGCAGACAGCGGGGAGATGCAGCAGCCTGCATCAAGCTCCTGCAAGACAGACGAGGGAAATGGAAGAGGAGGGAGCAAAGGAGGCAGAGCAGTGGATTATTGTCAAAAACAGGAAGAGGAAACCTCTCGAGGGCCCCACAGCCACCAAGCGAAGGGGGAAGAGACACCTACAAGATGAGGATACAGGCAGCCCCTCCAATGGTGAGGACGGGCGCCAGAAGGGTCGTTACCGGAGGAAGAGGCAGAGCGCCATGGGGAGAAAGGAGGGCAGCACCGCCCAAGAAGGAAAATTCGATCCCTCTGAAGAGATGGGTGAAGGCCTCCCCCTACCCGGTGAGAACCAAGGGGTACCCACCGGCCCACAGCCCCAGGTAACTGGGAGCAGCGGCCCTGTGACGGCCCTGCTGTCAGATGGAGAACTGGGCGATGCGGACCCTGGGTCTGACACGATGACACCAGAGCGGGGAAATGACTCCAGCGTGGAGCTGGACAACTACCTCAGCCCTGGGAAGGTCCAGCAGTTTGCCGTCACCACGGGGATGCACGCAGCTACCCCACAGGAGCAAGACCAGAAGAAAATGGACAATGGTAACCCCATAAACTGGTAAAATGGGGTTTAAAATTGCCAGCATAAATGTGCGTAGCATTAAATCGGCTACACGATGTGTTTCAACGCTGGCCTTCCTGGCCAACGTCAAAGCCGATATCCTGTTTCTGCAGGAGTGTGGGATACCGCACCTCAGCAGCTGCAGGTGATGGTCGAGCTTGTGGGCCCATGGGCCGTCAGTGTGGTCGGGGGGCAACGATAGCCGCGCCTCCGGCCTGGGTCTCCTGTTGTGGGGAGGCAACTTCACCATCTCCGAGGTGAAGGAGGTGGTTGACGGGCGCCTCCTCGTCGCGGACGTTAAATACAGAAACGCTCCCCTGAGAGTAATCAACGTGTACGCCCCAGCGGGTAAGAGTGAACGGTTGGCCCTCCTGCAACAGCTTCCACTGCTGCTGGCTACGTCCAGGCCGGTCATTCTGGCCGGAGACTTCAACTGCATCATTGATGCAGATGGACGATCCGGCGGGGGGGACAGTAAACCGGACGCTACGTCCAGAGCCCTGATGGAAATGGTCAAAGACGCCAAGCTGCACGACGTCTTCAGCACCCCTGCAAATGGAGCGCAGCGTAGAAACACCTTATCACGGGCAGACGGGTCTATCCGCTCAAGGATAGATTACCTGTTTGTGTCCCAAACGCTCTCGGTCAGATCCACCAACATCAAGCCGGTGTTCTTCTCTGACCACTGCCTCCTGCTCGCCGACTGTCACCGACAGGACGAACAGCGGGCGGGCAAGGGAACGTGGAAACTGAACACTAAACTGTTGACCCCGGGAAACATCGAAGAGCTCAAGAGGGATTACACAGGTTGGAGAACTGTGAAGCCCCTCTTTGAGTCTCCAGCAGACTGGTGGGAAACGGTAAAAGGGGAACATCAAGAGGTTCTTTATCCTCAAAGGTGTCCAGGAGGCGAGAGAGAGGCGGGGAAAACTGTCCCAGCTCCAGGAAAGTATGCAGAACCTGCTCCTGCTGCAGAGGATGGGGATGGATGTCATGGAGGACCTCAAGGAGGTGAAGGGCCAGCAAGCCTCGCTCTTTGCCTCGGAGGCCTCCAGGATAATCTTCCGGTCCAGTGTCCGCTCGGTGGAGCAGCACGAGACGTGCTCACGTTTCTTCTTCCAGAAGGTGCACAAAGAGAGCTCCGTGCTCAGCAGCCTGAAGAAAGAAGATGGCTCGGTAACGTCATCTCAGGCTGACGTCATGAGGATCAGCAAATCCTTCTATGCCAGTCTGTATGACTCGAAGCCAACCGACAGCGCGGCCTCCCAGTCGTTCCTGTTCTCTATCACGGAGGTCCTAGATGACGGAACACGAGAGAGGCTGGACCAGCCGCTATCTCTGGAAGAGCTGACCAAGAACCTCGAATAGAATAAAACTCCCGGAAGCGACGGCTTACCGGGCGAGATTTATTCCGCTCTTTGTGACTTGATCGGCCAGGACCTGCTGGAGGTGTATGTCAGTATGCTTCGGGCAGGTACCATGAGTGAATCCATGAGGAAAGGCATCATCACCCTCAACTACAAGCGGACGGGGGAGAGGGAGGAAATTAGAAAGTAGAGACCGATCTCACTGTTAAACGCAGACTACAAAAGGTTGTCAAATGTCATCGCCAACAGGGTCAGGTCTGCTCTGGGATCGGTGATCCACCCGGACCAAACCTGTGCTCTACAGGGCAGGAAGATCTCTGAGAGTCTTGCACTCCTCAGGGATACGTTCGCCTACGTGCAGGACAGGGGGGTGGACACCTGTCTCATCAGCCTGGACCAGGAGAAAGCCTTTGACAGGATATCGCATACATATTTGAGGGATGTCCTCTCCAAAATGGGCTTTGTGGAGGGAATCGGAAATTGGATCAGACTGCTCGACACCAACATTGTCAGTGCAGTCTCAATCAATGGGTGGGAATCAGATAGCTTCCCTGTTAAATCTGGATTCAGGCAGGGATGCCCCCTCTCACCCACCTTGTTTGTGTGTTGCATAGAGCCATTTGCTGAATCCGTCAGGAAGGATGCGAGCCTGAGAGGGGTGACTATTCCTGGCAGTGGGGGCCTAGAGTTTAAAGCCTCCCTGTACATGGATGACGTCGCTGTTTTCTGCTCGGATCCGCTGTCCGTGCACAGTCTCATGTGCATCTGTAACCAGTTCGAACGGGCCTCGGGGGCCAAGGTAAACCGAGGCAAGAGCGAGGCCATGCTCTTCGTGAACTGGGCCGACCAATCCTCTATCCCCTTCACCGTCAGGACTGACCACCTGAAGGTGCTGGGTATTTGGTTCGGGGAGGCTGGGGCGTGCGCCAAGACCTGGGCGGAGCGGATCAGGAAGATGAGACAGAAACTAGGCAGATGGGGGCAACGGTCGCTCTCCATCGCGGGAAAAAAACCTGGTCATCAGGTGTGAGGTACTCTCAGTATTGCTATATGTGGCACAGGTCTGGCCTATTCCAAGAACCTGTGCTGCCGCAGTCACCCGGGCCATCTTCCACTTCATTTGGAGATCAAAGATGGACCGGGTCCGAAGAGACTCTATGTACAAAGACCGGTGCAATGAGTGAAAAAACACGCCCAATTCCACCCTTACACTGATGGCCACCTTTGTGTGTGGCTGCATCAAGCTGTGTGTGAATCCCCGGTACGCAAACACCAAGTGTCACTACGTACTGAGGTTTTACCTGTCCCCGGTGTTGCGAAGGATGGGCCTGGCCTCGCTGCCGCGGAATGCTCCGAGTAGTTGGACCGTTCCGTATCACCTGTCCTTCGTGGAGAAATTTATGAGGAAAAACACCTTTGGCCACAAGTCAGGACGTGGTCAGCACGTATTGTCCTTGAGACCCTTCGGGAAAAGGAGAGGGCGGATCCGTCGAGCGGTTCCCTGAGCAGATTGTCAAAGCCATTTGGCAGATTGCCTCATCGCCAGAACTTTCCAACAAGCACCAAGACATGGATTGGCTGGCAGTGAGAAGGGCTCTGCCTGTGAGATCCTTCATGCACGGCCGGACTCTCTGCCGCACCGCACGCTGCCCTCGACGTGGCTGCGGTGGGGACGAGACTGTCACACACCTCCTTCTGGAATGTGCCTATGCAGAGGAAGTCTGGAGAGGAATGCAGTGGTGCTTGTCGAGGTTTGTCCCGAGCAGCGCCGTGACGCGGGACTCCGTGCTCTCCGGCCTGTTCCCCGGGACTCACACCGAGACAAACATTATCTGCGCCTGGAGGATCATCAACTCGGTGAAGGACGCTCTCTGGGCAGTCCAAAACCTGTTGATCTTCCAGCTGAAGGTTTTGACCCCGACTGAGTGTTGCAGACTGGCACATTCCAAGGTCCAAGATTACGTGTTGAGGGACGCGCTGAAGCTTGGGGCAGCTGCCGCCAAGGCGCGGTGGGGAAAGGCCACCGTGTAACATCGGCCTGCCTTAAGAAGAACAGGGGGCCCATGAGGACGTTTTTTTGGGCTCTGCTGATGCCTCAGCCAAATATATGCATAAGATTGAGAAATGCACAGACCTGTATATAACAATGATAAATTTTGATCTGTGTATGTAAATGTTGACATATGTATGGCATGACCAAATGTACAGACCATCAAATCATTTTATGAATAAAGTATATTTTTGAAATAAAAAAAATTGTACTGCCTGTAGGATTTCCCTGGCGCAGGCTACTTTGATGTGACCTTCAGAAGTGTGAAGCAGTGCGAACAGCTCCTGAAGGTCTTCAAGGAGAAGGAAGGGGACCCGCTGTTTTCAATCTTGTCGGCGACCCCATTGTGTGTGCTTCCTGCACAGAGGGATCGGGTTGTTACAATCCATATGTACAACCCCTGTGTTCCAGCGGCTGATGTCCTGACCTTCCTGTGAAGGTACGTCCAAGTTGAGGGAGAAGCCACTGATGTGATCGACCCCTTTGGGATCTGGACCAGTAAACGGCAGGTCAGGGTAACTCTGAGGGCCGATAATAGTGGGAACATCCTCCACCCACCCTTGAGCTTCGCAATTGGAGGGAGCAGAAGCTACCTGACATATGCAGGGCAGCCGAAAGTGTGCCGAACCTGCGGGAAGTCGGGACACGTGGCGGCGGATTGCAAAGTGACCATCTGCAGGAACTGCAAACAGGAGGGTCACTTGGCTAAGGACTGTCAGGAAGAAAAGAGCTTCAACCTGTGTGGAGAGGCGGGCCACATGTATAAGACCTGCCCAAGCCGGGGGGAGGGAGGGGCACTTACGCACAGATGGCTGGAGTTGGCAATGTGAGCCGTGGACCCCCAAAGAACAGTAAGGTCCACCCAGACAGCAGGGAAACGGAGTCTGGTGGCACCCAGAAAGAAGAACAGGCTGGAGTGGAGGAGGCTGCAGCCAGCGGAGAGACACAGCAGCTGATCCTAGCTCTAGCCGGGCAGATGGAAGAAATGGAGGAGGAGGTAATCAAGCAGGCAGAGGTGTGGATACCTGTTAAAAACAGGAAGAGGAAATCTTGCCAGGCCCCCAAAGCCTCCCAGCAAAGGGGGAAAAGACAGCTGCACGAGGGAGGGACGGCCAGCTCTTCGGAGGGGGAAGATGGACTCAAAGAAGGCCATCACCACCAGAAGAAGTGACAGAGCGCCGTCTGGAAAGAGGAGGGCATTTCCTCCCAACCAGGAAACAACAGAACCCCCCAAGTCCACCCTCCACGTAGTGAGAACCAAAATGTACCCACTGCCCCACAACTACAGGCAACCGAGAGCTGTGATCCTCTGACAATCCCATTGTCAGACCCAGAACTGGACAGTGAGGATCCTTGCCTTGGCTCAGTGACACCAGAGCAGGTAAATGACCCCAGTGAGGAGCTGGATAGCTACCTCAGCCCAGCGAAGGTCCAGCAGTTCGTGCTTACCTTGGGGATGTAGACAGCCACCTCAGAGACAGGACAGTCAAATGGACAATGGTAACCCCATAAACTGGGGGTTAAAGAAGTTTCATTTGCTTTCATATAACAGGGGACCCACTCAGTAGGTGGGTTCCACTGAAGCCACAGCCAAATACCAAGAGACTGGATAGTTAATAAAGGTAAATGTTAATAGGATAACTGTGAATTCGATTAATTCAATTTGTTCTTT
The DNA here is from genome assembly GCF_047496795.1 of Chiloscyllium punctatum. Taxonomy (NCBI): domain Eukaryota; kingdom Metazoa; phylum Chordata; class Chondrichthyes; order Orectolobiformes; family Hemiscylliidae; genus Chiloscyllium; species Chiloscyllium punctatum. The sequence goes on along the minus strand of NC_092745.1, from coordinate 1,360,707 downwards.
GTAATGTTAAGACATGCAATGTATATAACTGTGAAAGACATGCAATGTATATAACTATGAACGACATGAAAGTACCAAAGATTTATTTACATGAATAAAGTATATTTTGAAATAGAAAAAGAAAATGAATAGTGTGGATAGTTGGAATCCTTCTACCAATGTAGAAATATCAAATACTAGGGCGCATCGGTTTAAGGTGAGAGTGAGAAGTTTTAAGTGAGATGAATGAGGCCAGTTGTCTTTCCCGAGAGGGTAGAAGCTGCTCAGGAGGTGTGAGAGGTGGCAGCAAGATTAAAGTTTTGAAGTGGCATTTAGACAGAAATATGGAGAGAATAGAGGGATATCGCCCATGTGCAGGCAGATGGGATTAGTTTAGAATAGCATGATGGTCAGCACAGCCATGGTGGGCCGAAGGGCCTATTACTGTGCTGTACTGTTCTAGTTTCTAACTTCACGGCATCCACCCTATCAAAGCCCCTCACAATCCTGGATGTTTCATTCAATTTCTCTCCCATTCCTCAAAACCCCATTAGGTTCAAAGTCAATCTTCTCCATCTCTTCACATTGGAAAATCCTGCCATCTCCAGAATCAGCCGAGTGAACCTTCCCTGGCCTGCCTCCAATACAAGAATGTCTTTCCTTAGGGCACGCATACTGTTCATTATAATCTAGGTGTGATCTGACTTGTACTTTGCATCGTTTTAGCAAGACCTCCCTATATTTAGACTCAATTCCCTTTGCCTTCTCGATTACCTGCTGATCCTGTAAGCTACCTGTTTCAGATTGATTCACAAGGATTCCCAAAATCCTTTGTGCAGTCAGTCTGAACCAAACGGTGTTAGCCTGACAGTAAGTCAGGAATGTGCTAGAATGTGTTATAAAGGATATGACAATAAATGATAACTGGATGTTTAGAAACAATGGGAGATGTACGAATTTATAAAAGGGGAATATTTTTAAATCTGTTGGATTCTATATTTTGGTGTGACCATAAATGCAGAATAGATAAGGGTGGGGGAGGCTTGTTGCGGTAGAGGGATATTTGAAATTTCAGAAGCATTTTGGCAAGTTTCAATAAGGGCTAAAACTTAGCTCGTGAGAGAAGAGGGCCCCTGAAAGATCAATGAGGCTGTCTGTGTGAAATTACTGATGATGGGTGAGATACTGAATACATATTTTGCGTTTGGATTTACTGTGGAGAAAGACATGGAAGCCCGGGAACTTGGGAAATACATAGGGATGTCTTGAAAAGAGTGCACATTGGAGAACAGGAGATGCTGGATGTCTTAAAATGCAAAAAGTTAGATAAAACCTTGGGACATGGTCAGATGTATCCCAGCGCCTTGTGTGAAGCGAGGGAGGAAATTACAGGACCCCTTCCAGAGATATTTGTATCATCGACAGCTACAACGGACCAGTGAGACTGATGGCAGGGTGGTAAGTTGTTGGAGGAGATTCTAAGAGAAACGATCATCGTGCATTTGGAAAGGTAAGGACAGATTAATGATCGTCAGCATGGCTTTGCGCACGGGAAATCAAGCCTCAAACGTGAGTGTGGAGGTAGACAAGTGAGAGGTCAAAGCAGAGCAGTATATGATGTCCACATGAACTTCAGCAAGGCCTTTGACAAGGTTCTGCATGGCAGACTGGTTAGTAAGTTTAGATCAGACATAACCAGGGAGCGCTCACCAACTGGATACAAAACAGTTTTGATGGTAGGAGACAGAGCATGTTCATAGAGGGTTGCTGCTCAAAATGCAGGCCTGTGACTAACGGTGTGCTATTGGGTTCGGTGCTGGGTCACTGTTGTGCATCGTTTATATAAACAGTTTGGATGATAATACAGGAGCCATGGTTAGCAAGTTCGTGAATGAGACTGAAATTGGTGATAAAGTGGACAGTGAAGAGGGTTATCGAAGAGTACAATGGGATCAACAGTACTGCTGGACCAGTGAGGTTAGGAAGAACAGGTGGAGAAATGCACTGTGTCGTATTGTGGTAAAGCAGACCAGGCTGGACTTGTGCAATTAATGTTCGGGCCCTGGGTACTGTTGTCAATCAGTGACCCAGGGACACAGGTACACAGTTTTTTGAAATAGCGTCACGGGTAGACAGGCTGGTGAAGCAGGCGTTTGGGAGGGTTACCCTTCATTGGGCAGAGCTTTGAGAGTAGGAGTTGGGATGTCATCGTGTATCTGTAGAGGACATTAGTGAGGCCATTGTATAAGCATTGTTGATTATCTGGTAAAAATCAACTAGTTCACGTATGTCCTTTAGGGAAGGATATCTGACACTCTTACCTTGTCTGGCTCACATGTGACTCCAGTCCCACAGCAATATGGCAGACTCTGAGCTGCCTCCGGGCAATTAGCAGGAGGGCAATGTATGTTGGTCCATCCGGTGACATCCTCAGGCCGTGAATGAATCAATGAAAAATACATATGTCTATCCCTACCTTTGCAAACAGCTCTAGCTGCAGCAATCCGTACTGACTTTGTAATGTTGTTCAGGCCTTTGCCCCTCTCTGTAACACTCTCACCACCTCCAGCACCTTCAATTCTCCCTGTTCCGCTGCTCTGATTAAACACTGACAATGTTTCCTCTTCCTGCTGCATTCCTCCACATTTCTAAATGTTGGTTACTTCAGAATTGATCGGTTTTTTTTTCATCTCTTAATCAAATCGGCCAAGACCGTCTGAAGTGGGGAAGGAGCATTGGGAAGGTGTCGAGCACCTCGAGACTTACTGAGGGGAAAACGGGAATCCAGGAGAAAACAGCACAAGGAGCGCGCTGTCATATCAACGCCCCACCCACCACCTTTCCATGTCCACCTTCTGCCTCAAGTGTAACAGAGTCTGTGGAAGGCCACATCTGTCTGTACAGCCAACTCCAGACTCCCCCACCCCCACTGAGAGTGGGAGAGAGTCAGCCTCATCTGTGAGCCACTGCCAAAGAGATGATGAGATAGGAAGGTTGAATCCCCTCACAATTATCCCAGTGTCTTCGTTACAAATTCAAACAATTCCCTGTTAATACAGTGTCTAATAATGTGCAATCACTCAGTATCTCTCCATCTGGTATCCCTCGCTGTGTGGGTCTATTTACTGCCTCTGACAGCATTTCTCCCTCTTACAGATGGTCTGAGATCCTGAGTCAACAGAATTTTCCATTCCAGAGAGATGCAGCAGCACAGGCAAGGGATGGAGACTGGGATTATCGAGATCTCTGCTGGACTCTGTGCCACTCTGCATGAATTATCCTCATTGCATCAGTCTAATTTCCCATTCTGTCTATTTCAGTCGCATGCAAGTCATCAGGATGTTTCTGACTCCTGTCTCATCCATCACCTCATTGAAGACAGTTGGTCAGCCAGAGAGAGATGGAGAGGGAAATCTGGAGCCTTCAGTAAATCCTGCAGCTGTTAAGATCGCTCACAGTAAACAGCACAGGGTGGAGGTAGTAGACTTCTATATTCAGACCTGGAAGACCGGACATAGATACAGAGCTGGGCAAGGAACAGAAACATTCTAGGCTTCATTCCCACCATCTTGTGAGGGTTCTGGTGTCACCTCTTCTGTACTGGTCCTCAATGCGACAGCACAGCGGATCGCAGGCATTAATCCTGGCCTATGCTGTTTTAGTGATCTCTGTAATATTCTCCAGTCCCGATAATCCTTCCTCTCTTTGGAATCTCCTCTAGTCCACATCACTCTATGTGTCTCTGTCTCTCTCTCTGTCAGGTTCTCCAGTCCCTAACACCCTAATCCCTAACCTTCTCCAGTAGATACTAAATTCCTTCATCCCTGTAAACCCTGACAGTCCTTTCTATCCCTGTAAGCTCCTCCCACCAATACCACCCCCCATGTCAATGTATTTGTCTTTAAACTCTCCATCCGTCCCTATCTATGTAATCTTCTCCAGCTCCTACAACCCTTCCTTAGCTGTGAAAAATTTGTAATCTCCTTATCCTTCTCCAATTCTTTGATCTTTATCTTGTTAAATTTCACCCTCATTTCCGACACCACACCCCTCCTGACCATAGGAACCTCTTTCAGTTTGTGAAACCCTCCCCATTTGTGTAACTGTCTCCAACCCAGTAACCTGACATTCTCCATTGCCTTCCTATCTATGTAGTCTCCAGAGCCTAGAAGCCTTCTTATATCTGTAAATGTCTTCAGTCACGACACCCTTCCATATCTCTGTTAGTATACACAATAATCTCCGAGATGAAACAGCCCCCGTCTGTGCCTCTCAGTCTGCCTGCCTCTTCCTATCTCCATCCCTATCCCTATCTCCAGAATCTGGTCCAGCTCCCTCTATCTCTGTAAATTCCTTCAATCCCCAAACCCCTTTGTCCCACTGACATTCTTGACCAGATCTAACTCTGTTTAGCTCTTAACATCCTTGAGCCCGTGTAAGCCTCCCTATCTCTGTAACCTCTACGCATCTGTTCAACCCCCACTACTGAGGAATGACTCCCTGCATTCGCCATAAGGAAGATGGAATGATAGTGAACAGATATGATGTGACTGTCATTCCGGAGATGTAGCTGCAGAATGACCATCGCTGGGAAGTGAATACTGAAGGGTTGTTTGGAGAGAGCCATAGAGCAGAGAGATGTACAGCATGGAAACCGACCATTCGGTCCAACCACTGTGCAGATATCCCAACCCAATCTAGTCCCAATAGGCAGACTAGGCAAAAAGCCAACAAGTTATGAAGGAAGCTTGAGGTTAATACATTAATGAGACAGTCATGTAGATCTGAATATGAAAAGTAGAGCTGAGAATAAGCAAGCAGCAGCAACCGTTATCAGGAATTCATTTGTAGGCACCAGACAATGATGGGAATGTCAATATGGTTACAGTCAGGACACTTATGGCAAGGGCAGTACAGTAACTGTGTGTGACAGTGGTCTCCATACCGACTGATACAGCCACGAGCCTGTTGGATTGAATTTGTTGGTGTGAATATAAATGGCAGAATTGTAACGGTGTAGGAGGGGTGTCGTGGTATAGGGGATATGGTGTATTTGAATTATCAGAAGCCTATTATGCAAGTTTCAATAAGGGCTAAAGAGTAACTTGGGAGAGTATAGGGCTCCTTAAAGATCATAAGGTCGCCTATGTGTGGAACCAGAGGAGATGGGTGAGATATTAGACAAAATAATCTTGTCAGTATTTACTGTGGAGAAACACATGGAAGCTCAGGAACTTGGGGAAATAAATAGTGATGTCTTGGAAAGAATCCTCAACAGAGAAGAGAAGGTGCTGGAAACTTAAAACAAATAAAGCTAGATCAATTCTCAGTAGCTCATTAGTCAATCCTAGAATATTGTGGGAAGCTAGGGAAGAGATTGCAGTATCCCTTATAGTAATATGTATATTATCAACAGACACAGTGAGATGTTGGAAGACTGGAGGTTGGCTAATGCTGTTCCATCACTGAAGGACTGCAGGGAAAAGCCAGGAAATTACAGCCCCGTGAGAACAGTGATGGGGAAGTTGTTGGAGGAGATTCTGAAAGAAAAGAGATCCTTACATTTACAAAGCAAGGGCTGATTTGAGATGGTCAGCATGGCTTTGTGAGTGGGAAACCACGTTTCACAAACCGGATTGACTCTTCGAGGAGATGGCCAAGGATCGATGAAAGCAGAGCAGTCAACGTTGTCCACATGGACTTTAGCATCTAATCAAGAGGAAGAAGGAAGTTTACTTAAGGTTGAGGAAGCAAGGATCAGACAGGGCTCCAGAGAGTTACATTGGATGGCACGGTGTCCCAGTGGTTAGCACTGCTACCTCATAGCACCACGGACTCCATTTCGATTACAGCCTCAGGCGACTGTCTCTGGGGTGTTTGCACATTCTCACTGTGGGTTTCTTCCAAGTGCTCCGGTTTCCCCCCCCCACAGCCCAAAGATGTGCCAGTTTGGTGGCTGAGCCATGCTAAATTACGCATAGTGTTCAGGGATGGTTAGGTTTGGGGCATTAGTCAGGGCAAATGGAGAGTAATAGGGTGGGGGAATGGGGCTGGGTTGGATACTGTTTGGAGGGCTGATATGGTGGTGTTGGGCCAAATGGCCCATTTGCACACTGTAGGGATTCTCTGAAGGTACAAGGAAGGAACCGAGAGATGTACTTGGGGCAACTAGAAGGGTGCATGAAAAAGCATTGTTGGGAAGGATTAAGGAAAACCGTGAGGCATTCTCCATTTATGCGAGGAACAAGGATAAGGCCAGAGTGAGGATAAGGTCAATCTGGGATAGTGGAAGGAACTTGTGCCTGGAGTCACAGGAGGTAGGGGAAGTCCTTAATGAATACTATGCCTCAGTATTCACTGCTGAGAAGGGTCTTGTCGTTTGTGAGGACAGCGTGAAACAGGCTGATGTACGTGAACAGGTGGATGTTAAGAAGGAGGATATGCTGAGAATTTTGTAAAAGATAAGGATACATTAGTAACTGAACCAGACTGGATGCGTCCAAAGTTACGACAGGAACCGATGGAGTGGATTACTGAGCACCTGGTGATGACCTTTGCAGCCTCACTGTCCACTGGAGTCGGACCAGATGATTGGAGGCAGGAAAATATTATTCCCTTGTTCAGGAAAGGGAATCGGGATAATCCTGGGAATTACACACTGACAAGTCTTATGTCTGTGGTGTGCAGATTATTGGAGAGGACTCTGGGAGACAGGATTTATTATTCCTTGGAAAACCATAGTTTGATTAGAGATAGTCAGCATGGTTTTGTAAGGGGCAGGTCATGCCTTACAAGTCTTATCGAATCTTTTGAGAATGTGACAAAACATCTTTATGGCTCATTCAGAAAGTACTGAGGCATGGGGTACAGTGAAACCTGTCTGTCGGGATACAGGATTACTGGTAAACAGAAGACTGAGGGTGATGATAGATGGAAAGCATTCATCCTGGAGCTCAGTGACCAGTGGTTTTCTGCAGGGAGAGGTTACAGGACCTCTGCTCTTTGTGAGTTTATGAATGACTTGGATGTGTGATTGAAAGAGGGGTTAGTAAGTTTCCCAATGACACGAAGGTTGGTGGAGTGGTTGATAGTGTGGAGGGCTATTGGAGGTTGCAACGGAACATTGACAGGATGCAGAGTTGGGCTGAGAAGTGGCAGATGGAGTTCAATCTTGGAAAAGTGTGAAGTCATTCATTTTGAAGATTGAATTTGAATGCAGAATGTAGATTTAAAGGTAGGATCTTTGGCAGTGTGGAGGAACAGAGTGATCTTGGGTACCAAGTCCATAGATCCCTCAAAGTAGCCACACAAGCTGATTGGCTTGTTAAGAAGCAATATATTGTGTGGGATTGCATTTGTTTTGGGATTGAGTTTTAAAGCCGTGAGGTTATGCTGCAGCTTTATAGAGACCTAGTTTGACCCCACTTGGAATATTGTGTTCAGTTTTGGTCCGTTCATTGCATGAATGATGCGGAAGCTTTAGGGAGTGTAAAGAGGAGATTTACCAGGATGCTGCCTGAACTGGAGGGCATGTCTTATGAAGAAAGGTTGAGGGAGCTAAGGCTTTTCTCATTGGATTGAAGAAGGGTGAGGGATGACTTGGCAGAGGTGAACAAGGTGATGAGAGTCATAGATAGATTGAACAGAGAAAGATAGTTTTTACCCTCATATAAATAGTTATTACAAGGGGGTATAATTTTCGGGTGATTAGTGGATGGTGAAGGGGAGATTTCGGAGGTAGGTTCGTTACATAGAGTGGTGACTGAGTGGGATCCACTGCCAGCGGTGGTGGTAAAATTAGATGTATTCGGGACATATAATATACTTCTGGATAGGCACATGGATGATAATAAAATGAAGGGTATGGAAGTTAGAGTCCTAGAGATGTACAACATGGAAGCAGACACTTCAGTCCAACCTGTCCATGCCGACCAGACATCCCAACCCAATCTAGTCCCACCTGCCAGCACCCGGTCCATATTCATCCAAATCCCTACTATTCAAATACTCAAACAAATACCTCTTAAATGTTGTAATTGTACCAGTATCCACCACTTCCTCTGGCAGCTCATTCCATGCACATACTACCCTCATTATGAAAAAGTTGTCCCATAGGTCTCTTTTCTATCTATCCCCTTTCATCTATAACCTATGCCCTCTAGTTCTGGACACCCCAACACCAGGGAAAAGTCTTTGTCTATTTATCCTATCCATGCCCCTCATAATTTTGTAAACCTCTGTAATGTCACCCCTCAGCCTCCGACGCTCCAAAGAAAACAGTGCCAGCCTGTTCAGCCTCTCTCTAAAGCTCAAATCCTCCAGCTCTGGCAACATCCTTGTAAGTCTTTTCTGAAGCCTTTCAAGTTTCCCAACATCTTTCCGATAGTAAGGAAACCAAAATTGCTCGCAATATTCCAACAGTGGCCTAACCAATGTCCTGTACAGCCGCAAATGACCTCCCAACTCCTGTACTCAATACTATGACCCATAAAGGAAAGCATATCAAACGCCTTCTTCCCTATCCTATCTATCTGCGACTCCACTTTCAAGGAGCTATGAACCTGCACCTGACGGTCTCTTGGTTCAGCAACACTCCCTAGGACCTTACCATTAAGTGTATAAGTCCTGCTAAGATTTGCTTTCCCAAAATGCAGCACCTCGCATTTATCTGAATTAAACTCTATCTGCCACTTTTATTTTTGATGTTATGGTCTGAGAAAAGATTGGCATATCATCATGGCCGAAGGGTCTTGTTCTGTACTGTTCTGTGTTCTACGTGTCGTATGGTAGGCTGGCTAATAAGCTCAGATCAGTGTAAAAGGTTATGGCGTTCAGGAGGAGTTTGTCAACTGGACAGAAAATTGGGCTTGATGGTAGGAGGCAGAGGGTGGTTGGAGATATGTTGTTTTTCTGACTGGAGACATGTGACCAGCGGTGGAGTGGGTCCCCTGTTTGCCATTTGGATAAATGGTTTGGATGGGAATATTGTTAAGTAAGTTAAATAAGATTTTTGGGTGACACTGAAATTTAATTAGATAAATGTGAAGTGTTCCATTTTGGTGAAACAAACCAGGGCAGGACTTGTACAGTTAATGTTCGGGCCCTGGGAAGTGTTGTCAGTCTGTGACCCAGGGATGCAGGTACACAGTTCTTTGAAAGTGGTGTCACAGGTAGACAGGCTGGTGAAGCAGATGTTTGGGATGGTTACCTCCATTGGAGAGAGAATTAAGAGTAGCATTTGGGATGTCATGTTGGATCTGTACAAGACATCGGTCAGGTCACCATAAAAGCGTTGTTGATCAGTGGGAAGAACTCATCTGGTTTACTGATCTCCTTTTCTGTAGACCATCTGATATTTTAACCTGGCCTGGCTAACATGTGACTCCAGACCCATTGCAATATGGCTAACTCTGAGCTGTCCTCTGGGTAATTAACAGTGACACGCACATCCCATGAATGATTAAATAAAAATACATATGTCCCTCTCTACCTCTGCAAACCCCTCCAGCTACAGCAATCCGTACTGGTTTTGTAACATTTTTCAGACCCTGACCACTCTCAGTAACACTCTTACCACTTCCGGCATCTTCACCTTTCCCTGTTTCTTTTGTGACATTGAACCCTGACACTGATTCCCCTTCCCATTGCCCAACTTCTGCTAGCAGACCCTTTGCAATCACTTTAACACTTACTCCTAAAACACTCTCTCACTTCAGGATTTTAAGTACTTTTTGGTGATCTTCTAAGCCTCATAATCTAATATGATACATTTTGTCCTGAGTGAGGGGCCGGTGGGAATTTCTTGCTGAGGTTTTGTCTGTTTCAGTGGAATGTTCTTTTGTTGAGTGATTTACACTGTTCTTTCAAATGTTTTCCACTGTTCATTTACAGGCACATATTTCAGTCTGTTTCGCCTCTTTACCTTGGTCAGTTCTCATCTCAAACCCATGTCATTGACTGTTTTTGTTTCTAGTTATAGCATGTCCTTTCTGTGATTCACTTTAAAACTTTATATTTCTTTAAACTGCACTTTATCACAATTTCCCGAAGGATCTCTCCGGGTGACATTACTCATTCACTAAGTTTGATCACACTACGATCGCTCTGAGATAGGTATGTCCCGAGCCAGTTGCACAATTTGTTATTCAAAGAAACACTGAAAAAAATTCTCTGAACTACTCTTCCAATATCACTGTTGTTAGTGCGACTGTCCCAGATTATGGGAATGTTGAAGATTCCCAAAATTATCACAAAGAGTTTGTTAAAAAATTCCAATGAGTTCCTGTGTAACGCATTGATGAGCAATGGAATGTTGTTCGGTGGCTAAAACTGTTCTGCTCCTTGTGTCCTTAGCAAGTAGTAGCCAGAATTTACATTCAGACTGACTCTACTTCATGATCTGAGGTCAAATGATTTCTCTGTACTGCCTTTGTTATCCATTATTGTTAGCATTACCCATTTTGCCTGAGTTACCACAAGGTGGTGATCCATTGAATATTTATGCCCACCTTTTGTTCGCCCTGTAACCACGTCTCTCTGGTGTCTAAGTTTCTTTTATCTCTGTGTCACAAATCAATCTACCTTACTGAAGAGAGTTAAAAATCACACAACACCAGGTTATAGTCCAACAGGTTTAATTGGAAGCACACTAGCTTTCGGAATGACGCTCCTTCATCAGGTGATAGTGGAGAGCTCGATCGGAACACAGAACTTATAGCAAAAATTTAGTGTGATGTAACTGACATTATACATTGAAGAATTGATTGTCTGTTAAGCCTTTCATCATTTAGAATACAGTGATCGTTTCAATTCTTTCATGTGTAAATCACAAAACGTTTTTTTAAAGTTGCATTCTCGGGTTAGCAGTTAACAATGGTGATAGCTAGACAATATGTTGAAGGTGTTAGCCCCCTGTGTTCTCTGTCTATGCCCTGATATTTAGATTGATTCTAATCTAAAAACTGATGATAAGGGTTTGCCATAAATTCATGCAGTTTTTGAGCTCAGCGTTCTACATGAATGCATGCAGTTTTTGAGCAAAGTACAATGTAATCCTGCAAGTACAAATTCACCCCACAAAATATATATGTGTCTGTGGGTCTTTGTCTGTCTGTGTGTGTCTGTCTGGGGTGGGGGTTGTGAATGTAAGAAAGTGTGTGTGTAGTGAGTGCAGAGTCTCTTAAGTCTGTGAGGGGGTGCATGTGTGAGTGTGGGAGTGTGTGTGTCTATAAGGTTGTGTGTGGCTGTCCGTATGCGCGTCTGTGTGTACCTGTGTCCGTGTGTATGTGAGAGTGTGTGGGTGTAGGAATATCTGTGTGTGTGTCGTGCAATGGTGATCACTGTAATGTGACATGAACCCAAGGTCCCGGTCGAGGCCCTCCCTATGGGTACTAAACTTAGCTATCAGCCTCTGCTTGGCCACTTTCCTCTGCTGCCTTTCCCGAAGTCCACCTTGGAGGATGGTCACCTGAAGGTCTGAGGCTGAATGTTCTGGACCACTGAAGTGTTCCCCAACTGGGAGGGAACCCTCCTGTCTGTTGATTGTTGTGCGGTGCCCATTCATCCGTTGTCGTAGCCTTTGCTCGGTTTCCCCAAAGTACCATGCCTCCGGGCATCCTTGCCTGCAATGTATTAGCTAGATAACGTTAGCTGAGTTACATGAGTACCTGCCATGTCCAAGGTGGGAGGTTATCCCACGCGTAATAGTGGTATCTATGTCCACAATCTGACACGTCTTGCAGCGTCCACTGTAACAGGGTTGTATGGAGTTGTCCTGAGGGCCATCCGCTTTATCCTCGATTACAACATCTTCACTGTCCACTATGCCACCCTCCAGCCTTTCCAGCACATCACACATGGCTATCAATGGTACAAATATCTTTGCTCGGGGCTCCACAATGTTCTGTGATACACTTAATCAGGTCCTTGGGATTTCCATAGCTTTGTGTTTTCAAACCTTCTATAACATGCACTCTTTTCAAGTCATAGAGATGTACAGCATGGAAACAGACCCTCGGTCCAACTCGTCGATGCTGACCAGAAGATGTAAATAAACACATCCCATTTACCAGCATTTGGCTCATGTACTTCTAAACCCTTATTATTCATATACCCATCCAAATATCTCTTAAATGTAGTCATAGTGTCACTATCTGCTACTTTCTCTCTCAGCTCATTGAATACACACACCACCGAGTGCACAAAAAAGCTGTCCCTGCAGTGCCGTTTTAACCTTTCCCATTTAACCTTAAACCTATGCCCTCGAGATTTAGACTCTCCAACCCCTGGGAAAAGACCTTGAATGTTTACCCAAATCCATACCCCTCATTTTTATATAAACCTCTGTCAGGCCACCCCTCAGTCTCTGAGGCTCCAGAGATTATAACCCCAGTTTATTCAGCAACAACCCTGGCAACATCTTGTCAATCTTTTCTGAACACTTTCAACTTTCACAACATCCTTCCTATAGCGGGGATACTGGAATTGCAGAGAACTCCAAATTGCAGAGAACTCCAAATATTACTCTTGTTCCCTGAGTTCCCCAGTCTTTGTCCTCAATACGTTCTGGAGTAAAAAAAAAGTGTTTTAAGTTCTGAGACATATCCTGCTGTTCCACACATCAATGCTCGCATTGATCTTTAAGGGACAGCATTTTGTCTCGAGTTACTCTTTTACTCAATATATTTATACAATCACTTTTGGATTCTCCTGATCATTCTCTGCCAAGGCTAATGCATGTACACTTTCTGCAATCCTGATTTCTACCCAAAGTGTATTCGTAAAGTCCCTGTGATCCTCAGGGATTCCCTTGATCCAGCTGGCTATACCTGACATGTGCCCCCTTTTCCTTGACCAGACCGTTAGTAGACAGCTAGTGTTTCCGAATGCTGTCAGCATTGAGCTGCACACGAACAGGAACATGCTGGTGGTGATCGCTCAATTTATCTCACTTTTAAAATATGCTCACTTACCAGTCTTCCCTTTCCCTGCAAATAGGCTCCCCAATCACCTTTTGAGAGTTCCTGGATAATATTTTCAAGATTAGTCTGGCCCCATTTTATAACTTGAACCTGTGGACCAGCACTGCCCTTTTCCATCACTATTTTCAAACGAAAAGACTTGAGTCACTTTGGCAAAATGCTTTCCCACTCACACCTCAGTCCCTTTTCCTACCTTGTTTCCCAAGGGGAGGTCAGGTTTTGCCCCTTTCTCTTTTCAGGCCATTTACATATTGATTGGGAGTTTTCTGGAACACAATTACCAAATTTCTCCCATGCAAACACTGAACACTGGCAGTCCCAGTCTCGGTTTGGAAAGTTTAAAAACCCCTACCATAACAGCCCTATTATTATGATTGATATTTGAGATCTCCTGATATGTTTGTTCCTCAGTCTGCCACAGATTATTCGGGGTCAGTAGGACAATCGTGTCAGAGTGATGACCCATTCTTATTTCTCAGTTCCACTAACATAGCGTCACTGGGTGATCCCACAGGAATATCTCCTCTAGGTACTGATGTAATGATTCATGCAATGAAAACCCACCACCATGCGTCCTCTCTTGCCTCCCCTTCGATGCTTCCTGTAGCATCTCCACCTTGAAACAATGAGTTGCCAGTCCTGTCCCTCCCTCAGCTGTGTTTCTGTAATAACTATAATCTCCCAGTCCCATGTCCAATCGATGCCCTGAGTTCATCTTCCTTAGCTGTCAGGCCCCTTGCATTGAAATAAATGCAGTTTAATCATCAGTTCCCCCTCCCCCATTTCCTGCTATGCTCTTGCCTGCCTTGTCTGCTGAAATTGCTGTCTTGAACTTGTGCACCAACCTCAATCTTCTTTCTGGCCTAATGGCTGTTTAAGGTCCAACACCCTGCCAGATTAGATTATATCCTCTCAAGCAGCTCTAACAATTCGCCCCATCAGGATGTGGGTCCCCCTCCTGCTCCCACTTCAGGTGCCTTCCCCACCCTGTCAACCTGTGCTGACACCTTCAGATATCCAGGGACTTGGCCACCAAGGTCCCGTTTTTACTCAGTTTTCTAGCAGGACCTACCCTTCATGATGTATATCCTTCGCTGATGAGACTTCCCACAGTGCATTACCTCACAGTGATCAGAAGTAAACTCCATCTGCCATTACTCAGAGTGTGCAGAACTCTGAGTATGACTAACTTCATCCAGTCTCCCTAACAGTCCTATCTCTAACTGTCGAGAGAATGCACAACCCTCCCTATTGCGTTAACCTCCTCCAGCCCCTCTCATGGACACCATCCATTTAAGCATCTCCTGTTCCTGACTATATTTTCCTCCTGTTCCAATAAACCCTTGTTAACTTTGTGACCTAGTCCAATCTCTGCAGTGCTCTGTATAATCACCCTCACTGTGCTTGGAACCTGGCTTCAATTCCAGCCTTGGCCGACTCTCTGTGTGGACTTTGCATGTTCTCCCCCCGACTGTGTGGGTTTCTTCCGGGTGCTCTGGTTTCCTGCCATAGTCCAACATTTGCACGAAACGTGATTGGCCATCATAAATTGACTGTAGTATTCAGGCAAGTGTGGTTTAGATGAGTTCACCATGAGGAATGCAGGGTTTATTGGATAGGAAGAGGGATGCGTCTGGTTCGGATGCTCTTTAGAGGGTTTTGTATGGACTTGTTGGGCCGAATGGCCGGTTTCCACACTGTGGAGATTCTATGCAGGTTATTGTCCAGTCCTGTCAACCATCCCTGTCTCTTGAACCTTGCCTCATCCCCAATACTCTCCTTATATGTGTAATCTCCAACAGTTTCTAAAAAACTCCTTGGCGATGTCAGCTTCTCCAGTCCTTACCACGATCGATATGACTGTCACCTCCTCCTGCTTTTAGAACAATCCCTATAACTATTGCCATTTGTTACATCACTCCCAATCACTGTTCCATCCTGAAACCACCAAAAACATTTATATCTCTGTAAACTCAACTGGACTGTCTATACTTCCTTTTGACAATCCCGTTCTGACACTTTCTCTCTATCAAAAAAGTCATTAAGTGTAGGTAACTCTTATTATTGCAACCTCCCTTCAGCCTTACATCACCGAGGATCTGTAGAAGCTCATTTCAAACCGACAGCCATCTCTGTGTCTGTAATCTCCTCCACTCCCCATAATACATTCTGTCTGAGCTCCTCTGTAGTCCATTCAACACTCTTTAACACTGTCTGTATCATTGTGACTTTATCTGTGTAAATCCCTACACCAGTCCCTATCCTTCTAAGTTCAGTCTAACAATACAACCCTCCATATCTGTGTATTCACCTTCAGTCCCTACTCACCTTCCTATCTGTGTAACCTTCTCCATTCATTTTTGCTCCAGTCTTTTCAACTGTCCCTGTCAGTGTAATATCTTCCCGTTCTGAAAACTCCTCTCTCTTTAACTTTCTCAGGCCACACATCCCTCACTATCTGTGACCTACTCCTGTCGGAGAACCCTTCCTCTGTGAACTGCTCCAACTCTTCAACTCTCCATAAGCTCCTGTATCTCTTCCAGCCCTCCGTCTCTACCAAACCTCTTCCAGTCCCTAAAACACCATCAGTCTGTGGAGACCGTACCACCATCCCTCTCTGTGTTATCCTCTCAGGTCCCTGCTACACTCCCGATCTGTAGATCCCACTCCAATGCCTGTGCCTCTCCCGGTCCTGTTCCGACAAGACTCATTAACAATGTAACATCCTCCCGTCAGTATTACCCACCCTGTCAATGTAAGCTCCTCCTGTATCTCCAAACATTTACTCATCTCCATAATCTTAGAACATAGAACATAGAACATTACAGCGCAGTACAGGCCCTTCGGCCCTCTATGTTGCGCCGATCAAAGCACACCTAAACTACACTAACCCACTATCCTCCATATACCTATCCAATGCCTGCTTAAATACCCATAAAGAGGGAGAGTCCACTACTGCTACTGGCAGGGCATTCCATGAACTTACGACTCGCTGAGTGAAGAACCTACCCCTAACATCAGTCCTATATCTACCCCCCCTTAATTTAAAGCTATGCCCCCTTGTAATAGCTGACTCCATACGTGGAAAAAGGTTCTCACTGTCAACCCTATCTAACCCCCTAATCATCTTGTACACCTCTATCAAGTCACCCCTAAACCTTCTTTTCTCCAATGAAAACAACCCCATCTCCAATGAAAACAACCCTATCTCCAATGAAAACAACCCCAGCTCTTACCCCCCATCTGTGTAAACATCACTCTCCACTCGAACCCTCCCTCCCGCAGGAACTTCCTCCTGTTTGTGCTATGCTCCCTGATCTGTGAAACTGTCTCCAACTAATCTTGCTACCCAATCTCTCAAAAAAGAATCCAAATTCCACAACCTCCATGTCTAAATAACCCCCAGAACCTAAGCCTTCCTATGTCTATAAACATCTTCAGTCACGATGACCCCTCCATATCTCTGTTTGTTCCGCCAGATGATACCAACCTCTTTATCTCTGTAATCTGCTCAGCTCCCTAAAACAGTCCCTGTCTCTGTAATCCAGCCCTGTCCTTCAAATATCCTTATCCCTGTAAACTTTTCTATCCCTCCCAACATTGCCATCTCCATGAACCTTTCAGCCCGACAGCTCTCCACATTTATGTAACCTCCTGTGGCCCTATGGTCCTCCCTCCCTGTGAAACCACCTCCAGACCCCACATCCCTCCCAGTCTGGGTCCTCTGCTCCAGATCAAACCATTGCTGTCTCTGTAAACACCTCCACTCCTGAAAACTCTTCCCATTGGTGTAACCTCGTTCAGACCCCATACTCTTCAGCTTCCTGAATCCTCTTCCTGCAGTGCAACCAAAACCACATGTTGATGTAATATCCACCAGTGCTTAAACCTCCCCAACTCAGTAACCTCTTGCAGTCCTAACAAAGCACCTAAATTGTGAAACCTCTCATTTCCCAACAATCCTCCCTCCCTCCCTCCTCAAATGCCTTCATCACCATGAAACCTCACAATTACCGAAGCCTCCTTTTGGCATTGCAACCCTCCTAATGTCTGCAAAATCCTCGTGTCCTGATATCCCTCCCTATCTCTGTAATCCCCACCACCCTCCAGTGCCCTTCTGGGGAACATGGCAGAGAAGATTTGTAGCGTCTGGACCATATTACAGTGGTAGAATTCTGGAAATTACAGATTTGGTCTAATGAATGTGGTGTGAAGATTATTGGCGAGGACTCTAAAGAAAGTATTTTTGACTACTTGGAAAGCCGTAGTTAAATTAGAGACAGCATGTGTTTGTGAGGGGCAGATCATGCCTCACAAACCGTATTGAATTCTTTGAGGATATGACAGAATACATTGATGGCTCATTAAGAAAAGAAGGATGATTGGGATACAGGGAAATCTGTCTGTCTGGATACAGGATCGGATGGCCCAGTAAAGACAGAGTATGGCGGCAGATGGATAGTATTGAGCCTGGAGCTCAGTGACCAGTGGTGTTCTGTAACTATCAGCTCTGGGACTCTGCTCTTTGTGATTTTTGTAAATGAGTTGGATGTGGATGTTGGAGAGTGGGTTAGTAAGTTTGCCAGTAACATGAAGGTTGGTGGAGTGGTGGGGAATGTGGAGGGCTGTTGTAGGTTGCAATGGGACATTGATAGGACACAGAGCTGGGCTGGAAGTGGCAGATAGAGTTCAATCTGGAAAAGTGTGAAGTGATTCATTCTGGAAGGTCGAACCTGAATATAGAATACAGGGTGAAAGGCAGAATACTTCGCAGTGTGGAGGAACAGAGAGATCGTGGGGTCCATGGCCATAGATCGCTCAAAGTTGATAGGGTTGCTAAAAAGTCATATGTTGTGTTGGCTTTTCTTAGCAAGGGGATTCATTTCAAGAGCCGTGAGGTTTTACTGCATCTTTATAGCGACCTGGTGAGACCACACTTGGAATATTGTGTTCATTTCTCATCCCATCTTTACAGGAAGGGTGTGCAAGTTTTAGAGAACGGACACTGGAGATTTACCAAGATGCGGCCTGGAATGGAGGGCATTTCTTATGGAGAAAATTTGAGGGAGATAAGGCTTTTCTCATTGGAGAGAAGAAGGGGGTGGGGTGTCTTGGTAGAGGTGAACAAGGTGATGAGATGCACAGAGTGAGTGAATAGTGAGGGACTTTTCCTCCTATGGCATAAATGGCTATTACAAGGCGGCATAATTTTAAGGTGAATGGAGGATAGATAAGAGGATAGAGAATGGTAGGTGGTTGGATGGACTGCCAATGGTGGGAGTAAAATTAAACACATTCGGGACATTTAATAGACTCTTGGACAGATACATGGATAATAGTAAAATGAAGAGTATGTAGGCTAGTTTGATCTTACAGTCGGATAAAAGGTTGGCATGAAATCATGGCCGAAGGGTCTTGGGCTGAACTGTTCTGCGTTCTGTGTTCGGTATGGTAAACTGGGTAATAAGCTCAGATCAGTGTAAAAAGAATATGACATTCAGGAGAAGCTAGTGAACTGGATCCAAAATTTGCTTGATGGTAGGAGACAGAGGGTGTTGGGAGACATGTTGTTTTTCTGACTGGAGGTATGTGCCCAGCCGTGGAGTGGGTCCCCTGTTGTTTGTCTTTTGGATAAATGGTTTGGATGGCAGTATCGGTTTCCTGGTAAGTAATTGTTTTGTGTGTCACTGAAATTGGTGGTAAAGTGGATAGTGGAGAAGGTTATCTATGATACAACAGGATGAACAGTACTGCTGGGATCGTGGGCTGAAGAATAGCAGATGGAGTTTAATTAGATAAAGGTGGGGTGTTCCATTTTGGTGAAACAAACCAGGATGGGACTTGTACAGTTAATGTTCGGGCCCTGGGTAGTGTTGTCAATCAGAGACCCAGGGATGCAGGTACACAGTTCTTTGAATGTGGTGTCACAGGTAGACAGGCTGGTGAAGCAGGTGTTTGGGAAGGTTACCTTCATTGGGGAGAGCATTAAGAGTAAGAGTTGGGATGTCATGTTGTATCTGTAAAAGACATTGGTGGGGCCACCATAAAAACATTGTTGATCAGGAGGAAGAACTCCTCTAGTCACTTACTTCCTTTAAGGAAGAGCATGAAATATTCTAACCTGGTCTGGCCAACATTTGACTCCAGACCCACAGCAATATGGCTGACTCTGAGCTACCCTCTGGGTAATTATCAGTTGGATCAAAGAATGTTAGTCAAGGCAGTGACACCCACATCCCATGAATGAATAAATAAAAATACCTATGTCCCTCCCTACCTCTGTAAACCCCTCCAGCTGCAGCAATCCGTACTGGCTTTGTAACACCGTTCAGGCCCTGACCCCTCTCTGTAACACGATCACCACCTCCAGCACCTTCACCTCCCCCTGTTCCTGTCGTGTCAATAAACCCTGACCATGGTTCCCCTTCGCACAGCCCTCCTCCTGCTAGCAGACCCTTTGCAAACAATTTAACATTTACTCCTAAAACACTCTCTCACTTCAGGATTTTAAGTACTTTTTGGTGATCTTCTCAGCCTCATATAGTATGATCCCTTATGTCCTGAGTGCGGGACCAATGGGGATTTCTTGCTGAGATTTTTACTGTTTAAGTGTAATGTCCTTCTGTTGAGTGTTTTACACTGTTCCTTCAAATATATTCTGCTGTCCATTTACAGGCACATGCTTCAGTCTTTGTAGCCTGTTCACCTTGGTCAGTTCTCCTCTCACAAACATGTCATTGGCTATTTTTGCTTCTAGTTGTAGTTTGTCCTTTCTGTGATTCACTTTAAAACTTTATATTTATTTAAACTGCACTTTATCACAATTTCCCGAAGGATCTCTGCAGGTGACATTACTCATTCACTAAGTTTCATTACACGGTCGCTCTGCGATAGTTATGTCCCTTAACAGTTGCACAATGTATTTTTCAAAGAAACACTGAAAATAAATTAACCGAACTCCTCTTCCAATATCAATGTTAACCGTGTGTTGTCCCAGATTATACAAATATTGAAGTTTTCCGAAATTATCGCAATGCCTTTATTTAAAAAATTCCAATGAGTTCCTGTGTAATGCAATGATGAGCAATGGAATACTGCTCGGTGGCTAAAACTGTTCTGCTGCTTGTGTCCATGGCAAGTAGAAGCCAGAATTTACATTCAGACTGACTCTACTTCATGATCTGGGGCCGCATGCTTCCTCTGTAATGCCTTTGGTATCCATTATTGTTAGCGTTACCCATTTTGCCCGTGTTTCTGCAAGTTTGTGAACTATTGAATATTCCTGTTCACCTTTCGTTCGTCCTGTCGCCACGTATCTCTGGTGTTTAAATGTCTTTCACCTCTGTGTCACAAATCCATCCACCTGATTGAAGAGACTTCGTCTATTCCAAAAAATACGTAATTTATTCTTTCCCACAATTTCCTTTCACAAATCGATTCGCTGATGTGTCATCCTGTCCCATCCTGTTCCTTTCTGCTTTTTTATGGCCAAATTCCCATGCTGTTCTGATGAGTCACCTTTTCTCTTTGGATTTGGAAAGCTCCTTTCACCTGAACCCTGTCCCTGCATCCTCTCTGTCAGTTTAAAGTCCTGTCCATAACCCTACTGACATGATTGGCCATGTCACTGGCCCCTGCACAGTTTCAGTGGGACCTTCGGAATGGATTTTTTTTAAAAGTCAAGTATGGGATACGGATGTCTCTGGCTAACCAGCCTTTCTTGCCCAGCCCTAGCTGCCGTTCAGCTGAGTAACTTGCTCAGTCATTTCAGAGGGTAATTGAGAGGCAAACGTTTGGTGTGGGGATGTCATGCAGACCATGTGAGGATGGGCAGAGATCCTTCTTGAAAGGCGAAGTATTTGGATCTATTGTCCATTAGTAATGGTATTTATAGATTGTCAATTACAATTTTTTAAATAATTTATTTCCAATTCCACCATTTCAGATGGTGGGGTTCAAACCTTCTTCCCCCTAACATTAGCTGAGGTTTTGGATACATGCTCTAGCAATAACACCACTAGGCCTTCACCTCACCTGCTCACATGCTATTCATCCCTGAACCACTGATACCAGTGTATCATGGAGCTAAACCTGCTTTTCCTTCATGATTGTTTGATCCTGATACCTTCCTGCAATCTGGTGATAATACTCAGTTTCTGTCCATGTAGTATTCCTCATTGTGGGTGTCCAATTTCTGCCTTTGTCAGTGTCTCTCACTCTTGCAGATCTACCCCAGATCCTGAGCCAACAGAATTCTCCACTCCAGAGAGAGACAACAGCACAGGCCAGGAATGGAGACTGGGATTTTCCAGATCTCTGTGGGACTCACTGCCATTCTCTATGTGTAATCCTCACTGCATCAGTCTAATTTCCTATTTCTCTATCACCTGCAGGTATTCAGGAAAAATAGACTTCCCAACTACTGGGTAATTCGTCCATCACCACATTGAAGATGGTTGGTCAGCCAGAGAGACAAAGGGCAGGGAGATCTAGAACCTTCAAGAAATTCTGCAGTGAGGTAACATCACTCACAGCGAACAGAGCAGAGAGCAATGAGAGGGCTCCAACCATTGGCTAACAAGACATGACTTAGATACAGTGCTGGAGGGGGAGCACAGTACAGATACACCCCAGGACAATCTCTGTGTAACTGATGGGAATGCTGCAAACCTGCCTTCACAGTCCTCAGTAGCTCTCTGAGTTCCTACAGACCTACAACCCTCAGTATCTCTTGCTCCTCCAATCCCTAAACTTCTCCCTGGCTGTGTGAACTGATCCAGACCCTTCAACCCTCTCTATCTCCCTCTCTCCTGCAACTCCAGCTTTTGTCCATGTCAGTGTAGCTCCCAGCACCAACAATCCTCCCGGGGTCTATAAACTCCTGCAGCTCCAACTACCACTCTAACTGTCTAATATCCAGTGCCTACAATCCTCCCATTCTCCTAAAACTTCTGTAGCTCCAACTACCACCAATATCTGTGTAATCTCCAGTCCCGACAACCCTCCCAATCTCCGTATCTCCTGAAGCTCCAACGACCTGTATAATCTCGAGTCCCTATATTCCTCACTATCGCTGTTACTCCTTCAGGAATGATAACCCTGTAAATCTCCTTGACATCTTTCAGCCTAACAACCTATCTGATTTCTAACCACCAACAGTGATCTCAAACCACCTGAACGCTAACATCCTCCAGTCTCTACAACCCAGCTTTTCTCTGTTAGCTTCTCTGGTATCTGCATTCCCCTTTATCTCCAGTTACAGATCCTTGCTCAGGGAAACAATGACTCAGTACCGAATCTGTAAGAACACAAGAATCTTCGGTGTATCAATAAATTTGCCTCATTTTCTAAATTTTAACGACTGGAAGTTCAACCTTGTCCACCTCTTCTCATCAATATCCCTCCATTTTGAAGAACAATCTGGTGAACCTTCTCTGGGCTCCCTCCAATGCAAGGACATTTTCCCTCCAGGTAGGGGACCAAACCTGTTCACAGTATTCTCAGTGTGGAATGACAGGAGTCCTCAATATTTATTACAAGCCTTCCGTATTTTCATTCTCCGTTCCCTTTGAAATCAATGTCAGAATTCCATTTGCCTTCTCTATGTCCTGCTGACCCTATATGCCATCTTTCTGAGATTTATACACAATGATTCTCAGGTTACTCTGTGATGTAGCTTTCTGCAGTTGATCTGAAACCAAGAGGTGACAGCAATATTCAGGAAAGTGCTGGAATGTTCGGTAAACAATATGCCGGAAATGATAACTGCACACTTGGAAACCTACGGAAA
This sequence comes from Chiloscyllium punctatum, assembly GCF_047496795.1. Lineage (NCBI taxonomy): Eukaryota > Metazoa > Chordata > Chondrichthyes > Orectolobiformes > Hemiscylliidae > Chiloscyllium > Chiloscyllium punctatum. Next base: position 1,337,958 of record NC_092745.1, on the reverse strand, counting down.
AAGGGCAGTCCATCAGACCATCATGTATAGGAGCAGAATTAGGCCATTCGGTCCATCGGGTATATTACACTATTTGCTTATGGCTGAATTATTTCTCAACTCCAATCTCTCACTTACTCGGGTAACACTTGATCTCTTTGTTCATCAAGAACCTAGCTATCTCTGAGTTAGATACACTGAATCACTTAACCTCCACAGCCCCATGATGCAGTGAGTTCCACAGATCCATCACCTGCTGGCTGAATAAATTCCTCCACATCTCTATTCAGAAGGGCCGTCCCTTCACTCTGAAGCTGTGGCCTTGTCCCCGAGTCTCTCTTGCTTGTGGAAACATCTTGCCCCCGTCCACTCCATCCAGGCCCCTCAGTATTCTGTATGTTTGAACAAGGTTCTACGCCACCGCCGCCTAAACCTCATCAAATGCAGACCCAGATACTTCACCTGCTCCTCATATGACACAAAATTCATCGCTGGGATCTTTCTTGGAAACTCATTTCTCATACCTCTTCACATTCTTTGTCCAGACTCTTAAAGTATAATGAGCAGAGTTTCATCCCAAAACTGACCCCATCAACAGTTCCAATCGTGAAAAACTGCCCTTTCTTCACACTCTCTGCCTTGTGCCAATCAGACAAATCCTCTATCCATGTTCTGCATGTTGTTCTGAAACGGAAATTTCATTTCACACACACTGCTGGATTTATTTTTCTGTCTGGCTGTAAACAGCAGAGTTTCACCATTACCTTCCCATCTGTAATTCCCTGGAGAAGGTGGTGGGGAGCTGCCTTCCTGACCCATTGCAGTCCTTTGGGCATAGGGAAAGACATAGTGCTGGGAGGATGAAGCATGTCTTGGAGGGCACCTTGGAAATGTTGGTGTTCCTCTGCACCTGGAGCTCCTGTCCTTCCAGGGAATAGTGGTTCCGGGTTTGTGAAGTGCTGTTGAAAGGGCCTGCCTGAGTGACCTCAATGCTACTTATAGATCTTTTATTCCTTCATTCATTCATGAACATGAGCTTTGTTGGCTGAGCCAGCATTTATTGGTGATATGGAGTTGTCCCTGAGAAAGTGGTAGTGAGCTGCCTTCTTGAGCCACTGCACCAGCCGTTGGAACTGTCGTTATCTGTGTCCCATCTAGCAGGTGCTTGTCCTCATGTCTGCAACTGTATACAGACAATGCAGCTCTCCCTTTCATATCCTACATCCTCCCCACCATATAAATCTGACAGTTCCTCACAATATCTCACCTTCTCCATTCCCATCTGTGCTAGAGATCACTGAAATTCATTTATTGTTGTGTAAACTTCTGATGACATAAAATCTCTCCCGTTTAAAATGTGTAACCCCTTCAGCTTCTGTAACTCTCTATATAACTGTAATCAATGATAGCACAGGTTTCCTTCCTAAATCTCTATCATTACAATGGTTGCGTGTGCCAAAATGGCACTTTTCATCCTCCTTATCCATGTCAGGACTTCCAGCCCCTATAATCCCAATATTTGGAATGCTCCCATTGTCTGCACCACCTCATGTCCTGAGGGCCCTTGAACACCACCAGTGCTCCAAACGTTTATGTTCCCTCCAGTTACTGCAACAGTCTCGGCTATCATACAGCACTTGCTGGCTCTCAAGTAGTATTTGTTGAAGTCTCCACATCTCTGTAGGCAGCACAGAAAAACCTCTTTTGACTCTACAAAGGTCCGTCATGAACAAGCCACTATCTCTCGATTTCCTTCGCCTTCTTCAGTGTCTGCAACTCTTACTGTACCTTCCAATAACCTGCTTTCCACACTGCCGGTCTGCCGAGCTCCCCAGATAACCTGTTCCATCCCATACAGCTCTCTCAGTCACTGTAACACCCTCTGTTCTGTCTAATCCCTCCTCTTTTCCACTGTCGTCCAGGCACAACAACGATTCAGTAAGACAGCAGTGCGGAATGGGATGTGGTAAATCTTATATGAGGCTTGAGGCCTATCATTACTTGGGACTCACAAAGGGAGGGAACCTGAGAAAGAGCAGCACAAAGCGGGAGAATATTAATCAGTAGCGAGGATCGAGGCCGACTAGGACTTGGAGTTGGAGAAGCGGCAGAGCAGGAGTCTCAAAATCAGCACCGAGTCACAGAGGGAGTGACCATGTGACGGAGCAACATGGAGCAGGAGCATGAGGCTAACATAACTGGTAGTTACAGAGGCAGCAAAGTGGGAGGATATAAATCAGCACTGAGGATCGAGGCCTAATCGTGCCCGGGAGTCACAGAGACGGGGAACCTGTGAGGGAGCAGAGTAGAGTGGGAGCTGGAGGATTACATGTACCTGGGATTCACAGAGACGGTGACTGTGTGAGGGAGCAGAGTGGAGTGGGAGCTGGAAGATTACACGGACCTGGGAATCAGAGTGACGGCGACCCTGTGAGGGAGCAGAGTGGAGTGGGAGCTGGAGGATTACACGTACCTGGGAGTCACAGAGATAACCTTCTGCTGCGAGGGCCTGCCTGCACTGAGTTTTGAAGAAGTACAAGAGCCTTCACAGAAAAGGCTGTAAATTCATTGGCAGATAAATACATCGTTATTAGTGCCTGTCAGTAAATTGATAGAAGTTAGCAAATTTATTTTTTCAACTTCTGAAATAAGGGTTGAACTCAGAAATAAGAGGGAGAAGTGAAATTCTGATCCAATATAGAAATTACCCTCAGTCAGCACAGTTGTATAAGGGAGCTAACCATATTGTTTTTTTTCCCTGATGTTAATTTAATTCTAAGTAATTAATTAAGTTACTCTAGACATGTTGCATTTTAAGACATGACAAGACATGTTTGTTAGATGGAAAATATGTTCTGTTACGTTGGGAAGTCATAGCCCCTGCTCGTGTCCTAGATGAACACTGGGTGTTGGAGCTCAGATAGTAACTAGAGACTCTATGGGACATCTGTGATGCTGAGAGTTAGGTGATTAGCTCACACATAGAGCAGATCACCCTGCAGACATGAAAGCCAAGAAGAAGAAAGGGAATAGGGGACTAGACAATCGAAGAGAAACATTCAGGGAATGGAAGGATATCCTGATATCCCCCTCCCAATTCAGTTTCCTGGTTTGGAAGCTGATGAAGGTGCGGGCTGTTCAGGGGAGGGCTGGGCCAGCATTAGTTCACTTATTTGATTGCCCTTGAGAAGACCTTGAGCCTCAATGGCACTTAGACAGAGTGAGGCACACAAGGTGACAGTTGCACAGGAGGTGCGCAAAGCAAGAGCGACTTTCGTAAGATTAATATTATTTGAACAGTTAGAGACTTCAATTCGTCAGTGTATCTACGGTGGGGAAGAAGGTGCTCCTGAGCATACTGGTCCATGTTTTCAAGTCTCTGTATCTCCTCCCTTTTGGAAGAGGTTGTAGGAGATCATTACCGGTTTTGGAGAGATATTTGATGTTGCCAGCCTTTCACTGACAATGAGAAGTATAAATGGATGGAAGATTGTCTTCCATGATAGTCTGGGCTGTGCACACAACCGTCTGTAGTTTCTTATGGTCCTGGGAAGAGCTGTTACCGTCACAATATTATGCACATGAATAGAATGCTTCAGTTGCCAGTATGCAGAGCACTCGGAGAAGGCAGTTCCAAAATATTTAGATGTAAGAATTGATTGTTCAATGGAGATCCAAGTTCTGGTTGCTGCTTTGACAACAATTGAAATGTAACCAATAAATTTAAATTATGTCCAAGACACCAAAACACAATTGAGTTTATTTTATTGCCAACATCCAACCAAAGAGCCATCACATGCTTCAAAAGAATAGAGATGCCATCACCATCACAACGAGGGAGAAATAGACAGACATATATAAGGAGAAAGAGAACACAGCAATGGAAACAGAATGACAGTCAGTAAAACAGAGAAAGGAAACAAAACAAGAAACAAACAGTCACATGGACAGGGAGAAGGGGAGATAGTAAATTCAGAGAAAGAAACATAAGACAGAGAAAAGGAAAAGACAGGGAAACAGATAGTGTGAGAGAAATAGTGAGAGACAAAGCACACAGGGAGCTGAGGATAGGGTCACAGTGTGCTGAGGATGGGAATGGGAGGGGTTGGGGGTGAGGACCAGAGAGAGCTCGGAGTGAGCTGGGGGGAGGAAGATGAGCATTTACTTTGACCTGTACCAAGGTGTACAGGCAGATCATAGTAAGCAAGGATGTGCATAACGATGGTTATAAAACATGTCTGGGAGGCATATAGGTTACGCTGCACAGCGCATGCGCGAGGCAAGGTCAACATGAACAAGATCAGGATTATCTGAGATGAGAGAGTACATTCATCAGTCTAATAACAGTCAGGAAGAAACTTTTAATGAACCAACTGCTCTGTGTTTTCAAGCTTCCATATGTTTTAGCCTGATGGAAGAGGTTGTGGGAGACCATTACTGGGGTGTGATTGGTCTTTGATAATTTTAGAACAAAACATTCCAGCACAGAAACAGGCCATTCGGTGGTCCAAGCCTGCGCCGATCCAAATCTTCAATCTAAACCTGTCGCCTATTTTCTAAGGATCTGTATCCATTTGCTCTCTTTCCATTCATGTATCTTTCCAGAAACATCTCAAATGGAACCACTGCTCATAGTTCACCATTTTGCGAAACTCCCTTCCCCTACTATTCTCTGCCTCCTGTTGCCCAGCCAGTTCTTTATCCACGTAGCTAGTGCATCATGTGACTACACTTTCTCCATAACCCGACCTTGGGGAAACACCTTCCTGAAGTTCATGTACTTACCACCTACAGTCTCTCCCTCATCAGAGCTGAAAATGTGTTGCTGGAAAAGCGCAGCAGGTCAGGCAGCATCCAAGGAACAGGAGAATCGATGTTTCGGGCATAAGCCCTTCTTCAGGAAGGGCTTCTTCAGGGCTTATGCCCGAAACGTCGATTCTCCTGCTCCTTGGATGCTGCCTGACATGCTGCGCTTTTCCAGGAACACATTTTCAGCTCTGATCTCCAGCATCTGCAGTCCTCACTTTCTCTCCCTCATCAATCAACTTTGTCATTTCCTCAAAGAATTCTATTGAGTTGGTAAGACATGACCTTCCCTGCACAAAAACATGTTGCCTATCACTGATAAGACTATTTTCTTCCAAATGAGAGTAGATCCTATCCCTCAGTATCTTCTCTAGCAGGTTCCCTACCGCTGACATCAGTTTCACTGGTCTATAATTGACTGGATTATCCCTACTATCTTTCTTAAACAAGGGGATTAACAATTGTCCAGTTTTCCGGGACATCAATCGTGTTCAAGGATATCTGTTAATGCTCCAGCTATTTCCTGTCTCGTTTCCATCAGTAATCTGGTGTAGATGTTGGCAGCCTTTCTGCGGCAGCGAGCCATGTGAATGGAATCGATAGTTGGGATGTTAGAGTCCGTGTTGGTCAGAGCTGTGCATCCAACCTTCTGTAGTTTCTAACAATCCTGAGTACAGCAGTTGCCATACCAGGCTGTTATGCACCGGGACAATACGCTCTCAATGCTGCATCGGTAGAAGTAGCGCATGCTGATTTTCCTGTATCACCTGAGGAAGGAGAGGCATTGTTGAACCTTCCTGACCGTCGGACCTACGTGAGAAGTTCAGGACAGGTTGTCAGTTATCATCACTCCGAGGGACTTGATGCTCTGCACTCCCACAAATGGTTGATGTCGATGGGGTATGTTCCCCTTCTTTCTTCTTAAAGTCAGTGATCAGTCCTTTACGTTTGCCGGATTAGAGAGAGAGAGGTCATTATCAACAGATCATGCCCCCAAGCTCTCTATCGCCTTTCTAGATTCTGACCCGTTGTTGTTTAATATCCGTACTGCTATAGTGATGTCATCAGCGAACTTGCAGCTGGCATTGTTTGGAATTTGGAAACTCAGCCGTGGCTGTACACGGAGTACATAGGGGGCTGAGGACACAGCCGTGGTTGTACAGGGAGGACTTAGGCGGCTGAGGACACAGTCGTGGGTGTACATGGAGTCGAGTTGGGGGATGAGGACGCAGCCATAGATGTACAGGGAGGACATTAGGGGGCTGAGGAAACAGCCGTGGGTGTACAGGGAGAACAGTAGGGGGCTGCAGAAACAACCGTGGGTGTACAGAGGTTGCAGTGGTTGGCTGAGGGCACAGCCATGGGCGTACAGGGAACACACTAAGGGGCTGAGGTCACAGCCATGGGTGTAGCTGGAGTACCGCAGGGGGCTGTGGGAACAGACGTGGGTGTGCATGGAGGACAGTGAGGGGGTTAATGACACAGCCGTGGGTGTACAGGGCGTACAGTAAGGTCTGGCACAGCCGTGGGTGTACAGGGAGGACAGTAGTGGGCTGAGGGTACAGCCGTGGGTGTAAAGGGAGTACACTAAGGGGCTGAGAACACAGCCGTGGGTGTACAGGGAGTATTGTCGGGTGTTGAAAACACATCCTTCAGCAGCTTTAGTGTTGATTATTATTGTGGAGAAGGTGGTTTTAACCTATCTTCACGATTGTGGGTCAAAAGCCTGAGCAGCCAGTTGCAGAGGATGGAACCGAGACCAAGGTCGTGTAATTTTGAGATTAATCTGTAAGGGATAATGATTTTGAAGGTAGAGCTTTAGTCAATGAGCAGGAGTCTGGTGTAGGTGTCCTTGTTGTCCAGATGTTCTAGGGATGCGTGCAGGCTCGGGTATGGCATCTGTTGTGAACCTGTTATATCAGTCGGCACATTATAGGGCAGCAGGACAGGCTGGGAGACTGGAGTTGGTGTTGGCCATAACCAGCCTCTCAAAGCACTTCATCGTCTATAAGGGCACGTTCCATGTGCTTTCTCACTCACGAGGTTTATGATGGCTTTCTTGAATCAGGTTGGGACTTCGGCTTCTTGAAGGAGAGTCTGAAGTTGTATGTGAATACCTCTGCTAGTTGGTACAAACAGGATCTGAGTGCTCAGCCAGGAACACTCTCCAGGCCCATCACTTTCTTTGATTTGACTCACTGAAAGACTGACCTTGCCTGCAGCGGTGACAACAGACACAGGTACATCTGGGGCGTTCGCGGCCTGTGTCAGCCCTCAGTGACAGTCACACAGTCATTTATGATCGACATCCCCTCCCCACACCTCTCTCTGTCGTCTTCAACACACAATGACATTAGTTGGTGTGAGCACCACACAGTCAGCATTGATACAGATTGCCATTAATAGACTGGGATCGTGCGCCATCAAGTTCTGTGTCACCATAATAGGGTAAGAACATAATAAAATGGTGTGCAGGGTGCCAGTGCCAGTGGTGCAAGGAATGAAGACTTTGCAGCTGTAATTCCAGTCAAGCCACTGCTTAAACCTAAATGGAGTCAAGCATCTAGACCGTTGTGCCTTTTCAATGGTGGACAGTCCTTAGGTAGTCAGAAAGTGCCAGTTATGTGAACCATCTGACCTGACTGAAGTTTTGCGAATTTGCAAATGATACAATGATGATTGGCTGGGCAGGTGATATTGAGGAAGTGGGGAGGCTGCAGAAAGACTTGGCCAGTTTAGGACACTGGGAAAACACATGGCTGATGAAACACCATATGGGAACATGTGAGATTATGCACTTCAGTCGGCGGAATACAGGCAGACACAATGTTCTAAAAGACTTCATGAAATCTGAAGCACAAAAGGAGTTGAGTCCTCGCCCTCTCTTACGGTTAATGCGGAGGTTCAATTGGCAGTTAGGAAAGCAAATGCAATGTTAACATTCATTACAAGAGAGTAAGTGCGATGAGAATGCAATGGACTATGGTCAGACGGCATTTGGATTATTGTGAGCTGTTCTGGTGTTGGACATGATTTATCCTGGGAATGATGGCTTATCATATGAGCAGCAGTTCAGGACTCTGTGTCTGTACTCAATGGAATTTAGAAGAATGCCGGGGGGGGGGGGGGGGGCGCATCTGATTGAAGCTGACCGACTACTGCAAAGATTTATACAGTTAGAGTATAGAAGACATTTCCATTCGTCTTAGAGATGACGACAAAATGGCACAGTTTCAGAGTGAAGAGATAGGCTGAAAAGCCTAAATCTATTGCTATATCTCATGCCCTTATGGTCATACAGTCTATTATTCAGTGCAGAGTTGAAAGTCTCAGACCTGCTCTTGTAACCCTTGTATATGTACGTTGATTTGACATCGCCTTCTGGTCAATGGTAACCCCTGTAATATGGATGGTGGGAGAATTCAGTGCTAGTCAGTAGCGCAGTAATATGTTGAATATAAGTTGCTATCTGTGAGTCTCTATGATGATTGTCAGTTTCAGTCTGGTATTTTTGAAGGATCGATCCTGTTACACTAATGTTGTTGATATTTACAAAACAGGTGCAATTTATCACAGTGCTCAGCAACAATACGTCATGGAACACTGAACACCCTTCTAATAACAGAATGGTCTAAAATGTTCATCATCAGAAACACTGCTTTCCTATTCATGTTCAAATCAGACTACTTGTCCCATCAAGGTGCTCAACTTGGAACTTTTTACATTTTTTTTCGGATATGAGAATCGCTGGATGGGCCCACCATTTCTTGCCCGTCCCTAGTTGTCCCTTGAGAAGGTGGTGCTGAGCTGCCTTCTTGTACCACTGCAGTCCACCTGCTGTGCGTTGACCCACAATGCTATGAGGGAGGGAGTTACAGGGTTTTGACCCAGCAACAGTGAAAGAATTGTGATATATTTCCAACTCAGGATGTTGACTGGTTTGGAGGGGAGTTTGAATGTGGTGGTGTTCGCAAATGGCTGCTGCTCTTGTCATTCTAGATGGAAGTGTTTGTAGCATTGGAAGGTACTGCCTGAGGATCTTTAAAGAATTTCTGCAGTGCATCTTGTAGATAATACACACTGCTGCTACTAAGCGTTGGTCGTGGAGGCAGTGAATGCTTGTGGATTTGGTGCCAATCAAAAGGGCTGCTTTGTCCTGGATGGTGTCAAGCTTCTTTCGTGTCGTTGTGGCTGCACCATTCAGACAAGTGGGAGAATTCCATCTCACTCCTGACTTGTGCCTTGTAGATGGTGAAAATGCTTTGGGAAGACAGGAGGTGAGTTACTCACGCAGTATTCCTAGCCTCTGATTGGCTCTTATATTTATGTGGCGAGTCCAGTTGAAGTTCTGGACAATGGTAACCCCAAGTGTATTGATAGAGGTTGTGGAATGGGGAATGTAGTGACAAATATGCTGCTGAATACCAAGTGTTTATATTGTTTCTTAATGGTGATGGTCATTGTCTGACATTTGTGTGAGGCGAATGTCAC